>NC_056685.1:90842406-91464628 GCF_018350215.1 Panthera leo | reverse complement strand
CTGAACAAAACCAGAGTACTCTGGGAAAAAGTAACTTGTGCTCATGGAACCAGTGGCATGGTTCATGCCAAACAAATTCCAAAGCAACCTTCCTGATAAAGCCATTGGCCGCAGAAGCCGTGTGATGCTGTATCCCTCAGGGGTTTAAACTAACTGAAAAGTAAATAAATAAAGGTGTAGATTTGAAAGGAAGGAAGGGAGGGAGGGAGGGGGAGGGAGGGAGGATCATGGGAAACGAAGTCCATAGTGAGAGCATTTGGGAGTTTCTCCGTTATCTGCCTTATTGGGTAGTATGGATAGTAACGTTCCTGTCCCGGGGCTCATTTCACAGATTCCCCTCTCGCATCAACACTATAACATTCTGTTTTAACTTGTAACAGTACCCATGTATTTATGCTTAGGCTGCACCTAGATTGTTCCTGTTTCCTTTTGTATTTTGTGCAACATGTTGATGTTGTTGGGAAAACTGGGGATTGCGTGTCGGGCAGCATTTTAATTCCAGTCTTACCACTTACCGCCTGCGTGATCTTGCCAAAGCATTTAACTTCTCTTGGTCTCCCGTCCTCTGCTGTGAAATGGAGATAATGATGTCTAGGATTCTTGTGAGGATTCAGTGCTACTAAAAGTAAAGAACCTGGTGGGGCATAGCTGCTTCCTAAATGCTGGTTCCCCCAAAGCCCTCCTCCACGTCACTCCGAGAATAACCAGTATAAAATGTTAATCTGAGTTTGTCTGTTTCAAATTTATCAGTGGTTCCCAGTGCTCCCAGGATCAGATCAAGGCTCCCTGCTGAGTCATTCAAGGCTCCCCCGCTCCCCCATGAACTGGCTTGTTTCCAAACCCATTTCCCATCATTCTCATCTCCACATGTTATGACCAGTCACCCTAAACTTCTCTGCTTTCCTCTGACCATTATGGTTTTGCTTGTTGTGTCATGTACTTCCTTTCCTCCCTAGGAGGTCTTTCCTGGCCACCCCTTGCCCCACCTGTCCAGAATGAGTGTCTCTCTTCTGTGCTGTTTATCTTGTGACACTTTTTCATTTCAATACGATCTGCTTATCTTTCCCTCACAAGATGGCACATGAAGGGTGCAACTTGTATCTTATTTATATTTATATTCCCAGGGTACAATATCTGACCTACAGCAAGTGCTCAAGAAAGCTCTGTTTCCTGGATTCTGTCTCACCTTATTTGTCCCCCATGCCTGTCAACCCCAAAAGACCCATTATTATTATTCCTAGCAGAGCAAGACATATTTTAGTGACTTTGTGAACCCCCCAAATAACTTATTTTTAGTGTCTATTTAGAAAAAAAGAGATACATATGTAAGTGTATTAAAACAACAACAACAACAACAACAACAACAATAAACCACTCTAGGATCACCTGGGTTGCTCGGTCGGTTAAGTGTCCGACTCTTGGTTTCCACTCGGTCATGATCTCACGGTCCGTGAGTTTGAACCCCACGTCAGGCTCCATGCTGGCGGTGAGGAGCCTGCTCTGGATTCTTCTCTCCCTCTCTGCCCCTGCCCTACTGACGCACACTCACACTCTCTCTCTCTCTCTCAAAATAAATAAACTTAAACCCTCTAATGACAGGAACCAATCATATTCATGAATTCTCAAATTATATTCTTACAGAATTAAGGTAATCAAACTGCAGATACTTCCGTCTTTTCAGCATCTTGTCTGCCGTCAGCATCAGTGATTCGGGCAGAGTTCTGCTGCTAGAATGCCCGCCAGTCACTGTGGGCTCAGGTATCAGGGAAAGGTACGCACTTCGGTCTTAACTTTGGCCCGTGATTTATAAATGTCTGGATGGCAAAAAGACGTTTCAGAAGTTTATTTCTTCCAAGATGTGGTGTTAGAGCTGCTGAAAGAAACTCGGATTTGTTAGAATTGGGCTGACATTTATAAAGACATAAAACCTCTGTGTGGCAGCAGCTTTAATTATTACTTAAGAGCAGAGTTGTTAAAATGGCTTCCCCAGATACTTGAGCTTTTGATTATGTAAGGAGGAAAAAAGAAAAAAAAAAAAAAGATAAATTTCAAAATTGAAGCTCAAACAGTTCGCACTGCCAGTTACTCGATAATTCATTTTGGGGACGGCTTCTATGTGTGGTCTAGGAATGAAGCCAAATATCAAATGCATCACTGGCTGCTGACAGGTAATGATAAAGTGTTAAGGAAAAAACAAAACAAAACGGAACAAATCACAACTTGCCTCCATCAGAAAGATATGGGGATATTTACTGAAGTATTTGAGTATCTTCAATGTACATGAGCTCCACAGCAACCTGTAAGATTTAAAATCTTCTTTTCCGGGGGCGCCTGGGTGGCTCAGTCGGTTAAGCCTCCAACTTTGGCTCAGGTCGTGATCTCACAGTTCGTGAGTTCGAGCCCCGCATCGGGTTCTGTGCTGACAGCTAGCTCAGAGCCTGGAGCCTGTCTTCAGATTCTGTGTCTCCCTCTCTCTCTGTCCCTCCCCTGCTTGCACTGTCTCTCTCTGTCTCTCTCTCTCTCTCTCTCTCTCTGTCTCTCTCTCTCTCAAAAATAAATGAAGAAAACATAAAAAAATTTAAAATCTCCTTTCCTGGTATTCATATAAAGAACTCTTTCATGGTTACTTTGAGATTTCTCCAAATCAGAAGAAAAAGCCCCCCCACGTTCGATCCTTGAGACGTGAACTCTAAGCTAATAGTGTCTTAGTTGTCTGTTACTTTTCATATTTATCAAGGGAAACTTTAACAAGGAGGGTAGTATCCTTGGAGGGTTAAGATGCGTTCTGCTAGTGTGGCATGTTTTACTTACTCTTATGCTTGCAATAAATGGAGGTTTGTCTGTGTTAGGATATGAGGCTATTCTCCAAAGACATGTATGCTGATAGCACTAATGATTTGCAATATTTAACAGTAAAACTGTTTTACTTGCAGTGACTCCAGGCTTTGAATTATAAATGGAATCATTTTATATCTTTTGGCATTAGTTGAAATACATGGGAATTGGCCCAGATTTCCCATTAATAATGTAGCAAGTAAACGTTTCAAAATCATTAGAGCTGATATCTCTATTTAATTGGTATTTGGAAGATACATTTTATTTATCAAAATATACATTCATAAAATTTATATAAATTTATACTGATTTGAAAAAAAATCTAAGTTTATTTTATTTTTTAAAAATTTTTTTTAACGTTTATTTATTTCTGAGACAGAGAGAGACAGAGCATGAACAGGGGAGGGGCAGAGACAGAGGGAGACACAGAATCTGAAACAGGCTCCAGGCTCTGAGCTGTCAGCACAGAGCCCGACGCGGGGCTCGAACTCACGGACCGTGAGATCATGACCTGAGCCGAAGTCGGATGCTTAACCGACCGAGCCACCCAGCCGCCCCTAAGTTTATTTTAAAAGATTCGATACTACATGTGTACTATGTTATGTTTATCTGTATGTATAAGCATTTTTTGTTTATTGTTTGGGCTGATTAAAAATCACAACTGAACTCAGGGGGTACTAAGAGGTGATTTTCTGCTGTGATCTCATTCTAAGTGACATTTCTTTTTTATTTTAAGTTTATTTATTCATTTTGAGAGAGAGAGAGAGAGAGCAAGCAAGCAGGGAAGGGGCAGAGAGTGAGGGAGAGAGAGAATCCAAAGCAGGCTCCGTGCTGTCAGTGCAAAAGGCCCAACGTGGGGCTTGATCCTGTGAACTGTGAGATCATGACCTGAGTTGAGGTCAAGGTTGGACACTTAAACAACTGAGCTACCCAGGCACCCCACGTTTCTTTTTATTTGACCTCAATTTACCTGCCGGGGAGGATTGCTAACTTATCACAGTGGGTAAATCTTACTGATTTAAGGCAAATCATATGCAATTTGGGGAAGGCATCAAATCACTTTTGAAAGAGAAATTCCCTGGCATGGCTAATGTAAGATATAACTTTCATGACTAAAGTAGGTACAGGAAGGTGTCCAAAAATGGGAGAATGAATTTGTGTCTGCACCGACAGCCCTTTTCACAGTCTTGACCCAGTCCTTCTCTCCTGAATTTACTGGCTCTATTTACAGAAGACTTTAAGTGCAATTGAGTTTTTATTTGAAATTGTACACCCTCTATTTATAGATTATGACTTTAATTCATGATGACGTGATGAGGAAAAGGAATACTAATCGTGGCAAAGTCAGAATTGTTAATGATGTGAACTGGCATGCTAGGTAGGTTTTTGATAAAGTTTTACGATTTGAATGTATGTATCTGTAATGACAGAGCTAACCTAAAATTGCAAATGATTAGGCATTGGAGAAAGAATGCTCAGTCTTTTAACACTTTGCTTGTTTAATGTGAAAAACTTTATAAGGAGACATAAAATTCAGAGAACAAAGGGGGAGGATACCACACCTTGCTCAGCTGGGTACTATGTGAGGTTTGGTGAAGTTACCCACTTTCCATGGCTGGGAAGGTAGAATTGTGGGATTTTAGAACTGGAAGGGGATTTCAGCTAGCCCATATTATAGATAGAGAAACCGAGTCCAGAGAGGTGAAGTTGGTATGCTTTACCCAGCATACCAACTTCAGCTTCATAGTCACTTGATTTCCAGTGGATCATAGTCACTTCTGGAAAGGCCCAGCTGGTAAAATCTTTCAGGACGGCTGTGAAGCCGGAATGATGAAGAGTTGGTTGGTGTTTTCAGTGTACAAAGGCTGTATAAACTTCAAACGTAATTATAATAAAACCCTGTATTTTGGCTTTGGGCTGCTGAGCTCTCAGAGGAACACCTGCTCTAGTCACAAAAACATCCTCCCGCCTATAACTTCTTTTATCGTAGACAGACGCTTGCCTTTGTCCCTGCTTTCCTTGGATAGCCTCCTGTTTCCACTTCTAGATGTCCTGTGTGTTGTGAAAGAGTGTCATTCTTTCAGATGTGGAAGCTTTTTAAAAAAGATTGGCCATTATCACTTACTAATATTTTACGTCCATAGCCTCTATTCCTAAACTTCTCTTGATTTTCAGTTAATCCTTCCCTCTCAAGAAAACCAGGGGTAATTTAAATAGAGAAAAGAGAAGAAAACTAACATTTATTCAGCACCTACTATTTGCCAAGTATTCTCTTTAAATTGCTTTTGGAATGAGGTCAGTATGAATAAATAAATCAATAAAAGATCCTATCCTGCTAAGATACCTTGCCTACATTATTAATTGCTGAATAAATCAAGGCTCAGAGATGTTAAATAAGCCAGAGAGAGGAATTAAAAAGCCAGTAAGTCTAAAAGGAGAGACATCTCCAAGAGAGAGGTCACATTTCCCTTTCCTCATTAATAAAAAGAGTGCTAAACAAAAATAGAGGAAGAAAAGGAAGGAAGAGGGGGAAGGAAGGAATGTATTTGGTTACATGTTGGGTGCTACCTATCTGAAAATAATAAACAAATATATCTATATAATTTTTGTAACAGAAATAAGTACTTTTGAGAAAATGTGCCCTGAATTTCTTTGCCTGTTACCTCCATGCAGGTAACTCTTGTGGGAGTATCACTGATGTCTTAGGCATCCATGAGGCATGTCCAGGTGTTCCCGAGATGTCCCTGAAATGTTGGGTTCGTTTTTATTGCACCCCTTTCCTGTTCCAGGCTAATGTTGCATCCAGATCAATGATTCCAAGAGAGAAAGTTTGAAATCCATTCTCATGAAGCATTAAAACACGAGCAAACAAGAACAACAACCAAAACAAAATAAAACCTTTGCACTCTGCAAATACAGTCGGGTGATAGTTCCCTAAGTCTTATAATACAGTTTCATCATTTGATAGAGCCGTTCCAAGGGCTTGAAAAGTGTCCAGCCACCTCAAGACTCCAGATCTGTGTTTGTAAGGCTCTAAGAAAGAATGAAAGTTTGAATTGCTTGATGGTTGACTGGTGTTGTGAGCTGTCCCCCTAGAGAGATGAAGTGTTCAGACGATAGGCTGTTGCCTCACCCACACAACGGTTTTACGCGCTTTTTTTTTTAATTGAATTTGTAATCTAATTCATCTCCTCTCTTGTCTCAGACTCCCTTACATTGAGGAGTGCCTCCCCGTGTAACCAGGTACCCCTCTGCTTATCTGTGTGTCCCCACAAATCTGAGACTGAAAAGGGACTTTAAATACTATCTGGACCAATCTCCTCCATTTTGTAGGTGAGAAAACTGTGGCACAGAGAGACTGAAAAATGAGGTTAGAGTTAGCCACCGGGAGACCAGCTGAGCCACAAACTGAGCTTGGAATTCTGGGCTTCCAGTCCAATGCTTTTTCCACTGGGCTGTGTCTGCTAGCTGAGCGATGTCTGGTCCTTGGAAAGGAATGAAAGAGGTAGACTGAAGAGGTAGGAATGTTTTCTTTCTTATTCTAGGACTAGCACACGTGCCTTTTGGGAAGTAGGTAAAAATCTATGTCTCTCTCTCTCTTTTTTTTTATTCAATTCAGTACGTAGTATGGGCTTAATACTACCACGGAAGGAGGTAAGGAGGGGAGATAAAAGGATTTAAGAGCTAAAAAATTTCACAGTATCATTAGGTGAATAAAAATAACACAGATTGCAGTGTTGGGTAATCAAAAGGGGATTTCAGATAAGTGGTGTGGTAAATGTTCAGAGAGAGAGGAGACAGGGAAGGCTGGAGTGACCTGGGGAGGTTTCACAGAGAAGGCTAGAAAGTGAGCTTCCTGGGCCATATGAGCTTCCTGGGCCATAGAAGAAATGATCAGAGCAGAGAGGAGGCCGAGGGCTCTTTAGCAGGGAGGAGCAGCTAAGAGGGATCCCAGCATCGGGTATGCATTGTAACCTGCTCAGGGTGGAGGGCTCATCCTGGGGAGATAAGGTGGGACTGGTAACGGAGGTGAGATGAGATGTTATCTTGAGGGCCACTAATACCAGGGAGGCAGAGAACTGGCATAAAGCAGCGCTTTCGGAAGCTAAATCTGGTGACAGTGTGCAGGATGGATTGGCGTTGAGGGGAGCTAGGCGGGCAAGAGAGAAGAGATAATGGAGACCCAGACTAGGAAGGCTCAGACACCGATAATGAGAATCCCGGCCTGGAAGGAGTTTATCAAGTGCCATCCCCTAGTTTATAGATTTGGGGTGAGGCCTTGGAAGTTGAGGTGACTTCCTCAGGATGACAGAGGTTAGTGAAGGAATTGGGTATAGCCAGAATGCGCATAGTTAGACTTTCAGTCAGCGCTCTTTCTATTTAAATTGAAATTTCACTGGAATGTCCCTCTGGCTGATTGTTTTATGCTGTAGTTTAGATGCCGCTTCCTCCAGAAAGCGTTCTGCGATCCGTGGGTTCAGGTTATTCCTTTTCCTACTTGCTTTTATAGCACGCCACACTCATCTCCCACAGGGTAGGTCACATGCTGGGTTATGACTGCCTAATGGCTGGTTACTTCTTCGGACTGTGAGCTTCCCAGTGACAGGACTATCTTCTTGTCCTGTCTACTGTTTGATCCTTAGGGCCTGTTGTAGTGTCTGCCATATAGAAAGTGCTCAGTAAGTTCTAGGGAAATAGCTGAAACACAGATTCGCGTTAGGAGAGAGAGGGGGGAGGTCAAATCACTTATGTCTGATGCGCCACCTACAAAACGAAGAAACAGTTTCAAGTTGGTGGGGGGTGCCTGGGTAGCTCAGTCAGTTAAGCGTCTGACTCTTGATTTCTGCTCAGGTCATGATCTCACAGTTGGGGAGTTTGAGCCCCGCATTTGGTTCAGCACTTGACAGTGTGGAGCCTGCTTGGGATTCCGCCTCTCTCTCTGCCCCTCCCCTGCTTGCTTACACACACACACACACACACTCTCTCTCTCTCTCTCTCTCTCTCTCTCTCTCTCTCAAAAGAAATAAATAAACTTAAAAAAAAATTCAAGTCAGGGAAATTATGACAAATCCGAGGATCAAATAAACTTCTACCTCAAAAACATTTTTTATTTAAAATGATGATAATGCATCATTAAAAGAGAAATTAAAACACATTCTCATATCCTATTTCCGCAATCTAAATGCGGTAGGAAAAATTTCATCTTGAAATGATTTTCTAAATGAGTTTTTAACATGTTACCATTAGATCTTGAGGATGTTTATGAGTCTGATGGACTCGTCGGGCACATTCTAAAGCAAAATTTGTGGCTATGTTAGCTCATAAAGTTCCCTGAAACAAGGATTGTCTGATTAGAACATTTTCATTGGAAGACTCAACAACCAGATTTCAGATGTCTATCTGAAAGCTACTCTTTATGTGGAAATAAATTCAGCCCTTTTAACTTCAGGGTTTATATTAATGGTGCAGATAAATACGTATAATGGATAGCACCATCTGATTAATCAAAGTTAAATAACATTACATAATTTGCCAAATAAAGATAAATCCTGTAAATGGTTTTAATTTAAGATGTCCATCAGAATTCTTGCAACTGATATATTCTCAGCAGGAAGTACCTTTTTGTGGAACAAATGACAGATTTTATATACAAGTAGACAAGAATGAATATATAGTTACAGGAAGCAAAGTGCAACTGAACCTGAGAAATAAACAGGGACCAGAATATTCAGAGGTTCACAAGCTATATTAGCAAATTCTGTCTTTATTCTAAGGAAATAGGAAAACTGAAGGCTTCTAGGAGAGAGAAAGAAAGAGTTACAGGCAGAAGATCGTGACTGACAGAGACCATTATGAAGCTACTAAAATAAACAGCCCAGGTGATGGGGCACCTGGCTGGCTTAGTGGGTTGAGCGTCTGACTTCAGCTCACATCATGATCTCATGATTTGTGGGTTTGAGCCCCGCACCGGGCTCTGTGCTGACAGCTCAGAGCCTGAAGTCTGCTTCGGATTCTGTCTCTCTCTCTTTGCCCCTCCCCCACTCATGCTGTATCTCTTTCTCAAAAAATGAATAAACATTAAAAAAAAAAAAGAATGGTTTTAAAAAAGAAAGAAAGAAAGAAAGAAAGAAAGAAAGAAAGAAAGAAAGAAAAAAAAAAACCCAGCCCAGGTGAGATGCTTGTAATACAGTTATTTAAATACTGTCTTGACTCTGTTTTGAGGCCTTGGCTGGAGGCCAGTCATTTCCTCTTCTGGAATAGCTGACTAAGTCCTCATCACCAACCATCTCCTTTATTGGGCTTTCGCAGGCTGGGCCACTATTCACCTGCTCGAACCAGGGCCAGATAGCAGACAATTAGGGACAGCCCCTATTCCCCAGAGCCCACTGAAATTATTCAAACCAGACAATCCTAAACTGGTTTACCCAGCCTTGCCCATTCCTTCCCATGAAGACCTCAATAAAGATTCTTGCCCACAGTTCCTCCCTGCCTCTCTGCCTCCTCACAGACCCCTGTGAATCCCGGGATGCAACCCACCCCCCCCTCCTCCGCTGTGACACGCACTTCCTCCCTTAGGAATTGTGAGTAGAATAAACTGCCTTTTCAATGGCATTGTCTTCTGATCTGTTGGCCTTATCATTCCTAAATAACAATCAAACCCATTACATCTGTGCTAGTCTAGGTCAGTGGTAGAGGCAGCAAGAAGCTAGTGAATGCAGATATTTAAGGGATAACATTAACAGAATTCTGAGATAGGTGCATGTGGAGGATGGGAGGAGAGAAGGCAATGAAGATGAGTCATAGATTTCTGGCTTGTGTAGTAGGGGCCCTTCATCAAGACTGGAAAAGGATCTGATTGTGGGATAGTCTTGAGCTCAGTTTGGGGTATTTTGTATTGGGGTAACTTTGAGATGTTCAAGTGGAAAAGTCAAGGAGACAAGCAGACATACAGTTTCGAACTGGTGACTAGATCTCATTGAGAAAGGATAATACATGCGTAATAGACTTTTAAAAAATCCCAGCAAGTGAGAATTACAGATGGTAGCACCAACAGCAAAGATGGCAGTCGCCAAAGGCTATTCATGAGGAATCTCTTCCTACAGGGACTGAGATGTCGGCATTGTTGGACTGCGGTGAAAGAATGCTAAGCAGGAGAAATAAATAGTGTGAACAAAGGTTCAGAAGCAGTGTTGCAAATTTGAACAATGAATAGTCCAGCTTAACAAGAGCAGATGATTTGTATGGGGTGGGGGGAGTAGGAGCAAAGGTGTAGAGTATCTGGATACTGAATCATTCAGCCCTTGAAGGCCTTGGAGGTGGGGGGTTTATGAAGTGCCAGTAGTCCTCTGGGTACTTCATTAAGAGAATTAAATAGAGTTCCTTTTGTTCAGGCTTTTCTGTCTTTTAGAATAGATGTTCCTGCAGGATAGAGTTTCTCCTTTGCCTGCTGATCATGCTCAGCTCATGTAGAGAGTATTAATGTTTGAGGCTCAAAAGAAGATTAGCCAAACATTATTATGTTAATTTCATTTCAGTTAACTACCGAAGATGATTATAAGTCTGCTGTGTACCCAAAATCATGGGATCTAGCCCATGATCCTGTGGAAATTAGAGTTATGTTGGGGAGACAGAACTTATCCTTTTTAAAGGATATATCCTTTTCAAAAGAGATTTTAAAAAGAGAGAAGTGGAACCTAAAAATTAATGCAAGAAAGAATATATCATGAAATATTCCTGTATTTACCCTTAAACATTTTTATCATGGATTTATTTTTGATTGTGGTAAAGTATACAAAATGTACATTTTGCTGTCTGAACCTTTTTCAAGTATACAGTTTAGTAGTGTTAAGTACATTCACATTGTTGTGCAACCCTCTCCAGAATTCTTTTCATCTTGCAAAACTGACATTCTACACCCATTAAACAATAACTGTCCATCCCCACCTTCCCTCTCTAGTCCATGCCATGGACTCTAGTCTCTTTTCTGTCTCTATAATTTAACTACTCTCAGTACCTCATATAAGTGGAATCACCCGGTATTTGGGTTTTTGTGACTGGCTTATTTCACTTAATATAACATCCTCAGGGTTCATCCATGTTATAATACAGCTCAGAATTTCCTTTACTTTATGGCCAAATAATATTCCATTATATGTAGGTACCGCATTTTGCTTATCCATTCATCTATTGGGGGACACAGGTTGCTTCCATCTTTTGGCTATTGTAAATAATGCTGCTGTGAACATGAGTGTACAGGTATCTCTTGAAGATCCTGTTTTCAATTATTTTGGACATATGCCCAGAATGGAATTGCTGGATCATGTGGCAATTCTATTTTTAATTTTTTTGAGGAACCGCCATATTGTCTTCCATCCTGGCTGCATCATTTTACATTCCCATCAACAGTGCAAAAGGGTTCCCAGTTTCTCTGCATCCTAAACAACAGTTGCTATCTTTGTTCTTCTTCTTCTTTTTTAAAATATATAGTAGCCATTCTAATGGGCGTGAGATGTATTTAAAGTTTCTTTTTCTGTAGTGTGCATGTATTTTCATTGTTAGGAAAAGAATGTTTAAAATATGCCTCTTCACAATAAGTGGACTAATATCAAAGCATTTGAAGTTAAACTCCATGTTCGGAGTGGCATAGCATAGGCACAACATTAGAGAAATCATTGCTGATCTTACTTTGGAAAAAATAATCTATGTAGATTATAGAAGATTTTGGTCCTGGGGTACCTGGGTAGCTCAGTCTATTAAATGTCTGGCTCTTTTTTTTTAAATTTTTTAATGTTTATTTATTTTTGAGAGAGAGACAGAGAGAGAGAGAGAGACAGAGAGAGAGAGAGAGAGACAGAGTGTGAGCAAGGGAGGGGCAGAGAGAGAGGGAGACACAGAATCTGAAGCAGGCTCCAGGCTCTGAGCTGTCAGCACAGAGCCCGATGTGGGACTCGAACCCACAAACTATGAGATCATGACCTGAGCCAAAGTTGGACACTTAACTGACTGAGCCACCCAGGTGCCCCAAATGTCTGGCTCTTGATTTCAGCTGAAGTCATGATCTCATGGTGCATGGGATCAAGCCCCACACTGGGCTCTCCACTGACGGCACAGAGCCTGCTTGGGATTCTCTCTCTCTGCCCCTCCCCTGCTTGTGCTCTCTGTTTCTTTGTTTCTCTTTCAAAATGAATAACATTTTTAAAAAAGAACACACATGTAACTAGATTTGCTCTCTATTTCTGTAGGAAGTTGCTCCTAGTTTCCTCTTTGGCACAAGCATATGCCATATTTTCTTATATGACTTTGCTTTTGGTTGATGCTCACTGAAGACAGGAAAATAAACCTCTTGGTATTCCTTTAACGCCTAACAGAGGAGCAAAAATAGATAGGAAGGAGGAAAGGAGGAAGGAACAAAAACATGGGAAACATCTACTATATGTCAATCATTCAGATCTTTGGTTTTGGTTCCTTTTTGCCTCCTACCCTGATTTCCCTTATATCACTGCAAGCTCATCTGTAACAGATTTTACAAATAAAATACAGGATGCTCAGTTAAACTTGAATTTCAGAAGAGCAGCAAATACTTTTTTAAATGGAAGTATATCCCATGCAAGTGTTGAGATATACTGAAAAAAATATTCATTGCTGTCTGATATTAAAATTTAAATGGCCATCCTATATTTTACCTGGCAACTCATTTGAATTTTAAAAAGATTAAAAAATATATATTTTAGCTAGTTAGAAAAAAGTAACTGAACAACCAGCCAGTTAAAATTTTAAAAGACTCATTGGGCTTGTCTGTTCACATTTGACATTAGGGTTTTGATCAGGTACTGGAGGACCAGAAACTGATACAACCCCTACCCTGTGTAATACCTCTCAGGCAGCCCAAAGGACCAGTTAGAGGGTTTCGGGACTCTTGTTCTATGAAGTTTGGCACATAATAGGTCAGTATGTTTCCATTTAAACAATACATTGTTCAGGGGCGCCTGGGTGGCTCAGTTGGTTAAGCGTCCAAGTTTGGCTCAGGTCATGATCTCACAGTTTGTGAGTTTGAGCCCCGCCTGGGACTCTGTGCTGACAGCTCAGAGCCTGGAGCCTGCTTCGGATTCTGTGTCTCCTTCTATCTCTGCCCCTCCCCCACTTGTGCTCTGTCTCTCTCTGTCTCTCAAAAATAAATAAATGTAAAACAAAAGAAATAAACAATAGTTTGTTCGGTAGTATGAAAAATCTTGGATGTTTCAGAGTTAATTCTCTGTCCTGATGTTGTAAAATGACTTCACTTTGCAAGGTGAATATTAGCATCATTGGCAAGAAAAATGTCAGCCAATCAGGTAGGAAAAATTTTACATACGCCTCATTAACAGGCAGCCCTCACTGTTGTTGTCTAATGATCTTGTTCCTTCCCTGCTCTTGTCTAGGACAAACATTCTGCTTTTAAAGCTGCCTTGTACGTTGTTTTCTAGTAATTTTCCTGGTAGATTAACATTAGGAAAACGTTAAGTTTTTGCCATTTCATTAGTGATTAAAAGCCACCACCCCAAACTTGTAGCTTGTTATTGTCTCTTGGTAAGAATAATCCCTATTGCTTTATACTTGAAATAATAGCATGAGATTAAAAGCCCCTCAAGGTTGTTTTAGTTGACAGTCAATACCAGCAGCCTATTATTATGACTATCACTATTATTATTATTATTATTATATTATTTTAAATTCCCAAGTAATAGAGATTTTCCTTTAATTACACATTGAAGGGCCATTTTGACCTTGTGCTTGGGGTTGCCAAAGATTGAGACATTTATGGGCTTGATTGGGAAAGAATTCGTATGCCTAAACTATAAAACAGCAGTGTGGGACCAAAGCCTGGAAATACCAATATTTAAATCAAAGTAATTTCCCATTTTGGTCCTGGATTAAATTGTATTGAATTTGTAGCTTCATGGATTATATTTGCTAGCTAGAGTATCTATTGAACACATCGTCAAATGTAAGTGGTGATAATATAGGGGAAGGGAGGAGACTGGTACAGGGGACCAACGAATGTGAGTTCATCTGACTCTCTATGAACCCGATGCACTTGGCAGACAGCCTTGCAGAGAGTAAGTGCAAAATGAACACCTGTTGAGGTGAGCTCCAAGTCCCCCTCCCGGTCTCACCAGGTGGGATACCCATTCTCCCAAGTAAGCTGTCACTTACCTATCTATACTGCTTTAGGAATCCATTGTGCCATGAATTCTTGTTTTCTTTTTGGCCTTTGAAGCCCAAGCTTGTCCCTTTGGGGATACAGCTCTTCGCTTTTCATGCTACACAGCTGCTGAAACTGAATTGACAGAGTTGAATTTTTCAGATGTTTTTTTCTGGGGCTGTGAGTCTTCATATAGTCTCATACATATATGCATAGACGGAGGTATTCGTGTGTGTATGCAAATATATATTTAAAACAAACTCACACATGAATATTACATGCAATTAGCTTGCAGAATTAAACTCTTTTGAAAATTCTCATCCCACAGAATTGTGTCTATTACTGTTTGACTTCATAAACAAGTGACATGGGAGAGAGTCATCTGGGCCTCTGTACTTGTATTACTTGCCCACAATGGTTTTTAATAGGTTCATTAGGGACTGACTCTAGAATTAGATTTGGCAATTTCCACTTGTCCATTATTTACCAGCAGTGAATCAGAGGATTCTTTCTGTTCATTAAATTCAAGTTTTTTCCACTTTTCTCTGTATTTCTTTTTGTATTTTTACCTCAAACATTGGGAATTAAATCCAAATTAGTCTACTTTTCTCTTTTAGCAATAATCATTTTACAGTAACGCTCATTATTGCATTGGCCAGCACTTAGCGTCTAGATTTCACTGCTCTTTGCTATAAAATGCTCTCATCTGTGGTAGAGTTCTTGTAATATTGGGACCGAGGCAGCTCATCGTTTCTGTCTCTGCTCTGGTTTGCCCTTTAAAATGTCTTATTCACTGCTAAGTTTAAAATTGGCCTTTATATATAGGAAGTTGCCCTTATCTATGACCCCAATATTTTACTCTGACAATTCTGTTATCCTGTGCCTCTTCTGTCATCCTTTCTTATTTAGTGGGTTTCTCTCTCTCTCTCTTTCGGTATTAACCTCTTCTGTTTTTTCATTTACCCAATCACTGCTATTACCAAACCAGAAAGAATCACCTGACTTGCTCACTTATTTTTATCAATCCAAACCAAAGTACTCCATGCCCCCTTATCAGGTGACATTATTCTGTCCTTGTGCTTCTCTTTTCTGGTATTTTAACCCAGTCACTGATCCCAAACATTCCTAATCAAATTCTTTGGCTTTATGATGTCTAAGATGATTTGTCCCCATGCATGAGTAACTGTGTCACACCTCTGCTTCTGGCAGGATTCTTGTCTGATCAGAGTTTTGCATCTCCTGTGTTCGCTCTAGGCAAACAGTCCTATGTCATCAATGCAATTCCTTTTTTTAAAAAATTTTTAAATATTTATTTATTTTTGAAAGGGAAAGAGACAGAGTGTGAGCAGGGAAGGGGCAGAGAGAGAGAGGGAGACACAGAATCTGAAACAGGCTCCAGACTCTGAGCTGTCAGCACAGAGCCTGACACAGGGCTCGAACCCAGCCCCAGGTCATTGAGAACTCAGCCTCAGGTCAGTGAGATCTTGACTTGAGCTGAAGTCGGACACTTAACCAACTGAGTCACCCACACACCCCTCATTAATGCAATTCTAATGTTCCTACCTCATCTCTCTGTTAATGATTCTACCAATTGCTACTAAGCTTTCTCACTCTGAAATACTTGAAGTATTTTTTAAGGTTTTTAGAATTAGTGCTTTAAAATACATGGAAGCATAAATGGTACCCAGTAACAGATTAAGGGGTGAAGAAGAGTATTTCTTATACCTTATCTATTGCTGTTAACGGAGAGGATGAACTCATTGCCTTTCTCTCCGAACCTACTGGATTCTATATCCCCTTTCTCAAAGAACCCAAGCTTGAAACTGGATGCTCATCCCTGACGCTTTCCTTTTTATTCTGTTTCTAAGTCTTAAACATTCGCCCTTTCTTCTTTACCCCTCTGCTACTGCCATGGTTCACACCCTCACCTCCCCTCGCCTGGACCGTTACAATGAGCTTCTAACCGTCACCCTACCACCCTTCTTCCCGTCCACTCTCTAATGGCAACATGATGAGTTTTCTAAAACTCAAATCAGTTTGTGGCCATTCATTGCTTACAAGATCGAATATTAACTCTTTAATATGCCCTTCCATTGCTTTGTCCTTGCCAACTACTCCACCGTCACCTCATTTTTTCTGCACACATACCGCACTGAACTAGTTACAGCAGATCTCTGGGCATTGGTGCTGGTTGCTGCTGCTGCGGCAGGAATGCATTTCTTTTCTGGAAGTATACCAGGTGCACATCGGTGATTGGCTCAGACATCTCCCTTCTGAAGCCTTGCTTGACCCACCCAAGTAGGGTGATCACTTGCTTGTTCGTTCTTTCTATGTTTTAGATAGCTTTGTTAATGCAACTCCTCTCTAAATCTCTCTCTCCCTTACTCCAGTGTGAGATTTTAAAATTAAAAAGGATGTTTTAAATTGAAGGTTAGTTGACATATTAAGTTTCCGGTGTACAACACAGTGATTCAATATTTATGTATATTACAAAGTGATCACCATGCTACATATATCTGCCATCTGTCACCACACAAAGTTATTGCATATTAACTATTTTCCCTGTGCTACACATTATATCCTTGTGTCTTATTTCTTTTATAACTGGAAGTTTGTACCTTTTAATCTCCTTCGTCTATTTCCCCCTTTCCCCCAATCCCCTTCCCTCTGCCCTCTGGCAGCCACCAGATTGTTTTCTGTATCTGTGAGTCTGTTTCTCTTTATTCGTTTGTTTTGTTTTTCAGATTCCACATATAAGTGAAATCATGCTATTTGTCTCTCTGTGACTATCTTATTTTGTGCAGCATGATATACTCTAGGTCCATCCACGTTGCTTCAAATGGCAAAATCTCATCCCCTTTTATAGCTGAGTAATATTCCATTGTATAGATAGGTAGGTAGATAGATAGACAGACACACTATATAGAGTACACCATTTTTCACTCCTCCTAACAGTGCACAAGGGCTCTCTTTTCTCCACATGCTTGCCGACAGTTGTTATTTCTTGTCCTTTTTAGTCTAGTCATTCTGACAGGTGTGAGGTGATACCTCATTATGGTTTGATTTGCATTATGTCCATGATTAATGATGATGAGCATCTTTTCATATATCTGTTGGTCATCTGTATATCTTCTTTGGAAAAATGTCTATTCAGGTCCTCTGCCCATTTTTAAATTAGATTTTTTTTTTGATATTGTATTATGTGAGTTCTTTATATATGTTGGATATTAACCTCTTATTGGTTATATCATTTGCACATATTTTCTCCCATTCAGTAGGTTGCTTTTTCATTTTGTTGATGGATTCCTTCACAGTGCAAAAACTTTTTAGTGTTGTGTGCACTAGTTGTTCAGTTGCTTTTATTTCTCTTGCCTGAGAAGACAGATCCAGAAAAATATTGCTAAGAATGATATCCAAGAGCTTCCTGCCCATGTGTTCTTCTAGGGCTTTCATGGTTTCTGGTCTTACATTTAAGTGTTGAGTCCATTTTGAATTCATTTTTGTGTATGGTCTCATTTCATTCTTTTGCTTGTTATTGTCCAGTTTTCCCAGCACCACTTATTGAAGAGACTGTCTTTTCCCCATTGTATGTTCTTGCCTCCTTTGTTGAAGATTAATGACTGTACAAGTGTCGGTTTATTTCTGGACTCTCTCTTCTGTTCTGTTGATCTATGTGTCCGTTTTTGTGCCAGTACCATATGTTTTGATTACCATACTTTGTACTGGGGTTTGAAATAAGGGAGCATGATACCTTCAGCTTTGTCTTTCTCAATATCGCTTTTGCTATTGGGGATCTTTTGTGGTTCCATACAAATTTTAGGATTATTCTAGTTCTATAAAAAGTGCCATTGGTATTTTGATAGGGATTGTCTTGAACCTGTGGATTTCTTTGGGTAGTATGGACATTTTAACAAGATTCATTTTCCCATTTTCTTTCATTAGTGTCTATACTTTTCAGTCTACAGGTCTTTCACCTTCTTGGTTAAATTTATTCCCAGGTATCTTTTTTTCTTTTTGCTGCAATTATAAATGGAATTGTTTTCCTATTTACTTTTCTCGCGGTTTATTATTAGTATATAGAAACTCAATAGATTTATGCATATTAATTTGTATTCTGCAACTTGACTGAATTCATTTTTACTTCTAATAGTTTTTGGTAGAGTCTTTAAGGTTTCCTGTTTATAGTATCATGTAATCTGCAAATAGTGACAACTTTACTTCTTTTCTAATTCAGATGTCTTTTCTTTCTTTTCTTGTCTGATTGCTGTGGCTAGGTGTTCTAATGATATATTGAATGAAAGTGCTGAGAGTGGGCATCATGGTCGTGTTTCTGATCTTAAAGGAAGAACTTTCAGCTTTTTACCTAGTGTAAGATTTTAAAGATTAGAACAATGTCTAATTTACCTTTGTATCCTGGTGGCCTGATGTGGCTCATAGTAAATACTCAGTAAATATGTGTTAAATTAATTTGAGTGACAGAATAAAGACATTACTAACCTTTTCTTGGAAAGAGAAAAGCCGTGAGCAGTGATTCTAGGGAAATAAATGGAAGTGACAGACTCAATGATTCAGTGCACAGTGGAAATTATTTTATACTAGGTTGTTTGACAGCAATGATCATTTGGATAAAAGCATACACTTCCTCCTCCATAACCCCCATTTGGAAGATGGGCTTTGAAGAAAAAAGCAACACGAATGCACCCTTTCTTTTTTTGCAAAAGCCGCATGCTGTTTTGACGGTTGAGCTTCCCAACTGTGAGCAATAAACATCCTCCTCTTCAGATGAACTAATCATCACTCATACTTCTGGTGGGGCAACCTGCTGCCAGCCTGCAAATGAGGCCTCTTAATGATACTACTAATTTCAAGTCTGTAAATGTAAACACAAGGGAGGGAGGACCCCAAGTATTGCTGCCGGCCATTAATCCATGTTATTAATGGAGGCATTTTTATCAATGCCAGTCTCTCATCCTTCTAATGAAAGGGTTCTCATTATTTCGTTGTTTAGAAATTAAAAGGTATGTGTGCTTATAAATAGAGATTCATGAGCAGAAACAAAAATATTATCCTTGCTGTATTTTCTCTCCATATTTCGTGAAATCAATCTGGGGGAGGGTGGTTGTGGGGATCCTGCTAATGACGTTTCTATTCCAAGAGCTATGACCTACTTTAAAAGATGTATTGAAGAGTACGCTGATGTGATTGCCATTGTGTCACTGCCTGAAAGCTCCTATTAACTAGTAGCAGGCTTATATAAAAGGGCTGTGAATAAAGGCTGAGGAGGTCTGGCTTAGGGGAGGTGGACATCTTCTGGGAGAAAGTGAGGTTTGGGGCTTCTGGGCCTAGGCTCTTGCAAGCATTTAGAAAGGTTGAGTTGTGTGTGACATTGTTATCTATAAGAAAAACTTACTCATGATATCCTAGATGGATACAGAGATCTGAGACACATCAGGATGGTAAACAGTCATGTGATTTTTGCTATTTCCTTGAGAGCCTTAACTCCTTATTAATAGTAGTAGCAGGCTTAGATAATGGGCTATTTTTACCCATACATACAGTGCAGCCAATTGCACACTTCTACTAAAATGATATAAATCATCTATAAGCCTCAAATACTTTTGGGGGGCAAATGCAATGGAGAACAAGATATAAAGAATATTGGTTGCTAATTTGGCTGTCACTAATTGCTATTTAACTAAACCTTAGTTTTTCCTTGATCCTAAGGAAGATCTTTAATTTCATTTTCCCCTTGGGATTATAAGGCCTTATCTTGATTTATCTTGTATCTGTAATAATTCAGAGTCGCTGTTTCCTCATGCATGTACAAAACTGTCAGGAAAGAGTAAAAGGCCACCGCATAATTATTTCACAATGGCAGTGCAGTGTAAGGGTTTGAATCCTGGCTCTGCCTGACTCTGTAGCAGGTATGATATAACCTCTCAGAGGCTCAGTGTAATCATTTGTTGAATGCAGCTAATAAGAATAATACCTAATTCATTGGCCTATATGGAGGAGTAAATGATAAATAAATAAAATAAAAATGATTAAACCTGTTTTTTGATGCCTGGCATACAGTAAACCCTTGACACATTTTGTCTATTATCAACTATTAAGGCTTTTCTCTCTGCTCCTGATTCTTGAGCTTGCATTTTTTCAAATCTAAGATATAGAAAAATAATGTGACTTGTTTTACCCAGCTGCACACAGTGTCCAGCTTCAGGATGGTCTTTAAATTGCGATGATGATGGCAGGAAACAAGCCACGGTTTAAGTTTGATTGTAGAGGTACAGGTTTGGGTCAGGGAGGGTAGAAATCTACAGGTTACGAGTGAACTAGGGGACAACGCTGGTAAAGGAGGAGAAGGATGGGAGGGGAGACAGGAGAAGCTTGTGTCCAGGGACACAGGAGAGAGGCCTGTTTTTCCTGGAGAAGGGCAGACCATGTGGTAGAGCCCATACAGTGGAGAAAAGATAAAGATTTTGTGGGTCTCACTTGGGGCCCAGGGAAGAATGTTTGACAACATGTTTCTACCTTCAGAAGAAAAGGAAAACAGCCTCACTCTTGTGCCACAATAAAGAGGGTGGCAACGGTTGAATATTCTAGATGGACTGCCATGGAGTGCACACCCTACCTCGGAGCTAGGGGCCCCTGTGAAAAAGACAGCCTTTACCCCACCCTAGACCAATTCAAGAACGCTTCCTTCACACCAGTGCTTGTGGCAGCCTCCAGGAAAGTTGGCTGCATTGTGTACCAATTGACGCCAGGTTTCAGGAGGAAACTGGCTTTGTGACACTGGGAATTCCAGGGTCAAATTCTGCCGAGTTGACTGAGTTCCGTCTCTGTGTCTCTGAAAGCACTTACCCAGAGAGCCACCAGGAGGAACACATATCAAAGCAAACCCCATTCTGCAGGGGGCGGAAATAACTCAGAAAGTTGCTGGTGCCTCTCATCATGCCTATCATCATTGTGGGTCAGAGATATGAACTTGGGTGGCATCAAATGTCTTCCCCTGGGAACCACCTGTTACACAGTCACTGATGCACTTTACTTAACGTGGTCTCACTTGATTGTCACAGCATGCCTGCAATATAAACAGGGTCGTTGCCATCATACCCTTTTTATGCTGGGTTTGCCTGAGAGCAGATAAGCAGCAAATAAAAGAAGGCTTGTATAGAATCTGTTTCTCCTTATTTCCAGTCTAAACATCTTCTGAGGCACTCACTACAACCAGTTAAGTACTCACTGCCCCTGGCCCCAGCTTGCTCTATTACCAGAGCTCAGTTTGCAGTACATTGCCTCCTTACTAAATTCTGCAGTTCTATAAGGAAAATAAACATTTTTTCCATAAACAGATGATACAGTTTTTTTTTTTTTAAATTGGTTCCAAAGAAAGATGGAAGGAAGAACGCATGAAGTGTGAATCTGGAAGGAAGGATATCAGCTAAAGTTCAAGAAACCTTTGTAAAATAGCACAGGTCTCTGTAGGAAATTCTAGACTACATTTTATGTATTCCTGACCTCGAGCCCAAAGTGAAACATGAGGCACTGTGCTCATGACTTTGGGTCTATCCGTGTCTGACATTTGAATCAATTACCACAGGAAGCTATAAAATCTCTTTCTCTGGAGGTATTTCAGACTGAAGTGAATAATTTCAGAAGGGACCAGGCCACAGCTTGAAGATGAACTCAATGACCTCTTGATATTTTCTAAGCATGAAACTAATTCGGTAGGAATGTATAGGTCTTAAGTGTACACAAAGCAAGTCTCTGAGGTAACTTGTTTCAGTTCGCAACTTGTCCTGATCTTTTGCAGAGGCTAAAATTTCTCCAGATATGACTCCACGTAAAACAAGGTGTGTAGTGTGGAATGATTGAGGAAAGTCTAACTTACAACTCAAATGTATTAATAAGTAATAATAATGGTTTAGAATATGTACTTTATCTCAGGGACTTTGCCAAGCAGTAGACATGTATTAACTCATTTCCTTTTCACTGTGGTGTCTGTGATAGGTGTTACTGTCCTGGTTTCACAGGTAAGGAAACTGAGGCGTTGGGAGGTTAAGTAACTTGACAAGTAAGAGATAAATATGGATTTATAGCATACTTCTTCTGAGGGCAACGGATCCTCCTTGGTGTGAAATCTAGAAAGAGCATATGTCTTGGAGATAGATTGGCTTGGGTGCAGACTCCAGTACAGCCATTTTCCAGCTGTGTGACCTCAGGAAAGTTATTTGACTTCTCTGAATCTCAGTTTCTGAAACTGTAAACGGAGAATGAAATACTTGCTTTGGAGTGCTGTTCTTAAGGACACACATAGAGCATAAACTCTTAGCCATTACTATTTTGAAATATTTCCAGGGAACCTGGTATGTTGGGTCAACGTATGACATTTTGAAAGGACCTTGACTGGTTCTACCTTTAAACTTGGGGTGACCGAGTCAACTCATTCTTTCTCTTATCATTCTTGAGAGAAATTGCTAATATAAGATATCTTACAGTCCTTGAAAATATCAATAACATTAACATAATGCTAATGTGAATAAATCAACATGAACTAATCAGCATTCCTGGAAAATCAGAGCCAAGTGTCACCTTGTAGAGGTAAAACAGCAACGTACCGTGCATGTGTGAATCTGATTAGGTGGCCAGCTCTTAAGTAGTTGGTGGGAATGAGATTCAGAAGTCACTTCCCGGGAGAGAGAGTTTCAGGTGCTTCTCAAGGCTTCTGAAGGGGGATTCAGGAGCGGGGGTAGAGGGCAAGCAGGAAAGCAGGCTACACTTGCTCCCACCTCCCACCCCCAATATCTTTCTACCGGACAAAATTCTTTGATTTCTTTTATACAATGATGATTCCATGTAAGATTTTGAAAAATAGTTATAATTTTTTTTGAGTTTGAAAACCATGCTTTGGGGGCGCCTGGGTGGCTCGGTCGGTTAAGCGTCCGACTTCGGCTCAGGTCATGATCTTGCGGTCCGTGAGTTCGAGCCCCGTGTCGGGCTCCGTGCTGACAGCTCAGAGCCTGGAGCCTGTTTCAGATTCTGTGTCTCCCTCTCTCTCTGCCCCTCCCCTGTTCATGCTCTGTCTCTCTCTGTCTCAAAAATAAATAAACGTTTAAAAAAAAATAAAAAAAAAAGAAAATCATGCTTTGGAATATATGCTGGCGTAAATGGCTTTAGAGTATGAATAAAGTATTTCAAATAGTTTTGTAAAATGAGTGCTAGGAGCTAGTGGTGAAAAAAGGTGGCCATTTTTTTTTTTTTTTTAGCATACTGAAGAAGTACAGGGAGAGTAAGGGGAAGCCCACTTTGAAATGGTAAAGATCTTTCTTTTTTTGGTTTTAAGTTTATTTAGGTTTAGTTTTGAGAGAGAGTGTGTTTGCAACCAGGGGAGGGGCAGAGAGAGAGGGAGAGAGAATCCCAAACAGGCCTTGCACGGTCAGCATAGAGCCCCGCTCGGGGCTTGAGCTCATGAACCATGACAGCGTGACCTGAGTTGAGATCAAGAGTCCAGTGCTCAACCAACTGAGCCACCCACGCACCCCTGGTAAAGATCTTTCAAACAGTGGCTAAATGTCAGACCGTTGGTACCCTTTGTTGAATACTTCCAGGAGCAAGAACACTTTTCTGATGCATTATAGGAGCAACCCCAAACACAATTAAAAACAGATGAAATCCCTTTCCTTGATGAGGTTCCCATGTAGCAAATGAAATACAAAACACACTTCAGAACAACCAAAACTTCCGAGGAGGAGACAATATAACACAGAGATCTTCCGTGCGGAGAAGCAAATAAAGGTGGAAGGAGGCACTGGCAGAGGGAGAAGGCTCTCTTAGAAGGCTTCCTCACCTGAGGAATAGTTGGAGCTGAGTTTTGAAAAAGTAAGTGTTAGTATAATTCTCATTGCAAAAGAGAGGTAAAACTCATGATATGTACCAGAAGTCAGACTTTTAAAAAGAGGTGTGTGTGTGTGGGGGGGGGGGGGTGTAAATCATAATTCCATTTTTACTTATCTGAAATGATATAATAGTTATGAATATGTTTTGAAAATGTAAAGGCTATGGGGATGTGACGTGTTGGTTCTTTTTTTTTAATTTCTTTTTTTTTTAATGTTTATTTATTTTTGAGACAGAGAGAGACAGAGCATGAACGAGGGAGGGTCACAGAGAGAGGGAGACACAATCTGAAGCAGGCTCCAGGCTCTGAGCTATCACCACAGAGCTCAACACGGGGCTTGAACTCACGGACTGTGAGATCATGACCTGGCCGAAGTCGGTCGCTTAACCAACTGAGCCACCCAGGCACCCCACGTGTTGGTTCTTAATAATGCTGGTCATCTCCAAATCATATTATTTAAGTACTGTACATCAGTAGGCTAGAAAGTGGATGGTGTGGCCTTACATTTTGAAGAGTGAAGTAATGTCCAGAATTCCAAGTATCATGCTTACCTATTAGTTTTGTTTTTTGTTTGTTTTTTTGTTTGTTTTGTTTTAGTATAGCCTTTGGTGATCTTTTTAAGTTTCTACTATCCCATATGGCATTATCCATAACTGTGATTATGTCATCTATAATTCTCAAGGACTGTTCTGAATTTATTAAAGCCTATAGAAAGAGTGGTGTTGCATTCGTGTTAAACTAAAATGAAAGATTGTCTCAACACAATGCTGGTAAATTATGTCATCTTGGACAGATATTTGGTCCATTTTGGACTCTGGGGCATAGGAGTGCCAGATGCAGGGCAAGCCAAGTGATCCTTGGGGATGTCTCTGCTTCCCGGTCCAGGCTGAAGTGTTGTCCAGTGAAAGATCCATGAAAAGACTGTGTAATACATTTTCCTTCTCAGCAGCCTCCAGCCACTGAAGAAACACTGAGAAAAATAGAACCCTAAGCTCTGGGAAAAGTAGAACCTGACACATTTATTCCATAATCAGTCAAATAAGCAAGATATGTTTTTATGAAAAGGAATCTTTTGAAGTTTGACTATTTAAGCTAATGTATGGCTACTTTTCATAATCATTTCAAAATAAGACCTCAGAAGAACAAGTACTCAGTTATTGAGGGAGGACAATAAAGGGCAATGTGGAATGGAGAATGGACTTTTTTTCAGGCTTTTAAAATCAAGATTGTCATTCTTCCACTGAAGATGAATCTTTGAATAGGAATTTAAATACATGAGTGTGGCAGGCACTCTTAAAGTGGCCTCCATGTCCCTTGCCTCTTGGTATTCATGCCCTTGTGAGATTCCCACCCTTTGGGTGTGGACAAGACCTGTGACTTGCCTCCAACCAATAGAACAGGGCAACAAAGATGGGATATACGTGATTACATGCATATAACTATGTGATTATGTTACATAAGATCTCAGTGCGTGTTTTCTGGGGTCTCCCAACCCCTCTCCCTCTCCCTGTCTCTCCCCTTTGCTGGTTCCTTAAGGAACCTGTTGTGGGAAGGATCTGCAGGCAGCCTCTACAAGCTGAAGGCAGCCACCAGCTGATAGCCAGGAAACAATGGACACTCTCAGTCATACAACGGCAAGGAAGTGAATTCTGCCAACAACTTGAATGAGCCTGAAGTGGACCCTTCTCCAATTGGTTTTCAGATGAGAACCCAGCCGTGTTGGTTGCAGCCTTACGAGACCCTAAGCAGAGGACCCAGCTAAGTCTTGCTAAAATTCCCGACCCTCAGAAACTGAGAGACAGTAAATGTGTGTTATTATAAGCTACTAAGTTCGGGTTATCTTGTTATGTAACAACAGATGCTAATACAATGGATTTAGATTTTTCTCTACATCCAAAAGTTTACCTCCAGGAGGAGAGAGAGGAGTCCAGGCCATAGGCATTAAATAAGCTGATAACCATTTTGGAAAGTATAAAATATATTTAGGATATTGATTTCCCTCTACTCATACTCTTTTGTGCGTTTTCAAAAAAACAGACACCATAGCCTGTGAATATTTTGAAAGGAGGACAAGCACAGATGATGTATATGATCAGAACATGAGAATTCTCCCCACCATCACCCCAATTTTAATTTAATTATAGCATTTCGGGTTTTGAACTTGGGAGGAAAATCATTCCTTTCTCACTTTTATTTTTTGTTGTTGTTGTTGGCCATAATTTACTACTTTAGTATTTTTTCTTATCAGTGACTTTATTTTCATCTAACAGGTGTAGGGCAGAGATTTTTCTGGATGGCATTTTAAATCCTCAATCCCAGTGGCTTCAGCTAAGTTTTCATTTCAATCAGCCTCATTCTCTACAAGTGCTTTGGGATCATAAAAGCCCTGAATGTTAGTGGAAGGTTTAATTCCTTAATTCCTGATCAAGATGTTTATTCCATAGAGACAGGATGCTTTTTCACATCTTAAAACATAGTTTTGTTCCTTGAACATGGAAAAAGATTTCTGAGTCATTCAGAAGGCATCCTCATCACTTTATTATAACAGCAGCAGTGGAAGAGTGACAGCTGACATGTACTGAATGCTGGCTACTTGCAATAATCCTCACAGGCAGCTGGGGATGTAGGTGCTGGTATTATGCCTGTTTTGCAGATGAGGAGACTGTGGGATAAAGATGGTAAATACCTCCCCTCAGGTCTCAGAGGTAGCAATTGGAAGGGTGGAATAGCAACCAGACTGACGCCAGAACCTAAGATCGTCCTACTTAGTAATCCCTAAAAATAAGAATGGAGCCATTTCTCTAGCAAGCTAGCTCCCTCATGAGAGAGGGCAGCAAATGCCCTTTGGACTCAATAGTATGATCGTGCATATTACAAACAGACTCTGTATTTAACTACAGAGAAAGGCAATAGCTATCTTATAAAAATCTTTAAATTGAGGCTCCTGGGTAGCTCAGTCGGTAAGCGTCCCACTTCGGCGCAGGTCATGATCTCACAATTCGTGGGTTCGAGCCCCACATCGGGCTCTGTGCTGACAGCTCAGAGCCTGGAGCCTGCTTCAGATTCTGTGTCTCCCTCCCTCTCTCTCTCTGTCCCTCCCCAACTCAAGCTCACTCACTCTCCCTCTCTCAAAAACAAACATTAAAAAAATTAAAAACCTTTAAGTGATTTATATAGCAAAAACTGTTATAACATAAAAAAAATTCACTTATGAACTGATCACCTTAAAATTTGTCCTTAGGAGAACATTCTTCCTGTATTTACTGTCTACCCTTGTCTCTAGTCTTTTTCAGTCAGCCTCCCTTCCTTTTTAAGAGATCCACAAATATGTGCGGTTACCAATGACCCTTCCTGACAATGAAGAATAATGTAAATTGCAAATCTTGCTAAAAACTCAGAGTTTCTTGAGACTGCTAAGGGGATGTGGACAGATGACTCAGATCTAAAGATAGAATTGGACTAGTTAAAAATTGAATATGAAAAATGGACAATAGTGGTAACGTGGGCACTTATAAAGAGAGCAATTTGTGTTTCAAGGGATTAAGAACGGCCTTTGGGAAAATTAATAAGGGTCTTGAAAACTTTTACAAAAATGACCTTCTTTTTAAGACGAGGCCGTGAAAGTCCAGTTGGAAGTGAAGGATGTTAAATTTTGTTGTCGTAAAATTTCCAGCAAAATGTTTTATATTCACTCTCCCAAAAGTATAAAAATCAATACTTGACTCTTTTTTTTTTCTTGGCTCATTTTTCTAGCCTTCTTGGTTTGTGCTCTATATGATGAAATTTAGCTTCTGTTTTAAGTGGGTTCTCTTTGGGTGGCCTTTTCTTGGTACCAATTATCCTTGAATAACGAGTCCCCTTGTGCTTCCTGTAGACAAAGCGTAGTTATTTTATTCTGACGAATTGAAGGAGAAATGGGACAACCATTTGTCCAGATTATGCAGAGGGGATTCAACTTGGTGGGGAGGAGATGGTGTCTGGACTTCATGCCCTTTAAGGCTACTTGCGATGCCAAAGCCTTGTGAAATCCTCTGAGGTCGATCAAACCAAAAAGAGTCAGCAAAAACCTGAAGGCGCCTGCTTGGTGCCATTCATAGGAAGCACGCCTTGTGTTGTAGAGGCTGGAGCTTCAACGGCACATACTATGTCTTTATTCACCTTTCTTTTCCCTATCTCACATCACCTTTTCACAACCCCAAAACAGCTTCTGTGAGAGCAACTTTCAACCGGTGACGCTTGATTCTTTATTCTCCACCTTGGGTGTGTGTGTGCGTGCGTGTGTGTGCGTGTGCATGTGTGTGTGTGTCTGATTTTCTGATTGATGTTTAAAAAGACCTTATTCTTGAATCTCAGCATTTAGGAATTGTGCCCCACCCACCTCTTTAAAAATCCTGGCAGACTCAGGGCACCTCTGCCATGGTTACATTATGGAAATTATTGCTAATGTTATTAACATTTGAAAACTTGTCAGGCTTGCACACAGAATGAAACATTAGGTTCTTATGACAGCTGGAGCCCACTTTTATCTACTCTCCTGGAAAGGACAGACCTATTAGCAGAAGTAGAACTGGTTGTATCTGGGAATCATCAGATCCCCTGTTTCACAGTTAAGGATGGCAGTACATTTTCTTGTTTACGTCTTATCCAACTGATGAGAAATTTAGTTCACACATGGCAGTAAAAAGCACTCGAAGGCCAGGAAGGGAGGGAGGCTTGTGCTATCTCCCCCAAGTCCTTTCAGAACCCCTTCGCCATGAGTCTGGCACCCCATGAGAGCTGCAAGTTAGTGCCATGGTTCTCAGGTGCAGGAAAGCATTTGTACGGAGAGATGGTTTCCTACAAGTGGTGTTCACTCAGTAAATACTTGATTTGCACTGCTGTTGTTTTCAAAGGTCTCTAATTTTTTGGTCAAAGTACACAATTTTAATTTGTCTGCTGACCAGATAGATGCATATGGTTGTTAGGTGCCAGAGTATGTACTAAAAACTAATGAAAGAGAAAAATGAATCTTAATGGAGGTATAATTTTCATATAAACCAATACTTTATCAAGAGAAGCTTTTAATGATCATTGATCATTTTTATCGTGAAAACGTTAATGTGCAAAGCACTTTACTAGACATTATTGGGTAATTAACCAAATAGAAATCAAGAGATCTCATTCCTCAAGGAATTTTAATCACCCCAAACAAAACCAAAGGCAACAACTTGAGGACGATTTACCAAGGAACACGTAATTATAAAAAAATAGTTCTTTGCAACACTATCTTAATTTCCTAGGAAATTTTGATATTTGAGATATTTATAGGTCTGAGGGTATATAATTGGATAGTTGTAGAATTTTACAGCAAGCAAACAGGTAAGCTATCTTATTGTTCAGTCCCCTCATTTTACGGATAAGAAAACAAGTCTAGAGAGGTGAAGTCGTTTGCCCAAGGTCATGCAGTTAGTTGGCAGGTTCTGTGGAACTAGTAACCAGGTCTGTTATCAAGAAGAGACCTCTCTCTGCATCACTAGCTTTGGCTTTATAAGTGAAATGGTTACTGACCTTTGGAACCTTTCACAGGTATGCTGAATAAGGGGAAAGTTTTGTTAGCGTTAAAACACTATGGGTGAAAATAAGAACACAGGTATGTTGCAGTATGGCTTCTGGGCTTTTGTTAAGTCACTTACAGTCAGATTAATTTCTTCCTAGCCCACCTACATGTTTCAACTGTACGATGCTTTCTGAATGCCAAGTATTTAAAAAGAAAAGGAGGCACATTAATTGGATGCTGTGTACATATACACAAAAGACAGAAGTGGCACCATCACTTAGCCACGGTTCTATCTGCAAGGTAAAAAGGGGTCATCATCTAGGACTTCTTCCTGGGGTGGATGTAGTTGGCCAAGGATGTGACGGTTCACAACCCCTCTTAGATCGCAATGGTTAACAGCAGAGCCTCCACGTTTTGTTTCTTGATGGGATATAGACAGAAGTTCCCCTCATTCTGAGGGGCGTCCAAGTCTCAGATTCAGTGTCACCCATTTCCATGAGGAGCCATCTATTTCCACAAGACTACTCTGGAAGGGGGTGGGGGTGGGGATTAACGATCTCAGCGGCTTATTTGTTTCCCAAACCAAGAAGAGTATGTATAAGAGATTTTTCTAATTACTATTGGCTCCATTTCCCTAGGGAGACTATTTAGCACCACTAAAAATTAAAACATGACGTCAGCTAAATTGTATTGACAAGGATAGTATTTTTACTTCTGTAGGCTGACATTTGTTTAACTTTTTTTCAACCTGAGTTAGAAAATTATAAACGTAATCTAAACAAATATTGTTTCTTATGTCAGAAAGCAAGAAGTCAAGGGAGAACCACATTAATTCATGCCATGGTGCTTCTGAATTGAGGGCTCATAGTATCCATAAGCAAAAAAATATCATTGACCTTTATTCACCTATAACCTTCTATCTTTTGGCTGAGATGCAAAATTTTTAGCACTGTTACAGAATTCATTATCTTATGATAAATTTTAATAACAATGTCAAGTAAAAGTCCATTTTACTCACCTCTAGCAGGCTCATAATTTTAGCCGTAAATGCTAGAATAAGATTAGGTTGAATTTTGACAGTGAATATTAAAGATTATCAGTTTAATCTGACAACTGTTGCATATAAATCTCAGAAACTACCTTACACTGGCATTATAAAGAATAGTTTCAATGTAGCACTGTATGTTATTTAAAAGCTTCCTTTACTAAATGTTTTGCAGTGCCCATCCCAATTCCTGATATATAAGAGTAATTTAACCAATATTTATTAACTGTTGAGTGAATGGTTTAATTCATGTGTTTTTACTGTAATTGCTCTATGAAACAAATAACCTTAGAATAATATAGTATAATTACTTAAAGGAAGCATTTCACAGGTTGATTACTTAACATTTTAAAATACTGATGTTTCTGGGGCGCCTGGGTGGCTCAGTCGGTTAAGCGGCCGACTTCGGCTCAGGTCACGATCTCGCGATCCGTGAGTTCGAGCCCCGCGTCGGGCTCTGTGCTGACAGCTCAGAGCCTGGAGCCTGTTTCAGATTCTGTGTCTCCCTCTCTCTCCGGCCCTCCCCTGTTCATGCTCTGTCTCTCTCTGTCTCAAAAATAAAATAAACGTTAAAAAAAACTTAAAAAAATAAAAATAAAATATTGATGTTTCTTATTATAATTTGACAGAATTACCACCTTATGCTATACATTGCTCTTGTTGATTTTTGTAAAAACTTTCACCAGCTAAGCTCATTGACTGAAAGGATTACTTTTGTAATCCTAGCTCTAAATCCTAGCTCTAAAAAACAACACAGTTTTGTTATATACACAACAGTTTGGATATTACCTACCAAAAAAAAAAAAAAAAAAAAAAAAAAAACAACCTGGTGAAGGCAGATGTGATGACTGAGATAGTCAAGCCTAGGGCTTCCTCTACCGATCCACCTGGAAACAGTTGCAGACAGAAATTTTAACTTAAAAATTTATTCTTTCAAATGCACTGAACAAAATTTTTGGAAGAGAATTTAACTAAGTTGCTAGCATTTATACCTCTGAAATTACTAAAGCTTGAAACTGCGCTAAGATTTTTGAGAAACCCTTTGTTAGGACTTGGAGCAAATAACAGAGGACCAAGGCTCTTGTGTGTTTTCACTCAGCAGTGATTTTGTGTAGTAGGGTTACCCAGTGATAGATGACATCTTTAATGATTTAGCATCAAGGCAGTGGCACCAAAGTGGACTGGTAGCCATTTATATTCTTCACTACCAAACACTTGAAATCAAAAGCAAAAAATAGGTTTCATTTAAGAATATCTTTGATAAGATAATAAACATCATTTTAATATTCTATGTTATGAAATAGGAAGTACTCTTAAAGCACTTCCACTGCATCCCAAAGTACTCTGACGGTCATGCAGTTGAGAAATGTGTAATTTTGAGGGTGCCTGGGTGGCTCAGTCGGTCAAACGTCCAACTTTGGCTCAGGTCATGATCTCACAGTTTGTGAGTTCAAGCCCTGCGTCGGGCTCTGTGCTGACAGCTCACAGCCGGGAGCCTGCTTCGGATTCTGTGTCTCCCTCTCTCTCTGCTCGTCCCCTGCTTGCACTTTGTCTCTCTCCCTCTCAAAAGTAAATAGACATTAAAAAATTAAAAAAAAAAAAAGAAACTAATTTTAACTTGGTGTTTCTCAAACTCTAAGATGAAATCCTATTTGTTTTCTGAGGAAGGTATGTTTGAGGAATAATACTTTGCAAACATCGCTTCAGTTACATCTTGCTTTGAAGATGCAGTGCCTTGCATAGGTTAAGATGTTATTATATTGCAGGATTTCATTCATTTTTAAGGCTGAATAATATTATATTGTATGTATACACTGCATTCTCTTTTTCCACTTACTCATCAATGGACATTTAGGTTGTTTCCACATCTTGGCTATTGTAAATAGTACTGCGGTGAATATAGTAATATCTCGTTGGGATCCCCATGCCATTTCTTTTGGATAAAGACCCAGAAGGGGGATTGCTGGATCATATGGTAGTTTTATTTTTAACTTCTTTGAGGAACCTCCGTACTGTTTCCCATAGCAGCAGCACTGTTTTTCATTCCCACCAAGTTTTAGTCATGCAAGATGAATGAGTTGTGGAGATCTGCTACATAACGTTGTGTCTCTAGTTAACAATATTGTATTGTACAGTTACGAACCTGTTACGAGGACAGATTACATGTTAAGTGATTTTTCCACACTAAAATAAAAAATTTAAAAAGTTAATATAAGCCCTATAGCTTTCTCACGTGGAATAGACAGGTTGACAACCTTAATCACGAGGCAAATGATAACACAATATTTAATGAGCCCAAGTGGCTGAGGATCTAGTTTTTGCCTTATTCCAAATGTTTTCAGGGCTCTGTAAGAAGTTCAGTCTTTACCATCAGAACTCTTGCTTCTTGTTATTCAGAAAATTTACATGAATATAGGGAAAAAATAAGGCTGTTAATGTTAAAATATTATCTGAAAATTCTAACACGTGTCTGATGGAAGATTTTAAGGCTACATTTTAAAATAGTAGCCTCAGTTTTTGGTGTGTACTTAAAATATATCAGCATGATTTGTTGTAAGAACAAGGGATTTGAGGAGTCATACAGATTTGTTTCAAATACCGGATCCATAATTTATTGAAACTTTAATCAGTAAGTTTATAAATATCAGCACCTATAAAATGAAATTACTACACCTATATCACTAGGTTGTTGCACAAACAAAATGAAATTTTCTTAGAACCCATAGTAGAGTCAATACACAGGAACTGAGGACCCACTAGCGGCAAAGCTTTCTTCTAGGTACCAGGAAAACAAAAATGATTACAACACTGGCTCTTTACTGAACAGACCTTGAGATCAGCCCCAAGGAAAACCAGATAATGTCTCAATTACAACAGAGAATAATGTTACAATTAAGTAAGTGAGGGGAAACAAATTGGTTATTCTTCAATACTTACCCACCCATCTTTAGTAATAGAAAGTTCTGTGTTTTAGCTAGACATCTGGCCACCCAGCTAGAGAAACCATATTTCCCTTCCTTGATGATAGTAAGGAGTGGCCATGTAACAATGGTATCCAGTGGAAGTAATATGTATAACTTACGGCCAAGTTCTTACAATGAAACTTTACTATCTATTTTCCTCTTCCTTCAGGCTAGAACTTGGCCATAGTGGTGGTGGGTCACACTCACGAGTCTAAGAACAACACGTCAAGGTATAACGTTTCAGAGAGCAGGAACCCGGATCCTTGGATAACTATATAGCAGCACCACCTACTCTCTCCCGACCTCGACACACCAGATTACCAGCTCAGACCTTCACGTGCAAAAGAAATAAACCTCTCGTCTTGATTAAGCACATTCACTGAATTGTTAAAGCACCTTAACCAGTATCCTAACTAGTAGGGTAAGTTCAGGATACTGTAACTCCCAAGCCTAGGATCTTTGGAAGGGATGGGGGAAGTGAGCATCAGGCAAGGTTTGTTGTAGGAAGGAGTCCCTGACCTGCATTTTGAAAAATCATTGTGAGTTGGAAAAACCCCCTCCCCAGGTGATTCTGCCACTACCCTCTTAATAGTCTCTCCCCATGAGTCATTGATGTGATGTCTTATAATGAGATTTGCCTTTTCCATTGTTAGTAATCCCACTGGAAGATTGAATTAAATAGTAATTGCTTCATTCTTTAAACAAATTTATATGGAGCACTTACTGTATGCATGTAAATAAAGGAAATAAATATCCAATATAGGCCCAAGGTCCTTCTTACTGATTTTCTCTATTTATTTACTTTTTCTATAAACTATCATTCCCCTCTATGCAGAATATAAGCTTCATTAAAATATGATTATTGTCTCCTTTTTGTTTTTTTATGGGATTACTAGTACCCAATGAAGCTGGTCACATAGTAAGCATTCAATAAATTCTTTGTTGAAAGAACCAATGAATAAAAGGGAAATTGTACACTTAGACATTCAGCCTCCAACAATAAAAAGGACAGTTTTGCCTTTGAATTCCCAGTTAAGAAAGAAGATGATGAGGCTGTATAAAGAGCAGCTATAATAAAGTTAATGAATATATTCTGTGAGTTAAACTTTGACAGTCATTACTGCACAAAAATAAGTGAATTTTATTTCTTCAACATGCATTACATGCACTTGAACAGTGCAATTTTAACAACATCCCTAAAATACCTACATCACTTGAGCACCAGGTGTTGTATGAAGTGATGAATTGAATTCTTCTCCTGAAAACAAGATTGCACTGTATATTAAGTAACTAAAATTTAAATAAAAATTAAAAAAAAAAACTACGTCACTTCTTGAGAGTTTGAAATCACTGGGGTACTAACTACAGCGAGAAATTTACTAAAGAAAGAAAAGAGTGAAAGAATGAGAGAAAGAGAGCGAGAGAGAGAGAGGGAGAGGGAGAAAGAAAGAAAGAAAGAAAGAAAGAAAGAAAGAAAAAAAGAAAGAAGGAAAAAGAAAATGAGAAAGAAAGAAATTTGCTCGGTGATGTACCAGTGATATAAAAGAGAAAGTCAATATGGATGTGGATAAATGACTTACATTGCCCTCTAGGATTTGATGCAAATCATGACTAATGCTGGCATCTCAGGCTCTACAGGATAAAGCTTCCCTATTGGAGAATAGCATGTACTACAACTTTAATGAAAATGTCTTTGGTTCATATCTGCCAGTATTAATGTTCGATTAGTCAAAGAGATATTCACTGATGTAAAATCTGCATCAGTAACCTGCCTTTCTAAAATTTGGAATTGGAGGTTGATACTGTGTAACAGTTTTTAAAGTGAATAAATCAAAATTGAACAGAAAGTCTCACATACAGGATTTTGGTATAAAAAATATGAAGTATATTATGAGGGTTTTTTTTTCCTGAGTATGTTCATGTTGTATCTTTATTACATTTATTGCATAACTGATAAATGCAGAATGACAAATGATTTGGCAGTATTAAAAAACCAACATGTTTCAGACAGCTTCCTCTTTATATCTATCTAAAACTGCAGGTAAATAACTGATGCGTAAGAAGTTACCCAGCACTCTATAGCACTCACTCTTTAGTTTCCCTGTGTAATTTGATGATTTCTTCAATGAATGTACTTTCCTGCTTTCATTGAAATGGATACAAACTGTTTAAAGAAATTTGCCATTAAGAAATGAAAGTGGCATCAAGTTTCTAAAGAAATGTGAATGCAGAAAAAATACAGAGAAAGACAGATACCACATGTTTTCACTCTTATGTGGATCCTGAGAAACTTACCAGAAGACCGTGGGGGAGAGGAAGGAAAAAAAAAAAAAGAAAGAAAGGTTAGAGAGGGAGGGAACCAAAACATAAGAGACTCTTAAAAACTGAGAACAAACTGAGGGTTGGTGGGGGGTGGGAGGGAGGAGAGGGTGGGTGATGGGCATTGAGGAGGGCACCTGTTGGGATGAGCACTGGGTGTTGTATGGAAACCAATTTGACAATAAATGTCATATTTTAAAAAAAATAAATAAAGAACCAAGATTCATAAACTTTAAAAAAAATAAGTATTATTTTCAGAAGAATTTTTCCCTGAATAATTCTTAATTGGGCTTCTAACTTGATTCTGTCTGATCACTAGTTATTTGTGTTGTACATTAAATACAGTATAGAGACACCTGCCTGAGCAGTAATACATATAGCTTAAGTTGGCTAGTCTGCAAGTTGATGAATAAACCAAGCCAATTCATCCATCTGTGAAATATTTCAAGGTCGACCATCCATTGGCTACAAGATTTTGAGTTAAAAAGACAGTGGAGGACAGTGCTTATAGTTTGATAATGTTTGCTTACTGAGCGTGAAATGAAATTTAACTGTGGCGTGTCTGCATTTGTAAATTTATCGTAGTTGTTTACGCTTCTTGCAAAATGAAATGTCAGGCAGTCCTTCTGAGATCCCAAATATATCAGGCTTCAAAGGGCTTGAAGAGGTGAGATTATTCTTTCAGTTTTTAAAGATATTTTCTGATTTTTTCAACCGCATCAAATTAATATATTCAGTCAGTAACTATGTGTGGAATGAGCATAGGTGAGTCAAAAGTAAAAACAAAAATAACTTCCAAATTTGAAATGCTAAGTGTACCATCGGAATGTTACAGGGGTTTGAAAAACATGGAAAGTATCACACTTCATATTTTCCCTGAAGATGCATCCTAGCTGGAAAGATTTAGATTGGAAAGTCTCTTCCAGCTGTAAGAGGTTATTATTTTTGTGTAGCTAGATGCTTTCAAGTGATAGTAAAAAAGAGTGCTGATTATGAAGTTCTTTTAGATAACTGTGGGACTTCACAGGAATCATTTAAGCTCCTTATTGATGGTTCTGAACAGCCTGCTACCTAACGGTTCCGTTGCCTGGGAATTTATTCATACTTCTTCCTCTCCTCCCTCCCCTTTCCTCCCCCTATCCTGTTGTCCTTCCACACTACTAGAGGGCAAGAAGTCTATTTTGAAATGGCACACATTTATTTGTTTATGTTTCTTGATTGGTTGATTCATTTTACCAAAGCACTGCATTTCAGAAAGCTTAGTGGTTTGTTTGTTTGTTTGTTTGTTTGTTTTTAATTGACTCATTTGGCTACAGGAACCTTTGGTTGGTATTTAAAATAGTTTCTTATAGTCTCACTTCTTTTTCAAGTTGTGGTGACTAGTTTAATTTAAATTTCTCTTCTTTTCCTTCCTCTAAGTGCTTTGCCGTATTATTCATCTTACCTTCTTAACCTTTTTCTCTCAAAGCCATTTCTTAGACCCCAGTTCTTGCTTTCAGGCACTTTCAGGCACACTTGTCTGGTTTGCTGTCAAAGAACTTATGAGTTGTTGATTAAAAAAAAAAAAACTCTATCTAATTTGGATTAAATTATGTTCTTGGCTCTCTGCTTCTATTATTGAACTTTAATTGGTTCACTCATTTGTTTATGCATTTATTCACTCATTTCTTCCCCACCTACATACTGAACACTCAATATGTATGAAGCAGTGGGTATATACCAGGAGGGGGTGGGGATTCTGAGCCAGGTAATTTCTACTTGATATTAACTTCAGTTACAACTTACGTGAAGACTTTAAAACCATTAGCTTGAAAAGGTTTTAGAATGTCTGTAGCTTTAAAGAATCATTTATTCACTCTATGAAATGTATTTAGCACCTGTGACATACTACATACAAGCTGCTTACTCCATGCCCACTTTTAGAACTGACCAATCATTTTTTTTTTTTTTTAGAATCTGACCAACCGTTAGAAGCTTTAGAACTGGTCCTATCTCTTATCCTTGCTGGCTGATTTTGACGCTTGATATACTTTTTAGGAAGGAAACTTTAAAGACCCTTGTGTAATTTAAGTGGTATGTTTAAATAAACCACGAACAATATGTGCTTACATACACTAAATCTCATTCATTCATTCATTCATTCAGCAAGTGCTTATTATTTGCCTGTATTGCCAAGCACTGTTCTTGGCCCAGAGTTAGAGCAGTGCACATGAAGGCAAAGGTTCCAACTCTCATGGAAGTCATATTCTAGAAGAGAAGAAACAGGTAACATACAAATAAGCACATTATCCAACAGTAATTTCTGGCAGTGGTAAGTGACAGGGAGATATGATGCCAGGTGACTGTGAGTCTATATTTTTAGGGGGGGGCGTCTGGAAAGGCCTCAACAGAAGGAGGCAAAATTTAAATTGAGACCTAAATAATACAATAAGATCCATCCATGCAAAGATTTGGGGACAGTACATTTGGTGCAGAGTGAACAGGAAGGGCAAAGACTATGAGCTTCATAAGGACAAGAAGAAGGTCATTGTGGGGAGTCAAACGAGAAGAAGCAAAAGAGGTGAGCAGAGACCAGCTCAACTTGGGCTTTAAAGGTCCTGATAAGGATTGTGAAACATATAGACCTCATTTCAGAGTTGAAAGCAGGGAAATGATGTTACCCAATGTATGTTTCATATGATCATTCTGGTTGTTGTGTGGGAAATAGAACGAGAGTAGAAACGGGGTGCTTAGTTAGAAGACTGGCTTTAGGGGTAACAGTGGAACATAGAAAAGTGGGTAGGTTAGGGGTTTATTTCAAAGGTATAGCCAATAAATTGGGTGTGGGTAATCTAAAGGAAAGGAATCAAGGTTTGTTTTGAGTAATGGTGAGGATAATGCTGTGTACTGAGCTGGGAACTCTGGGGGGAGGTTTGAGGACTGTGCTGGAGTGTCTGACCTGGCTATCTTGGAGAGGCCTGTTATGTATTTTAACAGGAAGCTGGAAGTGGGTATGTGAATCTGAAGCTCCTAGGGGCATTAGTATACGGGTGAGAATAGAAACAGATAGCATTCTTTCCTTTAAATACATAGTTCCAATTATACATTGGACTAAACTGCTTCTCTATGTTTTTTTTTAAATATTTATCTATGTTTGAGAGAAAAAGAGCAGGGAAGGGGCAGAGAGAGAGAGAGAGAGAGAGAGAGAGAGAGAGACCCAAGCAGGCTCTGCACAATCAGCACAGAGCCCAACGTGGGGCTCTATCTCTTGACTGTGAGATCATGACCTCAGCTGAAACCGTCAGATGTTTAACCGACTGAACTACCCAGGTGCCCCACTATCTCTCTGTGTTTATTTAGCCTTCTATCATCAAAGTATCAATGAAATATTTACAAAGCATTATGTACTATTTACCTGTGTAATATATAGTATGCTCACTTGTCAGATAAGTACATGAAAAAATATAATAAAGGCAGATATTAGATATTAGGCACATTTGTAAAACTAATGTGGATAGGTTGTTTTAATGTTTATTTTTCACAGAGAGAGAGAGAGCATGAGTGAGGGAGGGGCAGAGAGAGAGGGAGGCAGAAGCTGGATGTGGGGCTCAAACCCGTGAACCATGAGATCATGACTCGAACCGAAGTCAGACACTTAATTGACTGAGCCAGCCACCCAGGCACCCGCCCCCCCAATACGGATATTTTGAAAGACTTAGCAATAAACTCCATACTTCATGTCATTCTTCTTGAAAAAAAAATAATCCATTAGTTTAGATTCTTTTTTTCAGGTATATTTAATCATGGTACAAAAAGAATAATAAAGGTTAAAAGTTGACCAACTGAGGATAACTCTCCAAATTCCAGTCTTTCCCATTAATATTTTACATTTTGTTCATGTTACAATTAGTTATGAGACTAAATTTCCTGATGAAGTGATTAGTTAGAATTAATGAAACTTGAATTAGGTAGACCAGAGTGTCTTTCTTTGGTTTGTCCTTTGGGCTAAATGGGTTATTGAGTTATTCTCCCATAACCCAGGATTCTGGAAACATCCAATTTCAAAAACCTCTACCCGGGGGTTAAAAACAAATAACATAGAGAAAGGCAGAAATGGGGTTTTCAATGTCCAAGGAAAGTAAGGAGTTGGGTTTTTCCCCCTTAAGAGTTAAGGACAAGCCTAATTTAGATTTTCTAACAAGTAGCCATTACTGATCCTCAGACTAAACAGAATCTTTTACATCCTGATCTCAGTTTCCGGAGGACCCAGCTAGAATCCTCTTCCTAGGTCCATTAGTGTGTCAAGTTGCACATTTTTAGAACAATAGGAACAGTGATCAGTGCCAGTCATGTTCTGGGACTATTTCCTACATATTTCCTAGGTAGTCACTAGTCTCTTTTTGAGGCTCCCCCAGTGTGGGGGGAGTAGGTATTTGGACCTACTCAGTACCTGGGGCTGGGTGCTCGAGTGGTTGCAATTAAAATTGAAAGAAGCCTCAGCAATTGTATAATGCTTTATTCTTTCATCCATTCATTCCATCCTTAAACACGTAACATCTACTCTGAGTTCAGTACTGTGCCAGAGACCAAAGACCTTAAAATCAGTAAGATATGGCTCTTATTCTATGCACTTCCCAGTCTAGTCAGATAGACAGCTAAAAAAACACCAGACCTTTGTAATCCGGCATGAACTGTACCAGACAAGTATGAGGGGTACCTTAACCAGCATATACGAATGCAGCTGCGTTATGAGCCACTCCTGAAATCTGGTGCTTTGCAGCAACAGTCATTTCTATTCTCGCACCCACTGTTCTGCAGGGAGTTTCCATTTGGGCTAATCAAGGCAGACGTCATGCTAGAAGCCCCGCTTCAGGCTGCAAGACATGTGTGCTTGGCTATAGGCGGTTGGTTTAGGTCTGCTCCATGTATCTCCTTCAGGGACCTCTCCACTTAAAGTGTGGTGTGGTCTTTTGGACCATCGTAGCCTCATCTTGTGTCTTCCGTGTCTTCTCTCACGTTCCTGTCTTCTCCGTGACCTGTTAGCCTAGTGGGACAGGACGCAGCTATATTTCCATTATGTGATAGCTCTCCCTGTCCTAGCAATCTTATGCAGATCTTGTCTCTTCAGCCATCATTCAATCAGTTATTCACTCGTGCGTTTATTCACTCTTCAGTCCATCTTTCCTCCCATCAGATATTGAGTGTGTAGCATGCCATCCCAGCCAAGGCTACAAAGGTGACAAGGAACCACCACCACATTCAGGCAGTGGTCTCAAAATGTTTTGCCTTCAGGGAATTTGAAAAGCAAAGGCATTCCGAAAAGCAAAGGCATTCCCCTCACAGATTTTTAACTTCACATCTGAAGTTTTTCATCATACTTTTCATCATTTATGTATTTGCCAAATATATCATTTCTAGCATAGTATACATTTTAAATAAATCTATTAGATCACTCATTTGAATGTATAGAGCACCTAGACCGCAAGTTTTTATAATCGTCACTTTAAAAATCCTGCTAAAGAATAACTCTTGAGAGGCAGCTTAGCATCGATGATTAGGAGCATAAACTCTAAACTGCCTGGTTCGTTATAGGTGTATTTTAAATTATATACATGCAGGTTATATCATCTATGGATTGCATTTCAGACCAGTAAAGGTGCCGCTCTTCACTGTGTGGATTATTGCCAAGTTACTTAACTGTTTCTATCTCTTCATCTACAAATGAAGATGAATGATAGTACCAACTTCATAGGATTGCTGTCAAGACTAAATGAGTACACAAAGCTCTTGAAGACAGAGGCATAGCAAGAAATATTTAACTTTGCTGTCATTATTGTTATCGTAGGTCCACTAACTGAAAAGAGCCTGGTAGGAAAAAATGCCAAAGAGAGTTAAAGGTTGTAAGTATATGAAGTGTGTATTTATCATTTTCCCTGAAATAAAACAAAGACAGTACATCAAATAAAAATATGCATGCCATTTACATATCTCAAATTAGTGATAATGGCTACTGTACATGAACTAACTAGATGTTTGAGTCAAGGGGCACTGTGATGGGGAGAAGAGTTATTATTGTAAAGGAGGCAGAAGCAAAGTACCATGAGTGTGCCCGGGAAAAGTCCGTTCTGCTCCAGAGTAGAGCCAGGAAGTGTCAAGTGGAGATCGCACTAGGGCTGGGTCTTGTGGGATTGCTAGTGTAAATGTGGTGAGAACCCAGGCTTTGCGTGTTGGTGGAGAGAGGGGAATACACAGACTGAGAACCATCTCTGAAATCTTTTCTAATATCAGTATTTTGTGAATCTGATTTCTTAAAAATGCCATTAGATTTTATCTGTTTTGTTAACTAAGATATCTTGGCATTGTATCATATGAATGCAAAATAACCAAAAAAAAAAAAAAATTTATTGAGCACTACTCTCTGCCAGGGACAATGGATACCTGTCTCTGTATGGATATGTTTACTTACCTGCAGGTAGTGTGCCTGGGGAGAATTTAGAAAGATATACTTTTAATTGAAAGCATCGTACTTCGGGCTCTGATGAGCCCAGTTTGGACCCTGGGCTATTGTTTTACTTTTTTTTTAACAATGAAAATAAGTGTTTTTATTACTTAAATAAATGTAAGAATTGGAGCATTTGTTGATTGCAAATTTGTTGATTTGTTGATTGGTGACTCTTTCTAAAACGACTTAATTCTAGTATACCCACAGTGTTTTCCTTCTAGTAGGTCGAGGTGACGTTACTGGCAGAACAATAATTTAAAATGCCTTGGACTTGGTGTGAAGCACTTACGTTTAATTTGAAGCATTTATTTTGCGACTTAGTTTCCCTTAGATTTTGTGCAAATTCATGAAGAGCAAGAAGATAGAAAATATGAGCATTATATAATTCAAATTCTTGAGATATTACCTGTTTTTGACTATCAACTGCTGAAAGAGCTGAGTAATACCATTGGTCTTCACCCTACAAAGTATCTAAAACAAGGAGAACAAAGAGGGGTGAGGAGGTATGAAAGTACAGGAGGAAGAATTGCAGGGATAAGGGAGCATTTGCTTGGTTAATTTAGCTCTGGGGTCATCAGCTGGAACAGCCCTAAATGCCTCTATTAGACATTTATAGGGCCATTATGGATTACCACAACGCTAGGTAAGGCGGAAGGGAAAGGGGGCCTGCCAGCATATGGTGGAAGGGGGCCTGGGCTGCTAGAAATACTGAGATGAGGGAGAAACTCTTACAAAGCTGAAAATTTCTCTTGTGTTTGTACAGCTTTCGAATATCTACATGAATAAATATTCCTGTAAGTGAGCACTTATTTATAATGATTTGAGCCTAGAAGCTAATACTGTTATACACGGAAGCATAGAGTATTTTTTAATGGACTCCATTTTTTAGTGCAGTTTTAGGTTCACAGCAAAAATTGAGCAGAAGGTACAAAGATTTCCCACATAGCCTCTACCCCTACACATGAGAGGCTCTTCCATTATCGATGTCTCCCGCCAGAGTGGTACATTTGTTACAACCCATGAACCTACAGTAATACATCACTATCAGAATCCTTAGTTTACATTAGGGTTCACTTTTGCTGTTCTGCATTCTATGAGTTTGGACAAATGTGTAATTGACACGTATCCATTATAGTATCATACAGAGTGGTTTTACTGCCCTAAAAACCCGGTGTGCTCTCTCTCTCTCATCTTTCACTCCTCCCTAACTCCTTGTCAACCATTGGTCTTTTTACTAGCTCCATAGTTTTGCATTTTCCAGAATGGCATAGTTGGAATCATACAGTATGTGTCCTCTTCATATTGGCTTCTTCACTTAATAACATGAGTTTAATTTCCTTCTGTGTCTTTTCAGGCTTGATATCTCACTTCTCTTTAGTGATAAATAATACTCCGTTATCTGGATGGACCACAGCTTATCAATTCACATTCTGAAGGATATGTTGGTTGCTTCCAAATTTTGGCAGTTATGAATAAAGCTACCATAAATATCCAAATGCAGGCTTTTGTGTGGACATAAGTTTTCAACAACTTTGAAGAGTGTGATTGATTAATTATATGGTAATAGTATGTTTCGTTTTGTGACAAATTGCCCAGCTGTCCTCCAAAGCGGCTGTACCATTTTGTATTCCCACCAGCAATGAATGAAAGTTCCTGTTGTCATTGCTCTGGATTTTGGCCATTCTTACAGGTGTGTAGTGTTATCTCATTGTTGCTTCAGTTTACATTTCCCTGATGACATATGATGTGGAACGTCTTTTTGTATGCTTGTCCGCCGCCTATGTATCTTCTTTGATGAAGTATCTGTTCAAGTCTGTGGCCCATTTTTTAATCAGGTAGTTTATTTTCTTATTGTTGAATTTTAGCAGGTTTTTTTTTGGATAATAGTTATCTATCAGGTGGATGTTTGTAAATATTCTCTCAAATCTGTCTTCATTCTCTTGACATGAAATATTTTTCACAGTTTTACTATACAGCAAACATACTAATTTTTACTGTGGTGTCCACCTTTGACTCTACTCTTTTATTTTCAGTACATTGTATGGGATGGCTTCTGATCGTCTCCTAAATTTAAAATTGTTCATTAGAAGTAGGTGCAAGAAGGAAGGAAACCATGAACAAAATGAAAAGCAGCCTACTGAATGGGAGAAGACATTTGCAAGTGATATAACCAATAAGGGGTTAGTATTCAAATATATGAAGAAGTTACATAACTTAACACACACACACACACACACACACACACACACACACACACACACAAACAACCCAATTAAAAATGGACAAAGAATCTGAATAGACATTTTTCCAAAGACGTACAGATGTCCCGCAGACACATGAAAAAAATGCTTAACGGCACTGGTCAGGGAAATACACATCAAGACCGCAATGAAATATCACTTTACACCTGTCAGAATGGCTAGAATCACAAAGGCGAGAAGTTGCAAACTGCTGGTGAGGATGTGGAGGTAAAGGAGCCCTTGTGCACTGTTGGTGGGAATGTTGCAACTACTGTGGGATACAGTATGGACATTTCTCATAAAATTAACAATAGAATTACCATGTGATCCAATAATTCCACTACTGGATATTTACCCAAAGAAAGCAAAAACAGTAATTGAAAAAGATTTATGCACCCCTGTGTTTACCGTAGCATTACCATTCCGAGATATGGAAGCAACCCATGTGTCCACGAGTAGGTAAATGAATAAAGAAGATGTGGTGAGGCGTGCACACACACACACACACACACACACACACACACACACACACACACATTATTCAGCCATAACAAAGGATGAGGTTTGTTTTTTAAATTTTATTTTAATTCCAGTGTAGTTAGCATATAGAGTTTTATATTCAATTCCAGTGTTTCACAGTTTCATAGTGATTCAACAATTCCATAGATGACTCAGACAAGATGAGATCTTGACATTTGCAACAACACGGATGGACCCAGAAGGTATTGTGGTGAGTAAAGAAGTCAGACAGAGAAAGACAAATACCAGATTATTTCATTTATATGTGAGTCTAAAAAAACCAAAATAAATAAAAAGCAGAAACAGACTCAAATACAGAGACCAAACTGATGGTTGCCAGAAGGCCGGTGGGGGGTTGGGGGGAAGAATGAAATAGGTGAAGGAGACGAAAAGGTACAAACCTCCAGTTATAAAACAAGACACAGGAATATAATGTGCAGCACGGAATATAAGTAATAGTACGTAACAACTTTGTATGGCAACAGATGGTCACTACACTTGCGGTGAGCATAGCGTAATTTATAAACTTGTGGAATCACTATGTTGTACACCAGAAACTAATGTAACATTGTGTGTTAAGTATACTTCAATTAAAAAAAAAAAAAGAAGTAGGTCCAAGGATCTAACTATATCTGGTGTGGTTGTATCCTTAGATTTATTCATTTGAGTACATATTGTTAAACATATATTTAAATATATGATGATGTTGGGGCACCTGGGTGGCTCAGTCATTTGAGGGTCTGCCTCTTGCTTTTGGCTCAGGTCATGATCTCGCGGTTTCACGGGTTTGAGTCCCCTCATCAGGCTCTGTGCTGCCAGCACAGGGGGATTCTCTCTCTCTTCCCCTCCGTCTGCCCCTCCCCCACTCACACTGTCTCTTTCTCAAAAAGTAAATAAACTTTAAAAATAAATATATATGATGATGTTATTATATGTTTAAATGATGTATGCTTGCATCACATGATATGTGAATTTCATTTAGACTAGTAAAGGGGGATATTATCAATCGTTTGCTACAACACAGTGGCGTTGGGTCTGATAGGGTCTGATTAAGAATATGAGCGGGCATTCCCGGGTGCCAGAGTGTTTTCCCTATGGTCACAGGGAGACTGCCATAGTTGTTGGCATTGTCTGCAAACACCACGGTATCTAAAAAGGCCAGACTGATTTAATGTCCCAAAGATTTCCTTGAGACCAGACCAGATTTTCCATTGTGCAACTCAGAAAATACTGTAACCAGTACTCAGTCTAAATAAACACAGAAATGTCTAAATAAACACAGAAATGTACTGCTTCATCAGTGATCTAGGGAAGGTAGTAAATGGAAGATTTAATCTCAATCATTGGCCTATTCCTCCTTTCCTAAAAGGGGATGGAGAATCTAATTCAGAAGAGTATGGAAGCCGTGCAGTTGCTGTCCAGGCAATTGCCTGTTTCCCGGGGGAAAAAAAAAAAAAGAATTAGCTTTTTTCCCCCCATGACATATATTTGCTATTGTTGGTTGAAGTACATTTTGTTGAATAATTCAACCTGCTTTATCTTCTCTTGTGAACAGTTTTTCTAAGAATTTTAATTTTATGGTTTAGTGGACATTTAGCTCAACTAAAAGCAATTGGTGATAATAGTCTACTTTCTTTACGTGAAAATATTGGGGAGCTGCAATGTAAAGAAATTAGCATTTTGGAGTTGGCTAGTGAGGATTGTACCTCAAACAAGCTTCATAAGCAGAAATGCCTATAGGGGTCAGGTGGTAACTGAATGAGAGAATTGGGCCCAGGGGAGGAGACTGTGGCCAGGTGGAAAGCACGCATTTATTAATGGATGACAGCCACCATTCAGCTCTAATCAATAGTCGCCATGTTGGAACTGGGCCTAGAGTTGCCAGATCATTTGAGTTTTCAGGAAGAAAAAATAAAATGGCTGATTTATTTGCGCAATTCCTGACTTTTAGATATTGGCCACGTTGAAAAAAAAAACCCAAAAAATAAACAAAAACATACACCTATGTGAGCCAAACAAAACCATTTGTGGGAGATATTTATTCTGTGCACTACCATTTTCAATTTTTAAACTATCCCATCTGTTTAAACTATGGAGTGCAGCAGTTGGTGAATAGCACCTCTTACCAGTGTTTGTGCTATGGAGCGAGTGGGTGTAATTCTCCACGGAAACAGTCGTACACCTAACTGAATGGACTTGAACTTCACCCCACTAATTTGTCACTTGTGGTAGGGTGTGAACTTACTGTTTCATAACAAGTCCTTAATAGATTTCAGGTTGGTCCTCTGTTGCTAACCATGGAGAAGTTAGAAGACTAGAAAAATTCAGAGGTTGGACCCAGGAAGCTTGAGGAAAGTATCCTGTGCACCTGCACCATCCCTCCCGTGGTCCATTGCTAAATTCTTTCATTCTTTGTGATCCAAGTACACCTCCTTTAAATAGCAGATCCCCTATTCCTGCTTCCTCAGCATCTATGATTATTTTAATAGGGCTGTTACTTCCTCTGCCATACCCCTCCAAGTGTATGGCTAAACTATAAACTTTCCCTACAACCACCAAACCTCAGCTTTGATACACATTTTATTACTATAATCAGATGCCAAAATGCTAACCTCCCAAATAAATTCCTCTGAAACTATGAAAATAATAGAAAGGTACATAAGCCTAAGTTCTCTTTGGTATGTAGGTAATTTTACTTTGCATTGGTTCTTGGTCAAAAATGATTGCTTACCACTGCTTGAGAAAATCTGTCTCTTTAAATCATTTTATTTATTTATTTATTTATTTATTTATTTATTTAGAGAGAAAGAGCGTGAGCAGGGGAGGGGCAGAGAGGGGGAGAGAGAGAATCCCAAGCAGCCTCCACACTGTCTGCACAGAGCCTAACGTGGGGCTTGATCCCAGAAACTATGAGATCATGACCTGAGCCGAAATCAAGAGTCGGACGCTTAACTGACTGAGGCACCCAGATGCCCCAAAAGTCTGTCTTCGTAAATACTAAAATTAAAAATCAGTAAACTGTACTGGAGTGTTTCAAGTTAGTCTATGCAAAAAGGATCTTCTATTAAAATATCATCTGCCCTATAACATCAGTCCCTTTAGATTCAACTAGGAGCTTATAACTACAAAACTTAAATAATGTGGACTCCACCAACTTAGGAGTTATAATAGTTCAGGAATAGTTGGGTAAAATTTGTTGCCTGAATAATCTCTGAGGGACAAGTGTACTCAACGAAGTAGTCCCATATAAATCAGGACATCTGTTTGGCCCAATTAAAAATGAAAATCAACAACTATGTGGTGCCTGGGTGGTTCAGTCGGTTTAACATCTGCCTTTCGCTCAGGTCTTGATCTCAAGGTTTCTTGAATCTGAGCCCCACCTCTGGCTCTCTGCTTCAGATCCTCTGTCCCCCTCTCTCAGTGCCCCCCCCAACTCATGCTCTCCCTCTGTCTCTCAAATATAAATTAATAAAAACTTAAAAACATTTGAAAGCCAACAGCTATTTTCAATAGCAAACTGACACAGAAAACAATGAATCACTGAATGCAAATAATTCTTAGATAGACAAGATAATCTCTGAATTCGTATGAAAAAAATACATAGCACTAAGTAGTACTTGGCAGTGTGACTTTTGTGACCTTGGCCAAACCACTAAAACATATTTGAACCTTCTCTCCTCACTCATGGGGGTATTACCTCATTATAAATGTTGTTAGGAGGATTAAATGAACAGATTGTGTGTAATTATTATCATTGGTTTAGTGACCTCTTCAAGGTCTGGACTCTAGATATTCAAATTTCTAGTTCATTGTTGTTTTTTTTTTTAACTGTTCTAGTTTATTTTGGTTGAGGGATTCAGAATAATAAAGAAAGGAATTGGAACCTAAGGACAAGTGATTTTTTTGTTTAAAGATCTTCATAAAACATTTTATGGTATCTTTTTGTCAGCATCATTAAGTTTGTGTTTCTCTTCACAAACTCATTCATAAAAGCATAAAAAGTGGGAAGACTCTAGGAACAGGGAAAATTCATGTAACCATTGAATCTCTCTTTACACATTTTAGAGCTGAAATGCTATTGGTTGATGAATGTTTACCTCTGTGAGTAAATGTCTCCCACTCCATCCTTAGCAATTAATATCTGCAAATAGAGAACTATTTAAATCTAGAGGAGGGACACATTCCCTTGAATCTAACAACAGATAATGCAGAGTGCAATCACCTTCCTCTAGGATGGTCCTAGAAACTGGTATTACATAGATATTGAATTATATACAGCAAAAAAGCTTTTAAAAATTACATTTCTGGGAATATGGAGCTGCAGAATATGCTTAGTTTCATAGGTGATATGCTGACATGTTTATTAATTATATTGTAAACAAATTGAATTTTTCCTGGTGTTAAACATTCACATTCATTTAGAGACCCGAAAAAAAAGCTAGAGAGAAAAAGATCATCCAAGATTAGTGCTGACCTGTCTAGACTTTAGAGTACCTCTTTAGTCTCGTCTGAAGTGTTTCTGATTGTCGTACTCAAAAAAAAGGAAAAAGGTGATTTTAGAGACAAAGAATGAACAGGGTGTGGGCATTTTTTAAAACTTCCCCACCTCTCCGCCTTCACCAAGAAAAACTAAATTTTATTTGCTATTTAGTCCCTTTCTTTTCATGTGTGTTTTTTTTTTAAAGTGTAACAACTCAAATTTATATTTGAGTTCAGTGGGATTGTTTGTGTTTCTTTTCCCAAAAAAACCATGCAGTTTCTTTTATTTGCCAATTATGGTATGCTGTTACTAAGCCTATGAGAAGTCTCTCTGTGAAGTGCATTTTAATATTTAGATCAAACAGTGATTGGAATACATTAATGCCCAGTGGGTAAATGTGTCATTTGAAAGCAGCTGCTGAGCCTTCTCCCTGCTGCTCCAATTAACACATACAGCACACTTTTGTCAGCAAGAGGCAGTGCATATGGATGAAACCACTTTAGTGCTCATTAATATGATATGCACGAGAGCACAAAGGGTTAATCAATCTGCTCATTGCAAAACAATAGCTTTCTGGGAAGTTTCCCAAGCATGTGCTTTTGTGATCAAGGGTGCTAGGATTAGGGGGTGGGATTAGCAGGTAAGAAATAGCCGGTTCAGTCTCCAGCTTTGGTTCAGTCCATTGACTAACGTGTTTCCCCGCCCCTCTCATCTCCTACACAGCCCCCCGCCCCTGATGATGGAGATGTTGGAGAGTGAAATTGTAGTGCCGGGACTCCTCGGGCTTCAGCTGAATCTCTTGTTGAACTTTGTTGCTTTGTTTTGAAGCTGTTTGAAGTCCAGAGCTTTGCAGTTTATTTTTTTTTTCCTCTTAGTCTTTCGTTATTTTACTTTCTCTCTTTTCCTTTATTGTTTTGTTTTTATTTTTTTTTTTGTAATTGCACATTTGATAGTTTATTGAGCAAAGTAAGAAATCTTGTCAAGGTAAACCCATATCGCTGCTATTTTTTTTCACCTCCCATGGCTAAAGTCTCGGCGTTGATGGTAGCACAGAAGCCGATGGAAGGGTAGCGCGTCCCCAATCCCCAGGTTTGGTGTTGGGCGTTCATGCGCCACCAGGTCCCGGAGCAGCTGGGCTGTTGCTCCTCTCTGGTGCTGGCTGAACCAGGCTGCGCGGTGAGTGAGAGATGGACCGCTTCCTGGGTTTTGTCAAGCAGATAAGAAGATCTAGGAGAAGAAAGGGGAAAAAGTACCGACCAGAAGAGGATTACCACGAGGGCTATGAGGATGTCTATTATTACGCCTCAGAGCATTTTCGAAGTAAGCACTTCCCTCCACCCTCCGGTTCCTTCTAGCACGCTGGGCTAACAATAAACCTTGTATGGAGCTTTAATGTTACATGCAAAAGGTTTCCCAGATGGTGTTCTCTGTGAGCAGTCTGTAAGTACTGAAGTGCTACATTTTGCTTGATTTGTTGCAAGAACAGCTATCAGATAGCATCTAGACAGTATAACCCGTCCAGTACTATGCCTGGTTAATATTTTAGGTGCAATTAGTTGGTTATGTTATTGTTGTAACGAACCATTCAGAAAAGTATCTTGCAAGCCAATGTGGTAGTTAGAATATGTTCTGTTGTAGTTGTTTTTAAATAACAGGTTTTTTTTTTTCTTTCCAAATAGAGAAGGCTAGCTTATTAGGAACAAATAATTGTTCATGTTCAAGCTGATGTTAATTAATGTTCCTGATACAGACTTCTAGATAGTTACCTGTGATTAACCTGAGGTATTGCTTGTAGAAGGAAGTCCAAATTATTTTCTCTGATGCATGTTCATCATTTTATTATTAAATTAAGGGAACACTTATTTGCTGTCAACTAGAAGCAGTGATACCTTTAGAATCCATATTAAGACATTTGTAAATTAGCTTATAAATAGCAGAGCAGAGACCTAGAGTCTTTCTTGTACTTATCAGTGCTTTAAGTTCCTGGTGAGGTTTAGACTCATCCCCATAGATTTATAATGCCCAGAAATGCCTAAAGGTGCAGAGAGAAAGCAGCTACATGCAGAAATCACTGGGTTTATGAAGTGCCCTAAATGTGGGAGACTGACAGTTACATATACTCTATACTGACAACACTAAAAGTTATTTTTTTATCTTCTTGAATAAGGATCTTTCTAAACTCGTATTTCAGTTGTAATTCAGTTCTAATTCTTTCTGGCCTTTTGATGTCTAATCATGAATATATCCTACTTACAACCTCTGAGCGGTGACTAATAAATAATTTAGATTCTATTTCTGTGATATTGAAATGCATGAGAATTAGCGTTAATGCCAGAAATTCTGTTGTCATTGATGAAAGTTGAAGGTTGAAGAATCGTGTGGTGGTAATAACATAATAATGAAAAATTTTAACTCTTTGACACTTGCTCAAATAAAATGGCTATGTTGCTTTTACAATCTCTGAGTTGTAGAGATGTTTCTCTTTTATAATGCTTTTACATTAATAATTTGTTCTAATGTGGTGACAGTATATGTTTACTAACCTAGTTTCCACAATATACTTAAAAAATTAACCGAGATTTGCGTGACATCAAAAAATACTATCTGCTTGCATGCACAATTCTGAAAACCTGGAGGTTGAAAAAAAAGAGAAGCTTAGGAACTTTCATTACATTGGTGTCCATTGTACAGATTTCTCACAAGCAATATGTGTTGAGTCAAATTCACACCTTCTCGGGTTTGTGCTCTATGTGCTTGTACAAATAGAATCAAATTCTGTCTCTCTGAAATATGCCTGCATCCTAATAGGTTTAGTAAGAATTTAGAAAACAAAATAAATACTTTAAAAGTTTACAAAATATGACTGTGCAGAGAAATATTTATGAAAGTGTCTAAGAAATATCCTCGAATTAGAGTTAGGACAATGATATATAGCTATGGCATTAGTCTTTATACATCAAGTGCAGTAACTTAGAAGCCTGTCTTCACTTATCTGATTTGTGAAGGTCATGCTGAGGATGCGATACTAAACATCAAAAGTCACTTGCTTTAGGTATATAACCGGCATGTTTTCCCCTCGCTTTATCCGAAAACACCAATTTACTTTGTGGAGTTAGATGCATGTTGAGTCCCCCAACTTCCAACTGCTGCATAATAAACAGAATGTGCCTCAGTGGAGTCAGACACTTGGGATTTGACATTTCGTCAAATGTCAAAGTGCCAGGGCTTTTAAAGAAGACATGTCATATAATATAATGACCTCTCAGTGCACCTTTTGGCTTCGGTTTCAGGGCCTATTTGAATCGGGTAGGGAAGACATCCACTTACATTTTACGGCTATAGAAATGTATTGAAGGGTGAGACAGATCCTTAAAAGTAATCCTCTCAAATGGGTAATATGGTTGGATTCAATTACATCTACAGTGTATCTATTTTAATTAGCCTTTGGCATAATTTGAAAGTGTGTGCCCTGTGTTTCCCTAGATAGCTTAGAAAAACTGTTTACATTAAGGCTCAAAACTTGGTGGACTTTAGGGAGGATATTCACATCGTAGTTAATGGTGCTATTGATAAACCACAAGTGTCATTCTTATTTTTTTCTCCCTGTAGTTTTTTTTTTTTTCCCTCGAAATACACTTAACTCTCTGTCTTGTCAGTTTATTTAGTGGTTCAGATTACCACAAGGATTCTATGCATATGATAGTGAAAGATGGAGCTAGAAAAACCTTCCCAGAAAACTCTCCAGTAAGTCTGCTTTTCCCTTAATACATTCTCAAGTGCTTGCTGATACTCAACTTTATCCTGAACAATGTCTCTTCTGCTGTGGGCTCGGATTAGGATGTCTCCATCCTTTTCCTTCATCTTAACTATAACACAGTTTATAATCTCATGAAATGTCAAAGCCTGAATCAAAATGTCATAGGGTCTGATGCTACGGAAGAGAAGTTGTTCTAAAAATGGATAATTTTTCTGTAACTCTATCAAAACTGAGTTTTAGCAATGATGACAGTAATGATAGACTGATTTTATGCCTTCTCTGATTTTATATGGACTTGATGTATGTCACGGTGCTTGGGATGACCGTATTTGATTTTTTTAATTCTGCTTTCATTGCTCGTCTGTCTTTTCAGAATTCTAGACTTAGAGTTTAAATAAACTAGACAGATGCTTTGGGCAAATCACCAAACTTTCCTGGGTTGTTTCCTAAAATATAACAAGAGATATCTTTATTTCTTAGGATGTTTCAAGTTCTATAACTATATGATCTTAAGCTTTATCTCTGAAATAATTTACATAAAGGTATTGGCTGAAGGATTTTAACTGCAATTTAAACCAAAAAAAATTCACCTGAATATCCTGAGGGAATTTTTTTCCTGGAAGGAATTGTCAGTATGGAGATTCCTATTCCTTTAAGATAGTAATCTATCATTGAGCCTGAGGCAGTTTTGGAGAGTGTTTATACCTATGAAATTCTGAACATATTGGTAAATCCTAGACTTCATTTTTTACTTTATCTTATCTGCCAAGAAGCACCATTTGCTCTGAAAATCTCACATAGATGACTCATTTGGTATTTTTTCCTCAAGGGAAACTTGCATTGATTACAAAACTGATTCATAAACCTGAATGTAACAAAAAGTTAGAAAAGATCCTGAAATTCAATTTTATTGTGTTTTGTGCTTGTATTTGTTTTTCACTAAATACTGTGTTATGGCAATTCCCCTTTAAAGGCTTTGGCATCTATTTTGATTAATCTGTCAGGCAATAAATAAACCCTCTGGCCCTATCAAATGTATATTTTTATTTAACCACACCAGATAATATTCAAGTGGTAAAACATAATGTACATTTTATAAGCATTCTCTTAACACTGTTCATCTTCATGATAGAAATCCTGACCTGCTGTGGGCCATGCAGGACAGGGTTATTGAATTGCTTGAAAAGGAGAAATTTGTTTTGCTCTTACGCATATGAAAGTTATGAGTCACTTTCCCTTATGACCCTACCACCTTTTGCACATGGGTAATGGCATTGAATTAGGCAAGGAGTTCCTCCATGGTAACCACTCTTCTCTGTTTTCATTCACTCTCCTAGGCAGGAGAAAAGCTATGCAGGGAAGCTGTTCAGGGAAGACATATTGATTCACTCAAGTTTGCTACTGAGGTCAGTTCAGAGAAACTAGAGAAAGGGGGGGAACAAGAATATGGTTTAGATCTTTTGAGAAAAGGTCATCTGTATTTACAAACTTATTTATTTTATTTCATTTCATTTCATTTTATTTTATTTTATTTTATATTTTTTGCCCTATTCTAGTAGATATTTAGCAAAAATCATGACGTGGTTATGTAAAAATGTTGTTAGCTAAGTGACTTTATTAAACAATATGTGCATCTAAAATCCCTAGCTAGGCAATTCAGGCTTTCAAGTGCCTAGATGTTCAAACTGTATTTTTAGAGGGGTGCTCACTTTTTTAACTTCTTTAAAAAATGCCCTTCATGGTTCTTCTTGGAGAAAAAAATGTTGGTAGTGGGTGTTTGTAGTAGGAGAATTTTTAGGAATTGGTGTAGGTAATTAGTACAGGTAATTTTTTCTCACTAGTTCCTTTGTTTAGATTTTTTTTAAATAAGTGTGCCAGAGGATAGAGTGAGAATTTTTACAGGTACTTCAGAAAGATAGCTGATCCCTGCTGGCATTCCTGTGGAAGCTGAACACATAATCAAAGGGGAAGTTGCCTTGCTCAGCCAAGGGAGGAGAGAAGAGCTGGGGAAGGGAAAGGGGAAGGAGAGAATGCAGCATATTTCATAGGTTATCCTTACCTTTCCAAAGTTTACAAACATAAAAACCATTCATTTCTATGTTTAAAACAGTCATCAGCAAGCTGACAGGTCTTGGATGTGAGATACTGATGATTCAAACCTTAGCTGTACTTAGTTTGACTCAAGAAATCCCCAATGAATTGGAAGAAACATCGATTATATAGAAACAGGGCAAACTTGCTTGTTTTATGACTCTACTGCTTATTTTTCTTTCCTAAGAATTGCTTTCCATCTCCAGTAGAGTTGTTTTGTTGAAAATTGATTGGCTACCATGCTCCATTTGTCTGGAGTATTCTGTGTCATCAGCTTTATTATCTCAAGCTGTATTTTTTCCCACACGGAATAATTTGAAGGAATAAAAGTTGAAAGGGACTTTAGAATGCACTTTGTCCACCTTGAGTATTTTTTTAGATGAATAACTAGGATACAAACATGTTACATGATTTATGCCAGCCCCGCTGATCCTTCAGAAGTGGGACTAGAAGGCCTACCTGTTGGTAAGCTCTGGTCCTCCTTCGGTTATTCCACACCCATCTTTTAGTTCCCGGATGACTCTTCCCCTGATACTTGAGGGCTGGAATTCATCTGCATATGAATTAGAACTGTTAATTTCCTTTGTAGGTAGATTTGTTCTTTGGAGCAGTGGGTCACCTTATCTTAAACTAAACTCCTGAACAAAAACTAACTGCCAAAAAAGTACTGCCAGTCAAATTAACATGGTGGCTTTTTTATAAATGATGTTGATGACAGTGATTGTCAGTGATTCAAAAACCAAAGTACAGTATATTCTGTATCACCTCCCATTTTCTCTGTGGTTTGCAAATACAGCCACTTTTACCAGTAATTATCCCTTTGGGGGATTTAAAATGGCATAACTCTATCAGAAAATATTAGAGGAATCTTGAAATTCTGTTAGGAAAGCCTACCATTCAATATAGCAAGTCCTTTCGCACCATCCCTACTGTGTGGATATCCAGCTTTTGTTTAAATGATTCTGGTGTGAACACATTCACTTCCAAAGAAGGCAAGTCACTGAATAAGCCTATGTCTCTTTTACACAAGTTCTGAATTATACGTTGAGTTGTTTGCGTATCCCAACGAATACAATATATGGTCAAAATTGTATCTTGACCCAAATAAGTATAGATTCTACTAGATTTAATGTGCAGTAAGATTTCACGCATCTTCTCTATTCATATTAGTCTTTTATCGATGTAACATATGGTATGTGGAGGTGAGTAATTTCTTCAGTGCTATTTTTGTTTTAACTATACAAACCCAGAAGAGCTCTGTATTGGGCCCACTTCCATGTAAGTTTTCTCTTTTTCTTCTTTCTCTTTCTTTCTTTCTTTTTCTTTCTTTCTTTCTTTCTTTCTTTCTTTCTTTCTTTCTTTCTTTCTTTTCTTTCTTTGTGTGTATTACTAAAATGTCACTAAACCTGCCATTCATTTAATGAAAACACGGTCTAGTGTTTTCTGTTCGCATGATGTAGTAGACATTATTTGTATGCCCTGAAACTCTTCTTTTTTCCCTGGGAAGAGCAATCCTCATATTTAATATACTCCTGTTCCACTCCAATTCGGTCATTATTGATTGATTAAAACTGACATATTATACCATTTCCTTGGCTGTGGTGATTGGGGTGACAATGGACATAGAAACCAAGCCGGCTCGATCAGTGCTTCTCTGGGAGTTTGCAAATCCAAGACGGTGCCCTCTACCACGTAAAAAAGAGTCGGGAATAGGAGAGAATCAAGTCAAGATGGCAAAGAAATGGGGATGAAAGACCAAGAGACCCTCCGAGTTCTGAGGTTACCACTCCCAGTCCTCGAGGTCTGTAGCGCTGCCCGAATCAAAGGTCACATAGCTAGAAGGGATCAGAACGAAGATCGAAACTCAGATGGGCTAGTTTCTAGTTTGATAGTGTGGGTAATTTTTTTAAATTTGGAAAATACGTTTACTTGGGTGTTTTTATTTGACAGAAATGAGTGCCAGAGACAGAAACTAGATTTCTTTTTTTTAAATTAAAGTTGCTACCCTCCAAAAAAATGTAATTTTCTAAATGGGGCTAAGGAGTTATGTGACTTCAGGTGAATCATTTCGATCCCTATGCTTCTGCGGTTTCTTATTTTTAAAATGAGAGATTACATGCCAGTGCTGAGTGCTGAAGATCCCAACAGAGGAATCAATGACAGGTCTAGTCAGTAGAGCCGTAGCTCTCGTGCAGTGCACAGCCAAAGCTGGGGGGTGGCGGGGGGGAGAAAGAGCCTGCAGGCAAATTTGAGCAGATTTCTTAGCAACATAACCACTGTGTATTTAACACTTTCCACCCTCACTTTCAGTTCAGAATTTAATCTTGTTTGGGGGATTCACATAACCTCCCCATCCACACCTCACCAGAGTTTTTCCACCAGTATCCACAGCTGCATAAAAGGGGATTTGGATACATACAAGACGATTCTTTCTTATGAGCACGTGCCTGAAACTAGGCGCTTTAGAGTAGGAAGTAGAGGACAGTGAGACCCCCAGAAGGTTAACAGGTATGTGCGTTCATGTGTGGATACACGTGTGCGTGCACACACATGCGCATAGCACTTACACAGTTCTGTGTGAGATCAAGAAGAACACCCTTTCTTTACTCTGAGGTGATACCTGTTTCTACAGAGACAGCTGTATCCTGCTGGTTAAGGATGGGGGACCTCGATGAGACTACCTCAGTTGGAATCCTCTCAGTTGGAATCCTGGCTCTGTCTCTTAATAGATATGTGACCTTGACGAGTAAATCGGTCTGTGCCTGAGTTTCCTCATCTGTGAAATTGAGTCAATAACTACCCACCTCTTAGGGTTATTGTGAATTAAATGACATAATACAGCACTTAGTGCTTGACACCTAGTGAGCACTTAGGACATGTTAGTGGAAGAAAGCCTTATTCATAAAGATATTAAGCAAAGCGTGTTGGATAGTTATGAATGGCAGACTAAGAAGCTTAAATTCATTGTGTAGGCGCTGGGGCACTCTTGTAGGCTTTTTAGTGGAGGTGTAACCACGGAAGGGCTGCACTTTTGGAAGATTAGGTGGCATTAGTGTATAAAAGGGATCAGAGAGAGAGACATAAATACAAGGGCAGATATAGCAGTTGTGGGAAAACATTGGGAGGAGCAGAAGGAATATATTCCACGTCCTGAGTTTGAGTTGCCAAGAAGATGTCTGAGGAGAATTCTTAGGAGGTAGCCTAAAATGAGGAAGTTGGGGTTATGCAGAGGGGGTAGGGCTTAAGAGACATGCAAGACATGTGTGTAGGTCTGATGGCTGAATCATGGGACTAGGTGAACTTGGTAAGAAAAGAGAGGTCTCTTGACTCAGCTTAATGCTGATTGTTCTTGGGGCCAAACCAGGAAAACTGATTAAACATATGATTCTGATGGTGTAAGAGAGTTTCAACAGATAGAGGATACCTTAAGAGAATTTGCAATGAGTACTGAATGGATCAGACATTTGATAAATTTCTCATAATGATAATATAGAAGGCTAAATGAAAGTTGATCATGCAAAGGGAAATGAAGCTCAGAATAAGTGTTAGGATTCAAAAGGTGGATTTTTATTAGTGTATGTTCAGATTATGCTATTTCTAAATGAGTTTAGAAAGATAGGAGACTTGGGGCACCTGGGTGGCTCAGTTGGTCAAATGTCCAACTTTTGATTTCAGCTCAGGTCATGATCCTTGGGTCGTGGGATCAAGTCCCATGTCAGGCTTGGGCTGAACGTGGAGCCTGCTTGATATTTCTCTCTCTCTTTCTCTCTGTCTGTCTTTCCCTGCCTCTGCTCCTCCTGTGCCCCACTGGTCTCGCTCTCTCTGAAAAAAATAAAGATAGACTAGTTTATGGTACAACATAGAAGAACCTCAAAAATGTGCTAAATGAGGGTGCCTGGGTGGCACAGTCGGTTAAGCGTCCGACTTCAGCCAGGTCACGATCTTGCGGTCCGTGAGTTTGAGCCCCGCGTCAGGCTCTGGGCTGATGGCTCGGAGCCTGGAGCCTGTTTCCGATTCTGTGTCTCCCTCTCTCTCTGACCCTCCCCCGTTCATGCTCTGTCTCTCTCTGTCCCAAAAATAAATAAAAAACGTTGAAAAAAAAATTAAAAAAAAAATGTGCTAAATGAAAAAAGCTAGACTCTGTAGACCATATATTGATGCAAATGGGCACAAGGTTTCTTTATGGGATGATGAAAACTTTCTGAAGATTAATTAGACTGTGGTGATGGTTGTGTAAGTATAATCTTTTAAAAATCATTAATATGGGACACCTGGGTAGTTCAGTCGGTTGAGCGGTAGACTTTGGCTCAGGTCATGATCTCGCAGTTTGTGAGTTCGAGCCCTGTGTTAGGCTCTGTGCTGACAGCTCAGAGCCTGGAGCCTGTTTCAGATTCTGTGTCTCCCTCTCTCTCTCTCTCTTCCCTTCCTCTGCTTGAGCTCTGTCTCTCTCTCTCTCTCTCCCTTTCTCTCTCTCTCTCTCTCTCAAAACTAAATAAACATTAAATTTTTTTAAAAAATCATTAATATTTTTAATATAGAGGGATATGAATACATGTAAAATTTTGTTGTTGTTTAACAGCTCCCAAACTGGCAATCAGAGGTTTTTTTCTTCATTATGGGACATTAGCTCAGTCATGAAGTATTTAAGTACCTATTCAGGAAAAAAAGAGTTAAATAAAAAGTACAATACAGAGTGATTCACCATAATGCCACAGAGAAATACTCCCGTTGGTGTTTTAGAATATATACTAGAACTGATTACATGCTTTTTAAATTTGAAGTGTTAGCGTTCTACCCCAGTATCTCAACTGTTATTACATAAGCTTAGAGTCAAAAGACATTTCTGAAACATTGAACCATAGAACTGAGTTTCTTGGATATGTGGGTTTAAATTAGATATTAGCAGTTAGGTCTACAAATGTGTAGAAATTGATGTGAATTTCAGTTAACATTCTAAACTTTTGAAGATCTCTCTTCTGGAAACTGTTGGAATAAAATATAAGATATAATGCTCAAATTTTCTTTATTTTTCTACCTTGTCAATAATAGGAAGATTCAGAGGCACCTGGGTCGCTCAGCTGGTTAAGTGTCTGACTTCAGCTCAGGTCATGATCTCACAGTTCGTGGGTTTGATCCCCGCATCGGGCTGTGTGCTGAACGCTTGCTCAGAGCCTGGAGCCTACTTCGGATTCTGTGTCTCCTTCTCTTTCTGCCTCTCCCCTGCTTGCACTCTGTCTCACTCTGTCTCTCAAAAATAAATAAATACAATAAATTTTTTTTAATAATAGGAAGATTCAGTTTATCCTAAGCATTTCACAGTTTTTATTCATTCAGCAAATACTTGAGGATACCCACCACATATCATTCTAGGTGCTGGAGATACAGTGTTACAGAAGATACAGAAGGTCTTTGCCCTGTTGTAACCAGCAATCTAACAGGGAAATAGAAAATAAGAAATAATGATAAGGGCCATGAAGAAAATCAGATCAAATGTACAGGACAGAGTAGGGAGATAATGAGAGCGGTGAGTTTTCATGAAAGTGATCCCTCTTGAGAATTAGATGTTTGAGCTGCCCCTGATCGAAGAGATGAAGCCACTGTGTGGTGATATGGGAAGGAGGCTGGGGCATGAAACTCTCTGGAGCTAAAAATATCCTTATTCTTTTTAATATAATACTTGTATTGACATCTTCTGAATGGACTGTTTCCTGAAAGTTCACTTGCAAAATCTGCTATTTGGGATTCCAGATGCATTTCTTTTTGGGAAAATGTGGGTTTCAAGCCAGACCTGAACATCAAGGCCTGTGTGATATTTCACTAATAGGTAAAATATGACTGTGGCCAAAGGGGGCATGGTTATTGGAGAAAACCTTTATTTTGCTGAAAAAGATAGAGAGGTAGTTGCTGTTCATATATAGGTCTCTTCTCTGTCCAATATTGCCAAGGGTTGCCTGAAGTAGCAGTGGTGTTTTGGAGGAAAGAGAAAATGGTTTATTTTTCCTTTAGGTTAGTACAAGTATGTGATGGTCTTCTTTACATTTGGTTTCTAAATATCCCTTGAGCGAGCTCTTAAGCTAAAAATGTGCTTGCGTTGTAATCAGAAGATACTTAAATGTATGATTGATTTGTAGCTTAAAAATTTTTTTTAATGTTTGTTTTATTTTTGAAAGAGAGAGAGAGAGAGATGAGGGGGTGGGGGGGGAGGAGGGGAGGGAGCAGAGAAAGAGAGAGACACAGAATCTGAAGCAGCCTCCAGGCTCCGAGCTGTCAGCACAGAGCCCCATGTGGGGCTCAAACCCATGAACAGTGAGATCATGACCTAAGCCAAAGTCAGAAGCTTAACTGACTGAGCCACCCAGGTGCCCCTGTTTCATAGCTTTTTGTTCATTTTCTGAAAGACAAAATTATACTTTGAAAATCACTACATTATAGAAACTCTCAATGGCTTGTGCATTTGGGGGGAAAGATGACATATCAAAGACATTCTTCTCCAGAGAGTGAACAAAGTTGTACAGGATCTTTCAGGTTACAGCCCACAGCATTGCCGTTCTCTGTGCTTTATAGAGAATTGGACCCCTTAGGTTTCTGTTGTTTATTATTTTACTAGCAACAGATGACCAGGGACACTTTACATTGCTTGTTGGAATATTCAACTATGTTCTAGATCAGTTACTGTATGTTAAATATGATTCACAGTATTATTTTTTCATATTTAGACATAAATTCAGTGTGAGATTAAAAATCTTTCTGCTTTCTGATAAATGTCTGAACTGCTTTTCAGGAGATGCAGCTAACTAGTAAACTTTTAAAATGTGTGCCTAATTTCAGGACAGTGGCTTGCGTTTTGTAAAAACAGGTGCTTCTGATTACTGCTGAGTTGGTCTTAGTTTTCATGTTGCTCTTTGGCTGGTGGTGTTATGTGATTCATGATTTTGCAGGTGTGGAAAATAACATTTGACTTGTGAAGCCTCATTTTTGAGACAAAACTAGGCACATGTCAAATGTAACCTGTTATAGAATGTGAAGCCAAGAGTGGCCATCTTGTGGATTTTAAAAATTGGATGTAGATTAACAAATAGCTGCAGTGAAGAGTTTTAGTAACAATTACAGTTGGGGTTAACACTTGTTTTTGGAAACAGTGCTTGACATGTGTTAAAACTCATTTCTGCAAGTACTTTGAAGACATAAATACAACCTTATACTTTGAAAATACTTTGCTCAGTACATGTCACCCTGCCTACAATCATGATGACTTTTTAAGGGAGCAGCTGTCAAAATTTAGGGTGAGAAATACTGGTATTCAGCAGTTGGTTATAAATGTCCATTTTATAGATTTACAGTGGTCTTTCATTGTTGACATAGAGTTGGGGAATTCCCAGCACCTGAGAACTGTTGTTTGTGGCTGGTTTTATCTGTCAGTACCAAGTTTTCATGATTTACAGGGGCAAATACCTCTTTCATTCTTAAAAATCCCAAGCTTTTGTATAATGGTGTTTTAGGACCATTTGGAAGATGATCAGGCATAAAGAATCTTACAGCTAAGAAAAACTATTGGGATCTTTCAATCCAGCTTTTTTAAAAACTGTTTTATTTACTTTTGAGAGAGAGATTGGCTGTGAGTGGGGGCGGGGGCAGAGAGAGAGGGAGACGCAGAATCCATAGCAGACTCCAGGCTCGAGCCGTCAGCACAGAGTCGGACGCGGGGCTCGAACTCATGAACCGTGAGGTCGTGACCTGAGCCGAAGTCGGACACCCAACCGGCTGAGCCACCCAGGCGCCCCGATTCAGCTTTTTGCTTTTACATATGATTATTACCCTTAACAACATAGTAATTTGGCCTTAAGAGAAAAAAAATCTGATTTAGGATTACAGTCAGCTAAGAATACAGGCATAAAAGTATTTAACTCTCTAAACTTGGTCTATTTGTAATCTTACATTCCCTCAAACCCTTCTCATTGCTTCAAAGACTGCCTCCATGTGAAGCTTTCCACCCTCTACCCCAGTCCCAAGGGGTGCTTTGTATATGAATGATGTCTCACTTACTCTCCTGTTTTGTAATGACTTTTATGTCTGTCTCTCCTGTTAGTGCTGTGTAGGCATGTTTATATTCCAGCACCTAGGACAGTGCCTGGCTGCCTTAATACACTGGGCCATGCATAGATGTTTCGTCCTTGAAAATCTGTGGAGACTGACCACAGATCAGTGGGTCTTATGACCCATTCACAGAAACCTACTCATTCCTTTATAGCCACCATTCACATATTTGAAATGAGAAGGAAGTTTAGCAAATAGTAATCTTTGGCTCTAAGAATTTGAGTTTGCAGTATCCATAATTTTGATACTGTCCCTCTCCCTTCTCCTACCCCAGTAGCATTAAGAGAACACAGCTCTGACAACAGACTTTTTAGAGAATCTGAGTGCAAAGAAAATAGAAGTGGAATGGAAGTGTTTATGTTTTATAATATTGTATAGACCTACCTCTTCTGAGTTTAGTGCATGCTGGAATCTATGCTAAGTACTTTACATGCATTAGCTGTAAGTACTTTACATACATTAGCTCTAAGAACTTTATATGAACTAGCTCATTTAATTCTCACAACTCTGTAGGACAGATATTATCCTTATTTTCTATAAAACTGGGGCCAAACAAGCTTAATTGATTTTCCCAGTGTCATACAATTATCTGAGCTGTTAGATCTTGCTACCAAATATTCATTAAGCACATACTATATTCTGAGAGCTTTAAGTGCATCGTATCTCCCATCTGCAATGCTGTGTGCCTTCCTCCCTCACTTTGCTGTTCAAGGATGTTGTCAGGAAGCGGACCTCAGCCCTCTTGACAGGTTGATAGACTCATGAGTCATCTTGGCTATAATTCCTTGTCTCTCATGGTAGGAAAAACATCAAAAGCAACTGCTATTATGACTAACCATTTTTGTAATGAGATAAATTTTCTTCTTCAACGTCTTCATTCAATTATGTTCAGTTCAATTGTGCTTTGAACAGGACAATTTGCTTTACATTCTGGTGTAACTTTGTGGTGTGTGTGTGTGTGTGTGTGTGTGTGTTTCCCCACTAAATTTGAAATTAGGAACTGATGTATATAATTCACAGCATATTTGGATTGGAAGAATATTTATTATCACCAAGATGAGCAACACATCTGGTGTAGGACAGGGACCTCGATCAAGCCTTGTTCACAGTCCTTCAGCAACACAGAAGCAGAGCAGGAGGAATGTGAGTATCTGGCCATCTTAATATATGAATGTGAATGCATGTTGTGTCTCAAATTAATAAAATTATGCAGTATAGAACCAATGCAGCTATATGAACAAAAATGTGAATACAGGCATAAATCTGTCATAAAATCTGAGTTCTCTTTGAGGTTCCACATAAATCCTTGAATTCATGAGAATTGGAAAATGATATAGGAATTAGTTTTATTTATGTTCTCTATTATCAAGTCACACATGAATCATATCCCCCCTGACAAATAAAATAATTGGTTGATGGGAAATATTTCTCAAGTAGAGTGAAATTATTTACCGTAAAGTATAAATTTTAAGACTGAATATTACTCTGTTTCTTGACAGCAGTGATCAAGGAGCTCTTAGTGTCAGGCTATGTCTTTTATATTATCCAGTTTGAACTTGACTTCGTCAAAGTGTCTTACTTGGGGTTTTGTAATTGTCTCAGATGATTAGCTCTTTATTCTTTTCATTTGGAAAGTTTCTGTTTTTCATTTTTAATTTCTTTTCCTTCTTAAAATTGCATGTTTCCCAAATAGCTAGAAATTACAATATTTTATTAACCTGACAGGGGTCTCTTGATTTGAAATGTGATGTCAAGCCTCAGAAATGACCTGATACTACTTGGAATTATGTAATGTTAAGAGCAAAGTATATATTTTAAGTCATGTAGAGAAGAATAGCGAAGTGTATCATTTTTAAAGTGTAGAATCAGCTCTCTTGCTCTGTTAAGCCATGTGGTAATATTTATTTTTAGCAGGTTTTCTTATTTTTTCAGGTTATTTATTTTGAGAGAGAGAGAGAGGTGGGGGGAGTAAGTGAGGGGGGGGAGAGAGAGAGAGAGAGAGAGAGAGAGAGAGAGAGAGAGAGAATACTAAGTAGGTTCCATGTTCAGCACAGAGTCCAATGAGGGACTTGATCTCAGGAACCATGAGATCGTGACCTGAGCTGAAACCAAGAGTCAATTGCTTAACTGACTGAGCCACCCAGGTGCCCCTCTCTCTTTTTACTTTTTTATTTCTCTTTTTATTTAGTTTTATATCTTTTTCTTGTCAGAAATCTCATAAAATTCCATTTTTTCAACCTCTCCCTCACTATCACATCTGAATGTTAAACTCACCATGGCCTTCAGTTCCTGTGTCCTCTCCACTTGTCAGAACGTTGCTGACTTTTCATCCTGTCATGCAGTGTCCAGTTCCCTGCTTAATCTCCAGGCCCCTCAAGTGCTTGTCTCCCCTGGACTTTGGCCTCACGCGCCTGCCAGGGCTTGGCCTTTGTGCCACCAAACCATCTGTTGTCTCCTGCTCTCCTGCTCTCTGGCTCCTAACATTCCTGGAAGAAAAAGACCAGACAACCATGGAGGTTGGCTGTGTTACAAACTTAGGAGTTCCAGCCTCAGCTGGGCTTTCAAAAACTAGTCATCAGTCTTTGCCTTTATCTGGAGTCAATCCCTTTTCCTCTCCTGGCGCAGTTATTCCCAAATTGTACCTGTCTTCTGAATTCGAACCTGCTCTTCCCCTCCCTAAACACACTCTCAACTGAAGATATAGACTCATTCCAAGTTCTCTACTTCTCCTCATCCCCTCCCAAATATCTCTTATAAAAAATTCTATATATACAGGCAGCATGTTCCCATCCCAAAGTACAAAGAAGGTTCTCAGTTAATATTAGACTGGTGGAATGATGCCTTGTGGTCCTCCAATTCCACACCAGCCACTCCACTGAAAGTGATACAACGAAGATCACCAGTGACCTAATGAGTGTAAATTTAGTTGTCTTTAAAATGCTGTTAACATTTTTGAGCTTTGTGTGAAATTGGTCGTCATTTGGTTTTTGAATCTTTCCTGACTTGGCTTCTATGACTTGTCTTCTAAGAGAGAAAGGGAGAGAGAGAGCAAGCAAGGGAGGGGCAGAGAGAGGGGGAGAGAAGGAGAATCCCAAGCAGGCTTAGCACTGGCACATGGAGCTGGATGTGAAGCTCAGTCCCACGAACCATGAGATCATGACCTGAGCTGAAACCAAGCTTCAGAAGCTTAACCAGCTGAGCTACTCAGGTACCCCTTTGATCCATCTTCTACCTGGTCCTTCTCTCCCTCTCTGATCACCTTCTCCTTCTTCCCCTTTTATTCTGGAACTGCCCAGAGTTCAGTCCTGGCTGTTTTGCGTTCTCCGTCTGTAAATTCATCCTGGGAAATAATCTGGCTGGCTCCTTCTTTTTTGTAGTTTATATGTCACAAATGAGCTCTAGATCCATATTGCCAACTCTCATCTGGATGTTCTGTCATCTCAGGTTTCAGCGTTTCCTAAACTGAACTCAGTACCTTATCTCCTGCCCCAAACAGGTTTGCTCTGCCTTCTCTCTTTTCAAGGCATTGTCCTCTAAAAAGCCGTCCAAAATAAGAAGCTCAAAATCATTCCTCATTCGAGCTTGTCTTGAGTTTTTCAATTATATTTTATATACTTCATCTACTTTGTATTCCCTCTCCACTTAGGCTAGTTCATGGTTGGAGCTTAATAAATGTTTAATTTTGTTTTATTTCACATCAAACTGTAGACAACTAGAACAGTGGATTCCAGGGGACGTATCTATCTTCAACTTTGATGTATATATTCATCTTTAGGCCTACTGGAAAGATACTTGGCAGTTTATGATGCCTCGAGGCTAAAATTTTTCTGAGGTAAAGTATTCTATTAGTGTCACAGTATTTTCAATTGATGATTTTCACCTTGTTCATTAAAAGCAAAGTGGGCAGCTCAAGTCTCAAGGACCTGGGTATCTGGAAATATTAGCTTGGGGTCTAGAATTCAATAACCATTGATTGCTCCATCCAAAGTAGTTTATTGTTGATATCGTTTCCCTAAAATGGAATCAATTATTCTTGCCTATGCATTTTTATTAATGGACTGGCTATTTGGATTAGAATAATGAATTGAAGTACAGTGGCATATTGAAAATATGAAAAATAAAGTGTTTTTCACTTTAAAATGTTGATCTAATAAATCACAAAGTATATCAGAAGAAGTTTAAGGAAGAAAGGCAATAGAGGTAATGAGAACATTTAATTGATTCTAAATGGTAGCTCTAAACATTGTTTAAATTTAACATCAAAGAAGATTCTTTCTCTTTTTTATAGGACAAAAACTTTTTTGCTTACAACAGCTATTAATTGACCAAAATGATTACAATTTTTGTGTTCTTTGTAATTTTCATTGTTTTTCTTTAAACCATTACAATAACTATTTTCTCACAGAAAATAAAATTATGAGAGATTTAAATTCAGAGAAGTAATTTGGATTGCATGGTTTTGAAGAGATAATCGAGACTGACCAACTTTTGGAGTACAAATTTCAAACTTAAGGACATGTTTAAATAGTTAAAAGAAAAGAAATGTCACATGCCAGTAAACAGCAAATTAATTATGAGTCATTCTTAGCTATTTCTATAGTACAGCCTGTATATTATGGTTTGATGATAAGCATTGCAATAATTATAGCTTTATTTTATTTTAGAATTTTATAATGCTTTTATACACATTTTACTTTGTGGTCCTTCTACCAGCTTATAAGTTGATAAATCAGCTGTTATTATTGTTATTCCCCATTTTATAGATGAAGAAAAAAAGCACTGGAAAATTAAACGGCTTGTTCATTGTCATACAAATAATGAATAGTGGCTCCTCTTGATTCAGCTGTTTCCAAATCTTTTAGGCCTTTTTACTTTCCTGAATGGACTTGAGCTCTTTGAAACAGGCTACCCCGTGCCATTTATCTTCGTGTGCCTGGAACATAGCAGGTGCACAGTGTATTTGTTGAATAGATTAGCCTATACTAGAATAGAATTTCAACTATCAGTCCCTTAAAGAATCTTCCTACTCAAATACAGTATTGTATCAACTTAATAGAATTATGCTGTGCACTTGAAAATATTAACACTGCATTTTTAATATCCTATAAATGAATAGCACTTTTTATAAATTGGAAGTCATCATGGGAAACAGCAAAGAGGCAAAGGATAAGTATTTTATTGTTAATCTATCTGGGGTTAATTCCATTCTAGTAGTTATCTATTGCCACATGACAAATTACCCCCAAATATAGCAGCTTACAACAGCAAACACTTATTATATTATAGTTCCTGTGAGTTGGAAGTTTTGGTGCAGCTTAGCTCAGTGCTTGGGCTCACTGTGTCTCATAAGGCTGCAGTCAACGTTTAGACTGGGGCTGTAGTCATCTCAAGGCTGGGTGGAGGGAGGACCCCCTTCCAAGCTTACTTATGTGACTGTGGTCTCAGGTCCTTGCTGACTATCGGTTGAGGCATCAGTTTTTCCCACGTGGGTCTCCCCACTAGGTAGCTCAAACACAGCAGCTGGTTTCACTCACAGCAAGTGAACCAAAAGAGAATGAGAAAGGGCAAGTAAGACAAAAGCCAGTCTCATCGTAACTTCATTTTGGAACTAACAACCCATCACTCATGCTTTCTGTTCATTAGAAAAGAGTCACTGGGTCAACCCAAACCCAAGAGGATGGGATTACAGTAGATTGTGAATACTAAGAGGTCAGAATCATTGGGGCCATCTTAAGACTGGGTATGACATTTATATTAAATGCTGTTGCTCACACAGAATAAATCAGAAGAAATAAAATTCCAATAGACTGACCTCCACCTTGTCCAGACTTTTTAAGGAAAAAATTGTAGAAACCCAACTCAAACTGGCTGTAGTCATTTCCCCTTCAAAATAAGGTAATTTATTTTTTTACTTAAAAGTATCTCAGGGGCACCTGGGTGGTTCAGTCGGTTGAGTGTCCGACTTCAGCTCAGGTCATGATCTCACAGTTCATGGGTTTGAGCCCCACATCGGGCTCTGTGCTGGCAACTCAGAGCCTGGAGCATGCTTTGGATTCTGTGTCTCCCTCTCTCTCTGCCTCTCCCCCACTCATGCTCTGTCTCTCAAAAATAAATAAGCGTTAAAAATTAAAAAAAATATATATCTCAGAGTTGTTCTGAATTTTGATCCAGCAAGGTTCTCTTCTGTCCTCTAACTTTCAACTCTGCTTTCGTTTTTGTTTTGGCTTTTCTTTTCTTTTCTTTTTTTTAAGTTTTTATTTTAATTCCAGTTAGTTAACATACAGTCTTATGTTAGTTTCAGGTGTACAATGTAGTGCTTCTATCCTTCCATATATCACCCTGTGCTCATTACAACAAGTGCGCTCCTTAATCCCCATCACCTATTTAACCCTACCCACCTCCCCTCTGGTAACCTTCAGTTTGTTCTCTCTAGTTAAGAGACTGTTTCTTGATTTCTGTCTCATTTTCACTTTGCTCATTTTTTCCTTTAAATTCCACACATGAATGAAATCATATGGTATTGTCTTTCTCTGACTTATTTCACTTAGCATAATACTCTCTAGCTGCATCCACGTCATTGCAAATGGCAAGATTTAATTCTTTTTTATGGCTGAATGATATTCATATTATTCATAATACACACACACACACACACACACACACACCACATCTTCTTTATCCATTCATCAGTCCATGGACACTTGGGCTATTTCCATATCTAGGCTATTGTAAATAATGCTGCTGTATAAACATAGGAGTGCATGTATCCCTCTGAATTAGTGTTTTTGTATTCTTTGTGTAAATACTCAGTGTAATTGATGGACCATAAAGTAGTTCTATTTTTAACTTTTTGAGGAACCTCCATACTGTTTTCCACAGTGGCTACACCTGTTTGCATTGCCACCAACAGTGTAAGAGGGTTCCTTTTTCTCTGCATCCTTGACAACACTAGTTGTTTCTTGTGTTTTTGATTTTAGCCATGCTGACAGGTGTGAACTGGTATCTCATTGTAGTTTTATTTGCATTTCCCTGATGGTAAATGATGTTGAACATCTCTTCATGTGTCTGTTGGCCATCTGTATGTCTTCTTTGGAGAAATGTCTGTTCATGTCTTCTGCCTATTTTTTAATTGGGTTGTTTTTTGGAGTGTTGAGTGTTTATAGGTTCTTTATATATTTTGGATACTCTTTATTGGATATGTCATTGGCAAATGTCTTCTCCCATTCAGTAGGCTGCCTTGTAGTTTTGTTCGTTGTTGCCTTTGCCGTGCAATAGCTTTTTATTTTAATGTAGTCCCAATAGATTATTTTTGCTTTTATTTCCCTGGCCTCAGGAGACATGTCTAGAAAAAAGTTGCTATGGCTGATGTCAAAGAAGTAACTGCCTGTTTTCTTTTCTAGAATTGTTATGGTTTCAGGTCTTTAATCCAGTTTGAATTTATTTTTGTGTACAGTGTAAGAAAGTGGTCTAGTTTCTTTCTTCTGCATGTTGCTGCCCAGTTTTCCTGACACCATTTGTTGGGGAGACTGTCTTCTTCCCAACGGATGTTCTTTCCTGCTTTGTCGAAGATGAATTGACCATACAGTTGTGGGTTCAACTTTGCTTTCTTGAATAGCTCTGAATGGGTTCTTTTGATCTGTCTTGTGCTTCATTCCCATCCCGATGGTCAGGGGGAATGGAACTCTCCAGTTGACTCATCTTGGGTCACCTTCCCCTTCCTGGAACCTGGGGAAAGTGACAAGAGCAGAAATCTAAATCATATGAACTGAGAGTGGGGGGAAAGAAAAATTGAGGTGCTGTTGCTACAGTAGGGAATACTGGCCAACGGGCAGGCAAATCACTATTGCCTAGTGCACTCATCTGTTCCTCTTGCACCATAATCTGTTTTCATTCATGCAGTTTACTGTGCTTGTGGTGAACCTAAAGATGTGTAGGATGACATACCTTGTTTTGGTAGCAGGAATGAGAACTACCCTCTGGAACAAAAGAGTTCATCCTCAGTAATTGTTTAAAACCAACAATTAGAAGGTTATTCATAGTTTGGCAGTGCATGTTCTGTGGAAGCAAAATGTTTCCCAAAGCTTTTGTGTAACCTTCAACTGTTAATAGAGTACATGCTTGGGACTGAATCCAGTTCATCTATCTAGATGTTTTAGCATGAATATAAAGCCTTATTAATGTGTTGACTCACAGAAAACACAAGTGTACCCAGATAGTAATTAGGCTCACATGGGGCCATTTAGGGGTCAAATACTAGGTGTCCAAGGTTGCTGGTGTGTAAAATCAAACATAATAAGCTGTTGTCACAGTTTTATAGTTGCTTGTTGTCTTTTGTTTGCTTGTTTTGGGCTCCCCCCCCCCACTTTTAGGTATCTAAAAGATTCGACCTGAGAAGTCGGCTATAGCTCTTTTTCAGAGAGAAAACAGAATTATTAGACTGTCATTGTGATCACATTCAAGTGTATGAGGTCGATCGCAAAACTAAAGCTCATTTGTCAGACTTGGTGCAGTTTCTACCTGTGGTTCCATGAAAATGGGGCCCTGCTCAGCATAAGCATGACTGTAGGCTTCTCCTCTTCCTACACCCAGGAGGACCCCTGAAGTCCGTATGTCCTGGAGAGCCAGCCAACTAAGGCTCTCACCACTCTCCTTCTGGTGGCAGCACCTTACAGGCTAGACATTTGGCGGGGAGACTGTTCAGCAACATTCGTTCCTGAGTGCTCATTTCTAGACATTGTATGAGGCTCTGGGGATGCCAAGAAAAAGAGTATTGTCCATGGTCCACGTAAATGACATCTGCACTTGGGTTTTGAGGGAGAAGAAAGCAGCAGCTTAACTGGTCCTGGGTTGAACAACCACGAGGGTGAACTTGGCTTGTGAAACCATCCACAGCCCTCCTGCTGCCTGCTGGTTGCCACATGGCTCACATGGTGATGTTTTTCCTGCCCATCAACCAAGTACTTACGGCCTCCATGTGTCTCGGGCATTTTGGTCACTGTGCCAGTTCAAAATCCTCTGCCCTCTGTTCATCCATTTCTACTGACTTCTATTTTGCAAAACATGGTTATCGTATTCATCCTCCAGAATGGATTTTGGTTTTTCCCCCCTAATACACATTCATCCCCAAATTCCTGGCTTTCTTCATTTTCTTCCCAACTCATGTCCTGGTCAAAAAGTTACCATCTCAATTCCAAAACTTAGGTCATTTGCTAAACCAAATTAGTTCCTTTTTAAAACTCACAATATGGGTGATTGGTAACTCACATTATTATGGATGAGTTTTTGTTTTGTTTTTGCTTATTAACCACAATAAACCTTTAAATGATGAGACTTCAGGCAAAGTAGGAGAGAATATTTTAGACTGGATCACTTTTGCTACATTTGGCTTCTAAGCATATTCTATTTAGATAAGACATTTCGGGGCGCCTGGGTGGCTCAGTCCGTTAAGCATCCGACTTCGGCTCCGGAAATGATCTCACAGCTCATGAGTTCAAATCTGCGTCGGGCTCTGTGCTGACAGTTCAGAGCCTGGAGCCTGTTTCAGATTCTGTGTCTCCCTGGTTCTCTGCCCCTCCCCCCGCTCATGCGCGTGCGTGCGCGTTCTCTCTCTCTCAAAAATAAATAACCATTAAAAAATTAAAGAAAGATAAAAAGACATTTTGATATGGGGATTTGCAGCCTCTCCTATCAGAAATAGTCCCATTTCCTAAACCTTCTTCTACCAGCAGTTAGCTTTCTTCTACTTTCCTTTTCTCATATCCAGTTTCTTCTTCTTTGGAGTCTGAGGCCTGTGCTGACTTAGTAAGATATTAAATGGTCATCATAAGTCAATAGAGATATGAAATTGGCTTTAAAATCAGTCTTCAGATATGATAATAAAGACAGCCAGAACATGAAAGGTACAGATAGCCCCAACGTACTCTGGGCTGGTCAGAGCTCACTGGAGAGAGATACGGGCAAACTGAAGCCCTGCCAGAGAAGAATGACTGGATGGAGACATGAATGGCGTGTACAGACTGACTAAAAGAATAGAGTGTGTTCACCTTAGTCAAGAAGAGACTTCTCAGAAAAAGAGCAGAAAGTAGGTTAGAGGTACAGTAGTGCACATGGTGATGTGCAACCCACGGATTTCCTCTGTACGACCTTTAATCAAAACAAGGCTAAAATCAATGAGTAGCTTTGAGGATGTTTTTCTTTTTCTGAGAACAATAGCATTTCTTTTCTGTGACCGCTGTTAGCAACGTGATGGAAGGAGTGCGTGCATAGAGAAGCAGGATGGAAAATAGCTCATATGTTATGTGCTAACTCCCGTCAGTTGGCAGAATATGGTTATAATAGTGTAGTCATTGTGAGCAGAGACCTGGGAGTAAAATGAACCTGGCTTTGAACGTAAGCTCAGTCCCTTCCAACACTGTGACTTAACATCTAATTCTCAGTGTCTACATCTCTAAAAGGGGGAAAATGGTAGTATCTATCTCACTGGGGATATTGTGAGGAGATAAAGCATGTAAAGCCTTCGGTACAGTGCCTTACACATGGTAAGTGATAAATGTTAACATTGAGAAAGGTTGTGAGGTCAAAGGAAGATTATAAGATCGTGTTAGGTGGGAAAGCAAATGTGATCAATTAGTGATGTCCGTCATGGAAGTGAAGGAAAGTAGGCCATATATTTATCATCTTTGGGGTATAGTTGAATGAAATGATCACTTATATTCAGTCCTTTTATTTTTTCATGTTACGTAGCTATTTACATACTGCTTAAATAATACAGTAGATGGAACATTAGCTTAATCAGGGAGTTTCTGCCATGCATCTTTCTTTCCTTTCATCTTGTCTTATTATATCTTAAGTTTAAACATATGACAATTATATGGAAAGAAAATACCTTGTTTTTCTACCATTCCGTTGACCTTGCTAGTCTTGCAATGCGAATGAAGTGGGAGGAAATACACTTTACAATGCACAATGAATGAGCCTGTGCTTCATAAATGTCTTCGTTCTACTATCGATTAGATATTTGGAAAGAATATGAGGAAAATCAAATGCTAAAAAGCAAGCTATCTTTTGGCAAATCAAATATATCTTATCTGAATATACTTTTCATATATTTGTATTGAACTCATACTAGGGTTTCGTGCACATTTTAGGATATGAATAATTACCTAGACTCTACTGGGAGTACCTTATCTTATCTATCCATGGATACTTAAGAAGACAACTGTAAAATTGGTGTGTTGACCATGAATCTTTCACACTACCTATTGTATGTTGTCAAGAACATTGCTAAGGAAATAAAGATGTGTCATTAAAAGAGGTAATGTTCCAAGGTTAGCTTCCTGGGTGTTGAATAACTCCTAGAAAGCTAAGCACAGCCACTTTATGTATAGATGGTTGCCAAGAGGAAACTGTTAGTGCTACTGAAGATGCTATTGGTCCAGTGGATGGCTGTGTTTTGCTAAGACATAAGTGAGAATAGCTGGATTACAAGATAGAAATAAATTACTCGCTTTTTTTCCCATGACATAATGATCAAGAAACCACATGTGTATTTACTTACTTACCTTCAACTTAGAAACATGGCAAGGTACTATCAACTCAAAGAAGTTGTGTTGTCCTTTGGCCACATCTTAGACTTTAGAGTGAGAACCAGTCAGAAACCTGGATCCTCTGCTTAATTGAGTTTTAACCTTGTCGAAGTATATGAATTTTTCTAATCATCTCTAGTTGCTCCCTCCGTAAAATGGGGACAACTGTTCCCCCATGGATACTTCTTAAGTATCCATGGATAGATAAGATAAGGTACTCCCAGTAGAGTCTAGGTAATTATTCATATCCTAAAATGTGCACAAAACCCTAGTATGAGTTCAATACAAATATATGAAAAGTATATTCAGATAAGATATATTTGATTTGGCAAAAGATAGCTTGCTTTTTAGCATTTGATTTTCCTCACATTCTTTCCAAATATCTAATCGATAGTAGAACGAAGACATTTATGAAGCACAGGCTCATTCATTGTGCATTGTAAAGTGTATTTCCTTCCACTTCATTCGCATTGCAAGACTAGCAAGGTCAACGGAATGGTAGAAAAACAAGGTATTTTCTTTCCATATAATTATCATATGTTTAAACTTAAGATATAATAAGACAACCTGTTCTCTTTTGTGGGGATTCCATTAGATGAATAGGAATGCTGTTATCATAGAGTCTGCTGCATGGGAAGCGATAAGAGTAACCATCATTATTAATAGTTATAATGGTTGATGAGTCAAGACCCTGGGTTCTGAACTCATCTTTAAATTTTTTTTTTTAACGTTTATTTATTTTTGAGACAGAGAGAGACAGAGCATGAACGGGGGAGGGTCAGAGAGAGGGAGACACAGAATCTGAAACAGGCTCCAGGTTCTGAGCTGTCAGCACAGAGCCCGACGCGGGGCTTGAACTCACGGACCGCGAGATCATGACCTGAGCCGAAGTCGGCCGCTTAACCGACTGAGCCACCCAGGCGCCCCTGAACTCATCTTTAATACTAACTAGCTGTGTAATTTTGGGAAACTTTTATTAATTCTCTGGACCTCAACTTCCTTAACTGTAAAGTTAAAGAAATTGAATTATTTTGAATATTACTTCTAATTCTAAAGTACTATCCTGGTTAGCAGAAGCGCTTAAAAATTCAAAGTAAAAAAGCCTCCACTATTCCTAAGTGGTGGTTAATTTTCCCATCTTAAACATTTCCTTTTATAAGGGAACGACCTTTTGCTTTTTCCCACCTCTGTTTTCCCTAGGAATTTCATTGCCTCTAGTTTAAAGGAAAGGTGTTAAATAGAAAATTTAACGCCTTGTTGCCGTGTGAACACTAAATGCTCTTAATTACTCGCTTTAAAATAGCTCATTGTTAATGGGCTTGGAAATCCTGTCTCAATCCAGATTCTTAATATTCCTCTTGCAAACGGAAACCTCTCCATTCATGTAGAAAAGTGCACCAATTAAAAATGCTGAACTTGCTAAATTTTTATGAAGTGAACACACCCATGTAACTGGCACCTGGATCAAGAAACAACATTACCAGCACCTTAAAACCTCCCTCATGTGCCCTCTCCAATCACTAAGTCCTGCCTGACATTAACCACTATCCTGATCTGTACCTTTATGAATTACTTTTGCATGTTCTTGAAGTTGACGTAAGTGAAATCAAATGGCAAGTACTCATTTCTATTGAGTACATAGTTCGGAGTGGAACTACTTAATACGTAGTGTCCACGTATGTTCAGCTTTAACAGATCATGCCAGTCTTCCGAGTGGTCCCACTAATTTATACACTTGGCCCCTAACCCCTGCCCCAGCAAGAAATGAGAATTCCATTTCTGATTATCTGTCTCATTTAAAGGCACATTTCTTGGGACGCCTGGGTGGCTCAGTCGGTTAGGCGTCCGACTTCGGCTCAGGTCACAATCTCATGGTTCGTGGGTTCGAGCCCCACGTCGGGCTCTATGCTGACAGCTCAGAGCCTGGAGCCTGCTTCGGATTCTCCCTCTCTCTCTGTTCCTCCCCTGCTCTCACTCTGTCTCTCTCTCTCTCTCAAAAATAAGTAACAAAGATTAAAAAAAAATTTTAAAGCCATATTTCTTAAAGCAGGCCACTGTTTTGAATTGGGTGATACATATTACTTTCTAACATCTGTACCCTCTACTTCAAGTAATGGGAGACTCTGGTTTGCCCTGGACAGACCCTGGAGGTACCAACTTGATACCTGTTGTCTTTGAGTAGTTATTATTAACGCTCCCTTTACTTTCAAATTGCCTAGGGTTCTGGAGGGATAAAAATGTTCTAAAACTAAATGTAATGATGGCTGCAGAACCCTGCGACTGTAATTTAAAAAAAAATGATTGAATTGTAACATTTATATAGACAGATTTTTATGGCATGTGAATTATATCTTCAATAAAGGACTCTTGAAAAATTGCCCCAGTTTGGATGGTAAATTATGTGGTCATCCTGCTTGACCCCGTTTCTGCCATTTGTAAACAAGTTTTAAAAAGAGAGAGGAAAAACAAAACAAAACAGAATGAGTCTAGCTACTTCTTTTCAAAAAAAACAAACCTCCCTAACATGAGTTTTGAAGCATTTGCTACAGAGATGCCATCTAAAGCAAAGGAAAATGGATTAGGTTACACCAATCCATTAAGCTGCTCTTTTGAAAGGGGAATCCTACCACTGGTATTGAGTTTGTTTTATAATTTATCAAAAATAAAGGAGACCTAGATAAAGAAGATGTGGTTTATATATACAATGGAATACTACTTGGTCGTGAGAAAGAATGGAATCTGGCCATTTGTAGCAATGTGGATGGAACTGGAGAGTGTTACGCTAAGTGAAATAAGTCAGGCAGGGAAAGACAGATACCATATGTTTTCACTCATATGTGGATTCTGAGAAACCCAACAGAAAACCAGTGGGGGAGAGGAAGGGAGGGAAAAAGTTACAGAGAGGGAAGGAGGCAAACCCTAAAAGACTCTTAAATACTGAGAACAAACTGAGGGTTGATGGGCGGGGTGGGGAGAGAGGGGAAAGTGGGTGATGGGCATTGAGGAGGGCACCTGTTGGGATGAGCACTGGGTGTTGTATGGAAAACAACTTGACAATAAATTTCATTAAAAAAAATAAAGGAGACTTTTTAAATAAACATGTCTCATAAGCTTTTCCATGAGATAAAAATTGTTAATGAAAACTATGGCATGGCTGTCACTAGCTGAGTGACAAACCACCCTAGGAGTTAGCAGTAAGAATAACCACTTCACTATGCTCGTAGATTCTGTGGGTCAGGGATTCAGATGTAGCACAGCAGAGGTGGCTTGTATGCTCCACTTTCTGAGGCCTCAGCTCATTGCTGGCTGGGACCTCTCAGCTCAGCTGTCAACTAGAATGCATATACATGGCCTCTCCCTCTAGGTGAATTTGGGCTTTCTCATAGCGTAGAAGCCGGGTTCCAAGAGGGCAAGGTGGAAGTGAATGGCATTGTTATGATTTGGTCTGAGAAGTCGCCTAGAGTCACTTTTGCCATACTCTGTTGATGAAGTTTGTCGCAAAATTCTGTCCAGATTCCAAGGGGAGGAGATAAAGACCTAATCACCTGATGGGAGGGGCGCTGTATTTATTAAGAACAATGTATTTATTAAGAACATGGAGAATGGGAGATACTGTGGGGTGCAGCTTCGGAAGATATGCTCCCCCTTTATCTGGCTCTTCTCTTTCCTTTACCTCAGTTGTTCCTGTCTTGCTCAACTTTGATTTCACCCCCAGTAGTTTCTCCTCAGAATGGGGTCCTGTCCAGGAAGGGAGGCCTGATTGGATCGGATGCAAAAGTTCACAGGGCCTAGACAGAGTCTGACTGTCTAGGCCTTGCCATGGGCCCCTTGCCCTCACTGGCTTTTGGATTAGGCAGCTGCAACCCCTGTTATTACACTGGCCTGCAATATTCTCTAGTGAATACCTTATGTTGGCCGTTTGTGGGTTCTCTTGTTCTCTGATTCGTCAGAGACCTGCTTCTCTCTGCTTCTGCACAGACGCTAATGCTGTGCTTCTTGGTCATTTGTCACCAGCTTGGAATCTGGAGTTTTTGAGCTACCTTGTTTCCTAATTTTGTGTAAATATCGTCCCTAGAGTTTTGACTTGGATGCTAGTTACTCTGTCTGTTTTGATGTAGGGATTTGGGAAGATCCAAAACTGTGCTGCCGTATAACTACCATTTTACCAGAACTCACTCAGAATGATCTTTTAAAAATGTGAAACTGCTACATAAAACCCTTCGAAGGCATCCCTGCAACCAGAATAAAATGCAAATATCTCACTTTGTGCGCTCGGCACATCAGGATGTCGCTGCTGCCTCCGTCTTGTCCTCCATTGCCTGTGCTTGGGAATGGCTAATCCAGGTTCCCTGATGATGTGGTAACGATCGTGACGATGTCTGAGCTGCTTGTCTTGTGGGCCTCAGTTTACTGAAAAGCCTTCCCATCTCTAATAGTCTTTGATACAGTAAACCTGTGACATTCATGAGGAATATGTCCAGGGGGCCTCCTTGTTTCCACAAATTCACGAATATTATAGCATAAAATTTCTTCCATAAAATGCAGTAAAGTGTAACCGAAAAATTTAAGTGGCCTCTTAATGTTTCTTTGAATACAGCACTAAAATCATTTCTGAACCTTCAAAATAAATTCAGCCACTAACAGAAATGCTGCACAACATTGCACAAGCTTTTTATATTCAAGAGGCCCTGTTATTCCTCTTGCTGCCCTGTGGTCACATATAGCACTTCATCTTTATTGCACAAGTGTTCGGGTTTCTCCCTCTTCTCCTCTATGAATTCCTTTGATTTGGGAGACCTGCTCCCAAAGCAACACGGTCAGTTGATGTGTTCACCTCTGAACCTCATGAATTGTTCCTCATGTTCCCAACCTGACTCTTTCTGGAGGTGAGGTCGGCAGAGACCCTGCCCTCACATCTTCTTGATGGTGTTGGTACACACTCTACAGCTGTCCATCGATTCTCATTTCCTTTTCTTCTGCCTACTAAAGTTTCTACTGGTGGGTGAGCAATTTGGCATCTACTGAATACCGTGAAACTACGTAAAAATATGGTAGCACCCCCGCACTGAAAATCCAGCGCTTTGTTCCTTCATTTATTTCCTGCTTGTGTTTTTCTGCATAAGGTTCATATCTTTATTGGGTGAGTTTACTTTCTTTTCCTTTCTCATAGGTGATACAATCTGCACGACAATTTAGAAAAATGATACTGCCCCATTGCTAGGTGGTAAGGCTCATGGTTCCTTACTAGCCTTATGAACTATTTTCCTCTGGAAAGAAAACTACATTTTATGGCACACTTCTGTGTGCCAAGTACCTTGCATACGTTGGTCTCGTTTAATTTCCACATTAACCTGGATCATATCCCATTTTGCTGGCAAAGGAAACTAAGGCCCAGAAAAGTTAAGTAAAAACAAAATTGTTTTATTCCAGGTTTTGTTGTCTATCTCTAAGCTTCTTTACCATTCTTTTTTTTTTTAATTTTTTTTTAACGTTTATTTATTTTTGAGACAGAGAGAGACAGAGCATGAACAGGGGAGAGTCAGAGAGAGGGAGACACAGAATCTGAAACAGGCTCCAGGCTCTGAGCTGTCAGCACAGAGCCCGATGTGGGGCTCGAACTCACGGACCGCGAGATCATGACCTGAGCCGAAGTCGGACGCTCAACCGACTGAGCCACCCAGGCGCCCCGCTTCTTTACCATTCTTGTTAGTGTGTGTTAGTGTGCATGTGTGTGTGTGTGTGGGGGGGTGTTTATTTATCTATCTGATTTATTTTTGGGCAGAGAGCAGCACTTTTAATGGAATGTAAATGCAAGTCATATACATGATTTTATATTTCATTGTAGCCACATTTTTATTTTTATATTTGTTTATTTAAAAATCTTCTAAATGTTTATTCTTGAGAGAGAGAGGTGCGGGAAGGACAGAGAGATAGAGGACAGACACAGAATCTGATGCAGGCTCCAGGCTCCGAGCTGTCAGCACAGAGCCCAGTGTGGGGCTCAAACCATGGACCACGAGATCATGACCTGAGCCAAAGTCAGCTGCTTAACCAACTGAGCCACCCAGGCACCACTGTAGCCACATGTTTAAAAGCCAAAAGAAACAGGTAAAAATAACTGTAATGATATATTTTATTAAATCAATATATTCAAAATAGTACCATTTCAACATGCAATCGGTATAAAAATTGTTAATGAGCTATTTTCCATTCTGTTTGGGGGACAGTTCAATTAAATTTGGTATGTATTTTTTCACTGACAATGTATTACGATGTAGACTAGTCACATTTCAAGTGCCCACTAGCGATCAGTGGCTAGTGCCTACTGTATTATGTTGTACAGAGAGGAAGGGAGGGAGGAAGAAAGTAATAATGTATAAAATGGTATATGTAGGGGCGCCTGGGTGGCTCAGTCGGTTAAGCCTCCGACTTCAGCTCAGGTCATGATCTGACAGTTCGTGGGTTCGAGCCCCGCGTCGGGCTCTGTGCTGACCGCTCAGAGCCTGGAGCCTGCTTCACATTCTGTGTCTCCCTCTCTCTCTGCCCCTTCCCTGCTCATGCTGTGTCTCTCTCTGTCTCAAAAATAAACATTAAAAAAAATAAATAAATAAAAAATAAAATGGTATATGTAGTGTGAAACAAGACTCGTTACACTTCTGATTCTCAATTCCTCAGTCTTCCTCCTCAAAGGCAAACATAATTTCTGATGTGCTAGTCAGTTATTCTATACATCAAGTGTATTTTTCCTTATTTTTTATGTAAACAGAGACAAACTGTACGCACTTTTATATGTTAGTACTTTGTTTTTTCCCTGAACACCATCATTTGGAGATTTCTCCTTAGTGGTTCAAGTGTGTTTGGTTATGTATGTGTGTAGCTATACACGTATATGTGTGTTCAACTACATTTAGTAAATATTGCTGACAACCTACTGTGATCTACACACTTTGCTAGGCACGTGGATTACATCAGTGGACAAAACTGATATAGACCCCTGCCTTCAGATTTTCCATTTTAGAGGAATAAGAGAGACAACAAATGCTTAAGCGAACTATATAGCATGTTAGAAGGTAACGTGTCTGTTATGTATGGAAAGAAAGAAAACAAAAAAATGGTGGGGGCAGGAGTTTCCATTTCAAATGGAGTGCTTAGGGTACATACACCTCATTAAGATCTTTGTTCAGGACCTTGAGAGAAGTGGGTAAATTTGTGGGTAAACTTGGGGGGGAGGGTGTTCCAAGCAAGGTGGGGGCCCAAGTGGGAGGAGCCTGGTACATTTGAGGAGCTGTGAGGAAGCCATTGGGGCCGGGGTGAAGTGAGAGAGAGGCACATAGACGTGGGGGAGGTTATATTGGGAGGGCAGTAGATCTTGTCTGCTTTGTAGGCCACTGTAACCACTGGGACTCTTGCTGTGAGTGTGGGGACGCCTGTCATGCTTCCCGTTAGCAGCCACCAAGTATTCTAATATACGGATGTACCATAGATTATTTACCACTGTCCCTATGGAGAGGGACACTCGGGTTGTTTCTGGTCTGTTCTTTATTCTAAACAATGACATAGTGTATGTCCCAGAATCTACATCTCTTTGCTCATGTAGAATAAATTCCTAGTATTGGAATAGCTAGATGAGGGAATGCTTATTTTTAATTTTCCCAGACATTGCCGAACCACCCTCCAAAGAGATCGTACAAATTTATACTCCTCTCCATTATAGGTGAGACTGCTTGTTTTCTTGTTAACACATAGCAGTTGATCAACAATTTTATTTTTGCCAATTCTATAAGTGAAAGTGTTCTGTTACTGGCATAATTTTGGGGTGATCTGTCCTCCACTCTAAATCATATAATAATGTGGATTCTATTCCAGTCCTCTTTCTTTTCTCAGGGTTCCTAAACTGCTTTGCACTTGACATCTATTATAGTGCACAGTGCTTTGTATTTGAATTGTTTATGTCCTTGTATTTCCCTCTTTATTATAAGCTTCTCAAGAGCAGAGCTAACCTCTTATTTTTTATACCCTCCCCCAGTGACTAGAACTTTGCTCAATACATAAGAAGCAGTTGTATCTTTGTTGGTTAATAAGTAAATGACTTAATTCTGTTTGAATTATGCAGCATAATATTATACTTATGTTATCAATGTATTAATAATTAAAATGACAGTAATAACTGTCACTGAAGCTCTTGGATTTATTGGATTATATGTTTTTGACTGCTAGCTGAGAACAGTATTCTCTCTGTAGCCTTCAGTGTGGAAATAGTCCATTTGTTATCTTATTTCTAATCCCTAAGGTAGGCATTTCTTTAAATATACAAAAACCTGAGTAGGACTGAATTGGATACCTATGTAAGTGATGGTAAATACAGTTTAGCCAGGTTCCTATAGCTTTGTCTGCTTCTGTCTGGTTTGCCATCTTGAAACTAAGCAGCAATTTCTGGCTTGTAGCCTTGGGCATCTGGCTGCTGAGGTCATTAGGCCAATGGCTACACCGTTGCTTAGTTTTGAGAATCTTGGAAATGTGATTTGAAGATGGATTTGGACAGAGGAGTATGTTCTGGGTCAGGAAGATGAGCAGCATTTCCTGGGCTGGTTTCTCTGTACACTAGGGTCCCTGGAGAGAATAGCAAATGTTCCATTTGGGAAATGTTATACTGAGTCTTCCCTCTCCATGCACATAAGCATATTAAGGGTTCTGAGAAACCCTGCCGTAAAGAAAACTCTTTATCCTAGAGTCTCTCAGATTGATTTGATCCCAGAAAACTATTCTTTTTTTAAACTAGCACCACCTGTCAACGTATCACAGAATACCAGTTTTCTAGAGCAATTGTTTTTCTTTGTGTACCGAGAGAGGTAACTATATAAATTTAGAAAAAACTGTTAGGTATATATATTTTAAGTTCCTCGCATGCATTGATGAAATGAAGAGATGCTTATCTACTATGTGCTGGTTTCTAGTCAGTCGATCACAGAAATAGGCCACAGATGAATTGAACATTTTAATTCAATGATCTGTTTTTTTAACAGACTCCATCCCAGGATTCATTAGAAACATTAAAGCTAACCTGAGAGTTCAGGGAACATGTTTAAGTCTGAAAATTGATATATTGAAGAAAGGGATGATTTCAATAAAGAAACCTAGCTATTCATTTCCCCGAATTACGTAATATTTTTAGATACCTGAAACGTTGTCGGAGGAATGCTTCTAAAACTTCTGTCTGTGTTGTCAAAGATACCAACCGATAACTGTTCTTACTTGGATTTTAAATTGTGAAGATTTATTTAACAGGCACTCGGAACTTTGATCTGTGCCTAGAAATTGCTAAATGCCCCTCCCCACTCCTTTTGTGACAGCCTGTGTGTTTCTGGCTCTCTAATGTACTCACCTTGCTTCTTCCTCTTCTCGTTTCTCCCCCTTCCCTCTCTGTGCTGCTTAAAAACATCTACTAGGCTGGCAATTAGGGGCTGAGCACAGATGCATCCTTTAATTTAATTTCACATTCCATCATCTGAAACATGACCGAGTGTGTGCTGCTCATGGCCTTCAGAGTGCTGGGAAATCAATATGTTAATTTAGCTCCATCTTTTCAAATCATCTTTGAGTGAGAGCAAGCACTTCCTGTGAAATGTGAGGCTCACAGCCAGGAGGGAGGTGGCTCTGTGTGTGAGACGTGGCCCCAAGTGCTTGTGCTCTCATGCCCCACCCCGGTTTGTGAATGACTTGTGTTCCAAAGTGTATTTCTAAATCGACGGCTTCGAACTTTGAACATTTTTCCCCCTTCTATTGAAAAATACTGTTCATGATAGTTATGATCCTAGACCAGCCCTTAAAAGCCCATTAACCCCCCGTGCATCTAAGTCAGGCTACAAATAGTTAAATCATGGAGGCTGCAATGGTATGAGTGTATTTCCAGTTGAAGAGAAATAACAGTCCTACTGTATTCTACTAGAGTGGTATATCCATTAGTGCAGCTTAGGGATGTTAAAGATCCAGATCTTATTGGTGACTTATATTCAGCTTATGGTAAGATGAAACTTCCAAGGCTTTTCAAATACTTCAAGGTTAGGGCTGTACCTCCCCACTTTTTATACCTGTGCAGTTAAAATGTTTTATATTTTTTTTAAGTTTTTGTTTGTTTAGCGACCATAAGCAGGACAGGGGTCGGGCAGCTAGGGAGAGAGGGAGAGAGAGAGAGAGAGGGAGGGAGAGAATCCCAAGCAGGTTCCATGCTGTTGGGGCAGAACCCAATGTGGCGCTCTAGCCCACAAACCCTGAGATCATGACCCAAATCAAGAATTGGACACTTAACTGACTGAGCCACCCAGGCACCCCAAAAATGTTTTCATATTAATGAAAGTGTATGCCTGTTACATTCTATCTCATTTGGGTTTGTCTCACTGTTCCTGTAAGTGGAGTGCTTTATTAATCGTCACTTAGTCGCTATTAAACACATTAGCTTTAACTTAGTCATGTCACTTTCATATTGGGTTAATTTCTTTTCTCTATGTTTGTACAAAAGGTACATAGAAACATGGGGCATCACAGCTTCAAGAGCTTCAGTTTTCAGAGGGTTTTCACAGGAAACATTATTCCAGCTGAGGATCCCTCAAACTGGGGCTCAGCCATTGATCTTGAAGCTTTCCATTTCTGTTGATGACAAAACAGAGGCAACAGGGTTATGAGTGAATGATGACTCCGAACCAAACTCTAAGCATTTAGTTTTGTCATTTTTCTACAACATGACAATATCTCACTGTGTTTGTTTTCAAATACACTGTTCTCTTTTGAACTTTGACATATATTCTTTTTTACCCCCACCTTCCAACATAATTCAAGTTTCCCAAGACTGCAGAGATTAACCACAGTAGTGCTTGGGTCACTGACCCAATAATTCTTGGATTCAAGAGCTACTGTGGCTCATCTCTGCATAGTCATGGTAAACTTGAATGTACCACAAATGCAAAAAAAGAAAAAAAAAAGCTCAGGACTTCTGTTTGTTTTAACATAACTCCAACCAAAACATCTCACCATCAAGAACAAAAACAATGACCTACAATGAGTTAGTCCCATTCTTTGTCCTGTTCAAGATCAGACCTAATATAACTGATCTCAGCTTCTGAAGGTCCTACTGACCTGAGGATAAATGAGTAACTGTTAAAAGGTCATTTCTTGCCTCTGCTTCTCACCGTTGAGTATCCCCCACCTCCACCATGAACAAAATTGCAGGAATTCCTTCTCCTCTTCAATCTTTTCAACATATCATCTCTCCAACCTATTTTGGAAGTCTTTTTTGTTCACTTGGTCTAGGAAGTTCTGTTTTCCCAGCTGCCATGTGTTGAGGTTGCCTCTCTTGTGGCTTTATGGGTCTGATCCCACTCCTAATGCCCTGAGGCATGGCTCCTTGCCCAGTAGTGCTCAGGCCCCATTTGAGTCTCCAGTGGGCGTCAAGAATCAACTCTAATGGGAAAACTCCTTTCCCTCTCACTCATGCTACACTTTGTTACATGGACCTTAGAGCTGGCTGCTCTGTGCTCTCCAAAGCCTAAAGGGCTTTAAAGAAACAGTGTTTTTCCATCTTAAGTCCCCAGAGCTCTGGCACAAGCCTAGGGGGTGGGGGAACATACACTAATGACTGGGAATTAGGCACCCCTCTAACTTGATGCCATTATCCTTTTAGACCAAGCTTTCATGTGGCAGCAGCAGACCTCTCTCATAGGATATATTATTCCCTTAGTGGTTTCTCACTTTTCTGTTCAAAGATATATCCCATTAGTCCTTCACGCTGTCCAGCTGTGGCTGAAGCTTGGCGCTAACAGGATTTGTGCTCTTAATCTTAAATTCCATCAATAAAATGTTTGTGTGTGTGTGTCATTTCCAGTAATATAACGAAAGATCTGGCTTATTTGGAGTTTTAGCTCATGCTGTCCTTTGGGATCACCCTTTAGTATTCTTTCTTGACTATGTGCCCATTCTTCCATGTCATATAATTTCCCATTTAAGATCTAAAACAATTGAGGAGTTCTCTGCTCAATGCTCTGTATTGAGAGGCAGACTGGGGTAGGGCTGAGGGCTTTAGCTCTGGAGATCACAGGCTTAGGTATACATGCTGGCTCTGAACATGATTTGGGGCAACTTACTCAATATCACTAAGCCACAGTTCTCTAAATTATAACATGGGAATGATATGGTACCTATCTCATGGGGCTGTTAGAACATCAAGTAAGATAATCATGTAAAATGTCTACCCATATCTAGAATTTGTTAAGCTCTCAATAATTATTCGTCATGTTTATTATAATTTTTCTCATGCCATTCATTTTTGTGTGTCACCTGTATGTGTAGGACCTGTTTTAGTAAATTGAAGATTCTTTCGTCAGTTGTGGCATTTGCAGTGTGCCTCCATAGATTTACCTTCCATAGTAGATCCTAGACTTGGGTGTATGTGACCCAAATCCAATAACTTAGGCTCTTTCCAGAGCTAATGAAGTAGTTTTTCTTATTTACTTCAGGCTTAAGGGGATTACTTTTTTTCAAAACCAACACAAGGAGACTCTCTGGCCTTGAAGTGGTCTTTGTTCACAACAAACCCTTCAGAAACCAGGTCAGTTGTTTAACCTTCTAAACAAATTCAGTATATCTTAGAATTGACCTGTTCTGAATTTATCCAAAGGCTACACAAAGGCTGATTCAAAGGGTCACGTGCATCCCAATGTTTATAGCAATGCTATCAACAATAACCAAATTATGGAAAAAGCCCAAATTTCCATCGACCAATGAATGGATTCAGAAGATGTGGTGTAAGTATAGAATGGACTACTACTTGGCAATGAAAAAGAATGAAATCTTGCCATTTGCAACAATGTGGATGGAACTGGAGTGTATTATGCTAAGTGAAATAAGTCAGTCAGAGAAAAACAGATATCACATGATTTTACTCATGTGGAATTAGAGAAACTTACCAAATGATCATAGGAGAAGGGAAGGAAAAAAAAGGTCAAAACAGAGAGGGAGGCAAACCTTAAGAGACTCTAAACGTAGAGAACAAACTGAGCGTTGATGGGGGTGGGGAAAAATGGGTGATGGGCATTAAGGAGGGAACTTGTTTGGATGAGCACTGGGTGTTATATGTAAGTAGTGAATCACTGGGTTCTACTTCTGAAGCCAAGACTACACTGTAGGTTAACTAACTTGAGAATTAAAAAAAAAAGAATAAAAGGAAAGAGAAAGAAAGAAAGAAAGAAAGAAAGAAAGAAAGAAAGAAAGAAAGAAAGAAAGAAAGAAAGAAAAAGAAAGAAAGAAAGAAAGAAAGAAAGAAAGAAAGAAAGAAAGAAAGAAAGAAAAAGGGAGGGAGGAAGGAAGGGAAAGAAAGAATGATCTGTTCTTTGGGAACCCTTTAGCCTGGGATTGGCTAAAAGCAGATTGACTCTAAGGCTAATCTTTAGACCAGAGTGAACCCAAAATTTAATTTAGCCTTCACATACACTCCATGTATCTGTAGCAATAGAAAATGAATGGGCCTTATTTTATGATGTACTCTATGGTTTGATTATATGTGTGGATAGGAGTATCAGCATCTATGTGTGTTGTATGTGTATATGATCTTATATGCTTATGATTCAATATATATATGTAAATATAATTGAAACGTAATGGTGCATTGTGTTAGTGTATTACCTTTGAGTATAAGTTTGGGAAAATGTAATGACGGGAATAAATGTATTGTCACTAAAAATGAATTTCCTTTAAATAAAGTATTTTCTGAATTTAAGTGGGAGATTAGGATTCCAAAAGATGAAATGGTCTGTGGTGTTAAGTTTTTGGCATGTCTCTGAATAATAAAACACGACACGTAGGCCCACTGCTGAGTTTTTATTGTGGGTTTAACTGATAAAGTTAAATTGGAGTTGCTGGTACCATGAGATATAGGGAGTATGACTTGTTATATTTAGCAATATGAATGGGAGAAAATCTATAATACATAGTAAAATTTAAAAAGATTCCTGATCTATCCAGCTCACCCTTTCAAGCTTCCTTGCCCATATGTTCCTTAGTCCCCTGCTTCTTTTTGGCCTTCTGATGGCCCTCATCCTTTGCCCTGCCTCAGTTTCCCGGTGGGTCAGCCTCAGGGCTTTACCTCCAGCCCTACTAGCTGTCATTCTGTGCTGGTTAACTGTCTGCCCCGTTACATACAAGGCCTGGGTCCCTCTTCTTTTTCTTGGCAAAAGTAACTTTCACAGCAAGTTGGGCCTGACTCAGCTGTAAAAAATAAATTTCATATAACTTTTGTTAATGAACTTCATCCAGAATCATACTCTCTATCCAGGTACTCTGAAATTATAGATGCCCTGAGCAATAGCATAGTCTAAACTTGGAGTCTGACAGACCTAAAGGACAGCCTTTCCTGTTGTTTATTTGGTTAGACATTTGTTAATTCATTTATTCCATGCTTTCCTCAGTATTCACAGAATGACCCTTTTGTCATAATAAAAACAAAAGCTCACCTTTACTGAACACTTACTATGCCCTGGGTGCTATGCTCGGTGTTTTATATGGTTTAGTTCATTTCAAGACCTCTGTGAATAGGCATTATTATTACCTCAGTTTTACAGGCAAGGAACTGGAAGCATGGAGGGTTAAATAATACCCCCACTGCCACCAGCTGGTGAGTGGCAGACCTGAGATATAATCCCATATTCGAATGGTTCCAACACCTAATCTTCCAACAAGTTACCAGAATAGTTTTAAACTGTAAACAATTAAACTATTCTATTGTCCAGTTCCCTTATTCTTCAGAGAAAATAACCAGAGAATGTTAGCAAGGTGGAATGGGGAAGAAAATATCCTTCTTTCCTAATACTCTTATTTTTTGTGAGCTCAGGAGTAGACACAGAGTTAGGGATGCACGAAGCCAGAAAGATAGAAAGTGATATTGCGCGCACGCGCGCGCGCACACACACACACACACACACACACCATTGGTTGTTACAGAGAACTTTCTGGAAAGGAAGATTTTTTTTTTCCTCCCACATTCAGAGGGTTTGCAGCAATAAGAAAGATAATGAAGAGTGTGTGCTCAGCACACTGGAGACTTTTCTCTACAACACAGTTTCTCAGACACAGTGTTCTGAAAATTGCACTTGTGTCCTTGACCCCTGCCCCGTAGAATAACACAGTGAAGACGCTGCACCATAGCAATTCACTCTTTCCTGCTTCTCAGGGTGGGGGCGGTGGCCTTTTCATGCTGGAGTAATTTTGGTGATTAGGGGAGAACTGTTTCAAACACCTACAGAAAGCAGAAGTAAAGAAGTGGTTCTTAAACTTGTTGGTGCAGAATCACAAGTGTGGGGATAGTAAAATAAAAAGGGGCCCCCGTCCCTAGTGATTCTGAAATAGCACATCTGCTGTGGGGACTGAGATTCTGCATTTTTAGTAGGCATACCAGGGAGTGGTAATGCCAGTAGTTGGAAAACCATACCCTCAAAAAGGCCAACAGTAAAGAACATTTCTAGTCAGAGAAGCATTCATGCAGCTGAATACACTTGATTGAGGCAGTGATCCTCAGTCCTCAAAGTTGGTTCCTGGACAGCCTCAGCATCACCTGGGAACTTGTTAGAAATGCCAGTTTAGACATACTGAGCCAGAAACTCTGGAGGTGGGTGCCAGCAATCTGTGTTTTAACAAGGGCTTCGGGGGATTCTGGGGCACACTCAGGAGCGAGGCCAGGTGGCCAGGGCAAGTAGAGTGTCGTAGTGGATTCCCACTCCATTGGTTCTCGGATGCAGCCGCCCATTAGAATTACCTGGGGATGTTTAGAAACTGGGTCACATTGCCAGAGATTCTGATTGAGTTGGTCTGAGATGTAGGGTGAGTATTGGGATTTTTTCAAAAGTCGCCATGCTACTCAGATATGCAGCAAAGTTGAAGACCACTGTCTTCTAGCTTTGGTTACCTGAGTTGTTTTTGTTTTTGTTTTTGTTTTTTTCTCACTCTGTAATGTGAAAACTTTCATGTAAGCGTTGTCTTTGTCCTCAGTCACCAATAATGAAATGCCACTATCAAGTAAAGGATGAATGTAATGTGTAAACAGTGTCCAGCTGACATGTTTATTCTCCATAATATGCCTTTACACTATCACCTGTGTAGGGAAAAGGTCAATACCTTCCTCCAAGCCATTGGTAAATCAGAGGTAAGGTGAGATGAGAACACAGTGTTTCCGCTTTCACTCCCATGGCCTGTTGGCCAGTCCAGTGGGCCATACCAACTCTCACATCACTAATATCCTCACTTACCTCAAGTGTTCATCCCCTGTGCTGGCAAATTCTCATCTTTATTGCCATAGAAGCAATTGGCAAGGTCGCAAGTCCCAGCCAACAAGACCTGTAGCATCCCCAGCTGTATGTGAGCTTCCGTTTATAGACAAACACATCAGTGACTGGCGATAGTAGGCAATGCAATTTGGGGAAGTAGGTGCCTGCTAAACCGAGGTTATATAGAATATTAATTCCAGTGATGTTCATCAGATAATGCCCACAATTTGCAAATGGCATCCCGGGATTCCTTACCTAGCTTTCTCAATGTTGCCCCTCTAAGTACTAGCAAGCAATATTAATGTGCCACCCCACCTCCACCTTCAATAAAAAATATAGCAAATAGAGCATTTAATCAGTGTCACTGGATGCATAGTTCTGTGACTCTAGCATTTCTCAAAGTGCTTCTTCAAGGACGCAGAAGTTATTAGTCATTGCCGAAGTGAATTGATTCTACCTTTTATAAGCCTGCAGGATACCAACATTTGACAGGAATTGTGTTGATTCTGAACCCTCTCTTCTTCCTATTAGGAGCTCTGTGGTTGTTTTCACAAGGTACATCACGAATGAGTCCTTGGACCTCAACATTGTTGCAAAGGGGGAAAACTCAAGGCTATTACCTTGTTAAAGACATTACCTCACCATGGCACCAAAACATGTATGTTATGTCTCTGGTGGATAAAGCCGAGGAGAGGCAAACTGACATCCTGGCAAGGCTGCTCCGTCTCAATTGACTCATGTATAAATTATTTGCTTGTCTTCCGCTTCAGCGATTATGTAATTTTCCCTCATGTTAGCTGCAATTTTTCAGCCTACTGTGAGAAATCGTGCCCGGTAGCCTATTAATCCCGTCAAAGGTCAGTTATACTGATTAAAGCTATTTTTTTTTTTTTTAACATAGAGACAGCCACTTGCTGGGAAGGCAAAAATGATGATGTATATAGCATTCTTCTTTAGCTTCTACTGTTTAATTAGATGTATCAGAAAACTCCAGTGCCTTTAATCCTGTCCCAGACCTTTCAGTTGAAATAACTCTTTCAACATCTAAGCATAGAGGGTATAAATAATGAAAGTAGTTTTGTTTGTTTGTTTTCCTCGGTCCGTTATCCTTAGATGCTTCTGAGAATTCCCTCTCTTTTCCCATTTTCTTCTCCTTCTCTCCTCATCCCCAAAGGTGATTGGCTTTTTCTGACTGGGAGTGTTTCTTCAGACAGCTTGTTCATGTGAAGTATTTTTAATGTGAAAGCAGTCTGGAATTTAAAGGCATCTCTAAGTAGCAAAAAGAGTGTTTTAAACTGAATTTTAAAAGTAAATCAAATTAGAGCATTGACATTCAGAAGCTATACAGTGACCTGAGATTTGAAATTGGTTAGATTGGTATAGCAGGATTAAAGAAATCAATCCAGAAAGTTATGGATCCTTTTGCAAACCTCTGCTTTGTGTAATGAATATTACCTAGGAACACAAAAAAAGTTTTAGTGAAGGATGTATACGCAAGCACACCTCAGGCAGCTGCTTACTAACTATGTATCACCTAATAATTTATTTTGTCAAAATATTCCCTATTTCATAGATGAAGGAACTTAGGTAAAGATGTGTTTTGACCTGCCTTTGAACCAGTGATTTCTAAGTTACGGTTTTGTTTGGAGCTTCTTTATTCCTTGAGGAATATAGACTAACTTGTTAGCTTTGCTTTTATAGATGTGCTTCTCATGATGTCATTCTATTAAAACTCAGCATTCCTTTCGATATGGGAAGTGTGCTTGCTGTAATTAGTGTATTGTACCACTGATTATATAATTATAGAAAAATATTTTGGGTTCTTATTGTTAGATAAACTTATGCATTTCAAGCATTATTTGCATTTTAAATAATTATTTTATTTTTTGTCAAGTTTGGGGCAAGTATTAAAAAGATCTCATTCCTGGCTCAGTCAGTTAAGCATCTGACTTCAGCTCAGGTCATGATCTCGCAGCCTGTGAGTTCAAGCCCTGTGTCAGGCTCTGTGCTGACAGTTTGGAGCCTGAAACCTGCTTTGTATTCTCTGTCTCCCTCTCTGTCTGTCCCACCCCCTCCACCATGCTCATGCTGTCTCTCTCTCCCTCTGTCTCTGTCTCTGTCTCTCTCTCTCTCAAAAATAAAACATTTAAAAAAATTAAAAAGCTCTTATTCCATTTCTCCACTATTACCTAAACATAGACATGCTAAATTGACTTACAGTCTTTAGTAGTTGAGTATTTGCTAGTCATGTTTTGGGCAATTACCAGAGCAATTAGGTCACATGATCTACTGCTCTTTCATCAGGCTTGCCTTTGTCTAGTTAATGATATCTGGTCCACCTTGAAGTCATTTCAGTTTTTATTCAAATGCCTAAGACTCAACCATTGAACTATAGTTTTGAGTCTTCTCTCACTTAAAGATGACTAAACTCGACCTATTTTTAAAGGGTAGCAAATCCCAGAGGAAAAAGGGAAGTCAGAGTGATTTCCCTATCCACTTACTTATTCTCTGTTCATCCACAGTTGATGCCATAGTGGATAAGTTCTTCAGTAGGTATTACTCAAAAGTTCGGTTGATCAGTTCTTCAGTGGGTATTACTCAAAATTTCAGTGGCTGAGAGTATGCTTGCATTAACATTGAATTAGAAAGAACAAATTGGGACTCCATTAAATACAAATCACAAGCATGCCATTAGCAAGCTTATAATTTAATGAAATGATTCACAGGCTTGGCCTTGTTACCTGTAAGTCAAGGTCTTGTCAATACCTGGAGAACCTCCTGTATCACCACCGACTGCATCTCCCTAAATATAAGACTGCCCCAGGCAGAAGTGTTCCCTGTGTGTTGGATTCCTCACAGGGCAGCCATTTGAGAGGAACGGGTGACCGTGCAGGTGTGATACAAAACACCGAGAATATAAAAATAACCAAGAGGGGCGCCTGGGTGGCTCAGTTGGTTAAGCGTCCGACTTCAGCTCAGGTCACGATCTTGTGGTCCGCGAGTTTGAGCCCCGCGTTGGGCTCTGGGCTGATGGCTCAGAGCCTGGAGCCTGCTTGCGATTCTGTGTCTCCCTCTCTCTCTGCCCCTCCCCCGTTCATGCTGTGTCTCTCTCAGTCTCAAAAATAAATAAACGTTAAAAAAAAAAATTAAAAAAAAAAAATAACCAAGATACAGTGTCTGTCCTCAAGGAGCTCACGGTCTAGTGGAAGAGACAGACATGTGAACTCAGTTAAAGTACAATAGGGCAGATGCTTTCCTGGAGGTGTGTGTGCTGTGTATTTGAAAAGCTTATAGAAGGGAATGCCAACTTTGCCTGGCTCACCAGCCACCTTCTCCAAAGAGGTGCCATGTGCAGAGATCTGAAAACCCTGATGAGCTTTGATACAAAGTCCAAGGGGGAGCTCCAGGAATGAGGCTGGTCCTTGAAAGGCCCATCGACCCCTCCCCCCCACAATATCTCTGCCACGTGCTGAGTGATACTCTAAGTTCAAGACGTAGAGCTCCAGCCCTCTAATATAAAATTTTAATTCCTGTTAAAAATATACTTTTGATGATGCTAATATCAAGTTGTCTGCCATTTACATTCATTGTGGATGAGCTTCAGGTGTGTTTTGTTTGGTTTTCCTGAGTTTTTTGTTTTCATAGTTAAAAAAAAAAAATCAGTGCCACAGTGTAGGGAGTCCTGGAAAAGGATGGAGAAAGGGGCTCAGAAAGATGCATGGTGGTATCCGTACCAGAAGAACTGTCCAGGGTGGTCTGAAAGTCTGAAGACAGCTCTTCTCCTAAGGATGGCCTCTATCTGCGGCCATTTCCTCCTCCTTGTTCCTCCTCCTCTTCCCCCATACCCTCTTATCTCACCCTTTTACCCTCCTCCTCTTTCTTCAAATCTAATGTATAATTCTTTCACAGAAATAGAGTTTCCATACCATTTTTAAGAGAAAAAAACTGGTGGGGCGCCTGGGTGGCTCAGTTGGTTAAGCAGCCGACTTCGGCTCAGGTCATGATCTCTCGGTCCATGAGTTCGAGCCCCGCGTCGGGCTCTGTGCTGACAGCTCGGAGCAACAGCTTGGAGCCTGGAGCCTGTTTCAGATTCTGTGTCTCCCTCTCTCTGACCCTCCCCTGTTCATGCTCTGTCCCTCCCTGTCTCAAAAATAAATCGTTAAAAAAAATTAAAAAAAAAAAAAAGAGAAAAAACTGGCTTCAGCTTCACTCATCAAGAACTTCCCACTCAATATAATTTTTACATATTATTGGTTTCTAGTGTGTTTTCATGAAGGCAATGTGAAGGAGTCTTAGCACTTTCAAAGGTGGGGAAGCTGGATGAAGCCACTAGGGGTTTGAAACAAGAAGTGTGACAACCAGGAATGAGATCAAATCTCCCAATGCACAGATGGGGACCAGCCTCCTTCATTTCCTCATGTAGAGTTCTGTAATATCACACTCTTGATTTTAGCTAATATCCATTAAACAAACAAACTACAACATGGTTCCTGACCATTTCACTCACATAGGGTAACACTGAAAAGGACAAAATACTTGACTGACTGAAAAAAGACCCATTTCAAAGACTGTCATGAAGTGTGATTCCACATGAGAGCTTTGGCACTGGGAACTTCCCATCAACAAAACAGGTTGGAGGTGTTCAGATGATGGCCAGAAATACATTCAGAAAGGATGCTTCCTGCAGTAAGTTGAAACATAGCTGTAAATGATTTCAAGGTCTTTTTTTATCTTTGAGACTATTTGAGTCTATGAAATATCATTAGTGGAACAGATGGGCAGGCTGTGCCAGTGACCTGTCCCATCAGCAAGAAAGACCAAATGTACTTTCAGTGAAAGGTATGTATTTAGTAAGATAAGTTATGTTATAATTGTGTATTCTGTATGTAGTGCTATGTTCTACATTTAGTAAGATAAGTTCTAGTTATGTACTCTAATGAAGTTGCAGGAGGGTAGCTTTCTTTATGAGAAAATATGAAATGTCTAATATAAATACATATGTCTCCATTTCCTTATATATCAAATAAAGGTTATACTCGAACGTCATAAGGTTTTGTAAGGCTTAGATCAATCACCTCACATAATCACTTAGAGAGCAATGTCTGGACCACAGGAAGCCCTAAATAAGCTGCTATTAGTAATATTGTTGATATTGTTACGGTTTGCAGTCTACGTGAAGTGCCATCCGTCTCTTAGATAGGGAAACATAGTAATGGCTCTATAGACCAGGCAGCTGACGGAGGGCTTTGCTCAAGTTCAAGTGACATTTTCTTATGCCTGGCTGTACTTTATCCTAAAAGAGAACAGTATAGTGAAAAGACAAAGAAAACAGAGTCACCTTTTCCATCCCTCATCCTGTTAGATAACTGAGTGTTAATAGGCTTTAATAAATGTATAAGCCTTCTAGAATGTATTCATGACTAGATGGGGCTTTAGTAATTATAACCCTTTCATTTGCTGTCAAGTGTAGGTGGACTTCTTTTTATGAAATGAAGCGTATCCCCGAGAAGTTGAGCTTAAATTAAATCTTGGTCAAGGATTTCAGTATAAATAAAGTAATAACTAGTAGCAACATTTCTTTTGTCATTTATTACATTCTCCTAAAGCATACCTTGAGATTTCAGTAGGCTGATGTATTATGATGCTCTAGCCAACCACATTAAGACTGCTAATTAATAGTGAAATGACTATAGCCAAGAGCCAAGATAAAGAAATTCTAACCCCTTTCATCTTTGATGCTCAACCTAGATCTTGCATTCTTTATATTGGTCAGCTATTGGCCTCAGATTCTTTCCCATTTAATTTTTACTCTCTGTCCCATTTTTCGGGGGCCAGAAATACAAATGGAACCTATTTTCCAGATGATTGTTTATATCCAGTTTTGATTCGGACAGCCAAATGGCCTCTCTGCATGGTCCACAGCACTCTTGTCTTGCTTATTCACAGCTGCACAGTCCTCTTGGCACGTTCAATGGTATGGGGAAACATGATGTCCCATTGCTGTCCATGGCAGGCTGCGTTTGCCTTGTTAGGCAATGTAAATGCCTGCTGCACCGCTTTGTAATTTGTGTCACTTGAATACAAGTGGGAAGACTTTGAGAGAATTTTCAGAGAAAAATATAAAACAAACTCTTTGAAAATGTGAGAACATAATACATGCTTAGCAGAGAGCATTGTCACTGGTGATTTGTATATAATTATTACTCAGTTTTAGGTGGTACTTAAGCCCTTTGTCCAGGATGAGAAGATTCATTTGTATACATCATCATTATCCCTCCTGACGTGTGCTTTGGTGACACTAATCTGTGTTTTATTTCCTGCAGCAGTAATGACGGGGTTGTCTTCTGTGGCTTTATTATGTTGTCATGTTTTTTCAGTGATCGCCCTCATAGTACAAAAGAAATCTCTCATGTGGGGATAAACTCCAGAATAGCTGACATTTAGCAGTCATGCTGGCAAGCATCTAGTTTTCTTCCACTTCATTCTTTTTCCTTGTCAGGCTGAGTCCCGGGGAATTATCATCGACTGTGGTCAGACCGATAGTCGTTGTAATTTTAGGTCAGATCACATTTCTGAGGTGGAGCTTGTTTCTAAAGACTAGATAGCTTGCCCAGGGGTAGGCTGGACAGGACATCCATGCAGGCCTGCAGATGACAAGCCGATTGGCAGGAAGCTTGGGGAAAAAAAAAGGGCGGGTCACCAGGGTGGCTGATTTGGAGGAGCCACCCATAGTCACAGTTGTCAGTGGCCTTCCTAGCTCAGGGGCCAACTTCTAAATCTGACACAGGAAGCACCAAGAGAAACAAATGCACCAGGGCCTGTTGGGAGGATACTGAGACTTAGTTTAGCAGTGGAGATCTAATGAATCATCTAATTTTGAAGCGACAATGTTCCTTTAAAGTACATCGTATCCCTTTTATTTGCATTTTGCAGTAACAGAACAAACTGTGGGGGCGCGGCTTCTGTAAACAGACTATTCAAGAGTATGATGATAGTGACTATTCTCTGTACTTCAGCTCAATAGCCCCTGGTAACAGCCTCATACACAAAACACGGTAAACACAGGGAATGATGAAATGAAATCGACTAGTATCGCTTATTAATTTGTTAGCTGTTTAAATAAAGCCAATCCCCAGGGCAGAATCAATCTGTGCAGCCACTCTGCACGGTCTATGCTCCTGTCAAGGCATGTCACACATTACCTTATAGCTGTGTGTTTGCATTCTGTCTCCTTCAAATAAATGTGAGCTCCCGGAGGGTGAGGACCTTGCCTCGTTTTTCTTGGATTCACCAGCAGAAGCCCAGCGCCTAGCACAGAATGGTCCTAGTGGTGTTCAGGGAATTAAATTGAACCAAATACCAAACTAAATACTGCATCTATTTGCTGGAAGATTTTAGCATATGTTTAGGTACACATTTGAAGTTGTACAGCCATATTTGGAAATAAGCATAGTGGGGATTAAGAAGGGTATTGACAATGGGGCACAGGAAAATGCAACTGGGAGAGGAAGAGTGTAGACATGCTCCCAGCCCCCCGGCCCCTTTGCTTCACCGCCAGCAATGTGGGCTGAGGGGCCAGGGTTTGCCCCCCAGCCTCCTCTGACCAGAGGGAAATGAGCCTGTTGACATCCACCGTTGTGTAGCAGAAAGCTTCCTCCAGGCCAGCTAAGTTGCCTGCAGTCTAGAATCTCCTTGTTGACAATTCTGCCTGCCTTGACATTTAGTGTTAAGTAAAGCTCACACTAAGTTAAGTATACATTGCCACAAAGTTTCTCCAAGTTCACAAGACCGTTGTCTCAAAATAGAAGGTGGCTATGATGGAAGGAGCAAAAACATGGAGATCCAGTTTAATATTCTTTTTATTTATTATGTGTCAGGCACTGAGCTGAGTGCCATACAAATATTAGCTCGTTTATTTTACTTAATAACCCTCAGCTTAGAAAATGTAATGATCCTTCTTTTATAGATGAGGAAACTGAGGCAGAGGACAATAAAGTAACCTGTCAAGGTCACATCAGAGCTAGTAGGTGGCAGAGCCAGGCCTCGACCCCAGGCAGTCCAGCTGTGGCTCACGCTTCTCCTTGCTACACCAAGTTGCCTCACCCTTGTTCAGTTGTGTGATGAAACGCAAAGACTTGAAGAATCTGCAGTCGGAATCTTCTAGTTCTGAGATTCCTTCAAAGCTCAGCTTACAAACACCAACAGCCCTTGGGGTTGATGCCTTAAATCTCCTGTTTCCATCAAAAACATATTTAATGAGCTTTGCTGTGTGCTACCTTCCAAAGGAAAAGCCAAGATATATATGGCATACCTTTCCGTAAGAAAACTTTTAGTTGAGTAGGGAGATGATACATGGTAGAGTTAATGGGGTGACCCAGGTGATGCCCGGCCCCAGTGTGGTGGGGATCAAAGAAAAGAAGCGATCACATGGAGCTGAGAAGGTAGGAGGCTAGAATGTTGGAGAAGGATTCCAAAGGATTAGTATAGGCTTGAGGTGAGGCTGTAGGCACTTCATTTTCAGCGCAAAGATAGACACGAGGAAATAGCAGAAAACACAGTGGAGGTGCCAAAGAGCATGCACCCAGCTCTGGCTACAGAACATGGCCGGTGTGGCCATGGGAGACAGTTGAAACTGTAGGTGCTTACTTTGGAAGGAAAAAAGGAGAGTGTGGACATTTGGGGCTAGGGAGATGACTTGTGCTTCAGAAAAATGTATCTGCAGTGATGCTTAGGATGCTGCAAAGGCAGGATCTGTGTAAGGGTCCGTCACGTGGTATCAAACAGGAAGAAATGGGGTGGGGGCAACTGGAAAGAAAGGAATGAAAGCAAACGATCATTTGCACTCCTGGAAGACGGCGGCAGGACAGGATCGGTCTTTTTGCCAAGTCGGTTGAAGAGTGGAGACAATTCTGAAGCGATTCGAGTTGGCCTACCATCTCTTCTTGCTCTAATTCATAGAGCTCCAAGCTGTCGCTGTCATTGCATTATGCTTTCTTCTGGCATCCCGAATCATGGTAACTGACAAAATAGTCTGGGGCACTACTTCTGGGGAGGAGAAAACGATGCTCGCTAACAGGATGGGGCACTAACACTGAAACGGGTTCCAGATCAAGTTAAGGATGTACAAAATATTGATAGTGTTCAGCCTTCATTGCATATGCATTTTTATCACAAATTAATTTCACAGTACTTCTTTGTTTTCAGAAATATTTTTTTTTAATTTCCTGAACTAACTAGATTTTGTAAATATGTATTTTTTTTCACAGATTTCCTACATTTCCTGTTTTATTCCTCTAATAAAATACAGAGGAAAGCTTTATTTTCTTCCTAGATTTGTTTGGGGAAAAATAATGGAGAAAAATGTGTGGATCAATGGGCTTTTTCATTTCATGGAATCATTTTTGGGGATTTAACAACAGGAAAGAGATGCATGTAAAGCACTAGCGAAGTTCCTGGCACATAAAAGGACTCAGGTTGATTTGACTATTTGAAAGAGAGGCAGAATCAATAGCACACATGGTTAAGGGCCAGGCTCTGAGGGCAGAAAGGCTTCAATTCAAATTGTAGTCCTGCCACTTACTGGCTCTGTGGCCCAAGACACGTTCTCAGTTCATCCTGTTAACCTCAGTTCTTTATCTGTCATATGATGAGATGATGAGACTTCTAGCACATAGGATTAAATGAGATGGTACATAGTACCCGGCCAGAGGTGCTCAGTAATGGTTAACTATCTCTACTACCACACACCATGGCTAACACCCTGTCACCACCATTGTTGGGGCTCTTGCAGCCGGTTTAGTATCTATAATATAAGTTAGGATAAAACCTAGGTGCTTACCAGAAAGGGTACTTACGACATGAAGTTTTATTATATGATACAAGTTCCTAAACTAGTCCTGATAGGCAAACCAGGGGTCTCCTTTCAAGAGACAGGGTTTTCTGCTCCAATGAGTGAAATCTCATTTATGCAGAACACTGTTCTAGCCAGAATTTTCTAGAGACTCACCTGAGGCAAGGATCGAAGTACTTGCTTGGGAAGTACTTGATTTGGGATATACAAATCCAGGACAGTGAGGTGAAGGAAAAGGAAGTCACCAAAAGACCAATGAGGTATGTAAAGCCGCCACATCCCTAGAAACGAAGCAGAATGGTGGTTGCAGGGCCTGGAGGGCATGGGCGGTGAGGAGGGAAATGGGGAGCTGTTCAGTGGGTAATGTGTTTCAGATAAGAGGTGAAAGAGTTCTAGAGATCTGTTGCACAAGGATGTGAATATACTTAATGTTGCTAGATGGTCAGTTTTATGTCCTGTGTTTTTTACCTCACTTTTTAATTTAATTTAATTTAATTTAATTTAATTTTATTTTATTTTATTTTATTTTATTTTATTTTATTTTATATTTATTTTTAATTTTTTAAGGTTTATTTATTTATTTTGAGAGATCGAAGGCAAGTGGGGAGGGGCAGAGAGGGAGGGAGTGAGAGAATCCCAAGCAGGCTCCACACTGTCAGCACAGAGCCTGATGCAGGACTTGAGCTCATGAACCGTGAGATCATGACCTGAGCTGAAACCGAGGGTCAGAAACTCAACCGACTGAGCCACCCAGGTGCCCTTATCCCAATTTTTAAAGTGGGGAAGGGGAGGGAGGCAAACTCATGTGACAGTCAACTAGATAAAAGAGTGTTAAATGAGGGCTGCCTTTATCGTTACTTTTCTTTATTTTCTTAATTATGTATTATTAGAGATCACATGAGAGGAAGGCCTTATGCGTGCAGTGACCGTAGGAATATCTTGCATCCTCTTTTTCTTTGTTGAATGTTAGGGAATTCCTTCTAGGGAAAAATTAAAAACTGAAGCTTTCATTCTCAGCTTGATCTTTGGCCTCATTAGGGGATTCATAATGTAAAGAACCCCCGTAGAATAAAGGTGGGCTGCTTTAGAATCAGAGTGAAGATTTAGATGGTTTATTAGGCCAACTCCAGGAGATGGGCTTCTAAAAATGTGGAATGTAGTTATTTTTAGTGGCATTTGAGCTTTTCACCCTCCACTTGCTTTCTACCCTCACTTTCCCATCGCCCCTCTATGAAGATGGGGACTCTCCTAGGCCGAGGTTCATTTGAGCATCAAGAGAACTCCATGCTAGTCATACTCCCTTCTGGAATAATGATATAATAATAATATAAGGCTCCGGTTTAGGAAGAATTGTGCTCTCAGATCCTGTGAGACCCTAGGCTGGATGAGCAGTGAAGAGACAGTTCTCTGCTGTTACTAAGAGTACTGAGGGCCAGTAGAAGCTGCATGGAGATGATATTATGTCTCTTCATTAATTAAATGAGGGATTCAGTCCAGACGTATTGTGTGTGTGCACATGTTTGAATATGCACATATGGTTGGTCCATCCCATCTATAATCCCCAAGATACCCTATAATGTGGTAATGCAGCCTGGGAAGAGAAGCAGGCACATAATACTTATGAAACTCAGAAGTGTATGGGTTTGCTTTTAGTTTCTGATATTATAGACTACAATCAAACCTTTGCATATTTTCGGTTTTATATAAACATTTGTTTTTCACACTCTTTTTAATTATTTCTGGCTAGGTTATTCTTGAATGAATACCAAAGGTATCCTTCCATCAGTCTGTATTTTTTTTTTTTTGTCGACAAAGAAGAATAAAACTATTCTAAACTTCACAACAGATCATAATTATTTACCAGCATGTCGTCACTTAAACCCTAAGGGCTATTAAGAGAGTAAGAGGAAATGCATTTATGGTAGTTGAGTTTGATGATTCACATTGCTAAGCATCATAGAGGGGAAAAATAAATGAACCATGTGTATCCAAAGAAATGTTACTGTTTAAGCATGGCATTTAAGTGTAAGTTGAATGCACTGCTGAATCCAAAGTAGTGTTTTCTCACGAATTAAAAGAGAAAAAGAAAAGTGTTTTCTCTTGTGTTCTAAATCAGATTCATGTGTAAGCATTCTATTAAATTAATACAGCTTTCTCAGATACCATCAATCATTCAAGAATGTTCACTAAACATTCATTGACTACCTACTATGGGCTAGGTTATGGATTTTCAGAAGAATAAAACTGAATCTATCCTCAGGGAGCTCGCAAGCTAGCTGATGAACCAGCTAGCAATAAATTGTAAATATATGTAATAAATGCTCTGGGAACACAGTGCAGTAAGTGATTAATTCTGCCTGAGGGGGTGGAAAAGACTTTGCAGGGGAGGAATCTTTGATCTATGACTAAAAGACAGGTAGGTGTATGGGTTAAGGCTAATAATGCCATCTGCCATGGCATCAACTCTTACATCTCACTCATATCTCAGGCCAGCAGCCTAAAGTGGATCAGCAGTCATGGAAGGAGGCTTTGGCCACAGGGTGATTTGGGAACCATGGATCATTCCCACTTGCTGCTTTCCCTTCCTTCTTCCAGAACATTGGAATGAGAGGTTTGCAGATGGAAGTTATTATGGGCAAGACCAAGAAGGAACCCCCCATCACTTCTGTTCACACTCTGTTTCTTGGGACTCAGACGTATGTGGCCACATGTAACTGCAAGGAAGATGGAAATCTACTTTAGACATTAGAAAGTAGTAGTAATCTTGCTACTGTGAGGGGTTGTTTTTAGATTTGCTAGAAGGGTGGATAGCAATATAAATAGAAAAGAAGAGCATGAGAAACAGAGTAACATGAAAGAGGAAGGAATATTCTGTTTTGGCTAGGGTGCAAGCACAGAGGCAGGGAAGGCTCAGGGAGAAAGACAAAGTTTCCACTAGTTTTAGAGTTCTCCATTGTTGTTCTAATGTAAGCAAATATTAATTGACCGATTTACTGTGCTGAAATTTACTTTTTTTAAAAATATAATTTATTGTCAAATTGGTTTCCATACAACACCCAGTGCTCATCCCAACAAGTGCCCTTCCCAATGCCCATCACCCACTTTCCCCCCTCCCCCACCCTGCATCAACCCTCTTTTTGTTCTCTGTATTTAAGAGTCTCTTATGGTCTGTTTGTAACTTTTTTCCCCCCTTCCCTTCCCCCATGGTCTTCTCTTAAGTTTCTCCAGATCCACATATGAGTGAAAACATATGGTATCTGTCTTTGTCTGCCTGACTTATTTCACTTAGCATAAAACCCTCCAGTTCCATCCTCATTTCCTCAAATGGCCAGATTTCATTCTTTCTCATTGCCAAGCAGTATTCCATTGTATATATAAATGACATCTTTATCTATTCAACAGTTGATGGGCATTTAGGCTCTTTCCATAATTTGGCTATTGTTGAAAGTGCTGCTATAAACATTGGGGTACAAGTGCCCCTATGCATCAGCACTCCTGTATCCCTTGGGTAAATTCCTAGCAGTGCTATTGCTGGGTCATAGGGTAGTTTTATTTTTAATTTTCTGAGGAACCTCCACAGTTTTCCAGAGTGGCTGCATCAGTTTGCATTCCTACCAACAGTGCAAGAGGGTTCCCATTTCTCCACATCCCCGCCAGCTACTATAGTCTCCCAATTTGTTCATTTTAGCCACTCTGACCAGCGTGAGGTAGTGTCTCAGTGTGGCTTTGATTTGTATTTTCCTGATGATGAGTGATATTGAGCATCGTTTCATTCTGTTGGCCATCTGGATGTCTTCTTTGGAAAAGTGTCTAATCATGTCTTGTGCCCATTTCTTCACTGGATTATTTGTTTTTCGGGTGTGGAATTTGGTGAGTTCTTTATGGATTTTGGATACTAGCCCTTTATCTGATATGTCATTTGCAAATATCTTTTCCCATTCCATCAGTTGCCTTTTAGTTTTGTTGATTGTTTCCTTTGCAGTGCAGAAGCTTTTTATCTTGATGAGGCCCCAATGGTTCAATTTTGTGAAATTTACTTTTGAAATAGTTGTTATATTTGTCACATCAAATCTGAGGCATAATATTTTGATAATGCATTTTTTTAATTTAAGTTTTGTTTTTCAACAAGATTATAATCTTCTTGTAGGTAAGGGCCCCATTTATACTTCATATATTTCCCTATAGTTTCCCAAGACCACTGAGATACAAAAGTAGTTAGTCAGTGTTTAATTAATTAGCTTATCGTTTAATAACAGCTTCACAGATATGACTTTTATTTAAAGAGGTATAAAAAAAACAATGTCACTAACCATGATACTATATCTAAATAATCTAGGAGTTCATACTTACTAGCAACTAAGGGGCATCTGTGTTGTATCATTAAATCAAATATTTTAATTGCCCATTGTGTATAGGGCTTTGGACATATTAGTTAGGACAAGTACTTGTTTTCTAGGTATTTAACTCCTCAATAACTTTCAACTTGAAAAACATGTATGATTGTCGTTAGAAAATCTTTATGATATTTAAAGGAGTACACTAGTCCTATATCAAAATGTGTTTGGTTTTATTTACTATAAAACTAAATGTCATTTTCTTTCAAACTGAAAAACATTTCAGATAGACATTTGAATTCAGTCTCCCTGAAAAGAGTAGATTAGTGGGACTCTCACATGAAGGACTATGCAAGTATTTGATGAAAATATTCTGCACTCCAACCAATTCACTTTGTTCATTCTGTGCCATGGTCCTTAAAATCATAGTCCCTGTTGTCTCTTCTGTTTTGTTTTGTTTTGTTTTGTTTTTTGAGAGAGAGACAGAGATAGAGACAGAGCATGAGTGGGGGAGGGGCAGAGAAAGAGAGGGAGACACAGAATCCGAAGCAGGCTCCAGACTCTGAGCTGTCTGCATAGAGCCCGACACGGGGCTCGAACTCAAAGACCACGAGATCATGACCTGAGCTGAAATCGGATGCTTAACCGACTGAGCCACCCAGGTGCCCCCCTGTTGTCTCTTAAATTGAAGCTTCTAACCATAATAAATTCTAACATCAGACTTTGTTATGGTTTATAATATGGATAAATATTTCCACTCTATGAGAAGCATTTTCATTAGTAATGTGTTGAAAAATTGAGGTCCTGCCCACGAGAATGATAATCTAATGTTCTCGTTCTGTGTGCCTATCTCATCGGTCTCTTGGATTTGTGACATGCGTATGTTATTGATAGTTACTCATTGTGGCTCTGTGCTTTGCTCTTATCTGAAATTGCAGCAGGGTCATTTAAGTCACTTTAGGTTTCATTTGCCATCATTGGATCATGATGTAGACTTTAAACTGGTGACACATGTTGTCAGCACTTTTAGATGATATGTGAAACTTAAAAGCATATTTGCCAAGTCTATAAGTGAGGGAAACTTGGTACGAAATCTAAATCTATTCATTTTAACTAAACAAACTGTGAATTGTTTCTCATTGGGGTTAATGAAAGTACCGCTCTAAATCTACAGTCTTATATAATTGAAGCCTTCCTCTGTGGAGCATCTGCCAAAGAGCCCATCATGAATACCAAGGAGAGCTCCTAACTCCTCTCCTGTGGGGAGAGAAGACCTCAGGGAGGAAGTAACCTTTGAGCCAGGTTGGAATTAAAGTACACAGAACCAGGCACTCAGCAGTTGCTCCGCGGGCTGCACCCTGCTCTTATGGAAGATAATCCTGCATATTCCTTTACTTTTGATTTTTGAAGTGTGTGGACTAGGTTGGGAAGTTTGCGAGGGTACGGAATGCAGACTGTGGGGCAGGGGGGAGAGAATAGTTTCCCGGTTATTCCATCTACTTTTTCTGTTCATATTTCTGGGCATCCATAGATAGTCACACCTCTCCTCGTTCCTTACTTACCTTACTCTTCTGCATTAGTTTTCTCAATCTTTCATTTGAAAGTTCTCCTTTTTGTATCCATTGGCTGCTAGAGCCAATAGAGGCAAATTCTTGCATGATGGAATTCACAGTGCTGTTAGGGGCAGCCATTCCAGTGTTCCTACCTTGAAGTCGAGTAACAAGAATTCTGGAGGGTTCCTCAAGCTGCATCTATAATTCTTTGCCAATTTCTCACCTAGATGGTATTTCTATTTTAACTTAAAACCTTTTTTTTAACCACTGCTATCCCCCCCCAAAAGCAGACTACTATAGTAAGTATCTGAAGATGAAAGAGAATAAAGTTATAGCAAACTTAGAATATTTTAGTCTTTATTGGTTTAAATCAATCTTCCAATTACTTTAGAAGAATTACAAGTTCATTGCCTATGCTCTTTTAATGGTCACATGTAAAGAATTTATTCAAAATTCCCTTTGATATCTATAGTTAGGTGACTTAACCCCTATTTCGCAAGTCTTTTGCTTATTCTATGAACTTCTATTGCTGTTAGTATGGATCATTTAAGACTGATTTTAGGATTATATTCCCTTTACTATCTTTAGGTATCTGGACAGTCTGATACGATACAACAGACTTATTTAAAGTGTTATTCAGAAGCAGCTATATGCCCTTAGAATTGGACAGGGAGTGTCAGACCCAGGATGACTCAGTTGACTCGGGGTTCACTGGACAATAAGGCAGCTAGGACATCGTAGAGGAGGGGCTGCCTTCTTCTTCCAGGGAGTGAGGTTACACCTAAGCTCGCTTTTCTATAGGTTCTGTGGCTTCATCCCCTTGAAGGGTGGACTGTGGCATCCAGGTGTTCAGTTTTCTCTGGCTGTTCCTACAGATAGCTGGCATCCTACATTGTGGCTTCTCGGCACTGAACACTGATGGGGCTGCTTCTGATTCTTGCCTTACACCATGGAGACACAGGAGTGAGAGTCCTCCACTGGCACTCTCAAACAGTGCCAACAGCACCCTGCCCCATAATAAATAGTTTAATCTTCACTAGTCCGCTTAGCTTGTCATCACCATCATTTCCATAACTCAGACGAATATAGTCTAATTTATTGTAACGCTGTTTGTTCCATAAGTGGATTCTAATAATTTATTGTTCTGCTAGCGGTAGTCTGTAGCAGGCAGGGACAATACAGACCTGGAAGCCTTCCCAGCTCCAAAATCACTCTTTCCCGTAGACTACCAATTAGAAATCCATTTGGATTAACAGATACCCTTTAAAATGTCAATACGCGCTGAGGATGTTAATCCAATCAGCCTTTTACACCTTAGCACGATATTACTTTGATGAGTTCATCATATTCTTTTTCTTTTAGTGCCTAATTAAGCTCAGCCACAGTGGTGTAGGCATACAGGTAATGTAGGCATTCCAGGGAAACGGCTGATAGACTTGCAGGATTTGAAATTGAGAAAGCCGCAAGAGGGCGCTGAGGGCCAGGGATGGAGAAGGGCATGTTTCTGCCGAGTGCCTTAGCGGTAGCTGCCCTGCCCTCATTGTAGCATGGACAATTTCCCCAGTTCTGTAGAGTAATGATTCTCAAATGTCAATGTTGCCTATGATTCATATAGGGATCTTAATGAACTACAGATTCTGGTTCTATGGATCTGAGTGCAGCCTAAGATTCTGCATCCCTTAACAAGCTTCCAGATGCTACCGATGCTGCTGGTCCTGAGAACCACATTTTGAGTAGCAAGTCTGCAGAATACCCAGTGTATCCTGGAAAGCAATAGAAATAAGTGTTTGTCCATTTCCAAATTTTTTTCTGGCTTTTCTTACAGAGATTCCTTTCTCTTCTAACCCCTCTTCCCAGCAGTACTATTTGTTTTTCAAGCAAGAAGATTTCTGGTGTTTCCATCCCTTTTGTCTTTGTTCGAAACTTGTAGATGGGACAGCTGGCAAATCCTACCAGTGCAGAATGTGTCTTTTCTTCTGGCTGGACCAGTCCTTTGCATGATGTTTGTGAGATATTCTAAGCTCACACATTTAAGAATGAACTTCAAGTGAATAAATTTATCCTTCTTAAATTTTAAGCGTTCAGTTTACTCCACAGCAGCAAAGTACCCCGTCTCTGGTTAGGGGGTGATTAGGTGACAGAGCCTGGCATCGCAGTGGCCCAGCTTTGCTGCTGCTGACCGTGCTGCCCACACTGTGATCACTGAGCATCTCTCCTCTTGGGCTTCTGGGATGCCTCTGTGTCCTGCTCCTAACTGGTCCTTTCCAATGCACTTTATTACCTCTACCTCCTTCCTTTGGTGTTCTCAGCCTTTCTTATACTTTGAAATGTCCCTGTACCTCTGCATGTCAAGTCTTACTCATTTTTAAGATATGTCCGAGCTGGGTGGCTCAGTCGGTTGGGTGTCTGACTTCGACTCAGGTCACGATCTCATGGCTCATGGGTTCGAGCCCCGTGTCGAGCTCTGTGCTGACAGCTTGGCGCCTGGAGCCTGCCTTGGATTCTGTGTCTCCCTCTCTCTCTGCCCCTCCCTGGCTTGTGCTCTGACTCTCTCTCCTTCAAAAATAAATAAACATTTAAAAAAAGATATGTTCAAAGGTTGCTTCCACTTGCTCCGTGCGTTTAGCCCTTTCTCTCTGCTCTGTAAGGACTTTGCATAATTCTACTACCATTGCACTTACCATCTATTACAGTGTTTTATTTATGTGTTTGTCTTAGCATTGGGATATGAGCTTCTTAAGAAGAAAAACATCATCTTGTTCATTTTTATTTCTGTAACTCCTATTGCAATATCTGGGACCTACTGGGCACAGAATACATGTCAAATGAATGCATTTATTGATCAGCCTGTTTTTCCTTCTCATTCACTCTGTATAATTCCTGAGTTATCATTTACCCCCGCGTAACTTGCCTTTCCTCAGCTTTGATTTATCTGTGGTCCTGGCCAAACCAACAAGGTCTTTCTGTTCTCTCTATAAATCACCTGTAAGTCATTTGTATATTTTCTGCTGGGTTTTACTGACTATTCCTGAATGCTGATTTGGTAAAACTGCAATCCTTTTTACAGACTAGTTTATATATGTTCTGGTCAGACTTCCTGTAGAGGTAATTTGGTAGCTTTGCCACCTGGGAGCAATAGAAGGTTTTGATGTTCCTCACTATCTATGGATCTCGTGATGGAGCGATCCTTTCAGATACAGCTGTCAGGCGATGCATGAAATGCTTTGTCCCTGACATTGAACTGGTCCCTGCAATGCAGTGCTTCCTACTTTTGCCTTTTGTGGGACCAAAATGACTTTGTTAGAACTGGAAGCCCAATTCATTAATCTCCTGCTGGTGATATATAGCCATACAGTACTATGAATTTAGTAATTGTCAGCAGCACTAATAGAACTGTTTATAATGTAATTGGGTAGGATTTCTGCGTATGAAACTAAATTATGATGGATGTGTTACTCAAGGGTGAGGGAAAATAACCTTTAGATAGTGTCAGAGTCTGGGTGGGACTGAGTTGTCTACACAGAGGAGGTGCTGAGGCAAAAACAGGAGATGCATAGGATGGGGGTGTCAGGCCTCCTCTGGGGCAGGGGGGCTGGGAAGGAAGGGTCAACATCGATGACCTTAAACATCAATGAGCTTAACAATCCAGAGCAGACTGCTTCACAATCGGGGACCCTCATTCAGACACATCTTGGACGTCAGAATGTACGGTAGGACCCAAAACCAAGAAGACAAATAAAATGGCAAGAATCCCCTGAGCAATCTAGGAGCAAGAAGAACCAGAAACTCAAAGCGATTGTGTATAAGGCAGAAATGGGGCCCCATGCTCTTTATTATCTTTTCAGGCACCAGTCCACAAGAAGGGGTAGGCTATGTATTGCAGAAAGAATTAAATGGCTGGAAAAGGAGTAAAGAGGCAGGGGAAGGCTATTCTTATAGGACTGGACCTTCCCGCTGCCCCTCCCCCGCCCCGAAATAAAGGACCATCTTGATAAATGCATTGGTGAGAAATGAAGGGGAAAGAGGGACTTGAGGAAAGAATGGAACTAATCAGTGTTTATTTCATTTCAAATGTTTTTGTGCATTTGTTCATATATTAATTTACAGTGCTGCTTACTTTGGTAGCTTTCCACTGTCACACCTGGAAGAACAGGAGTTTGGTGGATCTCTAGGGAGCATGCTTAGGAAATGAAGATAATATTTTAATTATGACATAGACCGCAATGGGAAAGCACTAAAGGCACCTGAGAAAGAAATGGTTATTATCATAGGTAAGGGCAAGAACGTCTATACAGCTCTAGTGTCTCTATTTTTTACTGTAAGGTAAAGTTACTACTGGTAATGAGAATTTGCCTCCTTCCACTTAAGCGTGTAGTGTAGAAAAGGCCCTCCACAATGATTTCAGTCTTTTCATACCTGTGGCCCTTGTGCCGTAAGCCACTGGGAACTGACGATTTTGAATAGAAGATAGATTAATTTGTTAACACACGAATTTTACCACTGTTTATCTTGTCTGGTTTTATTACAGATTGTTAACTTTCTTTCTCCTCCCTGTTATCCCATTCTTAGGGGTTGGGGGGTAGTTTACACAAAATCCTAGACTCTTTAGGACAGGCTCCTCCTGAGTCCTGGTAAAGGTCAAGGGCCTGGTTTAAAAAAAAAAAAAAAAGTCTACATTATGGGTATCATTTACTCCACTTGCCCCTATGAAGCATGGCCACTGTTCTGCACTGGCTGATCTATTGACTTCTTCCAGGTCCCTGGCTCCTGATCCACAGATCTAGTCATATCGGTCATACCTGGGCTTTTGATAGAGTTCCTCCTCATGACTTCTACTCTAACCCCTACTCTTTTGATAAAGTTGTTTTGTTTTGTTTTGATAACTCCACCAGCTCAGATAATAGCAGGACTCATGTTGCTTCTGAGTCTTAACCCTTCCACTTTGGAGGAAACTGACACTAAGCCAGTGGTTCTCAACATTTTTTCTACCCCAACATGCTTGGGGATAGAAATATACTTAGTATTAACCTACAGCTGAAGCCATTGCCCCCAAATATTTTTAACAGATATTTAATGAGTACCTGCTGTGTGCCAGGCATTACACTGAGCCCGAGGGTGAATATTAGGTGGATAAGTGCAGTCCCTGCATTCTGGCTTCAGACCAGTTCTCTTTTTTAATTTTTTTCATACAGTGTGTTTTCGAGGGCTGCTTGTTTGCCAGAGAAGTAGACATCTCTTATTGGCCTATTTATCTGCAAACTGTAATCGGGGGAAGGCTGCTAACGCAGTGGTACCTGGCAAAGCTTCTTCATCACCTAGACATTAACCATTCTGTTCATAGAAAGGTGGATACTGCTCTTTTCTCAACCTGAATTTAATTCTTGAGTTGACTATTTTACCGCCTACTTCTGCTAGTCATTAACTGCCTTGATTTAACTATCCTTTTGAATTGTCAAAATACAGATAATAAATAGAGCTGACATTCCCTTTTTATTTTTTTATTGCCTCGTCGTGTTTCCCTTGCCCTTTTCGTCTCTCAGCCTGCAGTCTCCTCCGATTATCATCTGGGGGAGAGCAGCCATTTCTTCCCGTGTTACTGTTTTCTGTTTCCCATGCCATCTCTCATTTATGATGTAATGTTTTTGTATTTTTCTGGGTCAGATGTGTATGGTGTGAAAAGTCAGACACGACCACAGATCCGTCTTATCCAAACAGTGTAAATCTGTTTAGCACCTCGTTTGCAGTTAACCTTTCTTCAGTGTGACCTTGGAAATGCTATGGTTGTTTTTTCTTGACTTTCTAATTATCTTCCCGTAACAACGTATTCTCCTTGCAGAGGGATTGGTGGTTTGGTCGGGACACCTTCTGGACAGCAGAGCTCCGTTAGGCAACGTCGTACCAGTGCCTTGATGATTACAAGCAAACGTGTCTGTCTGGTGCCCATTATTTCCTTGGAAATACTGTTCCCTGTCTCTTTCTGTCACCCCCACCACTGCAGAAACGATTTCATTAGCAGTTTGTTTGGAACAAACATCCCAACTTCTTGGAAAGAGCAGATGAGTTGAGGAGGCTTCCAGAAAAAATGCAAATGGACACAGTTCATATCAGAAGGAGGTCACCCCTCTCCTGGAGGAAACTCTGTGTGGATTTTCAGTAGTAAGCCTGTAAAAAACTGGCAGCCCTGATAAATCAGAAGCAAGACAGGTGAAAATAAAATAATACAAGAGCAGGGAAATAACCTAGGTACTGTATAAGCAGAGGGAAAGAGGTATGATGGTATATAATTTCTTCTGTATGGTGATCTGTTGACAGAAAATCATTTTTTCTCGTGTGAATTGAGTGAAGAATTGATAGAGAGGATGGGAAGCAACGAAAAGGGAAAAGTGCCAGGAGAGAAAAGGATGAGGAGGGAGCTAGCTATTCTCTGAAGATGGGAAGCCATGATGTTTTGGAAACTGGAAGAATATTCAGATTCGTGACATTGTAGCTCTTTGTTGTCTGATAACATAGAGCCACTGGCCACAAGAGGCTATATAGTACCTGCAACGTGGTCAGTCCAGATTGAGTTGTGCTGTAAGTAAAGAATACATACCAGATTCCAAGTCTTAGCATATATATAACATACAAATGATATATTGTATTATATTATATTATATTATATTATATATGTAATTTTAATGATCTTTAACAAGATGTGAAATATCTTATCAGTAACTCTTGGCTTGATTACACGTTGAATGGATAACTTTGTGATATTGGACTAAGTAAAATGTTATTAAAATTAATTTCTGTCATTTAAAATTTATTTTAAATATGACTACAGAATATTTAAAATTACATGTGTGGCCCACATTTCTATCGGCTAGTGCTAGTCTAGTCTAGCCCTATGCTGTTAGTATGACTATCTTGTATCTTTGGCATTTTAACCATGGTTAACTTTCTTGTGTGATTGATTTTACTTTCTCCTCACATTTTCCTGTGAGTATGTTAATTTTCAGTAGTTGTTTCATTTGTTTTGGAGTTGTATTTTTAAAATAAGTAGATATAAAGGGGCGCCTGGGTGGCGCAGTCGGTTAAGCGTCCGACTTCAGCCAGGTCACGATCTCGCGGTCCGTGAGTTCGAGCCCCGCGTCAGGCTCTGGGCTAATGGCTCGGAGCCTGTTTCGATTCTGTGTCTCCCTCTCTCTCTGCCCCTCCCCCGTTCATGCTCTGTCTCTCTCTGTCCCAAAAATAAATAAAAAACGTTGAAAAAAAAAATTTAAAATAAGTAGATATGAATAAAGAGAATGAACAACATAATCAGAGAATTATTTTTATGAACAGGCTCAGGAGACATTCCTCTGAAATAAAGGATTTTTAAGTACTTCTTAAGTAAACAGTCTTGTCAAATTTTCATTATTGGTAGATATACTACACAAAAAAGGACCTAAGAGAATAAATTGATTCAGAATAATCCTCTTTTATTCCTATTAGAGGAGCCGATGTTGCATCATCTTAAAAAAAAAAAAAGAGAGAGAGAGAGAGCCATGAGCAGTTTAGCAAGAGAGGGGAGCTGTTTTTCTGAGCATTATTCTTTATCACCAAACCTTTTTCTTACAGATTCGAGAAGGCTTGGTCAAATTTGGACTTTAAAAAAAATTCTTTGCATTTCTAGCTTTGAAATTTAAACCTGTATACATTTTTTCCAAGTTTTTATTTAAGTTCTAGTTAGTTAACATATAGTGTAATATTGGTTTCAGGAGTAGAATTTAGTGATTCATCACTTACATATAACACCCACTGCTCATCACAAGTGCCCTTCTTTATACCCATCACCCATCTAGCCAATCCCCCACCCATCTCCCTCCATCAACTCTCACTTTGTTGTCTATCGTTAAGAGTCTCTTGTGGTTTCTTTCTCTCTCTCCTCTCCCCTCCTTCCTGTGTGTTCATCTGTTTTGTTTCTTAAGTCCCACATGTGAGTGAAATCATATGGTATTTATCTTTCTCTGATGTATTTTGCTTAAAATAATACACTCTAGCTCCATCCACATCATTGCAAATGGCAAGATTGTGTTCTTTTTGATGGCTGAGTAATATTCCATCATATATACATACCACATCCTCTTTATCCATTTATCAGTTGAAGGACATCTGAGCTCTTTCCCTAATTTGTCTATTGTTGATAATGCTGCTATAAATATTGGGATGCATATGTCCCTTCAAATCAGTACTTTTGTATCCTTTGGGTAAATACCTAGTAGTGCAATTGCTGGGTCGTAGGGTAGTTCTATTTTTAACTTTTTGAGAAACTAAATTTGCATACAGTTAAGGCATACTTGCCCATATCCATGTCTTTAGTGAATCTGGTTCTGCTGAGAGGAATATATGAGCCCTTCCACCAGGTTCTGGCTGGCTCCTAAAGTTCATCCATGTCGACGTTCTTGATTTTAGGCAAGTTAGTTCATCTCTCCAAGCCCAATTTGTCTCATGTAACATCAAGATAATTATAATAGCTAGTCATTGTATTCTTGTGAGAATTAAATGAGATAATTATCCAAGGCATTTAGCACAGTGTCTGACACATTAGTGCTCAATACATATTAATGGATCTTAGAGGTATAACTTTGATTGTGGAAATAGCGTCCTCATTTACCTCCCCTTATTTTGGCCCTATATTCTTCTAATGGGATGCATCAACAGAAGGCTAAGTGATTTTTCCAACATCTTTAATGAGTTGAAAGCACTCTTGGCTTTAGAACTCAAGTTTCAGTCCTTCTATGTTCTGGGCCAGGAGCCAGAAATTATTGCTGGCTACAGTTCAGATTCTGGGAGAGAAGCAGGGTGACTACAGTCCTGACAAGGACTTTTGTGGAAGTCAAGAACCTTACATGGATCCTGACACTGTTATTTGTATCACTTATGTTTCATAGGCACTGACGGGGCTAGGGATGACCCAGTTAAACTCAGATAGCTAAAGCAAACTGAGAGAAACATGGCCTGGGATTAGATCTTTCCAGCTATAGGGTGATAGTGGGGATAGGAAGGGCAAGCAGAACACACATCAGAGGTTATGGCAACAAACGTACTCATCATTGGGGTCCAACGTGAGTGACATCGTAACAAGAACATCTGACCGCCAGACTGCACAGCCACAGGTTCTCTTCACGTGGCAATGTTTGAGGATCTACTCAATTCACATCTGGGGCATCTGTTGGAAGAGCCTAGATAACATGCCAGGACTCAGGACTGCAGAGGAAAGCTCAAGAAGATAGGATCACAGTCCTAGAAATACTGGGCGCTCTACTAGGATAGAAGCTCAGGAAAGAATCTGTCAAAGAGTTCATGCATGAAGAGCAGGGGACTCCAATAACAGGTAGAGGCTAGTTCCTGAGAACGGAGCCTCAGCAGATTTGTGGTAAGATTAGCTTGATGCTCATTTTCCTTGAAGAACAAAACCAATCCAATATTGTTCCTTAAATCTCTCTTGCCTGAGTTCTAGAAGGCGATGGGGCTGGGTTTATAGACTGGGAAATGGGAATTAGTGACTATTCAATGACCCCTTACTGAGGAAGAGAAGTAGTCAAGTTATGATAATCCCAACAGTCAGTTTGACAAATATGGGTACCACCGAGACTGTGGGAAATCTCAGTAATACCCCTAACTGGTATATGGGACTTGGAGCCTCTGATTCCTTTAGAAGATCAAGCCTCTTTTTTTCCTTTTTATAATTTAATTAATTAATTAATGTATTTATTTATTATAATTAATTGTCAAATTGGCTTACATACAACACCCAGTGCTCATCCCAACGAGTGCCCTTCCTCAATACCTATCACCCACTTTGCCCTCTCCCCCACTCCCTATCAGCCCTCAGTTTGTTCTCTGTATTTAAGAGTCTTTTATGGTTTGCCTCCTTCCCTCTCTGTTTGTAACTATTTTTTCCCCTTCCCTTCCCCCATGGTCTTCTGTTAAGTTTCTCAAGATCCACATATGAGTGAAAACGTATAATCAAGCCTCTTCTTGTGAGATGTTTAGTACCTTAGATAGGTAAGTTAGTGGAAGAGTCACACTCTTGGCCCCACCATTCATTGTTTCTTGGTGCAAATTACTTTGCTTTTCTGAGCCTCAGTCTATACAATGGAGATAAATTACAGGACCCACCTCATAGGATTTCTTTGAGGCTTAAACTAGATAATCAACCTAGGATATTTGGCATATCTCTAAGTACTCAATAGATATTAATAGTAATTATTATTATCTAGTTACTAATCTTAGTTTTCCTTTTGGCAAGTGTTACAGTAGACAGTGTAGTGTGCTTCTCTGATAACTTCAATATCATGATCCTTTTAGCCCAGAAATTTATCGTGACCCAAGCAAATTGTAGAGCCTGTATCTGTGGTCACTAGGACGGATACTGACTTACTAATCATGTCAGATGAACAAATATCTAAAGCTCTTTTGGTCAAGGATCAAAGTTCCTGAGGAACTTCTGGGCAGAATAAAGGAGGGAAGAATACTGAATAAGTAAAGGAGGAATTGGGCAGCGTAGGTTCCTAGCAGGAATGGAGAAGGCAACTTGGGAAAGTAAGGTTCCATCCTGACCATTTAACACCTTCATGTTATTGCAGTAGGAGACACATCAAAGGCATTTGTTAGGCGTCTTATTTGCATAATTAATGTAGCTCACTCCCACCAATTCCCATTCATTCCCGCTGCTAGCACCGTGCACTTACCACCATGACCTCCTAGTGGTCTCCCTGTTCCCCTCTTCCTAATTCTGATCCATCTTCTTCAGGTCACAGGAATGACCTTTCTCAAAATATACAATGGACCTTTTCCTCTTGAACTTGCGAGGCTCTCAAGTTCTGCCCCCTGCCTGCCTCACGGCTCTTCTCTCGCTCTGCTCCCTCTCAGTCCATCTCTGTACTTCTTTCCAGTCCTCCAATATCTGTGCTTGTCTCTGCCATGAGACATTGCAGTCAAGGACACCAGACATGGATTTCCCTGAAAACCCTTCCCTTCCCCTTCCTGAAACTGGTCAGCTCCCATTGTTAGGAGCCATCTTTGCAACCCGCCCTTCTCTTTTCTACTATGCCATCACAACTTTATGAAATAGTCACCTGTTTGTTGTCTGCCTTCTCAACTAGAATTTAAAACATCAAGAGGACATTAAAAAATCAGTCTGCCTAACATGGCACCTGATACATGGTGGGTGACGATTAGATATTTGTTAAAGGATGGACAAAAGAGTAAAGAAATAGGTCCAAGACAGAACAAAGAGATGTGGCAATGTTGTTAGCTTTTAAAAATAATCTCAAAAGGGATACTAGGTTGACGGGAGAGGAAGAGGGAGCTAGAAATTATGCTGGAAAGACTAGAGAGATAAGAAGTAATGAGGTGATTTTATGAGGTGAAAGTGTGTAAAAGAAACAGACAGTGAGTATCCTGGGAATCGCTAGAGGTGAAATAGAGGACGACTGGCAGAACCTAGAAAAAAAACAGTCACAGTGAACTGCAACCGAAGCAGAGAAGCACCTTGTGCAGCGGAGGGTAATGACTTAGTAACCTTCGGGTACCAGAGGGAAGGAAAGTGACCATTGTTTAGCTCTGTGCTTTATTTCACTGACAGAGGTGCACACATGATCACGGTCAGCTCTTCCAAGATAAGTCTTCCTTGCTGCTTTGCAGCTCTACCTGAACATTCCTGATGAACAGTTGTCACTTTGCAAGGCTCCATGAACGCTAGGATGTATTTTAACAACAAGAAGAAGATTCGCGAACCAACCGAATGCCGAAGCAAGCACTGTTGTATATTTGATGCGAAGACTTCTTTCCTAGGAAATGCCATGTGAATCTTGTCTAATTTCGACTCATGACACCAGTGCATCTACCTAACAAACCTCTTTCCCAGATCTCTTTAAATTTTTCACTTAAAGCTTTTTTTTCCCAGGAATTTTTAGCAGCAGAGAAGAATCAACTCACATACTTAGAATATATATGTTCACCTTCTCTGTCCTTTTCCTGGATGTCGCATCGCGTGTGTGTCTCAAGATTCCTCTTCCGATTTAACTGTGTCATATCCTAAGGGCCATCTTTGCTTACTGGTAAGCAAGGAATGGAGGGGAAGCCTGGACTTGCTGTTTAACGCTGGAGCATATTCCCCGGGGGATGGATTCATGCTAAAATTGATAAGAAACAGGATTAGGAAAAGATTTGTCTTGGTAATGACAGCTTTTGTATCTGGAAGTCCCGCCACTTAGAATTGATGGCCCCTCTCTTTCTGCAGCCTGCCTTCGCTGGCCTATTTTCTCAGACAGCTTCTTGATGGTTTCCTTCCCCTGACACCTTCCTTTCACCCTTCCTGCCACCTTTGTTCTTAGGATTTCTTCACTCTTGTCACCTCTGTTCCTTTCTGTTTCTCCTGCTGTCACTTAAACTTTTTATCTTTCTACCAAGTTGGATCAGATTTTCCCTTTTGTCATAAAGGAGCCTTAGAATGACTCCAGGCAATATGGAGTGAGTCCGAAATTTATGTGTGGACTCTAGCCTAGGTATCCCGGCAGGCTCCTCTGGCACCATGGCCACGGGGCAACTTACTGCAAGTTTTTATTACTGCCTCCGTGGTCTCTTTCAGGCAGTTGGTTTCCATAACTTTTCTTTACACCGGAGTTCGGTCTCCTTCCCAATCTTTCCTCTATGCCTTGGAAAATTCTTCTTATCAGTTCAACATTACAAACCTAAGGTTTAATTTCTGCCTGAGCACCTTGAAACCTGCTTATCATCTTCTTTCAGGAAGCCACGGAAATCGGTTATGGTAAAGCTTCCTGTCGAACAGATTTGCACAGCAGCCAGGGCAAAGCCTTTAAAGAGCGTACCAAGAAGAACGCAGGACGCTCTGCCTCCTACTGCCCATCACATTTCTTGGCTCCCGTGTCCACATCTGTGAAATGGGGATAACAAAAGTACCCACCTCGTAGGATTGTCATTAGTGTTAAATGAGTTCATGCATGTTAAAAAGTTATCAACGGGCCTGTCCATAGTTAATGCTCGATAAATGTTAGTCATGATATTAATTATATTTGTTATTATTATAATTGACGTTTGACATAGTATGCAGCCTTTATTTTTTTAATATTAAAAACAATTTTTAATGTTTACGTTTATTTTTGAGACAGAGAGAGAGCATGAGCGGGGGAGGGGCAGAGAGAGAGGGAGACATAGAATCCGAAGCAGGCTCCAGGGTCTGAGGCATCAGCACAGAGCCCGATGTGGGGCTCGAACTCGCCGACGGCGAGATCATGACCTGAGCCCAAGTCGGACACTCAACCGACTGAGCCACCCAGGCGCCCCTTAATATTTTTTATGTTTATTTATTATTTTTGAGAGAGAGGCAGAGCGCAAGTGGGGGAGAAGCAGAGAGAGACACACACACAGAATCCAAAGCAGCTCCAGGCCCCGAGCTGTCAGCAGAGCCCAACGCGAGGCTTGAACCTGCGAACTGCAAGATCATGACCTGAGGCTTAGTCAGTTGCTTAACCCACTGAGCCACCCGGGCACCCCAATATGCAGCCTTTAAATATGTTATCAATCTAATAAGAGATTTCTACTCTTCTTTAAGCCTCAATTCTTTCACTGGTACTTCTTTCTAATAACAGATCTTCTAATATTGCCTCCTTGCTGAGTTTTTATAACTCTCTTCCCACTATTCACAGAACTTAGGTGTTCATTCCCATCCATCTTTGGAGAGTTCCTTATCTGAAGTAATTTTATTCTCATAGTAATCTGAGTCGATCTCTTTAAATCTCTTGCCTGTTTTGTTCCCTGCAAATCATTCCATCTATGTGCCAAGAAAATTAACACTTCTATATCCTGACTCTGGTTTCCCTCTTTAACGTACAGTTCAGAGAGGTGATTTTAATTTTTAAGCACTAATCATTTTGAGCCTTTGTTACCGTAGAAACCACAGTTCTCATCCTGAAACATGACAGCAGCGATCACCCCTGACAGTTCACAGACCTGAATTTCAGACAATCAAAGGCAAAGTAATTTGGAGGTCTGTTCGTTTAGAATTTTCTCTTTCACAATTCCAAGGGAGCACAGCTCAGGCTCTCTTCCAATTTGTCAGCAGCAAGAAAAGGCATGTAGATAGAGAGCCGAATACCACCTTTCAGGCCAAGGTATCAGCCCCAAACACATTTTTATTATTCTCTGGAAAATAAGGTTGTAAAAAAAGTAATTGCTGACATCACCTTAATGATAGCACTTTAAGTATGCTGCTGTAATTAAAATAGGAATTTTATTACACTAGACCTCTGAGAGCCTAGCGTATATACCATTCAGATCTCAGGATTTACAGAGCAAGCAACTTTGATTCCTGCTGTTTTTGCTGCGTGGGCCACACGTTTCCTTTGTGCCTCACCTAGTTGCAGCTTATGTAGAAAACCACCTCTCTCCTTCCGAACAACAATAAGCATCTGTGTTTAGAATGATGCCCTGCAGTGATGGTGCCAAGGCTTTCAACAAACTGAAATGTCACAAAAGGAAGTCCTCTGCCCCCTTGGGTTTCTTCTAGAATAAAATGTATACATCTTGTGCAGTGAGGTTAGAATCCTGCAAGACAGTTTGGTTAAAATTTGAAAAGGGCTCTCTTCTTTCGGGGGGACGTCCTACCCATTTTATTTCTATTACCTGATCCGTTAGTTAGAAATCGTATACACCTGCTAGTTATAAAGACCCTCTTTTTTAAGGTGTCGGCCCTTTTTTTTTTTTTAAGGCGTTTTCCTCAGAAGTCCCATCCAAAAACTTCTATCCACACCTTGTTAGCCAGAAATTAGTCACCTGGAAAGTATATAACTTATCAGCTGAATATATTGCCTTCTGTCCAAAAAATCAGCATTCTATATTAAGGAAAAAGGAAAGAAGGGATATTGGTTTGGCAGTTAGTAGCCTTCACCCCAAAGGACAAAGTATAAAAACAAGTATTAACAGCAGATTCCTGTCTTCCATACTCTCTCTCTTGAATTGTTTTTTTTTTTAATTTTTTTTAACCTTTATTTATTTTTGAGACAGAGAGAGACAGAGCATGAACAGGGGAGGGGCAGAGAGAGAGGGAGACACAGAATCGGAAGCAGGCTCCAGGCTCTGAGCCATCAGCCCAGAGCCGGATGTGGGGCTCGAACTCATGCACCGCGAGATCGTGACCTGAGCAGAAGTTGGACGCTTAACCGACTGAGCCACCCAGGTGCCCCTCTCTCTTGAATTGTTTATCCACAGAAAAATACTTATTTATTCAGCATATAAATATTCAGAAATATTTTTCTGTTGACAGAAAAATTACTCTTAATCACAATAAAATTGAATATCGGCCCGATCCTTAATGACTTTTCTGAATCAGCAAAGTTCTATTTTTTAAGTATCGTTTTCATGCAACTTGAGTGTTTTAAATTATTTGAGAGTGGGCCATTTGGATATGACACGTTGGGTCCCAGATGAAAAGAATGTTTCATTCTCATCCATATTACACTTCTCAATCCTTTGAACTAAAGCAAGTTTCTTATAATCCTAAAATCCAGTACATAGTTTTCAGAAGTTAAAAGTCGGTCCCTGACACCCTTCCTGTACTAGTACGGATAGGTCCTGCCTCTATTATTAGTCCACTGTCGTCCGTTTGATGTACTTTGATACGAATAATTCTCTCAAGATTGTTTTGTAAGTGGTAGTAAAATATACATAAAACGTAAGCATGTACATAACATAAAATTTGCCATTTTACCTATTTCTAAGTGTACAGTTCAGTATCGTGAGGTATATTCACGTTGTTGTGGAACTCCCCATCTTGTTTTTATGTCATTATTTTGACCTAATCATTTTCTTGTCTACTATAGTCTCTGGCACGAAGTAGTGCTCTGCCACTGTTTGTTCGTGCAGGTGAATTTTTCTTTTAATGTTTATTTACATTTCAGAGAGAGAGACAGAGTGTGAGCAGGGGAGGGGCGGAGAAAGAGGGAGACACAGAATCGGAAGGAGGCTCCAGGCTCCGAGCTGTCAGCACAGAGTCCGATGCAGGGCTCGAACCCGTGAACCGCGAGATCATGACCTGAACCAAAGTCACACGTTTAACTGACTGAGCCACCCAGGTGCCCCTATCTAGGTGAATTTTTGAGTAGTCATGTTCCTACCATATTTATTTGGCATTCCAGTGATTAAATAAGGCAAGTACTTTGTAAACAGCCATAAGCTGGTCTAATTGGGCAATGTACTATTTAGCAATGAACTTTCTATCCAAAACACTGCACAGGTGATTTTATGCAGTACAGTATCGTCATGTCACAGTCCCTAAAACTAAATGTAAGACATTTAAAGCTCCAAACGGCTCAGATAATTTTATGACATGAGTAAAGTCTCTGAGTCCAGTGTGTTACAATACCAGCTTAATGATAGTCCAAAAAGGTTTCTCATTTTTAGTATTTTAATGATGATTATAAGAAAGTTCTCTTTTGGTTTTATATTCTTTCATTCTGTTTTGCTTTAATCCGTAGAACTTATTCTTTTCTTCTTTGACAATTCAGTGGTTCTCCTTAAAATAATGAAATCCACCAGCAGGGAAAATACCTAATGAGATCTCTCCAAAGGTGCCAGTGAGAACTGACCAAAGAGTTTCAGGGGGACTCCAGTATATTCCAGAGTCAGACCTAAGCTCCAGGCATGCCTGAAGATGTTTTCCTACTCTGACATCCCAAATTTTTGTTCACACATTGCATTCACAGTGCTCCGCCCATCAGACACAGTTGTTCCCATTTTCCAGTCTCCAAGAGCATTGTAACTCGAATGCAGGAAGATAGCTCTATATTTTAATAACACATAAACATTTGAGCATTGTTATTTCTTGCATCCCTTCTTGTGAGTCCTAGACTTTTTTTTTCAATTTTAATTGGATTTTGTTTTGAAACTTTGCTTCTATATGAACACTCAGAGGAAAAGTACTTACTTCTTGCCAGTTATCTATGAACAAAGAATCCTTTGATTTGTAGTTTTAAAGATTAACCCTCTGGGTTCTCTTCACAACTGCCTTGACATTTTGGGTTCTGTTAATTTTATTTTGCTTTTTTTTTTTTTACTTTTGCATTTGAGACCATTAAATTTGATTTTGTTGCTCAGGAAAAAAATAATATGTATATAGAAGATCTCATGGGCTCTTCATGACCCCAGAGCAAGAAGAGAGAAGAGTGGGCTTACAGTCCTTCTTTATTATTTAACCAGCAGAGATTAAAATGACTTGAATTTTATCATTAATAATAATGCTTTTCACACCAAGTTAGTGCTTTTTATTCCTAAGAGTACCGAATATTGTATTTTGACACAACCCAAGGGACGTAGAGAAATGGAAGTTATATATACATTTTTAAAATTTTTTTAAATGTTTATTATTTTTGAGAGAGAGACAGAGAGAGAGACAGAGCATGAGTGGGGGAGGGGCAGAGAAAGAGAGAGACACAGAATCCGAAGCAGGCCCCAGGCTCTGAGCTGCCAACACAGAGCCTGATGTGGGGCTTGAACTCACAGACTGCGAGATCGTGACCTGAGCTGAAGTCAGCCACTCAACTGACTGAGACACCCAGGCACCCCTATATACATTTTTTGAAAATTTGAAATAAGCCACTTCCTTTGCATACCAGATCAATGCTGTGTTTAGATGCCTTTCCCCCATGCATAGTGGACATGGGAGGTACAACATCCAAGGTAGGTTTTTCTTTGTTGATGATTGTTCTCACATCTTATTCTTGGGCTAGCATCCAGTTAAAAGGTCTGGGCCTTGCTGTTAAGAACAAGCATATTTTAGCAGCATCTGGGTGGCTCGGTTGGTTGAGGGTCCGACTCTTACTTCATCTCAGGTCATGATCGCAGGGTCGTGGGATTGAGCCCTGTGTCAGGCTCTATTACTGAGCATGGAGCCTGCTTGAGACCCTGTCTCTCTCTGTCTCTGTCTCTGTCTCTCTCTCCCTCAGCCCCTACCCCCTCTTCTTTCTATAAAATAAAAAAAAAAATTTTAAGGAACAAACATATTTTAGGTTACAATTTATATCTTCTTTGGGTAACCTGCTTTTGAGAAAGGATGTGTAAGTCACATATATTTTTGAAATTTGAGCCCTTTTTTTTTTGAACAGATAATAATATCGAAAATCAGGAGATGGCTGTTGATCTTTAAGTTAGTAAAAGAAATTTAAATATATTCATAAGCAATAATAATGCATTTCCCAATCATTGTTTCTGGTCCAGAATGTTTCAGTAAAACTCCTAGTTCTGATATTAAGACATTTACATTAAAACTACTTATGAAACTATTTACAGTATTCTAAAATTTCTACTAGCTATTAGTGATGGATGATATTTTATAATAAAAATTCAGACTGGTGAAATTGTATATGATGTGGGAAATAAGTGTTATGGTGAAACAAAAATGCTAATATGGCATATATGTATTGGAAAGTCAATGAAAAAAGAGCTACTAATAAGTGTAATCATTTCACATTTCACTGAGCGGCTATTATATATACATCACTCTGCTGGACACTGATTTTGTGATGAATCAGAGATAGAATTTTCTGAATATTCATTTACCTAGGAGATGATGATAAGCCAAAGAGGAAGTACAAAAATGAAAGCAAGTATGTAATTATCTAGTTATCTCCAAAGCATGTGCCGTTTCCCTTAAGATAATGTGCTGCAGCAAAGCAGTAGGTAAGCTTGAGCCTTATCAGAGAGACTTAAATTTGTATCCTGGTTTCATCTTCCCTCATTGAGTAATATGTGACTGTGAGCTAATTACCCATTTTGAGTTTCTATTCTGTGATTTGGAAGATACAATAGTCTGTCCTTCTAGGTTTATTTTTGAAAAAGGAGTGAAAAGAAACGAGTAATTCAGGTGCATAGTATGGTGCCTGGCACATAACAAGGGTTGACTGTATGCTCACTATTTATCTTGTCATTACAGAGAAGCCATATACATTTAATTAGAAAAATATGCACATAATATACATACATAATTATGCACATTCAAAATACATATTATATATGCAGGAAAAGGTTAATGTCAACACGCTTCATCTTAATATTAACCAAACCTCTGAGGTAAAGTTAAATATCAGCAGGAAAATGACAGTATGCTTCTTTTCACCAAATTTAGGCCATTAACGCCAGTGATGAAGATTAACATGTTTTGCCTAAAATAAGCTCCCTTAATCCACTGAACCCACCAACACTTTTTGACCTAACTGGTACGGGTGTTTGGGATGATGTTGAAGATTACTGCATTTTGGATTTTAATCAGCAACAAGGAAAGAAGGAAGAAGGAAGGAAGGAAGGAAGGAAGGAAGGAAGGAAGGAGAAGGAAGGAAGGAAGGAAGGAAGGAAGGAAGGAAGGAAGGAAGGAAGGAAAGAAGGAAGGAAGGAAGGAAAGAAGGAAGGAAGGAAGGAAAGAAGGGAGGGAGGAAAGGAGGGAGGGAGGAAGGAAGAGGGAAAGTTTACAGATTTCCTCTTAGTTAAGTATATGCCGGGATTCTGTGAGTTAATGTTGTTAGTGTCATTTAGCTTTTGAAGTGAAATGCTACCGCCCTCTGTGTGCTTCTCGTCTTGTTTGCCATAGTGATTTAGGGCAGGCTGTTGAAGGACTGCTTGTTTCTTGCTTACATGTTGTACTCTCAACACAGTAAAAATAGTAGTGGAGGCTACTGACCTTCTATATCCATTACTCCCTATTTCTTTAATAATAGAACCCCCATTTTTCTCAACTGGGTGCATTCCTTTAAAGCTACCTGTGAATCTACATTGTGGGTGATACGATAAAAGCTAAAATGTCACATGGGATATCTGGGAAACGTCCTACAAAGAAGGGGCATGACTTCCTTTATCTTTTCCTCTGTTCTACTTCTTTAGTGTGGATCTGATGGCTGGAGATCAGGAAGCCATCTGAGAGCCGAAAGGGGCACCTGTGTGTTGAGACTATGGAGCAAGCAAATGGAAAGATCCTGGGTCTGCAGCATAGCGATGAGCCATTCCAACCCTGTAGATTTTGCCCTGGAACATTTTCTGTAAGAGAGAATAAATCCTACTATGTCTAAGCCATTATTAATTTAGATTATCTGTCACACCTAGCCAAGCCTATTCCTAAAAATTAAAAGTAACATAAAGAAATTTGTATAGATTGTAGAATTTGTACTACATTAAATTCTGAATTAACTTCTTCCATTTGCTTGTCATAACATATCAGCCTTCAAGGTGGAACTTTTGTCTTGGCAGTGTCTCTGTTATATTTTTCTCTTTCGAGTGCCTTGTCTCTTCTGTAAAATCTGTTAAATATTAATTAGCCTTTCTGAATTTGAAAACTTAACTTAGGTCAAGATTTAGCATCATCAAGGACAATGCTGTTTAAAAAATTGAGATTTTTCTTACCCATTTTCTTGTGCAGGCTAAAATCCTTCTCCTTATATAGAATTTTTCCAGCTTTCTCTCAGTGTATCAGCAGCTCCTAAGACTTTATATGGGTACATTTATACCCATTTAATCTATTGCAGCTTCTTCATCGTATTTTATAGATCCTCATAGGACAACCATCCTTCCTTTCCATGGCATTTCTTTCCATTCTTTTCCTACTTTCTTTCAAGAGGCTTTGTGTTTAAAGAGGGAGAATTTATAGAAGTAATTTTGTAAATAAATAAAAGAAAAAAGAGTCTGCTTCTGTGTTTTCCTCATTTGTATCAGTTAGGTTTTCCCCATTAACACAGCATAGTTGACCACCCCAAATGTCAGTGCTTACAACAATCTCCATTTATTTCTTTTTCTTTCCTGGGTCTATGGGATGGCTGGGTCAGCTTTGTCTCTAACGTGGATTGGGTTCAGACCTGCCCCATGTGTCTCTCATTCTGTAACTGACAGCCGCATGCCATATTCTTCTCCTGGCAGGTGGTGGGACAGCAAGAGGACTGAGTCTCTTAAGACATCACCTCGGGACTATCACTCTGTCACTTCTGTTAGATTCCATTGGCCCGAATTAGTGAGGCAGGGGGATATCTACTCCACCTGTTCCTTGGAGAAGCATTGCAAAGTTATAGGGCAAAGGGTGCAAATCTGTAATCTTATTACAGCAAACTGAAATATTTGAAGCAATACTTAATTCTAGCATACAGCTACGAATGAATGTATGCCTTCACTTGATGCTCAACGTCTACACATTTGCAGACACACGTGCACGTGAGCACACACACACATACACACAAGCACAGAATCATCTAATTCTGGCTTTAAGGTCTAGATGGAGTAAAGTCCAAAAAGGTGAAAGGAATTCATGTCCTTTGGGAGGTGTGAGCTGTATGTTAGAGAACTCTTTATATTCATCATCTTTAGAGAGAGTTCTTCCATTTTCTCGTATTAAAATATAAATGGAGGGGCGCCTGGGTGGCTCAGTCGGTTAAGCGTCCGACTTCGGCTCAGGTCACGATCTCGCGGTCCGCGAGTTCGAGCCCCGCGTCGGGCTCTGGGCTGATGGCTCAGAGCCTGGAGCCTGCTTCCGATTCTGTGTTTCCCTCTCTCTCTGCCCCTCCCCCGTTCATGCTGTGTCTCTCTCTGTCTCAAAAATAAATAAACGTTAAAAAAAAATTAAAAAAAAAAAACAAAATATAAATGGATTGGTAAGTTAACCACACTGTATACTGTATTGTTTAATTCTACATTTATTTATTTTTGAGAAACAGAGTGGGACAAAGCGTGAGTGGGGGAGGGGCAGAGAGAGAAGCAGACACAGAACCTGAAGCAGCCTCCAGGCTCTGAGCAAATGGTCAGCACAGAGCCTGATGCGGGGCTCAAACCCACAAACTGTGAGATCATGACCTGAGCCGAAGTCAGACGCTCTACCGACTGAGCCACCCAGGTGCCCCTGTATTATTTAATTCTAAATGCCAAAGCTATCAGCCAATATCCTGAGAGGCACATCGGGTCTCTTGAGGAAACTTGCTTTTGCTTCTGATAACTGGTGTCACTTCATTTTAGAATCCAGCTGATTTTACTTAATGGACAAAATGAAGATAGTGGCTAACTTTACTGCCTCAAATTCTTCCAGCTCAGTGGTGCTTTGAGAACTGTGCTAAAAATACCCTGCTCGACAGAGTGTAGTTTCTATATACGATTGTAATATACTTTGGGGCCTCTACGGACATAAAATATTATAGCTCCATGACAGGCTGCTTCATTGGTTGTTAGAGGTCGGACCAATTACAATAGGTGCTTAGGCTTTCAAAAATTTATTGTTCATGCCCCCAGATCACAATTTGAAAAACAGAAACACTAATCATGATGATAGGTTGGACACTACAGTTTTATACTACTGAAGCTGAAGAATATGCACTAATCAGGCTCATTATAGTTAGTTGGTTTCTAACTATTTGGGTATAATTCCCTGAGGAAGGAGAGACATTTACTGCTCACAGAATATACCTATGCCCCTCTACCTTTCATGGCTCCCTTTGCATCTAGGCAGGGGCCAGTGGCTCGATTTAGACAATGACCTGGGAGTCAATATTACTGTTAAGCTGCTGGGCCAGTGCATTTAACAGCCATCATGTCACCCTCTGGCTCTTTTTCTCCTGCTGTCCTGGCCTGGGAGGCACAACTGGTGATGGTGGTACCACAAGATTGAAGCAGCCGGGGTCATGTTGTTACCAGCCTGGACTCTCCCTCAGCCTGCAGTGGAATTGGCAAACCAAGAAATAAAAGTTTTTTGGAGTTATATCCTACATTTTTTCGAGTGTAGTCATTTCCATTTTAGGGATAAAGAAAGTAACTGAAGTTCATAAAGTCCAGATCTTCTGCCAACCCAGATTGATAATCTCATATACTCTACAGTGGTGTGGCTTAAACTTATCTAACTTACCGACTCGTATCTGCAATAGCTTGGTCTTTAATCAGTTGACCGGACCTGCTGGCCTTAGAACGTTATAAAACCATGTGAGGAAATTAACTCATGAATCATAAATTAGCTATTATTTAATTTTATTTTCCCCCATGGAAAATGTTGAGCATTTTCCTCCATATCTTGGGGTGGTGTGTGCAGCACACGCGCACATGCACACACACACACACACACACACACACACGCTCCTCTGTCTACCAGATCTAATCCTGGTTTTGACAATACCATTCATGGCGTGATCTTAAGAAATCACATACTTTCTCTGAGCCTAGTTTTCTTCTTCTTAAAAGAAGAGATTTCATGAGATGAATTTTTTTTTTCGAACTGTGGCTCCCAACCCATTCGTGAGTTATAAATCCACAGAAGATGTCTACCAGCATTTTTTCGAGACTTTATTTTTTTAGAGTAGTTTTAGGTTCACAGAGAAGTTAAGAGGAAGGTACAGAGACATCTCATATCCTGCCTTCCCCCATCCCCTACACAGAGCCTCCCTCCTTATCAATAATCCCACACCAGAGTGGCACATTTGTTAAAATTGATGAACCTTCATTGACGCATTGTACTCATCCAGAGTCCATAGTTTACATTAGAGTTCATTTTCGGTGATTACATTTTATTTGGGTGCATCTGGTTTGGACCAATGCACAATGCCATGAATCCATCATTATAATAGCATGATTTAACTACCCTAAAAATCCTCTGTGCTCTGCTTTTTCATCCCTTTCCCACCCAACCCCTAGCAACCACTGATCTTTTTACTATTTCCATAGCTTTGCCTTTTCCAGAACGTTATAGTTGGAATCATATTGTATGTAGCCTTTTCAGGCTGGCTTCTTTCACTTAGTAATATGCATTTAGGGTTCATCTGTGTTTCTTCATTGCTTGATACGTTTTTTTCTTTCTAGTGCTGAAGAATATCCCACTGTCTGGATGTACCATGGTTTATTTATCTCTTCACCTACTGAAAGCTATCTTAGTTAGTTCCAAGTTTTGGCAGGATGAATAAAGCTGCTGTGAACATCTGAGTGCAGATTTTTGTGTGGACGTAAATTTTTACTCCTTTCGGTAAATACCAAGGAGTGCTGGGTCTAAGCTAAATTTCTGGATCATATGGTAAGTTCAGTTTTGTAAGAATCTGCCAAACTGTCTTCCAAAGTGGCTGTACCATTTTGCATCCCACCAGCAATGAATGAGAGTTCCTGTAGCTCCACATCCTTGCCAGTATTTGATATTGTCAGTGGCACTTTTAAAATATAATAAAAGGAAATTGGAAATTAGTAGAGTGCTTCTTATAGTAAGGGTGAGTGTTGTTACATGAAACTCTTGTTTCTGTGTGTGTGTGTGTGCGTGTGTGTGTGTGTATGACAAATATGAATGTGTGTGCTGAGTTGCAATACAAAATATATATTTTTAGTGTGGGATTGTAGTCAAAGTCTGAATAGATGGTGTCTTAAATCTTTTCCAGCTCTAATATTCTTTGGTTCTATGAATTTTCACACATACATACAACTTAGCAACTTTTAAAGATCTTCATAATATCCTAAGGGAAAAACATCTCATTTTGTAAAAGCAGTACATACACATAAATTTTATGTGTGCATATATACAGTCTAAAATATGTATATATGTGTGTACGCACACACATATAATAGAAAAATTATAAAGTTAATACCAAGATTAGCTCTAGATTTGTTAGTTTGCCTTTACATTATGTAATGTTTATGTATTTTACTTTTTTAAACTTTTTTAAGTTTATTTGTTTATTCTGAAAGAGACAGAGACAGCGTGAGCAGGGGAGGGGTAGAGAGAACAAGAGAGAGAGAGAGAATCCCAAGAAGGCTCCATGCTGCCAGCGCAGAGACTGATGCGGGGCTCGAACCCACAAAACTGCGAGATGATGACCTGAGTAAAAACTGAGTCGGATGCCCAACCGACTGAGCCACCCAGGCACCCCCTATGTGTTTTACTTTTTTAAACGTACTTTGAGGGGTGCCTGGGTGGCTCAGCTGGTTAAGCATCCGACTTTGGCTCAGGTCACGATCTCACAGTTTGTGGGTTCAAGCCCCACATCGGGCTCTGTGCTGACAGCTTGGATCCTGGAGCCTGCTTCGGATACTGTGTCTCCTTCTCTCTCTGCCTCTGCTTCTGCTATGTCCATCTCTCTCTCAAAAACAAACATAAAAAAAATTCTTTAAAAAAATGTACTTCGAAAAGATTCTCTAGTTTGAAAAATAATCCTTAAGTGGTGAGCTTTTCATTTGGGTAACAAAGTGGAGAGTAGTAAGTACTGTAGGGGGAAAACATCGTTCAAATCAGGGGCTTGGACATGCCTCCTGTCACACAGCATTTCTGACACGGGGTCCGCTCTCAAACAGCCTCTGCTTTGACAATGCCCCTTCCACTTCTGAAGGCAGAAGGTCTCTAAAGTCCTTGGATGTTTTCCTTTGGAGCAGCAAATAGTGAGGTGAGAATCCCAGGGTAGCAATAGCTTTATTTGTCCATCCAGTACAGGAAATAACTTCTAAAGGAAAGGTTCTAGGGTACAGAACAGCACTTAGTCACCAGTCACGTGAGGCTATGTTGTTAGCATGGTCTCTGGAGTCCATTTTGGACATCTGATGACAAAAGCCCCCTGAGAGAATCAAGAGATCAGTTTTTAAGGTAAACAGAGCCAAAGGCTGGCCGACTTTTCACCGAGATGTTCTATGCTCTAATGGGGAGTGTGATGTTGGACAATTGAGAGAGAAGGAGCTGTGATGCACTCAGTTCCCTCTACCTCAGTTATCGAAGACACAGGGCATAATGCTCGGTGCCACTTAGCACCTCTGAACCTGCTGCCTAGGCTTCTGAGAGAAAGTCACACTAAGTGTTCTATTCCTTTGGATAGCAGGGACACCGCATTTGCTCCCGTTTCCTAAGAGTGTCATACAGGCAGTTTGCTGAAAATGCTGCGACGTGTCCAGAAATGACTGCCAGCACCCTGTTCTGATATGTCAGAAGCCTCTCACTGCACGAGAATCAGAACAAGCTTTTTAAAAAGCTCTTACCAACCTCACAGAGCCACATACAGCCATCTTCTCTCACCGTTCAAGTGTGATTCCCAGAGTCCCCTGAGTCACTACATGCTAATTCAGCTTCCAGCCTCTGGTTTTGGACTAGAGGAATACCAGGGTGTTACAGCTTGAGGGCTTGATGTTTCCCTGCCCTATCACTTCTCTAAAGCACCATTCTGTGTTTTACTTTGTTTTTATGTCCTAACTAACCCATCTTTTTTCCTACCGCTTCATGGCTTAATCGATAAGCCATTGACCTAATTAAAGAAATGTTCATTTCATTGAACCACTGTGTTTTATTCATCAGGTGTGTGTTTGAAAAATGACCTCCCAGTTTGGCACTTGTGCTTGAATTCTTCGTCTTGGGCTACCTCTGATCATTCTAATTCTCTGTTTCTCCTACCCACCCCCCTTTGTGTGTATGTGTGGGTGTGGTATGAAGCACCTCAGATTGTTTTGCACGTAGACACCTTGCAGTTGTGTGGTTTTATCAGACCTTAGGAAACTCCATGGTGAAGCCAGCTGTGTGTACAGAACTCCTTGTCTGCATTCTCAAGCCAAGAAGAAAATTTTTAATGAAGTTAGAGGGAACTCAGCACCTTCCAATGCCTGAAAATTCATCTTAATTTGTTAATATATGCTATTTTCTTGTACGAGAATAAGTAAGAGAATTTTAACTTTTTGTACGTGTCCTACTCAGATTCATACCTACGTTATTATTTCAACTCTGCTTCTAACTTATTATGTGATTTGGGGGCAATATGCATTGTATCTCTAGGCCTGTGTCCTTATGAGGAAATGAACAAACCAAATTAGAATGACCTGCAAGGTTCCTTACTCTCTACAGTTTGTTGATCTGCAAATTGTATCTAAGTCTGAGCTTACCAGTCCTTTAGTTTTAACAGCACTGCCCCTGGGAATTTTCAGAGCATTAATTTTTACATAAATGCAATGACCTTTTTGAGACCAAGGGCTCATGGCAGAGTATTCAGTGAGGTTTAAGTTGTGTGAAACTGAGTTACTCAAGTTTGATCATCTTTCATTTGTTCTGTAGTGTATTCCTCATATGCCTTTAGGCAAATGGTTAATTGGAAAAAGTTGGATTATAAGACATTTTGAGTTCTCCCTTGAAACAATCACATTTAGTTGAAGTGCAGTACTGTCTCAGGACTTTGTAATAAGTTCCTCTTATAGTCAAATCATAGAATCATAAAAATATGAGTTGTTTCTTAGAAATAATGTACTCCTAGCTCCTCTGGCATCCCTCACTGGTCAACATCTAACCTGTGTCTGAATACCTCTTGAGAGGGAGGGAGGAGCCACATCTTCCTAACAGAATCCATTCCCTTTGTGGACAGATTAAATTGCTAGAAAGTTCTTTTTATATTGTGTAAAAATCTTCCACCATGCAATTTCTCCCTCGTATTATTATTGTTGTTGTTGTTTTTATTATTGTCCAGAGCAACACAGAATAATGTTCATCCTTTTGTATCTTATAGCACTCAAGTAGAGGATCAGTATTATGACTGCCTTTTTCTATTATTGTTAACCCTCAAAATGTTTTGTTCTGTTCTATGCCTCCATGTGGTGACCATAGAACCATCCAGGACAGTCCCAATTTATGCCTGTTTTCCTAGCAGAAATAGTAATGGCATCTCTTTGACTCTCAGATTTTTCCTAACAGGACAGTAAACTCTATCCCTCCATGGTAGTGTCTACCAAATTTATTCTGCCGATTTCTAGATCTTAAAGGTGCTCTGTAAGAAAAGAGAAAAAATATTTAGGGAATGCTCTCCCTACAGATTGGCAAAAAACATGAGTAAAAATTTCTGTAGGAAGGAAATCTGCTTTACTTTATTTCCCCTACTGTTTCCAAAACTTACTTAATCATGAAAGTACCTATTATTCCAAGAAATACAGCTTGAAATTCCCTCTTTTAGAAAAATAGCTTAGGTAAATTTTAACATTAATTCCAATTATTTTAAACGTTTTTTTCCCAAATTTTTAGAAAGATTATCCTGAATATTAACCACAGGGCCCTTTCTTTTCTGTCTGTAAACTGAGGGAATTGGAGTGAGCTCTGAGGTTCCACAAATGGGAAAAAAAAAATTGGCAACCGTCTTTGAAGAATCTCCCTCATATTTCTCAGCGTTGAGAAATCACGGTAACTCAGAATCAGCAAGGCATTGGGGATGGTAGGGATCTTTTGGCATTCATGAAGGATATCACTGCAGCCTGGGAGGACTGACTAGCCATTGGGTGAATGGTAGCTGGAAGAATCTACATCTGGAAACTCATCAGGGGATCTGAAGAAAATTGAAGCCTGATCACCAAAGTATGATGTCAGAGACAGATCTCCATGGAAACTGTGTTGTGATGACCCCACTAGCACTGCAACCTCTAGAAACACATCTTCCCAGGATACAGGGTGTCCTCCACCAGCTCTCTCCTACACAGATAAATACAGATGTGTTATCATCTAGTCCAAGAATAGCTGTGTTGACCAAAGCACAAAAATGGGAGAGACTTTTTAAAGTCCACTAACGTAATTTTGTCAACCGTGTACATTGGATTTAAGGGCAGTATCATGTATACTTTAAAAAAAAAAGACCAATACAATTACTATTCAATATGCATCACCATTGTAAGGCATAGGCAGTCATAGAGAGTCAGTTTTAAAATGATCTGCTGAAGATTACGTTTTTAAGTGTCTTTCAACTGCACTAATATAAATCACTTGGGCAATACATTTATTGGATTTGCATAATGACAGAGCATGACAAGATCAGTTATCATTTTTAACTACTGAGTTTTCTGGCGTGATGCTTTTTACCATATCTGTGTGTATACCCTTTCCAAAGCCGGGGCAACATCGCATGCATACATTTTCTGAACCAAAGAAGTAAACACCTTCCTGCGTCCTTTTTTTTTTTAATAGTGAGCAAAAATGCCAGCCCACTATAAATGACTAAGCAGTATTTTCAAGTTTAAAACGACCATGACGCAAAGATGCTTAAAGAGCATTTTCTGTAAAATCGGCACATAAGCTTTTGCTTGTACAGTTGCCTTGTGCATGCTGCCCTCTGTCTACAAAATGTAAGAAAAATAAATTTTTGTCATAAGTTGTCTGGTAATAAGAACAGGCTATTCTGAATATGTGTAGTCTGTAACATTTCTCTCGAGGGTAACAGAAACAATTTCTGATCTAAGAGTAGGTTGTGTTTCTAAAGATCACTTGTGACTCAGGTCTTTGGAACTGGGAACATGATCTGACATAAAGACAGAGTTACATAAATAGTAATCAGGTTCCTAGCAATTTTATCTATTTCTTGCCTTGGCTGTATTTGGTTGTTGAACGGTCAGGAAAAGAGATTGTTAAAATAGCTGAATTAGAATATCCAGGGCAAGTCCGGGTTTCCTATTTTGAGAGTTGGGGCTGTGGAGTTTCTGAGGCTGTCATGTTTCTTCCACTCTTAAATGCTCCTTATCTGTGGCATTGCTCCCATCAAGCTCCCAGGATTGCAGAGGCCAGAAGTTGGGGAGGTACGTTTAGCATCTAGATTCTCCATCAGTCTGTCCGGAGCCCAAATGTCTGTGTTCTTAACACAGGATTCCACACTGAGGAACACCTTCTTTTTTTAAAAATATTTTTAATGTTTATTTATTTTGGGGAGACAGAGAGACAGAGTGCAAGCTGGGGAGGGGCAGAGCTAGAGGAGACACAGAATCTGAAGCAGGCTCCAAGCTCCGAGCTGTCAGCACAGAGCCCGATGCAGGGCTCCAACACACGAAGCTCAGGATCATGACCTGGGCTGAAGTAGGATGCTTAACCAACTGACCTACCCAGGCACCCCCTGAGGAATACCTCCTCCTCCTCCTCCTCCTCCTCCTCCTCCTCCTCCTCCTCCTCCTCCTTCTCCTCCTCCTTCTCCTCCTCCTTCTTCTTTCTTCTTCTTCTTCTTCTTCTTCTTCTTCTTCTTCTTCTTCTTCTTCTTCTTTTTTAGCATTTATTCATTTTTGAGAGACAGAGAGAAACAGAGTGTGAGTGGGGGAGGGGCAGAGAGAGGGAGACACAGAATCTGAAGCAGGCTCCAGGCTCTGAGCTGTCAGCACAGAGCCTGATGCGGGGCTTGAACTCATGGACCGCAAGATCATGACCTGAGCTGAAGTCAGACGCTTAACCAACTGAGCCACGCAGCTGCCCCTGAGGAACACCTTAAAGGTTATATACCTAAAACAGTGATTTTCAACCTAGCTGACTATTGGAGTTCTCGAGGAAACTTTTGTGAATGTGCAGATTCCCACGTTTCTCTCCTGGAGCCCCTGACTTCTCAGAGGTGGGCTGGGGCATCGGTACATCCCAGGAGCCTCCAGTGAACAGGGAACCAGTAATCCAAACAATCTAAATCCCTTGCCTCCTAATCAAAAATCCTGTTTCCACAAGTCAGTTAAACTTGACTAAGGAAAAAATACAAATTAAATGAATTCTCAGCAACTGAGGATAGAAAGTTAAATTTATTTCATTTTCCAATATTTCTAAATGTAGTTTCACTTCATTATGTTTGAACTTTGTAACAGAGAAAAGGGGAAGGTTATCATTTTTAGATCAGGAAACTGCCCTTGTACATCAGCAATGGCGAGTCCTCCTTAGCACAAAATGGGTATAAATAAACCTCAGAAGCATTTCCAGTGAGAGGAATTTTAGATGAGCAAATGAAATCTTCATGCCAGGTGAGGAAGGCTTCTTCTGATCCAGGGGCGACCAGAGACTGGCTGAGCCGGATTGAAAGTTCCTTTCTGGGAAAACTCTCTGAAGTTGTTCCAGATCGTCACTGTTTCCTTCTTCTTAAAGTTCTAGATCAAAAGTGTTTTCATCAAAGTCCCCACAGCAGAATTAGTGAGAGAAACAAAGAGTGGTGGGTAAGGGAGGCAGCAGCAATTCTTGTATCCTAATTACTCTGCCCATATTCTCACCTCCTGCATGCTTTAATGTTTTTATCATTTCTGGCACGGTTCTGAGCAGGACCCGTCTTAGCGTAGGCGAAGTAGACAACTATCCATTTATTCAACTATTCACTATGAACGTACATAGTAGCTATCTTTCTGATGCTAGGCACTCCTCCGGTCATGGGGGCAACAAAGATGAACAGAAGAACTCCTATTCACACGGAGTTTATTCTGGAGGGGAGACACACACAAAGCCAACCAACCAAAAACTATAATCAGAATGTTTCTGTGGTGGAACTATGCCTAAGCTCAGATCTAATGGACAAAATGGGAGTTTGTGAGTCCAATAAGGGAGGAGAAGGTTCTAGAGACAGGGACGGAATGAGCACTGTCTAAGGAGACCCCATGACAAGTTCCAGAAAGTGTAAGCAGTATAGCAAGTGTTGTCTGAGGGCCAAATTTGTATTTAGCTTGGGAGACAGATCATGAATGTCATGTGTACCTTGCTCAAGATTTCAGAGTGTGGTGTCCTTGGCGATAGAAGATAATTGAAGATTGTTCAGCTTGGAAGTTACAAAGATCACCGTCTACATGTAAGAAAGGAGGAAGGATGGGGCGCCTGGGTGGCTCAGTCGGTTAAGCGGCCGACTTCGGCTCAGGTCACAATCTCGCGGTCCGTGAGTTCGAGCCCCGCGTCGGGCTCTGTGCTGACAGCTCGGAGCCTGGGGCCTGTTTCAGATTCTGTGTCTCCCTCTCTCTGACCCTCCCCCGTTCATGCTCTGTCTCTCTCTGTCTCAAAAATAAATAAATGTTAAAAAAAATTAAAAAAAAAAAAAAGAAAGGAGGAAGGAAAACAGAATTGAAGGCCTGCACTAGAGGTGCAGAAGTGGACACAGAAAAGAGGAAGGAGCTATAAGAGACAAGTATGGAGTGCAATCTATGGAATCTTGATTTGACCAATGGATGGACAAATGGATGGATGGTTGTATGAATGGATGAGGGAGAAGAATCTAGGCTGATTCCCCATTTTCTGGCTTGTCCACCTAGAAGACTGGGAATAACATCTACCAAGTGTATAGAAGGGGTAACACTGTTGAAGAAGTCATGTCAACAAGGGCTTATCAAATAAGACAGAATGACATGCAATTTTTTGGTAGTATACTGAATAAGATAACGTTCTTTGTAAACCATGCATGAAAAATTCAGTGATTAGTTAATAATTGTTTTTTGATAGTTCAAAACTATAAAAGTCAACATTTTATGCTAATCTCCTTTAAAGAGATTACTTACCTTAGTTACATACAAATTAAGATTATGTGATATATTTATTTTAGGTAGATCCTGATACAAAGTTTTATAGCAACAATAGGAAATGAAAGATTGAGAAGATACATTTCACAACAAAATTGATGATTAAGTCCGTTCATATTCACTGAATCTTCTGTGCTTCAGTGAATATCACTTCACTGTGATCTTCTGTGCTTGTATATTTCCCTTCCTTCTTGTAGTTTCTTGTGTTCATTGTATTTTAAAGAGTTCCTTTATTATTTTCAGTGAAATACAGTGTGAATAGAAAATAGAAAACATTTACTTCAGATATTTCACTTGAACACACCAAATCCTTTTTATGAATTGGGTCTAAGAAGAGTCTTCATTATATAAATCAGGCTTTCAAACAGAACTGACAGGTAGATTTAGAGATTAAAACAAAGGTATTTTTTCAAGTTGGTTTAGAATTCTAAGTCCCAAAGTTTGAAATTACAACTGGAGACATCTGGTAGGAAATTTCAAAATAATAATAAAATTCTATGTCTTGTGAAAACAATTCTGCAGTTTGGGAATTAGATTGTGTTGGGTCACTGAACATGCAACGGGATGAATTTAAATGAATTTTTTACCCCTCTACCTATCTCTGACTAAGGAAATTCTCAACTTTATCAGGGAACTTTAAATTTTTTTTTTTATTTATGATTTAGCAAATTTTTCCTGACCATCCTCCACATACAGGCTCTGTGTAGGTACCAAGATGCAGAGGTGAATGGGGGGGAGTTTCTGCTGACAGAGTCCCTGACCAGGAAGGGAAGTAGACATAAACCAATCAACTACACAACAGCATATACCATTGTCATTGGTAGAAATGAGTGCAAGGTAAACAGAGAAAGAAGGAATTAATTCTGTAACTGTGGGAGAGGGAGCATCAGGCGAGGTTCCTACAGGAGGTAGCTTTGGAGTGGAACTTGAAGGTGAGCAGGGAGGGTAATGATGAATAGAGAATAGTTCAGATGAGTAGCAGAGACTGGGCAATGCTCTGAGAGTGGGCGGCTCAGGAGACAAGTCTTCTGGCTTCTGGGCCTGATATCCAGAAATTCCAGGTCCATTGCTCTGGGGGAAAACCCAGGAGGCTGTGGTGTGTGTGTGTGTGTGTGTGTGTGTGTGTGTGTGTGTGTGTATGTGTGTGTGTGTGTGTTGAAGTTATTTATTTCGAGAGAGAGAGAAAGCACAGGGGAGGGGTAGAGAAGGAGGGAGAGACAGAGAATCCCAAGCAGTCTTCTCACTGTCAGCACAGAGCCCAACACGGGGCTCGATCCCATGAACCGTGAGATCGTGACCTGAGCAGAAATCAACAGTCAGGCGCTTAACCGATTGAACAACCCAGGAACTGCCCCCCCCCCTTTTTAAAGTGTATTTGTTTAATGGGGCACCTGGGTGGCTCGGTCGGTTAAGCGTCCGACTTCGGCTCAGGTCATGATCTCATGGTCCGTGGGTTCGAGCCCCGCATCGGGCTCTGTGCTGACCGCTCAGAGCCTGGAGCCTGTTTCAGATTCTGTGTCTCCCTCTCTCTGTGACCCTCCCCCGTTCATGCTCTGTCTCTCTCTGTCTCAAAAATAAATAAACGTTAAAAAAAATTAAAAAAAAATAAAGTGTATTTGTTTAAGAATAAATATGTTTTGACAAGTACTCTCAGATGTGCTCAGGCAGACTACAGTTCATCTTAGTGCAATCATTCTTAAATGTTAAATTCCATGAATAGAGATTGCTTTACTTATCATTGTATCCTCAGTACCTAGCACACTACCTGGCACATAGTAGATGATCAATGATTGTGTTTTGAGGAACAGGACCACTTGCTAGACATTGGAATCATTAGAAGTAATTCCTGCTCTCCATTTCTTAGCTATTTTCTGCATTGGCTGTGAGTAGATCTACTGCCCCATCCCACTTTAAGGAAGTTAAAGAGCGGACTGTGACAAAGACAAAAATTAGGGAAGGAAATTTCTGACAGAAGGGCATTAGGTTATGTCATTGGAAGATAAAATAAGCTGCTGCTTTATTTTCTGTCTTTTCTGCCTCAAAAGCTTACTATAAAGATAAGAGAAGCAGTCTGTGAAAGTACTTTCAACTTTTTGAAGAGGCAGTGATCACTCATCGTGCTTTAGCCACCATTTTTTTGGACATAACTAATCTGCTGATAGAGTCCTAGGAATGTATAGAGAGAGATGAAGAAGACTGCCCTCAGTGAGCACTGGACATAGAAGTTAAGACAGGCAAAACTCAGACTCATGTTGGTAAGTGGTAGGACCGCAAAATGAGTGCTGAGTATACGGTCAAGGACTTTTCACATGTTATCATCTGATTTAATCCTAAGAACTGTATCAGACAGATATTTTACAGATGATGCAACTGTGTTTTAGGAGTTAAGTGATTTACCCCAGCTCATCTAATAGCAAGGGGTGAAACTGTAATTGGAACTCATTGTCTGTAAAAGCACGTTATTGTAACTCACTGCATTTCTCAATCACTTTACTGTCCTTTTGCCTATGCTTGGCGCTATTTGTTCATGCCTAAATAATCGTGAAGCATAATTGAGCTGTATATATATCTTCGGTTCTCTCAAAATTAAATTTCAAAATTGAAAGGTATCCCAGAAGAATTTATTTATTAAATTTAATTGCATAAAATTTCAAGGTTTCAATGCACCCACATTAAAAATAAAAAAAAAAAAACGTAAAAAATATTTGCCACTAACATAAAAAGTAAACTACAATTCCGAGATAACTGAATTCAGCTGATATTTCACTGATATGGCAATTTCCCATGAATATGAATCTTTAAAAATGATACTAGTCCTAAACCACTTGGGAGTCTTTCTGATCATGCCAGATAGTGGGCCAGGTTTGATTTACCCGTTGAGGATCTATGGCTCAGTGTTCTGCACAACTCAGTGCATAACCATGTTATTCAAACTCGGTCTATAAACTAGTAATGCTATTAGTCGTGCATTCTCACATATAACGCATCGTGGCAGACCTAAACAGGCCAATTCTAAGTTCCAAAAGGATATTTTTGGCAGGTGGATTTTTATTTTAGCCAAGATTTGTGTTTTCATGCCCTTGGATTTATAGTTGTTCAGTTTATAAGACGCATCAATTTACCAAGGTCTGGATCAGTGTGAACTCAATTATTCTACCAAGAAAAATCTCAATGTTGAATATAAATATGTGTTATGCCTACCATATTTTTAGGCTTTTTAATATCTAAGAGCATAGTGAATTGTGTTTTATCAGTGTATTTCAAGACGTAGGCAAAATTTAATTTTCTTGATGTCAAGACCCTTTGTTGATCTCCATTGAGGTAAAATTTACCATTCTCAGAAATCTTTCTTGATGATTTAATGATAGCAATCTCTAGATTTTTTGTATGAACATTTACAAAATTATATATCCCAGACACATGTATTTAATGACAACTGAGATGCATCAATGTTAAATCCATTTTTAGAGAGTTTGCTTTTCATTTCTAAATGGAAGCTTTTAGGAATACCCTTTATTAAAATCCTGTGTTCTCATTATTTTCCTATTAAAAACATTTTTAACCAAACATTTTGAAAATACTGTTCCTTAAAGCAGGAATCAGAGCAAACATGCTCCCAAGCAGTTACCCATCCGAGCCCTAAATCAATACCCAAAGCTATTTCTATATTGGTCTAGTAAATTACATCGCTGTGTTTGAAGAATGAAGGGAAAGATATCCTCTATGAAGTCACGACAGATTACTTGAAGACGAATGTACCATATCTGAGCTAAACATACCATATTATCTCGTATTTTCAGAAACACTTGTGCTTTGTACTACCATCATAAAACATGCTGCATTGATCCAGAAAGGTGGAAACGTATGGAAGATTCTTCCATAGATTCATTTCAAAGATATTCAGAAATATTCACGTATTGTATTCCTTCCCCTTCAGAAGACTCCATCTGAATTGCAATTTGTGGTTTTATTCTTTAAAAGAATGGCATGAATATTTTAAATGCAATTTGGTGAACTATGTTATTGATCGTGCATTATTTATGTTAAGATTCTCTTTAATCATAAGGTCTTGCAAAGTGTATGACAGAGGGACTGGGTTGAATTTCTTCTTTGTGTTTGGGGTCATTAACTCAGGGGTTATAGCAACAGTAAATTTTCAAGGTAAGCGCATTGGTTTCTCTCCATCTTGTTTATAGATGTGAGGAAGTTGATACAAAGGTTTGGAAACCAATTGATAGGATTTAGAAGTAACACTCCCGTGTGCCTTGGTAATATGTTTTAACAAATAAATATTAACTTCCTTCAAGAATAAGATAGATTTGCAAAAGACGAGAAAAGCAGAATAGCTGACCTATGTGTTTCGCATGAAAAGGAAAATCAAAGAGTCCTTCTCAGCTGGAAAAGTCTTAGTAAAGCTCCACTGTTTCCTTAAGAGACTATTTATTATTCTAAGAGTTCCCACAGCTAGTTTATAATCTCCCAAAGAGCAGACTGCATTTTGTTTATCTATTTCTTTTCTCTCTTAAGACATAACTCTACTCTCTTTTACTTTTAAAAACACTCTAGAGAGGTGGAACATAACTCCCACTCCTTAAGTGTGGCCTACTTATAGTGACTGCTTTCCAAAGACCGCAGTATGGCAAGGAGGGAAAAAGAGTAAGTTCACGGCCGAGAAAGCTGACAGATACTACCTCAGTCACATGATGATCCGCATTGACAAGTCATGTTACTAGTATGCATCCTTCACGTGATATATTGATATGATATGCTTTGATCTTCCTCCCGCTAATATAGAACCCCAATCTAATTGTGAGAAAAACATCAGAGAAGTCCCAGTCAAGGGATATTCTATAAAATACCTGACCAGTACTCCTCGAAACTATCAAGTTTATCAAAACCAAGGAAAGTCAGAGAAGAGTGTCACAGCCAAGAGATGCCTAAGGAGACATGACCACTAAATGCAATATGTTATCCTGGATGAGGTCTTGGAACAGTAAAAGGACATCAGGTAGAAACTACAGAAGTCCGACTAAAACCCCCTTGAGTTAATAATAGCGTATCAGTATTTACTCACTAATTCTGACAAACATACCACATTCATGGTTAAATGTTATTAAAAGGGGAAAGAGTGGGTGTGGAGTATATTGAAATCTCTGTACTATCTTTATTATTTTTTAATAAATCTAAAACTATTCTAAAATTAAAATTTTATACAAAAAAAAAAACCCCTAGAAAGTTGTGTACATGAATGATCTGCATTATAACCATTATATACCCAGAACAATCATCATATCTGTCTTAGGTTTATTGGATTTTTCTCTCATTTTTAAAGAGCCATGTCTAGTTGTAACTGTTCAGAATTAGTACTCTATCTAACAGGTTCATCTTTAGATGGCGATGCTGTCATTTCTGAGCCCTGGGTTATCCAAATTTATATTTACAGACCAAGAGGTAAAATCTTAGGACTCAACTCTACTTCTACTGTGGACTCAGGTACGAGCCCTTCTGTGGTACACGAAGAAATGATACTATGTGTGCGTTCTGAGGCAAGATTTTTTTTTTTTTACTCAAATGCAGTGTGCTGTATAGCGAGTCTGAGTAACCATGATGTATCAGTCGTTTACATAGTCTCAACCAGCCTGTGTTGAGCATCCATTCTGAGGCAGCACAGGCCTAGAGACTGAGGCTAAAAGAATCCTTGCTGTAAAGAGCTCACCCTAGTGGTAGCAGACAAAGTAAAGAGTTACACAATGCTGTCTGGAAGGTAGGCAAGTAATTAACTAGTGGGCCGGCCCTTGCAGGGCCCAGACTCCCCACTAGGACTCCTCGTTTCTTTCAGCTCATCCGTTCATCCCCCAGATATTTACCGAATAACGACTCTTTAACGGGCGGTGTTCTGGTCACTTAGGTACATGGGTGAACAACACAGACCAATACCCCTGCCTTTGTGAAGCTCATAGTGTCTGAAAATTACAAAAGTCCTCCTTCTCTGGAGCGAAAATCTGAATCCCTTTTACTCCCATTAGGAAAAAAGTTGTTGTTGTTTTTTCCACATAAAAGTCTCATATTTGGGGATAGCCATTGTGCCTCTAATTCCCACTCCCCACTCTAAGCCCAACAGATACTGTTTCCTGGCAGCACTTTCCCAGCTCCTGCCAATATCCTCAACATGATTTAGATTTAAGTCCCTTCCCTGTCCTGTTCTGGGTGGCGGTGTAGTTATAACGGTGCTACTTTCAAAGTCAGGAAGAAATGGAGCCAACTCCTGGTCCTGCCATGTAATAGCTGTGGTGTTGGCATACGTCATTTGGCCACGCTTAGCCTCAGATTCTCATTTATAAAATGGGAGTAATATTTTTATTTTACAAAACTATTGCAAAATTAGAGATGCTTTATATAAAATGACTAACAAGGGACTGGGCAAGCAGCACGTATTCAAAATATAGCAGCTCACTATAAAGTAGCCCGTCTCCTTTTATTAAATATGCTGTTAAATCTTTATTACATCTCCTGCATTCATGCCATTGAATTTTTGGTTCCACGTGCATACTGGCATTTACCCCTTTTAGTTTACTTTTGTCGTAGTTTCACAGTCCCTTATCGGAAATCCGTAAACCAGATGTGTTTTTGAACTATCAGCCTTTAGAAGGTAATGCAATAGCTTCTGTATTACCTGTAAGTTACAAAATAGGCCCACTGCCCCGCCTGGGGTTATCCTGGAACAGCTTCTGGTTATCAAACATACTAATGTAATGCTTCTGCAGTGACAAGTATGGATATTCACACCAAGTGGGGCTGATAAAGATTTTTGTAACCTCCTGTTAGCTCAGGTCTGATTTTGCCATCAAAAGGGCAGAATCAGCAACTTTCCTTTTTCAGTGCTTTTTAGTTTGGGGACTATAGATAAACAGTTAACTTTAGTCAACGGTACCACCCTGTAAGGTTCATTTTGAGTTCTGAGTCTGTTCACCAACAGTACATGAGTGTTTTCTCCTCCTTCTGAGTTATTGACAATTTTATAAATATACTTGAAAAACCTTTCAAATCATTGATTAAAAACACAGTGAACAGAAAATATTTTCCTCACAGATCTGATCAGATCCTGATATGGTTTCTTTTTCAATCATTGAAAAAAAGTTATTTGTCCTTCAATATGATTATCAGATATTTGGATAAAAAGTTGTTTCAAAATACTTTGAGTGTTTCCCTTTCTTTATAGTAAATGTCCTGGGAATTTTTTTCTTATTTTTCATTTTGTTCTAATTCATGATGGTATGTTATCTTTATTTTATATTAACTTCCCTCTGGTTAAAAAAATCATGTTGCATGGTCATGTTGTGAATTTGTCAGATTCTGCAAATCGTGGTTATTTCATGTGTCAAAATCTTGACAAACATGTTTTCACAATAAGTATCCTTTTTAGCCAGTAGAGGGAGTCAACTACAACTAAATGTAGTGTATGACATTCAAAAAAAAAGTATAGACTTTAATTAAAATATATATATATACTTTTATTTTAAAATGCATAACAATATATTTTTATGTACATAATCATATATTTTAAGTATATACATATGATCTACACATAAATATAACTTAACTTCATGTATTTTCATTGTGGACAGACCACACGTTTATTTGTCTTTTCATTTCTATAAACATATTCATCTATATTCTTCTGTTCTTCTACCTGACATATTGTTTTAATTCTCTTTTAATGCAAAGTACTAAAAGGATATTAATATTATTTGAATATCTAAGACAGGTGTTTATATCTATAAAAACTAATATCTCTTAATATTTTAAAGAAGTAAAAATATATTCCTAAATTATAATTATGTCAAATTATATCTTTGAACCTGTGATGTACCATTAGCAAAGGAACTTTTAAGACTGTTACAAAATCTTGGGGCACCTGGGTGGCTCAGTCTATTGGGCATCTGACTTTTCAGCCCAGGTCATGATCTCGCACTTCACAAGTTCGAGCCCTGCATCGGGCTCCATGCTGACAGCTCAGAGCCTGGTGCCTGCTTTGGATTCTGTGCCCCCCTCTCTCTCTGCTCCTCCCCACTCATTCTTTGTCTCTCTCTCTGTGTCTCTGTCTCTCTCTCACACAAATAAATAAACATTATTTAAAAAAAATTAACTGTTACAAAATCTTAAGGTGAAAGAGTATGTTACCATCATCTTCCTGAAACACCGGTCATGAACCCTACGTAGACCGTGTGTGGTAACCACAGGCTGCTCCAGGAAGCCCCTGCCTACTAAATCTCATTGGTGAGAAAAGCTGGCCCCTCTGCAGCATTTTCTCACTGCTCCTTGTCTCCCCTCCTTTCTATCTTGTCACATCATGGCCCTCCTCAAGATGAGTTTCTTTTACTTTGCTGCATCGATGGGGAGATAAATGTATCCGTTTCCTTGGCAAATCTGGTGATCAGGAAGGTCTAGGGACACACCCCTGATCCAGTGTCAAAAGTCTGTCCATTCCACAGGATTGTACAAAAGGAACACTATTAAATATGTGTTCCAGTGCCCACTTTCTCCATCTCTTGATTGTTCGGTGTGGTTGGGCCCACCCAACCAGAGGCTGCTATTCTCCCTGACATACTTTTTAAATTGGGGTGACTATTGTCTGTTTAGTTTTGAGGAGAAAAAGAAGACTGAGACCTTTCCTCAGTGAGAGAGCACTGAAGGGTTGGTCTTATTTTTCATTCTATTTTTAAAATAATTTATTCGATCATCACTTGGGAACACTGGATGAACATTGATCTCCCTGATCCTGAACTAAGAATATAAGCGTTACACATCAAAACTTCCTAAAAGAATGTAGGTGAACTAACAAATCAGCTCTGGTGTGCAAACCTTTAGAATCACCTTGATTTAGTCTGAAAGACACTCCTTTCATTACAGATACCCAAAATGTAAACAAATAAAATTTTAGACAGGTTAGATCGTTTCTCTTTTTTTTTTTTTTTTTAAACTACTTTAATTTGCCACATTCGACTCTGCGAGGAAGTTGTGCTTAATTCTGTTTATCGAGTACTGATGTCAAAGAGCATTATGAACACCGTCGTTACCTTCTTCCCACGGGGTGCATGCGCTGTGCGTGCTGAATGTCCCAAGACAGGTCCCAGTGCTGCTGCTGGATAGGAGACTTTATGACCAGCTCACTTTGAATATTCAAAAGATAGTAACAAGGTTACTTGTAAATATGCCCTTTTAGACTTAACAGCATTCTTAGAATAGGGACTGTCATACAAACACACATTGTTTTTCTCTGTTTCTTTTTTAAAAAATTGTTAATAACCTCTCTCAGGCAAGATAGACCCTCAATTAAATTCAGTATTACACATAATTAGTAGTCCTGTCTAATTAAAAAAAGAAACCAAAATCTCGCATGGTACACTAAGTTACTTTTAATGACACTAGCACTCTCTTTTTAGGTTTTATTTAAATTCCAGTTAACATACAGTGTAATATTAGTTTCAGATGTACAATTTAGTGATTCAGCACTTGCAAATAACGGCCGGTGCTCGTCAAAACAAGTGCCCTCTTTAATCCCCGTCACCTATGTCACCCACCCACCCCCACTCCCCTCTGGTAACCATGGGTTTGTTTTCTAGAGTTAAGAGTCTGTTTCTTGGTTTGCCTCCCTCTTTTCTCCCCTATGATTGTTTACTTTCTTAAATCCCACATATGAGTGAAATCATACGGTATTTGTCTTTCTCTAAACCGACTTTTTTCACTTAACATGATATTCTGTAGTATAACATTAATGTGTAACATGTTAAAACTGATGGAACACTGTTTTAGCAAAAATGCGTGGGTTTTTAATTTTCAGTAAAATTAGCATTACAGGGCACTGAAAGGAATTTTAGGAGTGGTTGGGTTATGGGGACATTCACCAGGTTCCGACTTTGTGAAGGAGGAATAAGCAGGAAAAAGGTGGAAGGAGGGGGTCACCACTGTCTCTCCCGCCACTTTCAAGAAAGCCCTCTCTCTTTTTATTTATTTAAAAAAAAATTTTTTTTTAACGTTTATTTATTTTTGAGACAGAGAGAGACAGGGCATGAACAGGGGAGGGGCAGAGAGAGAGGGAGACACAGAATCTGAAACAGGCTCCAGGCTCCGAGCTGTCAGCACAGAGCCCGACGTGGGGCTCGAACTCACAGACTGTGAGATCATGACCTGAGCTGAAGTCGGACGCTTAACCAACCAAGCCACCCAGGCGCCCCAAGAAAGCCCTCTCTCTTTTTAAAAGAAGTTGTGCGGGAAGTGCTCAGAGAGGGTCAGGACCTCTAAATAGACCAGTAAATTCACCACTTTTTTTTTTTTTTAAATCAGTGATTGGTTCAGGCAGTAAAATCACCAGGCCTATCGCTACTGCTCAGAGAAGAAGGATAGTGTTTACTATTTTTAATCAGACTTCAGAGACAGAGTATAAGCACTTTTTTTTTTTTATCCACATTGCGTATTTACAGGGTGTGTTTTAACCTGTCAGAGTGTGTGTACTTCAGTAGTAATAAAGAATTCCTTAGATCTCACAATCCAAGAGTCGCATCCAGGAAATTCTCAGAGCGGCAGCTACGGCCTGGAAGCTATAGCATGAAGGTTCTAAGGTTGGACATTCCTAAGAACCTGTGGATTCTGGGGACAGAGTAAAGGTCACAGAGTAGACACAACTTGAACTGCTTATTTCATGGGAAGCCAGCTCACAAGCTGCAAGGTGGTTGAATTTGTTTTCATTTTTCCCCTACGGAAAAATTAAGAACAAGTATGAAGCAGATGTTTTTATTAGTTTTAAATCCTATACAGTATTTCACAGTTGACTTATAGAGTATTGACCTATAAGGTACTAGGTGAACTGTATGAAAGGATGCTGTTTTAAATAACTTTGATTGTAGTTATTTGGAATTAAAAAGTCACATAAGGGGCACCTGGGTGGCTCAGTCAGTTAAGCATCTGACTCTGGAATTTGGCTCAAGTAGTGATCCCAGGGTTATGGGATTGAGCCCTGGGTTGGCGTCCGTACTGAGTGTGGAGCCTGCTTGGGATTCTCTCGCTCTCACTCTCGCTCTTTCCCTCTCCCTCTCCCTCTGCCTCTTCCTCTCTCCCTTTCTTTCATCCTGCTCATGTTCTCTCTCTCTCTCTCTCCAAAAAGAAAAAATAAAAAGTCACATAAGATAATTGTGGACTCTTAGGGAGAAAAGAAAAGTAAAATTGATTACAGTCTATTTCTCAGTAATCATTCATTCACTCATGCGTTCATTCAACAAATACTATGTATTTGCATTTGGGGCTCTGTTGGGTGATGGATATATCAGAGAGAAGAAGACCTTCATGGAACTTATCATCGAGACAAGACATCCAGACGGAGGAGGGCAACAATACCAGCATAATGAGTGACATCAAGGCGGGGGGCGTGGGGGCTGCAAGATCCTAAGTTAATGTAGAGCAGGGATAGCAGTGTGCTCAGGGTTCAAGGACACCTGAAGGAAAAGAAGGAATTATATAGAGGAATAATGGGGAAAAGTGTTACGAATGAAAGAATTATCAACAAGTTATTTTTAAGCCGGTAAAAGAAGGGAGAGACTGTGATGATATGCAAAAATCTTGGCTGCATTTCCAAATATTTCTTTGGAATCTCAACAATGCAATTACTGGATCAAGGGTTTGGAACATGTTTAAGGCTCTTGCTACAAGTCACCAGGGAGCTCCCTGGAAAAGCAGTACTCAATTGATCTCCTGCCTATGGAACCTAGGCACGTACATGTTCTGCAGAGTGCTTGTGAGCATTGGTCAGCTCTTAATTTAATATGGGAATCACATCTCATTGCTCTGTTCTGCAGTTCTGTGATTATGTGTGATGCTGAAAAGTTTTTCATATATTTCTGGGATATTTATATTTGTCCCTTACTGTGCTATTCCATCACATCTTTTGTCTATTTTTTTTATTTGGATCTTAGTGACCTTTTTATTGATTTCTATGTGTTCTTCGTGGAATAATATTAACTTTTTTCGTATTCATGTCAAATCAGTTACAGTTCTGACTTATATTTGAATTCTTTTAACATTAACTCTTTTTGAACATGAAAATTTGTTGATATTTTTCTTGATAATTCTTTCTCATGATAAACATTTCTTTATAATTTCTTTCTTCCGTTGCTTTTATGCTTTGAAAGTTCTTTCCTATCCATAGATCCATATTCACATAAAATGGTTTTATAGGTATTTTATGCTCATTATTTACGTGTTATGCTTATCAAACTAGAGTTCATTTTGATGTTTGTTCACAGGAGTTAGCTAATTTCACCCTGTGTCACTTGGGTAGATATACCCTTCCTTTGTCTCCTGGATTCTTCCATATACCGGGATCTGCTTTAAATCTGTCTGTTCCTTTTCATTGACATACATGTGCTCCCCACACCTTTGTTACATGGTGGTTGGGTTTTTTAATCATTCTAACCATTTTTTAAAATTATTTTACTGTTTATTTATTTTTGAGAGAGACAGAGACAGAATGCGAGTGGGTTAGGGGCAGAGAGAAAGGGAGACACAGAAGCAGAAGCAGGTTCCAGCTGTCAGCACAGAGCCCGATGGGGGGCTCGAACTCATGAGCGGTGAGATCATGACCTGAGCCAAAGTCGGACGCTCAACCGACGGAGCCACCCTGGCACTCCGGTTGTTCTAACCATTTTTAAGTGTACATTTCAGGACATTCACAATATTGTGCAGCCATCACCATTGTCCTTTCCCAGGTCTTTTTATCATCTCACATAGAAACTCTGTACCTGTTAAACACCAACTCCTCATTTCCTCTCTCCCCACTACATGGTTCTAATTAGTATAGATTTGTAATACACTTTAATGTCTGATAGGCAGAAAGTCACCCAGCCCGTTCTTCTTTAAAGAAGATGCTCTTCATTTTGCTCATGTGTAGTGACGCTCGACATGCTCCTCCTGGTTTATCTCCTCTCCTGTGAGTGGCTCCATCCTCCCCCCGGACATGAGATCAGGGAGTCATCTTGGGTTCTTCTTTCCTCCTCGCTCCTCATATTCATCAGTCACTGGGCCGGTTGGTCCTCTATCCTTAACATTCCTCAGATGTTCACTCCCTTTCTCCCCTGTGTTGGCCCTCCCCTCATTCTGAGCCCCGTCACCTACCACGGGGGCTCACCTACCACGTCATCCTCTACACTGATGCCTCCTGGTTGTCTTTAAGGCAAATGCCATCATGCCACTGTGCTGGCTTAGAGGCTTTCTGAAGTTCCTGACTTCCAGATTCTTTGAGGGATTGACAGATCTTTGCAAGCCGATAGACATCCCCTACTGTTCACGCCAGCTGTGCTTGCCTGCTGGGTACACATACCCACACCCTCACGCCCACATAGGCTCACACAGCCAGCAAGTTTCAGCCTCACTACATTGCATTCGTGAGACAACCTGTTCCTCTTTCTCCTGCCTCCCTCTCTCTTCGACTCCCACCACTACCTCCGGCTATTAGATCTCCTCCGCTGACTTTTAAGCACTTTGCCGGCTCTGCTCTGGAGGTCGCACCACGGCAACGTAATCAGGTGTCTACTCCCCAAAGGTTCCATGAAGGCAGGACCCCCATCCTTCAGCAGCACAATAGTATTTACGGAACCAAAACGTGGCTATGAGTGTGTGCCTGTGCTCACTTGCGCTTCATTCGTCTCCCGGTGTTGCTTTTAAAACGGATTAAAGTTGGTAAGAACTGTCTGGAATAATTTTTCGCAAGGTGGCTGAGAGTTGTTTTACTCCTTGAATTCTAACTACTGCTTTTTACCCATCTCAGCAGAGACCCTCACCCTTTCCTACTTTACCTCCTGTGAAATAGAGTGATTCATGAACTTGCACATGAAAGGAACTTCATGTTTCTACCACCCACTCTTGTATTTAGCTTCTGAATAAGCCATTAATGTGCATCGCATTGTGTCTCTTTTTCGCTTTGCTGTGTGACTTTTAATTGAGGCTGTCTTTATTACACCGCCTCTTATGGCCACTTTGTTGTAACTCATTTCCTAGTAATTGGATATGTACCTTCTCTGAAATGTAATTTTCTTTGGGCTTGTAAAATGCACAGGGCAAGGCATTCACTTGAACCCTTTCATAGAATTTTTGCTGTCACTAAAAATAAGTATCAAAAATTACTACCCTGAAAGCAGACTCCAAACCATGACTGGAAACTGTCAAGAGAACAAAAGAAGGGAATTTAGCATAAGAGATCCCAAATTAGGGGAGGAAATTGTAGTTTTAGAGCATTATTCAACGAGAACAGCATTGAGTCGCAGGGAAAAGAAGCAACTGGTCTTTCCTTGACAGATTATCTGAGGTCTGTTCCCTTGAAGAGTAGGTAAGTGAGCCTGGTGGTCTCCTTTGAATGCAATATCGTGAATGTAATGGAGCCAACATCTAAAATTTAAAATTTAGCCTGAGTGTATAGCCGAGAGTAAATGGGTAGACATGGCAGAAATAATACCCCTGTTGGGGCACCGCAGGAGGAATCTGTACTCCCTTTTCCCCAATATTGACAACCCAGGCTTCTCAGAGTGGAATTGAAATTTGTGTTGCATGACTACCTCTGTGATACTTGAGTGTCTTGAGATTTAGGTTTTTAAATGACTGCATTCACCGTAATGTCATCATCCATAATAATTTTTTTTTTCTGGCTACTTGTACTTGGAGTTCTAAAAAGAGATTGATGACCAATTAAGTAGATAGCTATTGCAAAAGTAACCATGTAAAAAGCTTGTGAATGGGTTCTATTAAAGGTTTGCATGAAATACACCATTTAAGCTAGCGTGAAGTTAATTCGAGGAGGTTTAATTAATCAGCAGGTATTTATTGAACAACTACTGTGTGTCTAACATTCTGATGTGTGTGTAACAGCCATTGCCCTCAAGGAGACAAGGCTAATATGTATGAAACAACTTGAGGTTAATTGTATGCTCAAGTCCGGGGCACTGCTCTGTGGATAAATAGGAGGAATCCAGAAGAAGAAGACAGCAGCGAACACAGGAGTTGGAGAAAGCTTCCCATGGGCAGCCTGAAGGGCATGCATCTAATTACGGTTCTATATGTCTTATATATCTTTTCAGAAGCATTTCACAAATTGGTAACAGTAGCTGCTCCTGGAGAAAGGACCTGGAAGAGTACTTGCTTTTTATTGTATTTTAATGAAGCGTTTGAATTCCTTACCTTGTATGTATATTTCCTATTCACAAAATAAAATGTGTGCTGTTGAATAAAGTGGGTAGCTCAAGGAGGTGCTCAATGGAAAAGCATCCGAGTAGGCAATGCCAGGAGGCAGCTGTGAAAAAGGAGGATGGGGTGGGGCGAGGCAGAGGAGACCAGGGAGGGCACTTTGGTACCTGGAGGACCTGGGGGAATATCAGCAGTAGAGGAGGACAGTATGAATGAGTGTAGAAAGGGGGAGAGGAGAGTCATTTTGGTTAATTGCACAGGTTTTGGAATTAGACTGCCTAGATGTGAATTCCTCCTACTCACTGGGTCTTATTAGACCTAACCTCACTGATTCTCAGTGACCTCTTCTGCCAAACAGGAGTTATTAACACTCACATCATGAAGGTCAATCATGTGGTATAGTGCCTGGCACAAAGCGGGACCATACACAGCCTGTGGAAGATTTAAAATGGTTTGGAAAAAAAGGATGGCTTGGAGACAGAAGGACTCAGGCAGCAGCAGAGCATTTCCTAAGTTTTGTCGGTGATCCTTCCAAAATATTTCCCAAGTCCATCTTTTCTTGGGCCCTGACGGCATTATCTTACCTCAGGCTCCAGGAAGTATTTGAATACCCTCAGAACTGATCTGATGTCTCCCCCTCCAGTCCATCCTCAACAACCACCACAGTTTGTCTAAAACACCAGTTTGACTATGTCAGACCTTGACGGAAAGCCTTCGGTGGCTCCTATTACCCATGATGAAGTCGACTCCCCGTAACATGCCAGCCAGGGCCCTCCCCAGCCCAGCCCCGTCCTGCCTACCTCCCAGGCTGGCCTTGCCGTAACTCCTGCTTGTTCTCTGAAATGAAACTCCTTCAGGAGTTTTGCTCTGGTTTCCTCTAAGCCCCCCGCACAGCCTGGGTGACGTCCTCACTGCCACTGCCGTTGCAGTACTCTGCAGGTCTCTAATATTTCTCACGCAGGAGGTGGGAAGCTTCTGCCCCCTTGCTGCATGGCTCTCCCCTAGCTTGCTTCCTCACGGGAGGCCGGCTAGTGGGTCTGGTTAGTTGGAGTAGGAAATTGAGCATGCTCTCTTAAACTCCTCCCTCTCCCCTCTCTTGGGGAACCAGTGCTCCTTGACTTCTACCCGCCTTACATTCTTCAGGCATAGGCCTCCTGCAGGGGGCTCTCATTAGCTGTGTTTGCGACATTGACAGTGTAAGTTAGTCTGACTCACAGCGTGCTAGCCAGCCGTTTGGATTCTCACACTAAGCCACGTTCTCCAGGATCAGGTTTATTGGTTACAATGGCGGTGCTTTGCTTTCCATCCACCTGACTCTTGCACATCTCTCTTGCGTCTGACCTTGGGAAGGGGAAGGGAAGTATTAGTTACTGAACCGCCCAGGGCTCACCAGAACCAGCTTACCGCATTTTTACTTCAATCATCTATATGTGTCTATCTTGGACACTAGACTTATCTTTGTAAGACTAAGGACTTGCTCATCTTATCTTTGCATGCACAGCACCCAGTATTCGTGGTGCCAGCGGACATGGTCATTGAGCGCTTGTTTGTTGAATGCATGTGGTAATCCGATGTGAAGTGGGCATATGCGCTGGGACTGACTGGTGAAAATGGAGAACGATGGATGCTGATGACGACGACGACGAGGACAACAACCACAGTTGGCATTTATTCAGCCTGTCTTGGACCCCCTGAGCAACCAAATAAGTTCAACAGGCTCCTCCTACCAAACCCCTGGAGGGGAGAGGGTGGAGGACTGACCTGGAATCAACAAGACGGCTGGGGAGTAGGGGAGTAGGAGGAAGACGACAGTCATCTTCACTGAACACATGAGGAAATGGAGACTCAGACGTTAAGTGAATTCCCTCCCGATACAAATCTAGTATTTTCTTTCTGTGCTTCTAGTGATGGCAGGGTCCCAGAGGATGGAGGCAAGAAAAGAGAGAACGTTTCTGCCTAGATGTCTAGCTGAGGAGATGAGGGAAGCTGGTCAAACTGACAGAAAGGAGATAGTAAAATGGACCTATCTTGGGGAGAATTAGTTAAGTTCTGCTCTGCATCTGTGGAATTGAGAGAATCATGGAGATGTCAAGTTTTGATGGCCTGTGTGTAGTTGAAAATATGGCACGAGTACAATCGTTACTGTTCAATAATGATTTTTTTAAAAATATCAGGCATTCTCATAAAGAATATGATGCTGTGGACAAGTAAAATTGTCTTTTTAAATCCCTTGCAATGAATTCTGGTCCTAATTATGTTTGCTCACTCCTGGTTCTATTTTTGATGTGTTGAGCCTTTCCAGTGCATATGCAAATCCACGTGTGTATTGATAACATGGTGACTGAGAAGGGTTTTGAGACGGATCTCATGAGCCTGCATAACTGAGGGTAGTTAGTAATAAGTTTCATTTAGCAGAGAAGTCCCATTTAGTAATGAGCTGCATTCTTTCCCAAGCTTCTAATCTCTCATTATTTTACATATTGTAGAAACCATTGCTGTTGATATTCTTTTCTCGATTTAATTCTATGCACTGAATTTTTTTTTTCTTGTTCTGGGATCCAGATGAACTTAGATGTATGGGCCAGATCAATAATAAAGAGATCAATAAGCTTTTATTTTTATTCCACTTCCCTATACTGAAGGGTTCTTGATTTGCATCTGCTGATGAGATCAATTCTTCCACAATGTTGACATGAGAAATGTAGCTTGAATAGGGTCAGTACTTTCCATTAAAAAAAATAAAAATAAACCATTGAAATATCTTCAAATCTCCTGTTTTTCATCTTTACCCTTACTCTCCTGGAATTTAGTTGAAAATCAGGGCTTTCAGTGCACAGAGAAAGGTGCATTTACTTCACCATTGCCTCCCACCAGTCCAGTGCCGGTGAGCACACTCACCAGCCCTTTACTACACAACCGCAGGTAAGGGCTTATGTTTGTGATCGCCCCCAAACCGAGCCCCATGTGAGTCCGAGGCTGAGGACCAGGTAGGTGTATTTTGTCGGCAGTTTTCCCTATTGCCACACAGCCCCGTCCCTCTTCTAACTGAAGGCATCTGAGATCTCATCAAAAATGGTTTGTTTGAAGACGTGAGAGGTATGTTTTCACAAGAAGCTCATAATGATGAGGTTAATACCAGTAGTGCCCCTCTCCGGTGAACTCCAGAAGCTTTGCACGTATTAACATATTTATCTTCGGGGCGCCTGGGTGGCTCAGTTGGTTGAACGTCCGACTTCGGCTCAGGTCATGATCTCTCACTCTGTGAGTTCAAGCCCCGCGTCAGGCTCTGTGCTGACAGCTCAGAGCCTGGAGCCCGCTTAAGATTCTGTGTCTCCCCCTCTCTCTGCCCCTCCCCCAGTCGTGCTCTGTCTCTCTCTCTATATATATATCAAAAATAAATAAACATTAAAAAACATATTTATCGTCCCCACCTCCCTCTGAAGTGAGGAAAAGGTCATTTTTCTGCTTCTTTTGATCCAAGAAAAGTAAGGTATGGCAAAGGTGAGGTTGGAGGTGGGTCAGTAGAGAATGAAATTCAGTCTTTATCTTCTTCATTTAGACTTTACTCTCTTGTTTCGGGATTAGCAGTGTTCAAACAGCTCCGTCCTTCTATTTATTAAAGTATTTGCTTATCCCTTCATTTGTTGACTGTCAGATATTCATAAAGCACCTGTTGTCAGGTACCAGGCCAAACTTGTCTACAGAGAAGCTTAAACCTTCATTGCTGTACAGAGATTACTTTGGGGTTTACAGACCCAGCGCCACCTCCGGGATGAACGGTTTCTTTTTTTTTTTAATTTTTTTTATTTTACATTTATGTATTTTTTAGAGACAGAGAGAGACAAAGCATGAGCAGGGGAGGGGCAGAGAGAGAGGGAGACACAGAATCCAAAGCAGGCTCCAGGCTCCGAGCTGTCAGCACAGAGCCTGACACAAGGCTCGAACTCACGAACCGTGAGATCGTGATCTGAGCGGAAGTCGGACGCTTAACTGACTGAGCCACCCAGGCTCCCCACAGGATGAACTGTGTCTGAACCACTGAATAGAATAATTATTCAATCATTCATTTCACAAGTGTTTTCTGAGCATCTGCCATGTTCTATTAGGGCAGGCTGCCTAACATCGCCCCTGGATCTAAATTTTTATAACTGCAATTATTTTTAAATGTTGTTTTCGTATTGGAGTCTATTCTACACTGCTCTAAGTTACGTTATTTTTGGCCTCTGACCTTTGTGACTATTGGGAATAAAGAGCTTGTAGAATTTCTTCTTTATTACTCCATCCATAATAATGTTTAGATTAGTGTTCCACTTTAGGCTGGTGTCTTACTCACCAGAAAACAAATTTTAAAAACGACAAGGAGCATGCAAAGTTAGAGCTTTCTGTAGATTTAAAAAGCAGAATGGGTTGACTTGTGCTTCTGTATGCTCACGGGGTCGAGGGACCATTCCTGAGAGGGGAAGTACCCTGTATTTGTTAAGAACCCCACATTTGGGAAGTGTTGTGATGTGCTGTCTTCATAAGAAAATGGTGTTTTGAGATAATAGTAACTTTGCGCATTGTTAGCTTCCCCCAAATTCATTAGGCTAAATTTTAATTTGGTTTTCTCTTCACTTAGTTCTTTCCATTTCTTTCAAGCTCTGTTCCCATCTGCCCCATGCTGCATGCTGTTTCTCTTCTCTGGAATATTTGCCTTCTCCTCCCTCCATGGATAAGCTTCTGCTTTGCCTTCAAGATCAAGCTTCAGGGCTGTCTCCTCTGGAAAAGCTACCCACAGTTTCCTCACTCCCTAACCTACCCACTCACCCCACTATTTTTCTCCTTTTTTTTTTTTTTTTTTTTTTTTTTGCTTCTACAGCATTCTGTTGGTAATCCTAATATGACATATATCCCAATGAATTATTGTTCCTTGTTTAAAGTGATCCTGCCTATGTAAATTACATTCCAGAAAAGTAATCGTTTAATGGTATTTCCACTCCATTCTGTCATAGTCATTAACCCCCAACAAGCTCCCTAAGCTCCCTAAAGACAAGGATCATCATGTAGATTTTGTATCTCCCGTCCCCTACCCGATGCTTGAAACGTTTGCTTTTAGACTAGTAACTGCACATGGTAGCAGTTTGGGATAGAATAACCTCCCACGTGCCTAGCAAGGCCCTTCAGATTTATGCCCGTGGGTCAATCCCATTAGTAGTGGACGTGGACTAGAGCCAAGAGGAGAAGCAGAGCCAACCGCTGACAAGGTGGCAGGATTTCCTCCCTACGTGTGGCCCCAAGCCCATGCTGTGTATGCCAACCTCGGGCTAATCAGTCCATTTTTAGAACAGGTGTTCTCTGTCCTCGATACTGTTGCTGAGAGCAGAGGGGAAGAGTTTGCCACCTGGTCAGAATTTATATAAACAGATGCCGTAACGAAAAAGCTTGCATTACGTGCTGTGTTAGCAGTGTGGGAGTAGTTGGAGCAAAGTGTCTTCACTTCTAAGTGTAAGACTACTCCTCACACATGCCCTGCCCCCCTTCCTCCATGCCTAAACATCAGAGCCTATTCGAGGAACCAAGATCTTTTATATTGCTTGTTTCTCAGGTTGAGAATCTAACACGCCTCATTGGGAGCCTGATGGTCCCTATGCCTTGGATAGGGACAGATGACTTGGGAGTGGGAACAGAAAGCCCTTTTCCCTTATTTTAAAAAGGAGCTGCTTTTCTTGTATGAAATTAAAACAACAATAACAACAACCAGTAAGACTTCAGTGGTCCAGAGAGGTGCCGACTCTCAGAAAAGATAACAAAAATAGAAGGTCTCCATTAGTCACATCCTCCTCCTGGAGCTGGTTCTGCCCTTAGCTCCTGGGATGCCTAGTGTGGTCATCCAGGATGGTCGTCAACACCCACCTCCTGAGATATAAGCATCTTATTACTAGTGATTACTGGGAAACTGGGATGACAGAATACCAGCTAAGTGGTCGCGGGAAGCATTAAACCACAGAAATTATAACAGCGGTTAATATCACCACCGATATCAACAAAAACTAATGTCACTCCATGGTGCTTAATTTACACGTAATTTAATATAGTGCTTACACTCAATATTTTTATTATCTTCACTTACAGGTAAGAGGAGCCATGTTAGCAGAAGATAGCAACAACATGTAATACATATTGAGCATTTCCTGTGTGCTGGCACTGTGCCCATCTGCCAGGATCTGGGCAGAATCATGATTAAAACCCTGGTTTCCATGGTTATAAAGTCGAAACTCCTGGAGGAGTCTGAGTAAGGGATATGTGGAAACTCCGTTCTATCTTTGTAGCTTTTCATGAAGTCTAAGGGTAGTTCAAATAGAAAGTTTTTTTAAAAACTCAACACGACAAAGCTTGCAAGCACTGCTCTCTTTGACTCACTAGATAGCAGCCTTCTGTCGTGATGGTCAGTCCATGCCAGGGATGCTTACAATCCCGATCATGCTGGAAAGTTTCTTGCAGCTGTGTACTACTCAAGGACCCCATGTCAAGGGGGGCACCGTTCTCCTCTTGGACATGATGACTGGATGTACTTCGTATGGCATCTTCCTGCCAGCAGATGGCAGTAAGATGTCTTGAGAAAGGGATGCCGTTCTCTAATGCTTACTGTGGTACCTTGTGGGCTAGCAGTTGCCCCTGGCAGTGAGATGTGGAGGAAAGGTGCAGGAGTCGAGAAATGTTTAGGAAGCGAGATGAGACAGCAAACCCATATGATACTTGCATTTTAAAGATGTAAAATTGAACTGAAACCAAATCAACCACGAAATTTGTCCCTTCAAAGCATTTCATCTTCATATGCCTTGCCCTTCAGTTTCTGCTTCTGTATAACTTACCTTATTTTCATCATGTTCTCCCCATGGAGATTGTTAGAATTTTCTTGTCCATGAATAAACCCTTAAACCTGGGAATTTCTCCAGGAGTGGGCTTCTTTAGGGGTTCCATAGTCCCCCTAGAATTAGCAGTGTTGTAAGCATCTGAACTTGTGTGTATTTTACCAGGGAGACTTTCCCTAACATCCATCAGAATTTCAGTCGAGGTCGGGGCCATTCAAAACACATTCTGTCTGAGGGCATATCACCCAAGGAGGCCTAGACTAGATTCAGGGTGTGGTGGGGAGAGCAAACACAAGTACCTCCAGAGGCTGGGCAGATTACATAGTGAATGGACATAATGTGGTGAGGAGTAGGGTCAGCTGCGTAAGGTGTGCCCCAGCTATCTGGAGGCAGCCACATTGCTCGGCCCCAGGCCCCGAGTGGCATGACCAATGGAGTTGTTGTTTTGTTTTTGTTTTTGCTTAGTTTATTTATTTATTTTGAGAGACAGAGAGCATGAGCAAGGGAAGAGAGAGATGGAGAGAGAGAATCCCAAGCAGACTCCACACTGTCCGCGCAGAGCCCAGTGCAGGGCTCAAACTCACAAACCATGAGATCACGACCTGAGCAGAAATCAAGAGTCGTGGACACTTAACTGACTGAGTCACCCAGGCGTCCCTACCTCTGGGCTTGTTAGAAGAACTTGCAAGTCCGTAATTTTAAATGAACTTCAGAAATTTCTGAAGGGTACAACTAACACTTTTAAACAGCTCAGGCAAAATGAGTGGACCTATAGTCCACGTGTGACTCTTGAGCTGTCAGTTTGACAAACTGAGTTAAGACATCAGCCTGTGATGGCGCGCCTGGGTGGCTCAGTCAGTTAAGCATCTGACTCTTGATCTCAGCTCAGGTCGTGATCTCGCAGTTCATGAGTTTGAGCCCCGAGTAGAGCCCCACGTGGAGCCCCGCAGGGAGCCTCACATCAGCCTCTGCACTGACAGCGTGGGGCCTGCTTGGGATTTTTTTCTTTCCCTCTCTCTCCTCCTCCCCACCTGTTCTCTCTCTCTCTCTCTCTCCCTCTCTCAAAATAAATAAATCAACCTATAAAAAAAAAGACCGTAGCTTGTAATTAATAAGCTCAAGACCTGGCTCTCTTGGGAGGGGGACACATACCCTACTGGGGAATCCTAATACTACCATTACTAAGAACTATTGTTGTTATTGTAATAACAACATTCGTAATAGCACTGGCTGACACTCAACACCTACTGTCTACCACGCACTATTCTGAATATTCACAGTAACTCCTTTGAGCATGTCAACAACCCCCTGTGGGAAGTTATTACTGGTTTTGTAGGCATTTCTGTAACATTCGCTGTGTGTCGGATGCTGTTCTGGGAGCTTCTGGGCACACGTCTTAACTCATTTAATCCTTATGACGATCTTATGAAGCGCTAGGGACACTGAGGCACAGAGTTGTTTGGTAACTTGCCTTAGCCCATATCCTATATGCAAACGCAGGCGAGCCTGCGCTCTCAACTCCTGTGCTGTTCTGACTGTTTTGTGGTGCGCTGGGTACCGACCACTCTTCAAATACCCCGTAGTGGTCTCGGACAAACCCTGTCCACACTGGCATCGCGGTGTGGCATTTCTGACTGAGTGTAGTCAGCCCCAGGTCTTCTGAGAAATCCGTCTCATTTTCATGCATCATCAGACATGCTTTATTCAGCCTTTGGTATTTTTTTTAATCTCCTCTGAAATGAGCAGATCATAAATCCTTTGCTAGATGAGATTTCCAAATAATGGTGATAGATGGCCTTGTCTCCTGTCTCTCAACAAGTTTGGCCGCGACGTCATCAAAGCCATCAAAGGCTTTGTATCAGAATAAGATGGCAGGGGTGATAAAGAGAGTGACCTCTTGGTTCTCCACTCAAATTCCCGTTCCATCTGAGCCACCTCAAATGAGTGAGGCTTCCTAAAGGTTTGCACAAAATAAACTCCTGAAATAAGTGAAAAATTACGGTTGCAATGGCAGAGAATTGACTTTAAGTGTAGCAGCAACAGGGAATCTGTGTCTGATGAACGAGGACGGAATTACAACATGGGAGCATGGAGTGATTTGCAGAACGCACTTGTTTCCAATTCCATCTACTGGTGCCAGTGCTGACATCTAAACCCTGCTGAGAGATTGATAATGAAAAACCGAGAGAAGGAGTGAGGAAAAGGACAGGGTGTGAATTTACTCCACAGCTGTCCTATGCCATGAATTATATCAAATGGTCCCCTAATTTCCTACTTCGAAGATGCCCCTTATTTGAAAAACGAAATGTGGATTTGGCTACTGCTTTACAGCTTTGCATTTCTAGCAGCTAACCAGTTTATGATGCTTCCTGTAAGCAGTGGGTCGTAGCTGTCAGTGCACTTCGATTAGCATATGCCTCTGCAAAATATTTCATCCTTTCGGGACTCCCTTTTGATCAATTAAGCGCCTGAATCTCCCTCCCTAAACAAGTGCAGAGAAGATTTGTGGAAGACCTCGCTTCCTGGGGACTAGTTTTAATGTCAGTCCTGAAAATAAAACATTAGATATGAAGCCAAATGAAAGATAGCTTTGGAATAAAAAATGCCTGTAAAGAGAACTTTTTTATTGACCACTGAGACTCACAACCAAAAATATGGAAGAATGAGTGACCAAGGGCATTGTGGGAGCATTGTAGAATTCCAGGCTTGATAATATAGCCAGCCATTAAAAAACACTTAAAGAACTATACAATGGGAAAAGCAAAAGTTGATGGAGTGAACTACTTTTTAAAAAGTATATGCACTTTTTAATATTCCTTAAAACTTGAAAGTAAACTTTTCTTTTTTTAAATTTTTTTAATGTTTATTTTTGAAAGAGAGAGAGAGAGGGAGAGAGAGGACAGAGTATGAGCAGGGAAAGGGCAGAGAGAGAGGGAGACACAGAATCTGAAGCAGGCTCCAGGCTCCGAGCTCTCAGCAGAGCCCAACGCGGGGCTTAAACTCCCAAACCGCAGGATCATGACCTGAGCCAAAGTCGGACGCTTAACTGACTGAGCCACCCAGGCTCTTTTTTGTTTTTAATTCAATGTTTTGACTTTTTTTTTTCTGGTACTATGGAAGAAAATTTGGGTATGTCCATTTGATAGTTTTCCTTATTGGCCCAAACATACATCACAGGATTTGCACAAATTTAATGTTTCTAATGGTTTGTACTCTTGTCCTCAGTGAAGACCACGGATGTCAATGACTGAAGAAACATTGCTTAAAGAACATTCTTACTGTGAGAAATCACATCATCAGAACTGATTCAGAAAGTCTGTGAATTTAGTAGCACTAGTGCGTGTGGAGGGTAATTCTAAAGTTAAGTGAATCAAAATCTCATAAAGTCAAAATTATCCTTGACTAATCCTTGTATATCTTAGGTTAAGCAGATAAAACAGTTGGCCAAAATATAGGGGCTGAGTCATATGCAAATATAGAATCATATTCAATGAGGTAGACTGCTCACCTAATGACTGAGAACGCTTGTGGAATATGAAAAGACAGAGAATTTGATACATGAAATATGGCATATTATGTGTGTGTGTGTGTGTGTGTGTGTGTGTGTGTATAAATAGTGAGAGAAGAGAGAAAGACCCAAAGTGGCTGAAATCACATAAGTTAAAGGTGCATAGTTTGACCGCTACTTTGCATTTTTGACCCAGAATGTGATGATGTGTTTTTTTCTTACCACAAATCCAAGTTTTGCTCTTTCTTCCAAGGCTTACTTCTTCCATGAAGGCTGCCTAAAAGACCAGAACCTCCAATCACATTTTCTTCACTCTGAATGACCACAGCACCTATACTGCTGAGACCTATTTCATGATTCATTTATTTGGGTACTTTGTCAACTAGAGCTTAAGCCCCTCAAGGCAGGTACCCATGTGTCCCTTCTCATATCTTCACGGTATCCGAAACATGCTCGTCACAAGGCAATATGTGCCTTGAATGAATTCCTTTATACGGCTGTATATTACCTTAGTTTGGCATGCATGTAAAGCTACCCCTATCTCTTGCCTTAATTAACATTTTCATGTAAACCAGATTCAGTATCTGAAAACTTCTCACTGACTTGTAATTCACAGTTTACAGCTGAGAATTATCTTGAGAAATCTCTTGACCTGAAGAAAATGATCTGTAACAGATAAATGTTTCAGATTGTTAATGCTTCTTATAACTGGTATTGACTAACTTTATTGACAAACTCTGAGCCTTTTGGGGAAGCATTGGGGAGGAAGGGAATGGCTTGAGAGATTTACCTAGATAGATATATGGAGATATAGATATAGATTAGATATAGATATAGATATAGATAGATATATATATCTCACATACGTACATATATATATATATATATATATATATATATAACTGTTTTAGACATTAGTATATATAAATTGTAAATATTTTGTAAATTTTATATATGATAATCTATGTAACAGTTTTTACAAGCCTGTGAAGTTGGCAGGGCAGTATTACAATTCACATTTTATAGGTGAAGGATCTTAGGTTTGGAAAGGTTAAGTGACTTCTCTGAGGCTGTGTAGCTAGAAATTGATGAAGTCACATCTCAGACTAAGGACTTTTGAATTTTACTATTTATTCATCCATTCATTCATCAAGTGCCTTCAGTGTTCCAGTTACATGTTCAGTGTTATAGATTCAAGGACAAAGACCCATCTCTTCCTTAGGGAGCTCCCAGCCCAGTAGAAGAGATTAATAGGTAAGTAGTAAGCACATTTCACAGAATCCCAGGCAAGGGTGAAAGCATGGATTTTGGAGTAGACGGTGTATTCTGGATGTTTCTTATCATTCTGTATGGCTGGATCCTTACAAATAGGATTGGTGAAACTGGAGAAGCAGGTAGGGACCACTTCACAAAGATCCTTGAAGGCATCACTACAGAGATGGAAGGGTTTCAGGGGTAATCGATCTTATTTTAACGTTTATTTATTTTTGAGAAAGACAGAGAGCTTGAGCAGGGAAGGAGCAGAGAGAGGGGGACAGAGGATCCCAAGTGGGCTTCATGCTGACAGACCATTTTGGCCAGAGAGAGCTCTTAAAAATATCCCGAGAGACACTGGGAAGGTAGCTTCACATATGAAGCACAAGGGGGAGATTCTGTGGTGTATGCTCCCAAATCCTTGCTGCCTGAAGCCTTTTTTTTTTATTTTATTTTTTTTAATTTACATCCAAATTAGTTAGCATATAGTGCAACAATGATTTCAGGAGTAGATTCCTTAATGCCCCTTACCCATTTAGCCCATCCCCCCTCCCACAACCCCTCTAGTAACCCTCTGTTTGTTCCCCATATTTAAGAGTCTCTTATGTTTTGTCCCCCTCCCTGTTTTTATATTATTTTTGTTTCCCTTCCCATATGTTCATCTGTTTTGTCCTTAAAGTCCTCATATGAGTGAAGTCATATGATGTTTGTCTTTCTCTGACTAATTTCGCTTAGCATAATACCCTCCACTTCCATCCACGTAGGTGCAAATGGCAAGATTTCATTCTTCTTGATTGCCAAGTAATACTCCATTGTGTGTATATATATATATACATATGTATATATATATACATATGTATATATATATACATATATATATGTATATATATATACACACCACGTCTTCTTTATCCATTCACCCATCAATGGACATTTGAGCTCTTTCCATACTTTGGCTATTGTTGATAGTGCTGCCCAAAGCCTTTTAAACACCTATTATCTACTGATTTTTAAGGCAGTGTTATCCAATGTAAACATAATTCAGGCTACAAATGCAAGACCATGTATAACTTATTTTTTTCTTTAATATAAGTATTTTTAATGTTTTTAATTTATTTTTGAGAGAGAGAGAGAGCGTGAGCATGAGCAGGGGAGGGGCAGAGAGAGAGGGAGACACAGAATCCAAAGAAGGCTCCAGGCTCTGAGCTTGTCAGCACAGAGCCCAATGCGGGGCTCAAACTCACGAACTGTGAGATCACGAACTGAACTGAAGTCAGATGCTTAAAGACCTAGACATGTAGGCCCCTGCCTTGAGGTACTTCTGCTGTATATTCTGAAGCCAGGGAGTTTCTAAAACTTTCTAAGAAAACTCCCAAGAGACTTGGATCATATGGCCAAGATGTATGCTTGGGGAGAAGCAGGAGATACAAGGGAGGCTCTGGGAGCCCAGAGAAGATTCAGAAATGGAAACAGAGACCCTAAGCCTGACACTACTTACTAGAGCTCTCTTAGCCAAGGTCCCCCCACATGGTCCTGAAGCATCCAGACCCCATAGGTGACCTTACACCTGAAACCCCACCCTATTCCAGAATACTTATGCCAGACACTGGGAGTGCCTACTTCTGGATTTTGGAGTAGACTGGTGTTTTCTGGGTGTTTCTTGTCATTCTGTATGGCTGGATCCTTACAAATAGGATTGGTGAGACTGGAGAAGCAGGTGCCTGCTTATACCAGGCACTGGGAGTGCCTACTCCCAGCCCTTGGTTAATATAATGCTTCCTAAAATGTCTATTTATTCAGCTTCTCTTCTGCAAGAAAAGGCCTAAGGAAGAAAAAATCCAGAGGTAGTAAGGACTTCCTGCAAGTGAAAGCTGTTGCAGGACCCCACTACCTGGAGCTGAGATGCCTCCATTAGGGCTACTTTCTGGGCGTACCAGTCTGAGAGCTGCAGCTCTTGGGTGGTTAGTCCCCAGTCTTTTACATCCCAATGTATACTGACTAGACCCTTTGAAATAGGGCATTCTTGTTCATCTGGTCCTTTCTTCTTGTAGTGGCCCCCTTCATTCATTCTTTCTTTCATTCAACAACAACAAAAAAGCTTAAGAACCTACTGTTCTCCCAGCCGTTGTCTCTGAGACCCTCAAAATGAAAAGACTGCCTGTGTCCTCCAGAAGCTTTCAGTCCCCTGGAGAGTTGACCGTGCAAATTTACAATCGTTGCTCCAAAATGCAGTGGGCAAATAGGAGGAGGAACTCCCTCAACTGCAAAATGGGGGTAATAATTTCACCTGCATAGACTTTTTGTGAGGATTTGCTGAGGAAATAAATGTCAAGGCTTAGACCATGCCTGGCACCTGGAGAGCTCCACGCAAGTGCTAGCCATGCCGTTGCTGCTGCTGGCAATGACAATGACGATGGAAAACCTGAAAACAGTCATCACAACCCACGGACCTCATGGGTTCCCTCAATTCTAATCAAAACTCAGGTCCCTCCGACCTCCTCCCCACCTCTCCTTGACTTTGACTCTTGGCTTTCCCCTACACTGCTGATTTCCTAGTGCCTCTCTACCTGTGCTCCTGTCGTGGATACTCAGGTGAGTCCTTGCATTGCCATGGACACAGATTGGTCATAAGCCATATAAGAATTCTGAGGGGCCCTCTGCAAGTTAACCCTCCCTGTCCTATGATGGGAAGCTGGACTTGGTCTTGCAGTCACCTGGTCTGTCCCTGGACCTACCTGAGCCCTGTGCTCCCGCTTCTGATACTTTGCTGCCCTCTAATAGCTGTCCACCCCATTGCATAGCAAGAACACAGAACCTGCTTTGCTCTTGCTGGATGGCAGGGGCTTACCTACCTGGATCTTAAGAAGATGCCTCATGACATTAAAGGAGGACACTTGTAGGGGTGAACACTGGATGTTATACGTAGGGATGAATCACTGGAATCTGTTCCTGAAATCATTATAGCACTATATGCTAACTAACTTGGATGTAAATTATAAATACATACATACATACATACATACATACATACATACATACAACCTTGAAAGTGGAAAAAGGAACACAAACTTAGGAATAGATCCTCAGCTTCCCTAAAGGCCAAGTAAATACAAATTTTTCATTAGATTAACAAGAGAATGATCTTTTGCAGAATTGGTGATGGTCATTAGAAATGGACATGTTCCTATATTGTTGGTGGAAGTCTAATTAGAACAATGTTTGGGAAAAGCAATATGGAATGTCTATTGAAGTTTTAACATCAAGCTGTATAGATTGAATATCTATAGCTTTTTGCATGCCAATCACTCCCCAGTAAAGGGGTTAAATTTGAAAAAAAAAAAAAAAAGGAGGAGGAGGAGGGGGGGGAGGGGGAGGAGGAGGAGGAGGAGTCTCATGAGAAAAAGAGACCCAATGTAGAATATCCCTCCACACCAACTTGTTTTCATTTATTCCTCATTTCTGCACTCCTTCCATCTTTATAAAGGCTTACCCCCACTTTAGGCATTATTACAAGGTTGGTCCTCTTTTTCTTTTAGAGGAAAATAAAAGAAACACCTTGACATTTTTTTCCCCTCAGAATCAGTGATTGGTGATTGAAAGCATTTGCAAAACATCCCCAAGGAGACCTTAGTATTATTTTTATGGGGGGGGGGGGGAGTGAAAAATAATGAGCAATATTTTTTTTAACTGAGAGAAAAGGGCCCTTCTTGGGTGGAGTAATGAACTTAGGAACACAGCTTAGGTAATGATTAGTAGAAACCTTTGAGATTTGATAAAATGTGGATTTCCTATGAGGGAAGCTCAGAAAGAGCAAGACCTTTCTTGTCCTTGTTTTCTGAATCTGTGCTTCTTACATAACTATATTATTACAAACGGTGTGCACTCTGGAACCTCCTAACTTGTTTTTCAACACACATACATACACACTCACTTGCATGTATATATACATATATATGTGTGTATATACATACACACACACACACACACATATATATATATGTATATATACATGCAAGTGAGTGTGTATATATATACATACACACACATATATTTAAATTTGAATATTATCATTTTCAGAAACCCTCCTATCCTTTGTAGAGCACTCTAAAATCCACAAAGCGCCTTCCTCTTCGTTATCTCATCTGATCACCGCAGCAACCTTATAAGATAGCTGAATAAGATAAGATAGTATTATAGTAGAAGGGCAGAACTGTAGGGGATTTTAGAGAGACAACCTTATTTTGCAGGTCAAGAATCTGTAGCCGAGAAAGAGTAGTAGTCAGGGCACTTCTGATCCCAAGTAACAGAAACCCAATTCAAGCTGGATTAACAAATGGGGGATAATATTGGCAAATATAACCCAAAAGTCCAGGCTGTTAGGCCTTCGGGAATGGATTGATCTCGATATTCCAGCAACATCTTCAGGAATCCATCACTTTCCATCTCTTGACTGTTTTTCTCTGTCTTGGCATGGATCAAGGGTCACGTCTCCCACAGTGGTGGTAAGATGGCAGTTCTTGCGGAAAGAAGCATATCTCCCTTACAGTCTTCTAGCAAATGTCCTAGGATTGCATCTCATCAGACAGCCTTGTCTGACTGCCTATTTCTGGACCAATCCATGTGATTAAGTGGACCATGTGCTTACTTAGTCAGACCTAATGGCCTGCAGGGGCAGTTAGAGGGAGTGCCCACCCCGCCCACACCATATGGACTGAGAGTGAGTCCTCAGAAGAAAACTGAAGTGTTGTTCTTCTTTAAAGGGAAGGCGAGTCTCGATGCTGCCCGGACATAAGCAGTTTATAAGGCTCTATGTCATTTTATGTAAAGTGGTTCTATAGTTTGTTGTTTAGAATCCTGGTGTGTAATATATATTGTTCTGAGTTGATGTTTCCCCCGCTATGTACTTTTTCAGCACAAAGTACATGGTCTTTTTCACCTTTGTACTTGCAGGGCCCATGGTGGTGGCCAGCATAAAGGAGGTGCTCAGGAACTTTCCCCCAAGAGCACACGGCCAGTCTGTACCACATCCAAACTTTAACCTGAGACTGTCTCCTTAGGACGCCTTTCAGTCCTACCATCCTATTTCTCATGTGTAATTTTCCATTTTCATACTTTCTATCATCATTTCAGTGTTATTTGATCAAAATATTAGAGTGGGTGGTGGCATTGGCCCTCCAATTGCATGTGTCTTACAGGTGGCTTGAAGGAGTGAAGGAGTTATCCATTTCATTGTATCAAATATGATAAGAAAATCAAGACTTACTTTTCCCTCATTGCATTCAAATTCTTTAGATTGCCATATATCTACAGGATACATACCCTTCAACTTTATTTGAATGAGCAAAGTATCCTAGAACTGAGGTGGCTGTGAGGTGTCATTTGTTTTTAATGCATGGGTTCTTACCATGGAAAGGGTAACTTCTATATCAACAAAATGAAAACTGTCAAAATAGCAGCTAAAACAGCAACAAGGTTAGTTTGGAGGTTAATTGTTATATAGTACAAAGCCCTGTTGAAGACGGAATTACCAAGTTATTTAGCTGTGTGCTCCTGGATATGGAAACTTTTAAACACAGACACATCTGTTATCTTAGGGATACATTATATCCTTGACAGCCCACAATTAGGAGCGTTAGACCAGACTCGACTCTCAAGATGAGCTGTCCTTGCTACCTTTCTCTTTCTGCTGCCAAGCCAGAGAGAATCCTTTTCAATTTTAACATCTTTTACTTTGGATTTTTCTTTGTTGCTCCTCCTGCTACTGACTTCAGTGAAAAACTAGGGTTGCTTCTTCATATTTCGAGAACAACAGGGTCCTTATGAATCATCTTGTCAGAAGCACCAGGAATAAATCTGAGGTGTACTCTGGAAAGGAGGGTACATGGCATGTCTCTTTTTTTCCCCCCTCCTCAAACAGGTAGCCTTCAAGAAACATATTATTCGGAAGAATTTGCTCTTAAAGAGGCAGAGATTCCCACCCCCTCCCCCAAAGTTGTCAACTTCATCTTTTACAGAAGAGCTTTAGAAACAGTATTGCTTATAAAAGAAGTCCACTAGAAAGGAAACCCTCCAAAATTATTCAACAAAAATTTTATGAAATAGTGTCCATGTGCTGGGTGCAGTCCTAGGCAATGAACACAGACAAGAAATCCTGTTCTCATTTGGAAAAAAAGAAAAAAGGGGTGGGGGGGGGGGAGTGGGGAAGCTCCAGGCTGCAGAAGGGCAAACAGTAAACAGATAATGAAAATAGTGTGTTAGATGGTATTTAGTGATCTGGGAAATAATAAATCCACAGGTTGTAATAGGCTGGGTATGGAGGGCAATATTGGAATAAGCACTTCATGCAAACCTCGTTGGGAAATCCCATGTCTTCCCTTGATCTAATATTGCTTCCATGCACACACCATCACTCCTTATGGTTGGACTTTTGAGTTAGTTCTGTGTCTCGCCTTCTTAGTAGCACAGAAAACCCTGCACACATCCTGGGAGTGTGGAAAATGAATAGTCCTTTAAGTCAGCATTAGTCCATGCCCCTACAGTTAGTCTTTTTAATAATGAGAGAACCTCTCCTGTTGGACTTCCTTTTTTTTTTTAAATTGAGGTATAATTGACATGTAACATTGTATTCATTTTATGTGTACAATATAATGAATTCAATATTTGCATATATTGCAAAATGACCACCATATTGATACCAATAACTCTTGTTAACGTCAGTCACCATACATAGTTAACAGAATTTTCGTGTGTGTGATGAGTATTAAGAGCTATTCTCCTAACAACAACAAAAAGAAATTTAAAAAAAAGAGAGAAAGAAAAGATTTATACTCTTAGCAACTTTCAAATATATGCTGTAGTAGTCACTATGCTGTACATTATATCCCCAGGATTTATTTATCTTATAACTGGAGGTTCGTACCTGTTGACCTGTTCACCCATTTCACTCACTCACCATCACTTGCCTCATCTGTTTTCTATACTTATGAGATTCGTTTTGTTTTGTTTTTTAGATTCCGCATGTAAGTAAGATCATACATATATGTCTTTCTCTGTCTGACTTATTTCACTTAGTATAATGCCTTCAAGGTCCATTCCATGTTGTCACAAATGGCAAGATTTCAGTCTTTTTTATGGCTGAATAATGTTCCATTATATGCATATATGTATATAATCCTACACACACACATACATATATATGCATATATACATATATGCATATATATATATACATATATATATATATATATACATATATATATATTTCTTTGTTCATATATCCATTGATGGACACTTAGGTTGTTTCCTTCTCTTGGCTATTGTAAATAATGCTGCATGAACCTGGAGGTGCAAATTTATTTTCAAATTAGTGGGGTTTTTTTTTTCAGATAAATACCCAGAAGTAGAAATGCTGTATCATATGGTAGTTCTATTTTTAATTTTTTGAGGAATCTCCATACTGTTTTCCATAGTCACTGCACCGATTTATGTTTCTACCAACAGTGTGCAAGGGTTCCCTTTTTATTCACGTCCTCATCAACACTTGTAATTTCTTGTCTTTTTTCAATAATAGCCATTCTAACAGGTGTGAGGTAATATCTCACTGTAGACTTGATTGTCATTTTCCTGATGATTGGTGATGTTGTCATGTATTTGTTTATTATATGTATGTCTTCTTTAGAAAAATGTCTTTTCGGGTCCTGTACCTATTTTTAGTCAGGTTTTTTAATTTAAGTTTAATTTGAATTCTAGTTAAAATACTGTGCAATATTGGTTTCAGGAGTAGAATTAAGTGATTCATCACTTACATACAACACCCAGTGCTCATCATAACAAGTGCCCACTTTAATACCCATCCCCCATCTAGCCCATCCCCCACCCACCTCCCTCCATCAACCCATAGTTTGTTCTCTATCATTAAGGGTCTCTTGGTTTGCTTTTCTTCTCTTCCCCCCACTTCCCTTATATTCATGTTTTGTTTCTTAAATTCCACATGTGAATGAAATCATATGGCATTTGTCTTTTTCTGATTGACTTACTTCGCTTGGATTACATTCTAGCTCCATCCATGTCATTGCAAATGGCAAGATTTCATTCTTTTTGATGGCTGAGTAATATTCCATTGTGTGTGTGTGTGTGTGTGTGTGTGTGTGTGTGTGTGTGTGTATACCACATCAATTGACAGACATTTGGACTCTCTCCATAGTTTGGCTATTCTTGATAATACTACTGTAACTATTGGGGTACATGTGCCCCTTCAAATCAGTCAGATTTTTTTTGCTATTGAGTTGTAAGAGTTCTTTATATATTCTGAGTATTAGCCCCTTATCAGATATATGATTTGCAAATATTTTTTCCCATTCAGTGGGTTGCCTTCTCATTTTCCTGATGGTTTTCTTTGTTGTGCAGAAGCTTTTTTACTTGATGTAGTCCACTTTTCTTCATTCTTGAAATAACATACTACCTCCAGGTGATCTGCAAATTGTTGGTCAAGGTATTTGGCATAACCTGGGCAATCTGTTGTCGTAATACATGAGATTATTTACATAAAGTACCCTCTAATTTTGCCCTAAAAAAAAAGTTTGACTAATACTGCAAAACTTGAAAAGTAATGCTGCCCCCAAGACCTACTCAGATATTAATAAAAATTTTAAAAACTGTTGGCCACTGATTCTAGGATGAGTTCACTGGCATACCTAGTATGCGGCCCAATGCCCCAGTGTCTAGAACAGAACAGTCAATAAATGTTTGCAAGAGAAGACTTCTGTGTATAGTGACTATGCAGGTTTCAACCAGATGCTGGCACTCAGAGGGGAGAATGTTGAGAGGGGTTTTACTGGTGGATTTGAAAGGAATGACTATAAAGGAAGAGGGTGGTGATTAGCGGGTTCATGGAAGAGGAGAAGCCATCCTGTTGGGGACAAAATGAGGGGTGAGATTGGATTCCAGGATAATCTGAGATGTCTATGAAGGGTGCCACAGATCTGGGAATCAAGGATCCGGGAATGAGGTTTGGAATGAGAGCAAGATTGAGTTGAAGGCCAAGCTTTGGGAGTCAAAGTAGAGAGGTGACCGCTGGAGTCTGGAGTAGATACAATGCTGCAGATGAGGTAAGGGGCTCTGACCGAATTTGGGGAAATGCCATCATTCAGGAGTGGGAGAAGGAGGAGAGATGAGGGCAGGAAAACAGGAGTTGAAGGCAATTACTTCATGCCACTGCAATCATGGAAGACTTCACAGAAAAGGGATCATTTTAGTTGTTATTAACCCCAGCCCTACCTCAAGAGCCTGAGCTCTGTAACCAAATGCCAAATTTTATCATTGTATTCCCTACCAAATACATAAAAACTAATGAATTTTTTTACTATTCTCTGTTCTAGGCATTTTACGTAAATAGCTCAATGAATTATTAAAACAAGCTGGGAAATGATTTTCACCATTTTAGAAATGAAAAATGAGAGGTTCACTCACTCGCTTTATGTCACCTGGCCATTTAGTGGTAAAGCACAACTCAAAGCCATTTTGATTCTAAAGCCTGGGCTTTTGGCCACTGCACCATCTTCTGTCTTCTGTCTTAACTGTGCCCCAGTAAATATTTGATTTAACCTGGTCTTTTGTAGGGTTGATTTCTGGCAGGTTTCCTCTTGTGCTGCATTTCTCGTTCTCTACATATTCCATTCTTTAACATTTCCAACCAGATACTTTTAACTGAAAAATCTCTAAAGTTCTTACTTTTATGGGGGCTTTCCTGGCCTTCTCATGTTAACTGCAGGCAACCTTCTTCCCCTGGCCCCGTGAAGAGCTTCAGAGCCCTAACGAGATAAGCAAATAACACATAAAGTGTGCATTATACCCTCCCTTTTATAGCATGGCACACCAGGGGCTCAGAGCCACTAAGTGCTTTTTAATCACCCCAGATTTGCCAGAGTATGTCCTAATGACACTTCCTAAAGGGCGTCATTACTTCTACACAAATGTTTTCTCATAAAATATTTGTTAAAAAATGCCTTATAAATCCTGTCTTGGGCAATTACACCAAATCTTCACACCCTTAGAACCTCTATCAGCAAATTAAGTCTTGCTTTTCCTATTTCTCAGTAGTCCTCAGCTGCAGCTTGGCGATGACAGGTTGTGTCTGGAGTCCAGTCTAAATGTTTGGTCTCACACTGACACACTCCGTGAACGGAGTGGCAGACAGTGGTCACGAGAATTAGAATATGTGTGAGGATCATAGTTACTCTCAACATCTTTGAGAAGGAAACTAAAAACGACGGGTTATAATAAGCTGTGGATGAGTCAACAAGATTGCCGGTAAGTACCTGAAAAAGACGTCCTGGTCACATTTTGAGACCTCCGAGAACGCTGTGTTCTAAAATGCTCTAAAGATTTGGGAGATGCCTAACAGCTGCCAAGTGTGAGGGGGAAAAAATCAGTATACTGATTCAATACTAGCTGATTCAAGATATCGTGTGCTGTCTAAATAATGGCCTGACCATGTTAAACAATTTCAATCAATTGCATCCAAAGAAAAAGAAAGGTAATAGCTAAATAATCAAACAAGTAGGATCTATGAAATGTATTTGTGACGGACTTACAAAATCAGTTGAAATGAAGAGGAAAGTACACAGTATGTGTGTACTTTAATCAAGTTGATTCTAGTAATATAAAGTAGTGGGGTATTTGTTTGTGGAGTTGACCCCATTGTTGTTGTTGTTTTTTTTAATGAATTTCCCAGGTAGAAGTATATGGCAGGAAACTTGTGACTTATGATTTATTAAGAATCAGAAGAACTGGGGGCACCTGGGTGGCTCAGTCGGTTAAGTGCCGACTCCGGCTCAGGTCATGATCTCGCAGTTCATGAGTTTGAACCCCGCTGGGCTCTGAGCTGACAGCTCAGAGCCTGGAGCCTGCCTCGGATCTTGTGTCTCCTCTCTCTCTCTTCCCCTTCCCCGCTCACGGTCTGTCTGTCTGTCTGTCTCTCTCTCTCTCTCTCTCAAAAATAAAAAAAGTAAACATAAAAAAATTTAAGAATCAGAAGAATCTGCAAACAGCAGTGTTTATTTTGGGGGGTGGAGATTTTACACAGAAGAAAGGTAAGAATCAAGGAGATGAGAAAAAGTAGCAGGATAAGGTAATTTGTACCATACTGTCACTGACAGTGATCCTAAAATATTTACATTCATTTTGTTTTTAAAAAGGGGGGTGGCACCTGGGTGGTTCATTCGGTTAGGCGTCTGACTTCAGCTCAGGTCATGATCTCAGCGTTCGTGAGGTCGAGCCCCGTGTCAGGCTCTGTGCTGATAGCTCGCAGCCTGGAGCCTACTTCCGATTCCATCTCCCTCTCTCTCTGCCTCTCCCCCACTCACTCTGTCTCTCCCTCTCTCAAAAAAAAAAAAAAAAAAAAAATTAAAAATAAAATATTTAAACACAAGTATGACAAAGATACCACTCTGCTCCCTGGAGGAACCTGTCTTAACTGCCTCCAGTTTCTGCATCCTTTTGGTCACTGTGGTTGTAGATACACTGGCTGCACCTCAGCGGGGCATGGGTGAGGGCAGAGAAGAAGGGGTGGTTGAAACGGTAGACTCTAGATTTGCCTCCTATCATAAAACATAACTGCATAGAAATGGTCTTTGTTAATGGGATTTTCCCCCTGTAATCAGGATTACGTTTTCTATCCGTGGAAAAGAGGCATAGTAAAAAAGTAAAGAGTAGAAAGAATATTCAGCCAGGGTGAGAAGCCTTGGATTCTTTCTAGTTCTTTGCAACTTAGTAGCTGAGTGACTTTGATGAAAAATGCTCTGAGAACCAGGTTCCTTATCAGGAACAAAAACCCATAAGGGAGTCATTCCAGTGATGCATTGTGTGTGAAAGTGCTTTATAAACACACACACACACACACACACACACACACACACTCTCTCTCTCTCTCTCTCTCTCTCTCTCTCTCTCAAGAAAACTAATATTTGAAAGAAACCCTAAAATAAAAATTATCATTTTAAGGGAATAATCAACCTTAAATCCAGCAAGCACATGTTTTCATATATTGAGGGTATTTTTAAGAAAAGAGGAGTACACTTCATCAGCTGTTTTCCAGATCACTTTGGAGCTTAATCAGATATGTGTATTATACCATTTTGCCTGCTTGTATCTCTACAGTTCCCACATGGTGACCCTCAAAGAGCATGCTGTTAAGTTTGAGCTGGCGAGACAGCTGGGCCATCGTAATTGTCGCAGTTGATTATGGGATTCCAAAGACACATACTTCTATTAAACTGGTGGCTGAGAAAGGCAGGTTACTCTGCCCAGTGGTAGCTTATGTTAGGAGACCGTGGTCTTGCCCACTTGAGACCTTTGTCCGACAGGCCAGTAAGTTTTGGGATAGAAAAACTTGCCTGCTGGAAGCTGTTCTGTGAGCATTAGAGTCCAGGATGTGAGGCTAGGGTCGAATTAGGTGAAGGGCTTAGGATAAGAAGGCAGAGCTGGGAATGGCTCCCAGGGAAATCTCTGAGGACCAGAGAGGCCAAAAATGGAAGAAGGTAGACACAAGTGGCAGATTCCTTCATTTCCTAGAAAAGGGTCAGTCCGGGATGCCTCTATTTCTGTAAGATTCCTGGAGCTGAGCCTGAGCTGTTTAATAGGATATATGTGGATTGGCAGCCATAATTTCCAAAGAGAAAAAAAAAATCCCCTAATTTGAGCCTCCAGGAACCTTTCAAAGGGCTCCAGGATAGGGTTTTTTTCTCCTGCCAGAAAAGTAGATATTTTAGTAGTTCTGAGGATCTTTCTTAGGACCAGAAGACAGAGCTTTTAAAAAGCAATTGAGCATTCTAGTAAAAGAGGAAATATTTGATCACTTTAGCCTTAAGGAAGAAGCAAATTAGATCTGAGTAAGCATAACAGGAGGGGGCAAGAGATTCCTGTATGATTCTGAGTTTTATTTGAATAGACATTAATAAAATGGGCTGGAGTGGTGATACTCCCCAGGCAAGATTTGCTATTTGACAGCTGCATATTCCGAGTACCTAGATTGCAAGAAAGCTGTTAGTTTTGGGGAAGGATCTTTGAAAGACCTAACTATAAATATTTATCTCACTTTCGCTAATAACCCAATTCTCTAGCACTAAGGTACATTTCTATCAAAGCAAAAAAAAAAAAAAAAAAAATCAAGAAGGCTAACATATTACTAGGGATGACCTAATAAAGATGAAAATGAGATGGGTTGAAATGCAAAAACAGATTTATGCTAATTGAAACAGTTATAAAAATTTGATTCTGCAATACAATCCATTTAATGTACTTTCCTATTGATTAGTAGTAGCTGACTGCTTTAGCTAGACCATCTTTGGTCAGGGAATTCTGTTCTTTTCAAAAACCTTTAAAGTAGATGCTTACGATATTCAGTTATTTTTCACACAGATATTATTTTTCTATTGGACCCCAAATAGCATATGCTTTTCAATATTGGCAGATTGAAATTGTTTGACTTAATCTGGAATTTATGAATGAAGAGGAGAAAGTTTTATCGCTAAATTTGGAATATTGGATGTTATTTTAGAAACCAGCTTGAAAGGTTTTTTTTTACAGCCTTAGAGTAGAGAATAAGACCATTTGAATAATTCATATAGTCCTAGAAATATTAATCAAATAGTTTGGACAGTGATATATCTTTTCATTTTGACTAACTGCTAATTTTTTTAAGTTCCTGACCAACTGTGATTTTTTTTTGGGGGGGGGGGGGCTCTGAATGTTTGTGTTAACTCCTATGGGAGATTCTTGGGTTTTGATTAAAATTCCATGCCAAATGTTAGTTTGTATTGACTCAATGGTGAGTAGGCCGGTGCAAACAGATGAAGAAATGTGCCCCTCCTTCCTGTCATTTTGTGAATGGATTGTGAGGGGTTTGTTAATTTCCTCTTCACTCCACTGGAGCAGATACTCATGAATATCTGCAGTGTCGCAAGACTGTTTTATTTGCATAATGAGAAGAATGGCTTGGTGGAGAGTTGTTTGGGAAATAGGATGATAAAGTACATTAAAAATAGAAATACTTGGCCTTGTTTGCATTTATTCCTGGTATCTTTAGAAACAGTCTTCATTGTGTTGCTCTCCAGCCAAGTTTTGTTTTTTTTTTTTTTTTTTTTTTTTTTGGAAAGGGTAATTAAGGGGGCTGGGACTCCATCTGCCTGATGGCCCCCTTGCCTGAGCCCTTTCCCTTAGCCCTTGCTGCATTTCTTCTCCAAAGCTAGACTGCCTTGCCCCCACAGATTTGCAAAGTGCCAAATAGGTCTTTCTGACTCTGTTATAGGGCTCTTTCCCTCCTGTTTTCTACTGAATCCCGAAGATAAACTGCCTCCCTCCTTTGCCTTCCATTCTTGTTAAGAAAACATGGTATATGATACATGCATTTCTTTGTAAAGTGAGAGTGCGAGCATCTCAGTAACATTTCTAGTGAAATGAGACACATAAAGCACCCTGACTTCATGCTGAGACGGAAGGGAGCGGGGGTAGCTGAATCGGCTGGAATACATAGCCCTTTGCCTAAAACTGAATGCATCGCTCAGTGCTTAGTATTAGATTTATGGAATGGCTCCTCTCCCAGCCTTATCCCTGCTTTCCACAATTTGGTGCTTTGTTGCTATCGAAACAGCCTTACTTTCTAAGCTATTGTGATTGTGCAGGGGGAGGAGGCTGGGGCGGGCGGGCAGGGCTAGTAGTAGTGAATGACACAGCTTTGCCAGATGACACGGAGCGGACCTCTGCATCAGCCAAGAGGAATTAAGCTTTGTCACTCCCCACTGGGACTACCTTTCTCCTGGTATGTGCACAAGGAATTCATATGCTGCTGCTGCAGCCACCAGAGCAGAGCCCTGAGTACACTTTGCCACAGAAGGCAGTGAGCAAGAATGATAGCTGTCTCTTTTAAATGCCGTTGTCAGATTCTGAGGCGACTTGCAAAAGGTACCGTGATTTCCTTGTTATTCGCTCAGCCAGTCTGGTGCAGTAGCCTGTAAACACAGTGTAACGGTTTTTACTTTCAAATAGGACTGCCTTTACAATTTATTGTCAGGCAACAAAGAACTCAGTGAGATATGTACAGACATATAGGTACAGGTGGAGTCGGCTTTGCTTTTCATCCTTACGTCCCGGTCGTGTTCATGCTGAAATTAGGGGGAGAAAATGTAGCTTGTGCGATTGCCTTTCCTTTTCGTAACGACTTCTTCGTTCGTTGCTGAAAAGAAAATGTGTTTGGGTCCGGTGCTGAAGTTAATATGAGAAACCGTCATTTTGCATACTGATTAACTGGTCAAGAGGAATCAAGTGTGTGTTACCGTCCTTTGCATGATACATGTACTAAATGCAGCTGGCAGCTTCAGGACGCGCACAGCTGGTGAATCTACAGAACCGTTGTTTATTCTATTAATTTCTAACATCTCATGAGCTTTCTCCAAGGACAGCTTTCTGGTTTTTTCCCTACGTGTTAGAATTGCATGTTCAGAAATGTAGGTAATTTGAAATGCTCGGGTCCTGTGTGATATTTGAAGAAGTTTATTTGCAAGTAAAAACCGTTGCTCTGTATCTTATCGTCAAGAATTACTGGCTTGAGATTGTCTTTCTTAGAACTCTAAGATATCAATCACATCTCTCTGTAATATTCACATTATGCTTTTCTTTGAAATCACTCTATGCCATCTGATTTTACTTTGTGTGCATTCTGTCCCAAAGTTAGTGAATCGTTGCTTTAAAATTCTGTCCTGGCTACGTACAGATAGACATGTGAGCCCTTTTGCTTTCTTTCCTTGAGATAGAACATTCTTTAGTGATAATTTATTATTAAAAAAAGAACACTTTACCATTTGTGTACCTGCAAATGTCTTTCTTTTTTAGCCTGTAATATAGACTACTGTCAAGTAATTAATGGGTGTAATTATGCACTAGAAGCTCTGAACCTATAAATATGTTAATGGATGCTATTTCTATCAGTTTAGCTTGACATATCAGAGTTCTTTGATCACCAGCAGTGCAGCTAAAAATGCAATTAATATTTTATTTGGCAGAAGAATGAGCACAAAGCAAATAGTGAGAAATAGATCTTGAGTCAATAATAGGAAAGAGAATAAATACTGTAGCCCAACTTACTGAATGCATTTGCAAGTTGTTTGGATAACAGAACAAGTCTTTTTAAAAGGTACTTTGGGGAAAATATAGGAAAGACTATCCATTTTAAATGAGGCTGTTAGCACAAGATGGTAAATTCTGTTTTGACTTTATCCTCTGCAATTGGTATAAACATAGAATTTCTGTTTGTGAATCACTATTAAAAAATATCCTTTATGTTATGGTTTTGGCTAAGACTTTTAAAGACAGGACTCTTAACCTAAAAAGTTCTTTTCTTAACTGATTTTAGCATCTTCTTGTCTCGATGTTGAGAAGTTGATGCTCCTCTTATGTTATAATCATGAAGCAATCATTTTTAGTCATGTGTATCAGAACTTCTTTTTTAAATCCTACCTACTGGAACCAGAGTGAACCCAAGCAATGTTGTTACAAACATTTTGTTTTTTGTTTTTAACTATTACCAGTTTTTGGAGTCTTCTGGAAGCATTGGTCCCCTGCAGTGGAAGGAGATTTAAATGTTTACTAAGAGAGTTGTGAAAAATCTTGATAAATGAGTTAAGTATTGATACCTTCTCTGTAGTTGCCATTTCACTTTTCCCCCCAAAATCTTTACATCTGCTGTTTTCTGTTTGGTACTTAGCTTAGCTGCCAATTAATGACTCAAATAAAATCTATATGTAGAAAGTTTGCCATAATTTGACTTCTCTTGTGTCTGACTGCATGTGAATCATTGGCAGGGATGTGAAACATTGTGTCTGAGTAGTGCAGCACCTTACCTTGCGGTCCACTCCCAGCTCTGTCAACCAGGTTCAAGGCTCACCAATACTACTGTTCATTGAGTTCTTTGAACCCCACCCCTCTCTGTGGTGCTGTTGTTCTTAGACTGTAATAATAAAACCAAGAAATACAAGTTAAGCGGGAGACAGGAAACCACCAAAATCCTAGAGGGCAAAACAGGTAATTACAATCTTAATGCTCCTTCTTTGTTTTTGGTTTCTTTTTTTTTGGGGGGGGGGGGGGGGCGCGAGGGAGGGGATGATGGGTGGATTTGCACCAGGATGAAGTTCCTTTCTTTCTTGTCTCATCCTCCTCACCACACAGTTTCCGCACCCTCACTTGCACCCCCCAAACACACGTATTTTTTTGTACTCACTGAGCGGCAACTACTATACCTTCCCCAGATATTTAGCACAGCGCCCTGCATGTGGTAGGCTCAGGGTAATTGTTTGGTAAAATGAACAGGATTTGCATAGTTGGAATTGGTAGGACTGTTGAATTCTCCGGGAGCTCTTAGCAAATGCTCCAAGTTCTTAACTAGACCCCCGGTGGCTAGAACCTTATCCAGACCTTGGGCCGAGGGGAGGGGAGATGTGCTTCATGTCTCCGAAACTGCCTTGCTATTATATGTGCTTGATGTCTTCCCGAAATCATAGGGCAATTGCACTGTCTTTTTAAGTCTCTTAAGGAGAAAAGAGTGCAAGTAAAGGAAAACATTTTCTACACATACCTACACTCTTAGTAGTTTGTTTGGGTCGTTAGGTTCTTCATCCGTCTCTCTCTCGTCCATTTAACAGTTAAACTATTGAGTACCTACTGTGTGTTCCAGGCACTACCATTTTTTGCACTAGAATCCTGGGCTGGGCTTTTTATAGGCATGTCAAGCATTTTTTAATCAATGTGTTTTTAACAGTAAATAAATGGTTCTTTATCTGAGAATAATTTTAAATTTTTTTAAATGTTTATTTAATTTTTGAGAGGGAGAGACAGAGTGTGAGGGGGGAGGGGCAGAGAGAGAGCGAGGGAGACCCAGAATCCGAAGCAGGCTCCAGGCTCTGAGCCGTCAGCACAGAGCCGGAGGCGGGGCTCGAACTCACGAACAGTGGGATCATGACCCGAGCTGAAGTGGGCTGCTTAACCGACTGAGCCACCCAGGTGCCCCTATCTGAGAATAATTTTAAAGGATCATCCCACACAGAAGTGTGGCCCACAGTATTGCAGCAGAATGTGTTTTAGGTGAACCTAACACTTGTCAGATTTGGGAATCGAGTGTTTTTCTTATTAAGGCTTCAGGGGACTGTTTCAATTTGTTTGCCTTATTGGTCCTCTACCAAGGTAGAGCCAGAAGAAAATAACCTTCACCCGAAAGGCCTGTCCCTACCAGTAGGAAAGGCCTGTCCCTACCAGTATGAGGGGAACTTTGGGCCAACAATAGACCAAACACCATCAGAAACATTCTTTTACCCCTGGTATTGAAATCTAGAGAAGAGAGGCTGTCTTCTGCCCCTGCTCCTTTCCCCGTCCTTCATAATGAGACTGCCTGTGATTACCTGGCCTTGGAGCCAAAGTCAAAAATAACATTGTCTCAGCTTTCTTGCCACATCTGTTGAAGGAGTTTTCTTGAGCGAGTAAAGCAAGACTCTTGGCCCGCTTGACCACCACTACCTCTGCGAGTCCTGCCTTCTCTGCCTGGGGCTACGGTACCTCAAGAGAAGTGAACAGACTCTCTGAGAAGGGAATGTATTTTCACAGCTTCGACAGGCTTTGTTCGTTCTCTCTTGTCAGGATTTCGCCATTTCTTTTTCCTTGAGACTGGTTGGCCTCTTGCGCGTAGCGTCGTTGTCCGTGGTGATAACTGGGTGTGACTTGACTTCTTTCTCAGATGCCACCGCTTGGGGTCCACAGGTCTGAACTGTCATACCCCATTGGCAATGGCATTTTCCTCTCCCAGGCTTTACTCTGTCTACCAAAGTCAACATCAGCCAATAAGTATTTACTGACGTTCCACGGGGAGCCTGGCCCCGGCACCTTTTATCTTTTGTCGCCACTCATTTTAATCTTCCTGTCTTCTCTCTACTGCCTCAAAACTTGGGTCCAAACATCTCTGCTTTCGTTTTACTTTCAATTCCCAAATCGTAGCTGGCCTAAGTGTCATTTTGTTTTCTACTTGCCTTCCCTTCCTCTCTCTTCCCAAGCACACATATGGCCTGAATTAGAATTAACTATCTCGGCCCCTGTCCCGTTAGCTTACTATACAGGCAGCCCTGTTGACCTGCATCTCAATGAGGTGTCTGAGTGAGGCGTTCGTGGCTGGCATCCAACCGCTCCCTGCTGGGCTTCTTTTCTTTCTGTCTGCCCCTTTCTCCTTCCTGATCTCCCTCCTCCAAACCTTGCCACCCTTTCTCTTCTTCCTCTTGAGCATGCCTGGGCATTACTGTATCCGCTGGCACTGAGCAGGACTAACAGACTTTGTTCCGATCACATCCACATTCTCTTCCCTTCAGTCTTTGCTCCTTACCCTTCCCCCAATCACAGACTCGTCATGCTTGAAACGGAAGGTCAGACATTAATCTAGGACCTGTCTCCTGAGAGAACTGCAACTCAACTATCTTGGACAGCCAGCAATCTCATTCTTAATTCTCCCCAACAAGAACAATCTCACAACGTGTCTGATAATCTAACAAAGGATTATTCAAGTGACCTCCGAGTCCCTCTAAACTCTGAGGTTCTTTGATTGACACTCATCCAATGTTTAATTTTTTTCTACTCAGAAATTCATTTCCTAGGTGCAATCTCAACCCACTGCAACAATACACTTAATCTTTTTTGTCTTAACGGAGGAGGAAAAATACTTCTTAGCCCTTCGCTTTCTGCTACATTCTTTTAATCCAAGGAACTCTGTATCAGTCATTGAGCTCGTGTCATTGTTCTGCACATGATTGTTCCTCTTCTGATAGCCTCAAATTTTCTGTTTAGGTCCCTCCTCACTTCCCCATCTGTCTGCGTCTGGTCTCCCGGGTCCTCCAGCGTTCCTTTCTAATGGCTCCTTATCCACTCTGTGATGTGATTCAGAATTGATTATCATCTAGGTTGAGAATGTCCTCTCTCTGCTGGACCCCATTCTCCCATCTCCCCATCCTCATTCCTTTTGCTAACCCTCGCTGGTCTCCTCTGTCAGACCCTGCCATCTGGAACAGTTTGACTGTATCTCTCCACCTCATTAACTTTCCATCCCTTTTCAAACCTCACCTGAAACATATCCTTTCTCCTTTGCCTCTACCGCTTAATTTCATCCTACCAAAACCAGCTTATCATTCCAGCCTATAACCTTTTTAAAATACCATGCACTTAAACGTTGTCTCAGAAAATAAGATTGATTGGATTGGATTGGAGTTTGTGCTGTTGTCAGGGCATGGACATATTTCTGTCATAAATACGGAGAGTTGAGAATTCTGCAACCAGATCTCGGGCATGTCTTGCTGTTCTCCCCCAAGTACTACTGATGGTGGGGACAGCGATGGAGTTCCTGCTGTGCTCCTAGTCCAGTGCTCTGGAGGGTTTACAGTGAGTGACTTGGACCATATTACTCCTAGTGGGTCTGAAGGTTTTCTTTTGTAAACTGGCTAGACTTCTCATAGCTACAGGTTTATTTCTCCCCTCCCCACCCCCCATCTTCTGCATAGGACTTGCATACTAGAAATGCTTTATCTCCTTGCAAGAGGCACCTGTCCTACTGAGGGCCTATTTGGCTGTCCCTCACATAACCTCCTATGAACAAGAAGGAGTCCATACCCTTCTGATGTAACTGTGGCTGATCAGGAAGGAAAAGCTGGTTTGTTACTGGGAAAAGGAAGGCCAATTTAGGATGGTCATTCTAATGTGTTAACTTGGGCATTTGGGGAAAATGAGCCCCAGTGTTTCATTTTTGCCACATTTTCTAGAATAGGAGAAGGGAATGGGGACTGTATACCTGTCCACCTAGAATATTAGAATCAACCAAGGCAGTGTATCTCTAATTCCTTAGCATTCCACACAGTATTGGGGGAAATAGAATTGACTTGAAAGTGAGAAGATATGTGATCCTGTCCCAGCTTTTCTTTTTTTGACCTGTGTGACAGGGGGAAAAAAAAGAAGAAGAACTGAACCTCCTCCTTGAATCTCAGTTTCCCCATCTATAAATTAAAAGCCATGTTTATGCTCATGTTAGCAATAGCAAAATAGTTTAATTTTAATTTAGTATTGCAGTTGATTTATTCAAGTTTTTTGTCTTAGTAAAGCCCACTTGTTCTGGCAGAAAACATATTTTTAGTAATTTCCCACCATTCGAGAGAAGGCAATATATGGTATTCTGAAAACTTGTAGGAATATAGGGAGCAATCAATGTTTAGATCCTTCTCTCTCTTTTTCTTTCTTATATTAAGTCTCTTGGCACTATTTTGTACATATGCATGAGAGTTGTGCATTGAACTAAATATTAATAATCTATGCATTATGAATCTACAGAAGAAAATTTTCTGCACAGTTTCTTTTGTAATTACTTTATTAAAGTTCCAATACCACATATATTCGAAACAAAAGCAATGAACCAGATGTTTATTACAATTAGCTTCTTGAAGGATGTTGCTTCACCTTTCAAAGGGGAAGAGACACTTTGACCTTGCCATTACAAAAGCAGTAAAAACAAAAATGGTCTCATATTTCTCAGTCAGTGGTGACCACCTAAGTTCAGACGAAGCTTTGGAACAATTAGAAAGTGGCAAAAAGCTTCTCATTAATAATTCAAACTCAGTTATTAAAAAGCACAATAATTGAAATTTGTACCACCAAATTCTGTTTGATTTTCAAAACAAAACTGAATTTGTTTCAAGAAAAGTTCGAATCTAATGTCACGTCACTAACAGTATGTTGCCAGTGTTACATTGGAAACCTTGGAGAGGGGACAACTTGATTACAACTTATTCTGTGTGCTTTTTAATAAGACTTGAAGTTTTATTGTAGGTGCAATACATGCTTTCCCCCTACATTTTCTTCTTAAAATTCTACCCATTTGTGCATGTCAGCACACAGTTGTTGTAGGAAAATTTATTGTCGATAGTATTCTGTTATGTGGATTTCCATAATTAGCATATCTCCCTAATTTGTTTTCAGACTTTCATTCTAAGAAGTGGTGGTGTTGAGTATCTTCAAAGAATTTCTATTGTGTTCTAAAGTGTTGCCTTAGTGTATTTTGACTTTCAAGTCTCGTGATAGATATTTCCTGAGAAATGTGTTTAGGATACATAGCCATTTTGTCCAAGGCTTACAAAGGTGGCAGAAAGAAAAACAATGAGGGAAGGAGCATTGGATGCCATAATATCCAAAAAACAAAGCAAGGACAGTATTTCAAAAAGGGGACAGAGAGCAGCCTTCAGTGAGAAAGAGAGGGAAAGAAACAGCCATTTGCTTTTGTAAGTGGGTCATTGCTGACCTCTGAGAGAACAGTTTCAGCAGAATAGTGATGTCCACAGGCAGATGATAAGGCTGTGAGCACAGAGTCCTCTTCTAAGGTGGACAGTAGAGGTGAGGCCAGCTGGGCAGTAGCCCCTGGGAGTGGAGGGTGGGGCCACAGGGAATGGGGAAGGGTATTATGGGATAGGAGAGATCTGAGCATATTTTCTTTACTTCTCCAGGAAAGAGCCAGCAGAGAGATGAACTTCAAGATGCAAAGAAGAGAAGGGATGATTTCTGGGAGCCAGGCAAGGCAGGGCGAGAGGGAGAGAATAGAATGCAGATAGAGGATACAGATGGTTGCTAGCCTGGGCAAACAGAGGGACGTTCTGTCACAGAGATGGGAAAGCATAGGAAGAAAGATTTTTGAGGTGGGCATTAGGGAAATTAACCTAACCTGACTATCTTAGTAAATTAGAAGGAGATTCTAAAACCTCATATTCTTATGAGCTCCTCATCCAGGGGTTTCTACATTTGTCTCTGCATTGGAATCACCCTGGGGAGCTTAAAAAAAAAAATAGTGACACCTGCATCACTATGCAGAGATTGTGATTTAATTGACTGGGGTGTGGTCTATGCTTTAGAATTTTACAAAAAGTCCCCAGTGATTGTATTGTGCAGATGAGTTTGGGAGCCAGGGACCTAACCATTTAGGCAGCTTCATAGAGATACCACGCTAGTCCTTTGGAATCAGACATGTTTTGGCCAGAGACAAGCCCAGGAATTTTATTCAACTGCTGGAGAAGTTGAGCAGATTAGCCTTCCTGTGACTTGGAAGGCAGAGCCCATCTGAAAGTGGAAATGGAGCCAAAAGAAAGAGACACCATGTCCCGGTGGCATTACTTGAGCCTCTGGTCAAGAACTACCTTAAGTGAGCTTGAGCTCCCCCCTAGGCTTCTTCAGTTATATTAGCTAATAATTTTCCCCAACATCTAAACTAAACTAGAGACGGGTTTTCTGTCAGTTGCAATCAAAAGAAACCTGATATGGATTATCACACGTTTGAGTATATACATTTTGGTAAGATTTTTTAAAATGTAGCTAAAATGACAATTGACTCAACTACTTTTGGACTCCTGGATCACTCATATTCTGCAGAACACCATCATAGTCTCAGCAAATCTTGGCCCCCCCCAGCTCTGCGTTGAGTAATGAGCACCACCACCAACTTACGATTTTCACTTGGCCATTTTGTTTAGTGAACCACTGATCGAGTGAACCCACCGCTGCCCCCTTGGGAGTCCACATCATCATAAACTAGACGGAATGTCCAGACAGGGATGGAAAAGCAGTGTTTTGTTTCCATGTTATTTTCCTGCCCTTACTATTCTAGGACCTGAGGGCCAGTTGACTCCTCCCGACCTCTCTCTCCCTGCTAAGCAAAAGGTGACTGTTTAACAAGAGCGGACTTTAAAAAGCAGGGTTGTAAACTGTGTTGCTTTGGCTCTGTGGAGTGCACTGGTTTTCTGGGCGTGATCAGCTCTTCTCCCTGATCCCTCTTCCCTTTTGTTACCTTTCTCCTTCCAAGTTCGATGGACATTAACCTGCTTATGATAAAGGGTTTTATCCTCATTGGTATCTTGCAGGATGTCTTTCGCCCCGTCCCCCAGTTACAGGTAGCTGTCTGCTGAAGCCAGCTTGTACTGGCGTAAGAACCTACAGCCAAATTTTTAAGAGTTTTGTGGGCTGGTTGTAAAACACATCTATTATTAAACATTGTTTTATATCAACGTATAGTGAAATAAATTGTATTAAAAACGAATGTAATAAATACTGAAAATTCATCACTCTCCAATTATTACCTACGTGTTGCTTCACTAGATTTGATTACTTGTCCTCTTAACGTATGGTGTAGCAGTGTGGCCAAAATATCATACGATGGTGTGCTGCTGCACGTCAACTTGAAACTGGCTGTGGTTTGAGTGTTTACATGAGGGAAATTGGCAAAGCCTGAACCCCAGAAAGCCAGGGGTTAAACACTTGCCAACGCACCATCGAATAGATACCTCTGGTCTCTCTGTTCATAAAACCTCTGTAGATGTTTTTCATTATGCTGTCTAAATGGGGATAGTGATTGATTATATGTCAATCTGTATGCAACCATCAGACTATGAATTCTATGAGGTTAATATATATGCTTTACTTACCATTATATCACCAGCAAGTACCCACACTATTTGGTGCAGAGAAAACCATATTGAATGGATAGGGTTAGTTTCTAATGATCTCCTGGATTAATCAATCTCCCATGTTTATTTGGACTTAGAATGTTTCAGGTAACTCCTTTCATTTCACCAGAGCTCTTGACTTTTAAAGTATTTTTCACATTTTCATATTACATCAGGAAGTAAGCCCCAGACTATTCCAAGGAGGTGCAACATCCTCTCTCACCTGCTCATTTCCCAATTTCCTTTTTAACTGGAGGGGTGTTCCATGCCCTCCTTCTTTTCCTCCTCCTCCCGAAGCCCTCTTAGAGCAGTCTAGGGAAGATACTGGCAGGAGTCCAGGAATAGCACCCGGGAGCTGGAGGCTGAAGGACAAGACTGTTGTTAAATTCTGCATGACAGAATTCCCAGTTGAATTCAATCTGGGGAATATCTAGGACCCCACAGAGTTTCTGATTGAATTGAGTCTTTCCCATTCTCTAAAGCTAGGTGACCTCATAAAGATCAAAAATGAATTTCATTTATTGCCTTTGTTTTCTAAATGGTTTGTTAGTAAATTTGGTTCATAAACTGAAGATTTAGTTATAAAGTCTCAGAATCAAGACAGTTTCCAAGAGTATTAATTGCTAACGATATTCTTATGTAGATGATATTTGTTTTAAATGTAAGCCTCCCAAATGTTAAATTCTATATAAGAATTAGGGGCTCAAGGCACACTGACCAAAAATTTTTTCCCTCAGCTGCATCCCAAATGTCAGCATGAAACTAAACAGTTCCAAAAATGGGAGGAATGATATCAAGAGACCAGAGATTTTCAGAAATTTCTGAAAGATGGAAAGTGGATAAACTAAAGCAGACATTGCCGTCCAGAGCAAATATAAGAACAGTAGAAGGGGGACGTCATACTTCCTGGCAATGGAGCACAGACAGGCTCCAACCTTGTGTTGGTTTGGGACATTAGGAAAAAGAAGGGGGTTGGAAAATAAGGTGATTGTTTGAAGGATGGAGCAGCTGGGAAATTATAACATGATCGATGTAAATTCCTGAAATTAAAGAATATTTTCAGATTGAAAGGGCCCATTGAGCCCTAAGCAGCATGACTGAGAAAAGATCTAGACAAATTCCCACGAAATTCTAGGACATTATGAAAAAGAAAAGATCCTAAGAGCTTGTCATGATAAATAAAAACAGACTTCCTATAAAAGAATAAGAATCAATTTGGTATCAGACTTTTTAAGACACTAGATCCTATCCCTTTTGCACTGCTGGTGGGAATGCAAGCTGGTGCAGCCACTCTGGAAAACAGTATGGAGGTTCCTCAAAAAATTAAAAATAGAACTACCCTATGACCCAGCAATTGCACTACTAGGTATTTATCCAAGGGATACAGGTATGCTGTTTCGAAGGGGCACATGCACCCCCATGTTTATAGCAGCATTATCAACAATAGCCAAAATATGGAAAGAGCCCAAATGTCCATCGATGGATGAATGGATAAAGAAGATGTGGTATATATATAATGGAGTATTACTGGACAATCAAAAAGAATGAAACCTTGCCATTTACAACTACGTGGATGGAACTGAAGGGTATGATGCAAGCGAAATGAGTCAGAGAAAGACAAATATCATATGACTTCACTCATATGAAGACTTTAAGACACAGAAGAGATGAACACAAGGGAAGGGAAGCAAAAATAATATAAAAACAGGGAGGGGAACAAAACAGAAGAGACTCTTACATATAGAGAACAAACAGGTTTACCGGAGGGGTTGTGGGAGGGGGGATGGGCTAAATAGGTAAGGGGCACTAAGGAATCTACCCCTGAAATCATTGTTGCACCATGGATGTAAATTTAAAAAAAAAAGACAAAAAAAAGACACTAGATCCTAGAAAAAAAGCATACTTCGATGCTTTCAAAGTTCTGCTTTTAAACCTTTGTGCCTTTAAGCATTAGAGACTGTTAAAAACTGAGACAAACTGAGGGTTGATGGGGGGTGGGAGGGAGGGCAGGGTGGGTGATGGGTATTGAGGAGGGCACCTTTTGGGATGAGCACTGGGTGTTGTATGGAAACCAATTTGACAGTAAATTTCATATATTAAAAAATAAAAATAAATAAATAAATAAATAAATAAAATAAAAATAAAAAAAAAATAAAAAAATTAAAAAAAAATAAAAATAAAAAAATAAATAAATAAACCTTTGTGCCTTTAAATCAAAGGTGAGCATAAAATAAAGACATCTTTAGGCATATAATGATTCAGTTTATATCCAACATACACTTTTAGAAAAAAACTACCTGAGGATATACTTAAGCAAATAATATACACACACACACACACATGTGCCTGGGTGGCTCAGTCAGTTAAGCATCTGACTTCTGATTTCAGCTCAGGTCATGATCTCTCCATTCATGAGACTGGGCCCTGTATCAGGCTCTGTGCTGACATCATGGAGCCTGCTTGGGATTCTCTCTTTCCCTGTCTCTCAGCCCCACCTCCACTAGCACTCTGTCTCTCTCAAAATAAATAACAACAACAAATTATATATATATATGTATATATATATATGTATATATATATATACAGACACACACACACATATATATACGTATACATATACATATATATGTATACGTATATATATGTGTGTGTGTACACACACACACACACACACACACATAATCTAGATGAGAGGAGAAGTGTGAAATTCAGCAAGCAATGGATGTAAGAGAGCAGTGAAAAGATATCCCAGAATGGTAGTTATGTAGTGGGAGAACAGTCGATCCAAATTAGAACATATGACCAGAGTCAGAAGAATATCTTCCAAAGAACATGGATGTCTTACAACAATTAATGAATAAATTGGATATATTAATAATGAAGTAGAGATGTAAGTACTCTTTTGCCAACAAGAAAAAGAAAGGCAGTCAGAAACCTTAAGAAGTATTAAAGCTGGACAAAAAAGTAAAAATTAAATATAAAGCAATATAAAATGTATCATGTTTTTGAACAGTTGTTCGAGAATGAACTTGACCTTTATTCTTGGAAAATTCTCGGGGTGCCTGGGTGGCTCAGTCAGTTAAGCATCTGACTTCGGCTCAGGTCATGATCTCATGGTTCTTGAGTTTGAGCCCCTCATACATAGGTCTCTGTGCTGACAGCCTGGAGCCTGTTTCAGATTCTGTGTGTCTCCCTCTCTGTCTCTCTCTCTCTCTCGCTGCCCCTCCCCAAATCATGCTCTGTGTCTTTCTCTCAAAAAAAAAAAAATTATATTTGGAAAATTCTCCATTGAGTAGCACAGATCTAGTGACATAGAATTGCCTCTCCTGCTTTAGGAATTCTATCACATTATTTTATTTTGCAGTGAATAATATTTATATAATCATAATTTTGTAGTTGTCATTGGATTTTTCATTTTTATAGTCTATCTGTACAGAGAAAGCATAAAACTAAATTATAATTAGAGAAGAGAATGCACATGTTATAAACTTTTATAATATAAATATAACTACATACCTGATAAGCTTGGAGGCTTTATGGAGGAAAGTATTGGGCTACTAATGTCCTCAATTTTTGTGTAATATATTTTAAGGTACTATGTGAAGTTGACATATTAGAAGAAAACACCACAGTTAAAAAGACTGATACTATCAAATGTTGGCCTGGATACTGAAACTTTTATACGCTCTCATGGAAGTATTATTTGGAACTACTACTTTTGGAAAACTGTTACTGATACGTAACATATACATATCATATGACTCAGCTTTATAGCCAACAAAAATGCATAGTACATGACCCAAAAGATTTGTACAAGAATGGTCGTTGCAACACTATTCCTACTAACATGAGACTGGAAACAACACAAGTATCCCTTAACAAGTGAATGGATATAAATACGTAATGGCATTTAATGGCATACTGTGTGGAATTAAAAAGAGCATGCAATAAAATAGATGAATATCACAAACATAATGTTGAATGAAAGGAGCTAAATATAAAAAAGTATACGATTGATTGGTTAAAAAGTTCAAAAACGTTCATCAAGTGAAGACAGGCAGGAGATTTATGGGATGCTGGCACTGGTCTGTTTTTCTGAGCTGTGGTTCCACGAGTGTGTTTATTATTTTGTGAAGACTCATCTAGCTCTTCCTTTTGATTGGCGCACTTTCTGTGTATGCACTATATTCCAATAAAAAGCTTATCTAAAAAACTAAAGTGTTAAGTACATTATTTACATTTCATAAGCATGACTTATCAAAGAACTAATGATAACTACCAAAATAGAGAGGAGGAGAAAGAAAAGTGAAGACTGACGGGGCGCCTGGGTGGCTCAGTCGGTTGAGCGTCTGACTTCGGCTCAGGTCATGATCTTGCGGTCCGTGAGTTCGAGCCCCACGTCGGGCTCTGTGCTGACAGCTCAGAGCCTGGACCCCGTTTCAGATTCTGTGTCTGCCTCTCTCTCTGACCCTCCCCCATTCATGCTCTGTCTCTCTCTGTCTCAAAAATAAATAAATGTTAAAAAAAAAAACAAAACTTAAAAAAAAAAAAGTGAAGACTGTCTAAGTGAAACAAATGTCCCTCTTTCATAGACGACATTGACCAATACTGCTCAAAATTGACAAGAGAAGAAATGATAACATTTATTTTGGCATTTTCAGAAATTTGGAGACTGAAACTGTAAAAAAAAAGAAATGTTCCCTATTGAGGCATAGGAATGAGAGTGAGAAATAAGGAAGGAAGCTTTTACTTTTCATCTTTTACTTTTCTTCACCATTAACATTAAAAAGAGGAAGACAAAACAAAACTAATATTAACATTGTTAATAATAACACTGCCATTTATTTCATGCTTACCATTACTGAAATACTGAAGCAGATGTTCCACTTAACTTATTTCAATTACATTTTCACACTTGATGTTCCTCACCACATTTATTAGGGTGAATTTATTAACCCAGTTACAATGATACAGGCTAAACACCAAAATACCCAATTATAATACAAAAGACATAAAACATTCAGAAAGAAAAATGTTCAGCTACTGAAAATATGTTTGTTATATTAAGGCACATTTGCATTTGAGCTCCCTAGCAGTCAAGGAGAAAAAAATAAGTTTTTATTGTGTTTATAAATCTCACTTCCCATTAAAAACTTTTGAGAGATAATCAGTACTTGGCAACAAATTCTAGCAAAAATGTACATTTTAAATGTTTATTTAACATATATTAGATACTGGGGCATCTGGATGGCTCAGCCGGTTAAGCGTCCCACTCTTGGTTTTGGGTCAGGTCATGATCTCACAGTTCGTGAGTTCAAGGCCTGAATCAGGCTCCGTGCTGTGAATATGGAGACTGCTTCGGATTCTCTCTCTCTCTCTCTCCCTCTCTCTCTGGCCCTCCCCTGCTTGTACTCTCTCTCAAAATAAATAAGTAAACTTAAAAAAAAATTTAAATATATATTAGATACTATAATTATGTTATGGCAAAAAGAGAGGAGTTACTTTAAAAACTCATTCCTGGGGCGCCTGGGTGGCTCAGTCGGTTAAGCATCCGACTTTGGCTCAGGTCATGATCTCACGGTCCGTGAGTTCAAGCCCCGCATCAGGCTCTGTGCTGACAGCTCAGAGCCTGGAGCCTGTTTCTGATTCTGTGTCTCCCTCTCTCTCTGACCCTCCCCGTTCATGCTGTCTCTCCCTGTCTCAAAAAATAAATAAACGTTAAAAAAAAAAAAAAAACCTCATTACTGACTTACTGTAAAACCCAAAGACCTGATATGACATAATAATGCAGGGAAATAATTTCTTCAGGAAATGCGGGTAGTAGAATCTGGAGATACTGATCTGGGGAGCATTTCCCAACCTTTATTATTCAGAAAATTAATTATGCTACATATTAATAGTTATTCCATCAAAAATAGGTTCAAGAAATGGAAAATGCAACAAACTGTAACCTCCCTTTTGTAGATCCAAAACTATATTAGCATATTAAAGACCCTTAGAAGTCCAGTAAGAAATAAAGCTAATTAATTTTGTTTAACCCAGTATTTTCCCAATTTATTTGATAATGGGGCCTTTTTTCATTTAATACTAACACTGCAGAAACCAGAGTTTGGAAAACATTAGTTTAACTCAATACGGATTGGAACATAGTCAACATAGAAGCACCAGTCATTAGTAAGTCCCTAGACAGTAGCTTCCAAAACTCGTTTCAAATATAGTCTTGGCAAGTACTAAAAGGTGAATTCTCCGAGAATTGCTTCAAGTGCCAGTATTCTCTGGTATTGTTTATAAAATTAGAGTCTTATGGTTTAGAGTTTAGAAATGCAGAAAGCATAGTTTGTGTCCTATTACAAAAAGTTAGGAGTCTGACAAATTCTGTCCTAGACATACACCTCCCACTTTCACACAAAAATAACTACAGGGATGTCTACAGCTAGATTCAATTCCCTCCCCCACCCCAGAACCTGTCATTTCAAATAAATTCTGTGTAACCTCTAAATTCTGTGCCACGAAGCACAAAAAAGATGATTTGAATTCCTAACATTTAAAAAGCCGCTGTTACGAACTGACCGACCTAGACTCTCATACACTGTCTAGTTTTCAATATAAGTACTTCCTGAGGAGCCTGGAAAGTTGCGTCCTCTGCAAAGTAGGCACCCCTTCCCTGGGTAGCTGAATGAGTAAATTTTGTGTATGTGGGATGGGGAGAGGTTCAGTTTTTCATTTGTATATTAGAGAATATCTGCCAAGAATACACACGTGATCATAAGGATATATTGTGTGGAATTCTTTATCTCAATAATTAATCAATACATCCTGATAATAAAACAGTGGAATGCAGTCATCTTTCAATTTGTTAGAACCTATGGGCATAATTCCAGTTGAGCACAAAACATCATCAAGTTATCTTGATAAAGGTTAACACGAAAGGGGATGCTGCACCATTTAGAATTAGAACTTGATCTGTCAAACAAGCATTCTTATCCACACTGATTCTGACAGTAGGATTATGGCATACCCGTTGAAAACGCGTTAATAGCCTGGGCTTTAATCCAAGACTGTACAGCTTGACTTACAGGTAGTTCCTGTTTATAGAATCAAAGGCAAAAAAGATCAATGAACATGACAAAAAGTCTTCCCTCGTCTTAGCGTGATAAAGCGAGGGTAGAACAGTAATTAACAGTGGAAACCCGGTTCCTTAATGTAAGAGAGTAGATTGAGGCACCCCGACATAGTTTTTCTTTCCTTTTTTTTTTTAATAAATAAAATGAGTCATAGTTTTGCACTTTGGATGAAATGTAACATGGTGTCCCCACTTTGAAAGGAGAGCCCACCGTGAAGGAATGATGCCGAAGAAAGTCATTACAGAAAGGGGCCTGGCAGAAGAGCTGCAGCCACATGGGACAGAAACTTAGTAATTCTTGGAGGGAAGGGTATTCTCCTGAGATTTTTTAGAATATTTAGGTAAGAGATAACAAAATTTTAAAGGGTTTTTTGGGTTTTTGTTTGTTGGTTTGGTTTTCAGTAGGCCATAAAATGTGGGAAAAGCATCATGAAGTAATTGACCTAGTCATCTAAAGAGACGTGTGCGTCTGCTCTTCCTCCTGGAGACCTCTTTGCTCAGGTTACGGGGCACAAGAATCGTGTCAGCCAGAGGTTGCTTGCAGCAATTTATTAGAACCCTTCCCCTGCCCCAAAGGAATACGTTACTCTGAAAAGATTTGAAGTTAAAGTGGTTTATGTGTGATTTCCTCCATACCTTGTTTAACTTGTATAGACTTTTGGCGGGAGAGTAGATGGGGAAATGGGGAGGGAACCTAGAAAGGAAGAGGGAGAGGAAGAAAGCGGGACTCCTGGCTCCAGCAGACTGTGAAATGGAAAAGAACAGCAAGATTAGTAGGGGCACCTGGGTGGCTCAGTCGGTTAAGCATGCGACTTCAGCTCAGGTCACGATCTCGCAGTCAGTGACTTCGAGCCCCACGTCAGGCTCTGGACTGATGGCTCAGAGCCTGGAGCCTGCTTCCGATTCTGTGTCTCCCTCTCTCTCTGCCCCTCCCCCGTTCATGCTCTGTCTCTCTCTGTCCCAAAAAAATAAATAAACGTTAAAAAAAAAAAAAAAAAAAGATTAGTAGATACTAGTTAGCCCTAGTTGGAGGGAAAACCGCCCCAGAAGGACATTTTGAATAGAATAAATCCAGATCTTTTCCAGCCTGGTGCCGAATTTGAAACACAGAGCAATGAACATGTTTTGGGTGATTGTTTTCTTAAATCTCCCAAGGGGATATGCAATTAATGTCATTCTACATGCATAAGAGTGTGACTGTCTTAGAATATTAGGTCTTGGGGCGCCTGGGTGGCTCGGTCAGTTAAGCGTCCGACTTCGGCTCAGGTCATGATCTCGCGGTCCGTGAGTTCGAGTCCCGCGTCGGGCTCTGTGCTGACAGTTCAGAGTCTGGAGCCTGTTTCTGATTCTGTGTCTCCCTCTCTCTCTGCCCCTCCCCTGTTAATGCTCTGTCTCTCTCTGTCTCAAAAATAAATAAACGTTAAAAAAAAATTTTTTTTAATTAAAAAAAAAAAGAATATTAGGTCTTAAATCTCTTACTGAACCCAGAGTGAGAAGGGTACATTGCAACTTATGGGAAGGAAAAGATCCTTGCTTTATCTGAATATTATTTGGCCGAAATTCCACTGTTCAACTGACAGGTGTGGCGACATCTTAGAAGAGTTATATGACATGCTAAAGATTAATTTTGGGTTGAATTTTATTTAAGTTATCTCAAGGGCAGAGATGGAGAGAAAAAGAGCTTGGTAGTTATAGACATAGGATACTGGCCATTGTAAAGGCTTGAGTTGGTACTTGAGTAATGCTTAATGTAAATCCAAATGGGAACTCAGAAAGATAATAGTTTGGAAGGAAGAAAATGTATAGATGATCTCATCTTTTTTATTTTTTTTATTTTTAGAGGTGGGGACAGGTGAGGGAGAGGGAGAGAGAGAGAATCCCATGCAGTCTCCACACCCAGCACAGAGCCTGATGCAGGGCTCAATCTCATGACCGTGAGATTATGACCTGAGCCGCAATCAAGAGTTGGACACTTAACCGATTGAGCCACGCAGGTGCCCCTATGATCTCACCTTTTCTATAACTTTAGTGAAATTTTAGACAAAACTGTGTGTAAAATATATGTTATGTAGTATCTGGTATTGAAATAAAGTTTGTCTGAGGTTCTGATAAAGATGATGATGAATTTATTCTAGACTGGGCTGTCCCTAAGTCAGTTGTAAACAGTACTAGATACGGTTTGTTTTGGTTTCTTTCCCACCTCTCCTATTTTTTCCAGAGGCTGACCAGGGTTTCATTTGCACAAGACGTTGCTCTCAGAGCTAGTGGGGTTTTCCTTGTGATGGTGGTGGTTGTTTTTGAGAGAAGTAGTTTCTGCTTTGAGAAATCAGTTCCTAGGGACTTTAATTGTTTCACTGTTCCAGGACTTGACCTTTTACACTGGGAATTTCAAATGAGTAAAATCTCCTCAAGATTCCTATCTCCAGAGGCAGATCTTTAAACTCTGGCCAGCTGATACTGGGTACAGGAAGTTCAAATCAGCTACATAGTTTGCTTCCTACTCTTAAGGGCAATTCAGCTTTCAGATTACCATATAGAGGCCACTTTTCCCCCAAATATTACTCAATTTCTGTAAGTCATGAATTTTTCATCACAGCTATAAACTTGAACATATTTCTATGTTTCTACAGATCTGCATATTAAACTTTTATTTTCCTAAAAGTTATAGCATCCATTTCAACTTCAATATTTATGTATGTTCAGAGTATAACTAGTGACTTATGTAGGGAGATCAGATGAGGTACATATGTATAATCTATAATATATACATATATACATATATATATGCATATAATACATATATAGTACATATAATACATGTGTATATAATTTTGCATATTGATGGATACACATACATACACACAAAACATGTACACACAAATATATTGGACACTCTGAAAAAATACATTTACTTTCTCTGTACCTAAACAGCCATTACTATAAAGGGCATGGCCCATACCTTGCTCCTTTCAGTAACCCCAGCACCTAGCCAAATGCCTACAAGATATCAAGCAATCAATAAATGTAAATATATAAATAAATAAAATTGAATTTATAATGAATTAATAACAGCTCTATTCACACATCTTCCTGAAAACAGAAATGTGTTAGAACGTGTTACCATATGAAATAGTGGGCTGAAAATGGCTTGAGAAATGTATGTGAAAGAGCTTTGTAAAATTTTATATAAATATTGTATAGTGTTAATGTTCTTATAAAATATAAACATCTGAAGGGTTATAATTGTAATTTTTACTAATAGACCCTGGATTAATAATCAGCAGTTGGTACTAGTTGTTAGCAAGGAATAAGTTCTAGATTTAAAATACCAGTGAGGGCGCCTGGGTGGCTCAGTCGGTTGAGCATCCAACTTCGGCTCAGGTCGTGATCTCGCGGTTTGTGAGTTCGAGCCCCATGTCGGGCTCTGTGCTGACAGCTCGGAGCCTGGAGCCTGCTTCTGAATCTGCGTCTCCCTCTCTTTCAGCTCCCCCCCCCCCCCCGCCTTCCGTTCATGCTCTGTCTCTCCTTCTCTCTCTCAAAAATAAATAAACATTAAAAAAAATTTTTTTTTAATCAATGAGAAAAAGCCTGGATAGCTCAGTCAGTAGACCATCAGACTTTTAAAATATCAATAAAGATAATTCATAGATTTAATTTTTTTTCTTTCTTGCCTCAGACAGCATTAAATGTTTATCTGTGACTGAGGAAGAATTTGATAAATATTCTAAGACTAGGATGTTGCCATTATTTTGAATATGTAGGCACATCATTATAAGAGGTGGTGAGGTATGTTATGGTATTGATCTCATTTTAGGGTATGAAGGCTAGAGATCATTTTAGTAGAATTAAGGGTTGAAGATATATGAGGATAATTCTAATGAGGACACAGTATTGACTCCTTAGCCTCAAAGACGACCAACAGTTCACCAGGGCTGAGGCTACTGAATCCTATGCAGCTTAGGCACCAGCATGGCAATCATAAAAAAACATCGGATAATTTATTCCCTCCCCACCCCCCTGCTGGAGCAGCATGAACATTGATTTACTTTTACAGCAAACAGAATCATTTTAGTAGAAAAACAATCCTTTGTTTATTTTATGTGTAGAACTTGTGTGTTAACTTGAGATATATTTGGGGAGTTTATACTAGGGAAGACCATTTTTCTGGGCTAAAAGCAAGGTAGAGCTTTGTTTTCTTTTCCACTAGAGAGATTTTACAGGAGAATTGCATGGCAACAATTCACCAAGAGTTAACAGTTATTGAGCCTCTAGTGAGTACATGGAACAAAGCTGGGTCCTTCAAGGAATATATCTTTTAAATATCCATGTTTAGAGCACATACTGGATACACTGTCAGAATGAACAACCATTTGAAAAGAGAAATAATTGTTTTCTTAGATTGAATTCAGTGTACGTATATAGTTTATATCAAATTAGAATCTATACAGAGACTGGTACATGTGTTCTTTTTTAGTAGCTTATAAAATGAAAATAGTACATTAATATTCACATCCTCAAGGATTGTGTGACACTGTATTACACACATGGGGAAATGTAGCTTTTAAAATGTTTTGTTTTGAAGGACATAAAGCAAAGTTGTTTTTAAAATGTTGGGGTGCCTGGGTGACTCAGTCGGTTAAGCGTCTGACTCTTGATTTTGGCCCAGGTCATGATCTGATGGTTCGTGGGTTCAAGTTCCCCATCTGGCTCCGTGCTGACAGTGCAGAGCCTACTTGGGATTCTCTCTCTCCCTCTCCTTCTCTGTCCCACCTTTCTCTCTCTCTCTCTCTCTCCCTCCCTCAAAATAAATAAAATTTTTAAAAAGTAATGTACAATGGCAGCTTCATTCGTTCATTCACAAGTATTTATTGAGCATCTGCTAAATGTGAGATAAAGTTCTGGTTGGTGGGAGTTTACACAGCAGTGAACATCACAAGTGTTGTCCTTGCATCAGTGGAGCTTAACTTCTCATGGTAGAGTCAGACAATAAACAAATGCACAAATAAATGCATACTCTTAGTGTTATGCTGAAAGTTAGAGGAGGATGTGGGGTTAGAGAGTGAAGGAAAAGGCCCTATTTGAGGTAGGATTGTCAGGGATGGACTGTCTGATGACATTATATTTGAAAGCCAAGAACTGAAAGCCATGGGAATATCTATCCAGGGGAAGAGTGTTCTACATAGAGGGAACAGCAAATGCAAAAGCCCCTAAGTTGGAATGACCTTGGTGTATATGTCTCATCAAGGGAACAATATTGTTAGAGCACAGTAAGCAAAGCACAGAGTTCAGGAGCTCTTTTTTACATGAGGGATTTTGAGTTAATTATTTATCATATGCATATGTAGTCACACCTCCAAAATACTCCACAGAGGCATAGATTACAAGAATACAAGACTACACGTTTATTTAGTACCATACTTACTGGGCATTTCTTCACATATACAAGGACCGTTTCCTTTTTCTTACTTTTTTTTTTTTTTTTTTTTTTTTTTAGAGAGAGAAAGAGGGAGAGAGAGACAGAAAAAGAGCACAAGTGGGGAGGGGCAGAGAGAGGGAGAGAGAATCCCAAGCAGGCTCCATGCTGCCAGTGCAGAGCCTGATATGGGGCTCGAACTCACAAATTGTGAAATCATGACTTGAACCAAAACCAAGAGTTGGAGGCTTAACCAACTGAGCCACCCAAATGCCCCTATAAGGGCCATTTCTAGCTGCAAAGAGAGCCTTCGTCCAGATCCACTGTCAACATAGAGTTTATTTTCAGGAGAGGGAGTGCGGTGGGATAGGGGCAGACAGAGAGGGGGACAAAGATCCAAGTGGGCTCCAGGCTGACAGCAGCAAGCCCAATGTGAGGCTTGGATGTCACAAATCGTGAGATCATGGCCTGAGCCGAAGTCGGATGCTCAACCGACCAAGCCACCCAGGCACCCTGGCTGCATTAAGTTCTCAAAGCAATTTGCTAATTGATAGTGTCAACAATGCATGTGCATTGTTTCCATTGTTCTTCTTAATATCTTTTGTATCTACCTTTCTGGGGGGGTTTCTGTATTAATATGCCAATCAAAAATTCCTCATCATATACATTAACTATTGAAATAATTATGTACCATTCATTTCATCAGTAAGTACCTTTTAAAATCAAGAATTTGCCATCCTAGGAGTTTAGTGGGAAGGAATCCCCTTACTAGGGTGAGAGAAGACGGAAAACTATTCACTTATAAAATTGAAGATATCTTTTGTTTCTGTAAGAACCAAAATTTAAGTTGAATCCCAAAAACAAGTGCCTTTTTAAAAATATTTAAGAGTAAACCTTACAGTCACCGAAAACAGAGTTCCCCCTGGTTTCTCAATGATGTGGCTATCTGCTGTTTTATCCAAGTATGAAGATTTTATTAGTTTATTTTGAAATGTTTATTGACTTTTGACAGAGAATGAGAGGGGTGGGGACAGAGAGAGGGAGACAGAGGATCTGAAGCAGGTTCTATACTGACAGCAGAGAGCCCGAAACAGGGCTAAAACTCTCGAACCCTGAGATCATGACCCGAAGTCGGGCACTTACCTGACTGAGCCACCCAGGTGCCCCAAGATTTTACTAATTTTCATGGCAGTTTGGCACATGTGAAATACGGCAAGATATCTTTAAAATGCAGTGAAAGAAACTGTTAAGGCTGGAAATAAACCCATATAAACATGGGATGAGGGATGTACAGCTTTTAGAATCTGCTTCTCCTCCACTTCTAAGCTTGGAAAAAAATTACTCTCTAATCAAAGACCATTTTTCCTTAATAAGAATAACCATCTATTGATGTAAAGGGACCTGAAAGGACTTAATTCATTTGAGCAGAAGATTGGAGTAAAGCTCAAATAAAGTATCATTTTCAGCCACAAGGACTCCCCACTTAGCACCTTATGCCTCCTGGTCCCCACCACCTTTTCTAATGCTGTACTCTGTCCAGCTTTGAGGATTGGGTACCAAGGTGACTCCCAAGGACAGAAGTGTTCTGCTTCTCTGGGAGTCCTCCTGAAGTCCGAGAGTGACTTTTCCTGGGGATCACACCCTATGCTGCCTTTGACTGAGAAATTGTTATTAGAGAGTCGTCTCACATCATTAAAGATGGCAATGTGATGAGGGGAGTCTGCCATAGCTAGCGTTAAAATGAACCACTCCCAGGGCGCCTGGGTGGCTCAGTCGGTTAAGCATCTGACTTCGGCTCAGGTCATGATCTCGCGGTCCGTGAGTTCGAGCCCCGCATCGGGCTCTGTGCTGACAGCTCAGAGCCTGGAGCCTGTTTCAGATTCTGTGTCTCCCTCTCTCTGACCCTTCCCCGTTCATGCTCTGTCTCCCTCTGTCTCAAAAATAAATAAACGTTAAAAAAAAGAAAAAAGATTAAAAAAAAAAAATGAACCACTCCCATATTTTCTTATTTAAATCAAAATCATACAAATTTCAGTTTTTAGAATTAACATATGTGCTGATAACAAGCTCTGTTAGAGTCATGACTGCTCCTGTTGGGCAGTCTAACAGAGAAAATGGAAATTAAGAGGGTTTCCTGGAACCCTCTTTTAATTTTTTAATGGAAATTAAGAGGGTGGACTGACTTCCATTCAGGTCCTGATCTCATGGTTTGTGAGTTGTAGGAGCCCCATGTCAGACTCTCTCTGCTGTCAGTGCAGAGCCCGTTTCAGATCCTCCGTCTCTCTCTGCCCCTCCCCTGCTTGTGCTCTTTGTCTCAAAAATAAACACAACATAAAAAGAAGAAGAAGAAGAAGAGGAGGAGGAGGAGGAGGAGGAGGAGGAGGAGGAGGAAGGAGAAGGTTTCCAGGTTATTAGGGAGGGTTTTCTATTGGGATGAACACTGTGTGAAAATAAATACTGAAAAGCTGAAGCTCCTTTCTTTATAGTTCATGTAAAAAATATTATATTCTAAAAGTATCTGAGGAGGGAGGGTTGGATTGCTCACCAAAATGTCAATAGAATCGACATATTTAATATTTATGTAATAAATAAATACGTGCCGTTCCCCGTGACCTAGACTGCCTGACCAGGAGACGCTGTTTGTGTGCACCATTGTGTGTTGAACATCTAAGGATATGTAGTCTTCACTTTTGCAAAGAAATGTGTTCTCTCCAACTTTGTGTGAAGCACTGGGCCCTGTCAGTCCCTCTCTGTTTTTTCCCCTCTTTCTCAGAGGCTAGAATACACTGAAATATTTCCTACCGTATGAAAAACAACCGTGCAAGCAATAATCCGTCGTAACTGACAATTGGCCTGGGGGTCAGAACTGCAGGGGGAGGTGTTGGTATCATGCTGGAAACATACGGCCCATTTAAAGGTTACTGCAGCCACTCACCTCGATTGTTGCCAGGAAGAAGTACAAGCCAGGCATTGTGCAAGCCAGTACAAGAAGTACAAGCCAGGTACTTAGATGTTGCAATAAGAGCAAGGTATCTGTTTTGTGTTGTTTTTTTTTTAATTGGGAAATCTCACAATCTAAAAATGTTGGTTCTATGAAAAAAAATACCGTGCTAGTTAATAAAGTTCACTTATAGTTTAAATTCACCTGTGGTTTCCTTTTTCCAAGCCGTGCATTGCAGACTTTACAGCAAGAAAAGGGCAGGGGGGAAGAAAGCTCCATTCATTCATTTAGCCAACGTTCATGGAGTATCGCATCATGATTGGTGCTATGGGACTTTCAAAGATAAGTAACACAGGGTCATTACACTCAAGACCTCAGGGTCTAGGGGATGCCTTGTCCTTCCTGGAAAATAAAGCTGTGCTCACAGTTCAGTTATTCTCTGTATGTTTATAGGCTTCAAATCAGCACCTCTATTTTTAATCTCTCGCCTGACCTTCAGTATATCTAACCTCCTTCAAATATGATATATCAATAAGCTAGGTCTACCTGTATCAACATCAGTACGTGTTCAAAGCATAATAGTGAGAGAAAAGAAGAAATAAAAAGATGGCAAGAAATATGCCGAAGGATTTTATGTGAATTGGTAAGGCACAGAAAACAGTAGTATATATTATAGGAGCATCCAATTAAAGGAAAAGTATAAAAACCTCCACAGCTGAAGGATAACAACACCCAGTTGAGGATAGTGGTTGCCTCTGGGGGAAGAAAGAGGGAAATGAGATAGAGATGTTGGTCTGGAGTTGCATCTGGAACACTTTATTTCTTTAAAAATATCTGATGCAATTTTGCTAAAATGTAAACATTTGTTAAATCTTGATGATGGGTAGTAAGGCATCCCATGTTTTCTTCATCTTCCTGCTTATAGTAAAATAAAATGAGAATGCTTAAAAATAAAATAAGAATGTGAAATACCAGCATCACTAAATTAGATTTTTTTTTCTTCATTCCCGAGGGAATGCCTTTTCTCATTTTCACCGTTGCTTTAGTGGCACCAGCCTCCCAGACTTGAGATATTTAAATTTTCCCTCTTGTTTATCCCCAGTGGCTAACCCAATCTGTTACTTATGGAATCTACCTTAAACCATCTCTTTCCATTTTTCTTGAATCATTATGGCACAAACATCATTCTGTAACATCTTAACTACCCTCAACACCTCCTGAAAGGTCTGGCCACTACCCCATTCCCTCTCTATTCCTTCCTGCACAATGTTGCTACCTCTTTCATCACATCTTCCCCTGCTCCCGTTGTTCACAAGTCACATTAACTTCTCTTCCTGGCCCTAGGGCGTCACCATAGTTTGGCCGCATCTCAACATATAAAGCATGTCTCCCTTTCCCACAATTTCCAACCTCTCTCATCAACCCTCCAATAACTCCTAGAAAGCCAGGACCATTCCACATTGAATCACTTCCATGATTTCGCCTATGTGGTTCTTCCTCACGAAATGCCCCTTCCCTTTCTACTTTCCCAGAATGTCTTCCCACAAGTCCGATTCAAATTCCACCTCTTCTGTAGGATTGGACCTATGTCTTTGTCCTTATCGTATTTTTGGCGTGGATTGTTTTCACTGTGGTATGATATTACGCTTCTTGTTTGCAAGTTCATCTCAGGTGGAAGTTTTCCTTTGGTTATTGTTGTTTTGCTTGTTTTGCTTGTTGATTTTTTTTCCCCTTTCCTCAAGGTCGCCTCTCCTTGTCCCAACTTCTTGTAGTTGTCTTTTTTTTGTCCTCCTGGGTCCAACCATTGAGAAGCTGGTTTTTATGGGACTGTTAGGGATTGTTTTCCCTTGTTTGAGAGAGTTTAAGTCTAGAGTTGAGGTTTGGTAGCTATGCTCCTTCCCTCCTCCCCAGCCAACTAGTGATCACAGTCCTGGGCAGTGGTCGAAGCATTTTCAGCCTCTGCTCACTGGCAGGGATGCCTGCCCCAGCTCGCTGTCGCAGGTGATGATCCTACATCCGTAGGCATCCTACATCCGTGGACTTTTAGTCTCCATTCTCTCTGATTCTGTGTGTACAGTCTGGGTCCACTCCTGAACTCAGTGGGCCACCCCTACATCTACCCAGTGGTGTACATTTCAGTTCAAAGTTTCATTCAAAGAGATACTTGTCTAAGTGTGGCTGTGCTCCCTTAGCTTTGCTTTAAATTTTCATTGCCATGTGTCGGGTATGAGCGGGAGAAACAATCCTCTTGGAAAGGGCTTACGATAAATCTGCCACATTCTTTTTTTTTAATGTTTATTTTTTAATTTATTTTGAGAGAGAGAGAGAGAAGGAGGGAGAAAACAAACAGGGTAGGAGCAGAGAGAGAGGAAGAGAGAATCCCATGCTGTCAGCATGGAGCCCAACGTGAGACTCAACTTCACAAACCGTGAGTTCATGACCTGAGCCGAAATCAGGAGTCGGTCACTTAACCCACTGAACCGCACAGGCGCCCCAAATCTGCCACATTCTTATAGCAAATAGTTTCTTCCTTTAGGTCAAGCATGGGTCAATAACTTCCTGGGTTCGATACACTCTCCGTGACATAAATGCTGACATGCCAAGGTGTGGAAGGAACTGCAGAAAAGGATAAAGCTTCTACTACATCAGATTAATAAATGGAGGAACTGCTAATCCAGAGATGATAGATTGTTCACTGATTCTGTTTCCCGAATTAGTATTCACTCTAGGTGATACTTTTAGGAGATAGGCAGGCCAGTACAAAATCGTTAAATCCTCTATGAAAACATTAGCTGTTCAGCTTATAGGGGTACCTAAAGTTTGTAAAGTTTAGTAGCTTGCTGTTTGGCCACACAGATGCTTGGAAAATTATAATAGGGTAGTGGTTGGATTCATTATGCCAATACTTTGGGGAAGGAGATTTGTGGGGCTTTTAATTCCCTTTTCAATTGGGAAACTCTGTGAAAATTATATGTGCAAACAGAACCTGTGATCTAGAATCACTGTCAAGGAATCCAGGGACCCAGCTCGTTCCAAGAGCAGCAAAGCCATCACACAGGTACTAGCTACAACTCATCGGGCCCAATATAATTGTGAGCACAAAAAATTATCCAAGAACAACCAAATGAAAACACGCCAGGTTTTGTTTTGTTTTGTTTTTTTTAAATACTCTTCTTTGCCTCTGGAATCTTTCAAGTAAAGCAACTGGCATTTCGACTTCACAGATCAAACAAACTAGAGACGAAAAGCGTGTGGCCTGTTTTATAACCCTCATCTGCGCCTTTCTCCCATGTGTGAGTCAGACCTAGGCCCTAAAGAAAGTTCCAGGTAAGAGCCTCTGAAGTGGAAATCTCTCACCAGATTCTAAGAGGAAAGGCTAGACGTCTCATTAGTCACATCAGGCCACACAGGGCAGAAGCCCGTGGGGAGAGAGGGACACATCAGCTTGCCGGCAACATACTTTGCCCAGCACCCTGTGTCCAGTGCCACCTGCGGAATCTCAAACTCACGTTTCTCTCTACCATACATTAGAATCTCCGTGCAGTCAAAGGCATCCCCGACATTTCCTCGTTTTTCTCTGTAGGGCTTGCATCTAGGAGTATTTTAATAACAATTTATTTCACCTCCTTTGATTTTGTGTTAAGAAATGTCTTCCATTTTTCCCGAAAGGTGGAACACTTCTCTTCTCTTCACTGGAAACATACGACCCAGAACCCCCCCTTCCTAATTTCCAGGTGCCACCACCACGGCTGAGAAAACCCTTAAAATACCGAGTGCAGCATAGGGCTCCCTTCCTGATTCTAGTATTTTTTTCCTTAATAACAACAATGTATTCAGAGGCGATGGATGATATTATTTAGCTCAGAAAGCATGAGTAGAAACTCCCCTTTGCTCCTCCTTACAGTTACGTCCATAGAGATTTCCAGCAAGCAAAGGAATTTTTTCCTCATTACCCAATATAGTAACATTTCACTTAATGTGTTGCCAGTGTGCCGGTGAATGGTTACAGGCCTACAGACACAATCCTAATGTGGTTGTTTGCTGTTTTCCCCCAATTAGTCATGGTGTATTAAAGTGAATAAAATCTTTTAAAGTCTTTTTGGCAGCTATTTTTGCAGAAGCTCTCACATCCACATTAAGAGAACAATAATCGTGACTATTCTGATTTGGAAATAAAGAGAAATTGAAAACGGGTTTTTTTTTTGTGGGGGGGGGGGGTTGCGAACCACTAAGTGACAGAGGGAGAAAAGCAATCCCTAGAGCGGAACGTAATAACTCTTAAAGCTTAAGATTTAGGAAATAATTTAAATTTTGCTGATGCCTCTCCTCCAGCCTCAGGCTTCCTAGACTCTACAGAAGATTCTAGGATGTGGAATGAATCAAGTATCGATCCTGCTTTGGGATAATCCTTTCATCTATGGGATGTGAATGTAAGGAGATTAATGGTTACAATGAATGAAATTCTAGGTTTCTCATTTTGGAGCTTATTATTCTAAAGTTGCTACACGACTGCTTGACTGGGCAGGGTACAGTCCCCTAAAATCACAAAATTACAGGCATCCCAATGGGAAATGGATGTTCTGGCAGGAGGACCTATCACACTTAGGTGATCTATACTAACCCACACTAGGCAATCACAATGATACCAACAGCAGACTGTTTAATGAGCAACTTCCATGTGTATTAGGCATTTTTTTAAGTGTTACCCATAGTATCCCCTTTAATCATTATATCAGGGCTGGCAACTGGTTATTATTACCATTTTAGATATGAGGACGTTTGGGGACAGAGAAGTTAAATTGTTTGCCCAAAGTCATGCTGCTTGATGTGAAACTGGTGAGCGTGGTTCCTTATGTATATAGGGGTTACCAGGTGGGTTTGTAAAAGAATGTGACACAAACCCGCAATAAGCTGTTAGTCTGAAATATTACATACCCCAAACTACAAAACACACGAGGAGCACCAGTTTATGGTTTCGCTCATCGGTTACCATCTACCAGATTACTAGCAGACAACTCTCGAAGAGAGTATTCTTGATCTGTAAGGTCCCGTGTGTTGCAAACGCTGGTGTCTTCTCGAATTCTTTCTCGGTAATTAAGATCAGCCTGCGGTTTAGAATCTGAATAGTTAATAATAGTGACCCTATGTGCAAGCTAGGCTTCAAAGAAGGTATTACTTGTCACAGTGTCTGGTGCTTAAGGGAATGTATGAAGTGTTTCCATTGGGTGCTTTGTACTGAGAAAACTTAAGGTGCATTGCAGTGACTATTCTACTAAAATTCAAATTCTGAAGCATAGCATGTTTTACAGCTTGATCTTTGAGGGCTCAAAGTTTCATCAGAATCAGACTGACACCAGAGAAGATAATCTCTCTCTAGTAAAATACGTTTTGTTTGCTTACTAAATTTCTTGGACAAAGCTCATAAGATTGAGGAATATTTCTGTCCCGATGCTTCCAGTCTCCCTCAAGCATCCTGAGATACAGCTAGCATAGATGGATGCTGGCTAGTAAGGTATCCCATTGGCCAGATGACCCAAGTAGATTTTCAAAAGCACGAGTGCCTCAGGGACTTCAGCTGGGGTACAGATTTCTGGTGGCTGCAAAGGCGAGGTCAGATACTGTCCATTGGATTTGGAGCTAACCGCCATGATGCAGAAGGAAGGAGTGGCCAGGAGAGTCTGTGTTTTACTCAGCCATTCTTGGGGGAAGATAGGCCCGTGGTAGACATGCGGATGTGGCGGAAAGAATATGAGCTTTGAAGCTTTAAGTCTCAGATCTGTTACTCACTAGATCTATTCCCTCAGAGCACTCGAAAAGCTCTCTGTGGCTCAATTTTCCTTTTCTGTAAAATAGGCCCAATACCTGGCCCTGAAGCTCTCATCCCTTTGGCCATACGGCAGAGAATATAGTATTTCCATCCTCTTCTCTCACTGCCTGACCAACCACAAAAATTAGATAGATTCCTTCCTCTCTACATGCATACAGGTGTTCTCTATTTCTGTACCTTTGATTATGTTGTTCCTTCCTTCTGGAATATCTGTTTTCCTCACTTCTGTGTGTCTGAATGCTACCTCTTTTGGAAGTCCTAGTTTAAATATTCTGTCTGAAATGAGACTTTCCCCAATTCTTTCAAACAGAAGCGATTTCTCTCTTCTCTGTATTCCAGCCACTCTTGGGGGTGCTTGATGGCATTAGCATGTCCTTTCTTGGGCTGCACTCATTTATATGCTGCCTTTGTATTTCCTACTGGACTGTAGGCTTCTTGTGAGGGAAATCAAGTCCAGTCCGTCCCTGTATCCCTATGCGGTGCTTAGCACAGTTCCTTACACATTGGCAGTCAGTAATTGTGTGTTCGATTGAATTGAATGAAAGAGGGAAACTGGACTTTGTGCAAATCTCTGGACCTTTCTCCCTGCCCAGGACTGAGGGCCTCAGCTTCTTGGACTGAGCCTGATATAACCTGAAGTGATAAGGGAAACAGAGCTAATGATTTTCTCTAGTCCTACTTATCATCTTCTATATGCTTCAGGAATCTGTTGCCCCCTGGTAGATAGATGTACTCTGAGGTTTTATAGATTGAATACATTTTTTAAAACACTATCAAAGAGAATGGAGCCAGACCAACTTCAAACATGAAATTGCCAGGGGAAAAATATACAGACAATCTCCATTTTGTTTGATTTATAGTTAGGAAATTATTGATTCTTTTTTCCTCTCTTAGTTATTGCATATGGTCATCTCGCCTTTTTAAACTACCAGAGTATTCATTCGTTTCTTTGCTGAGCCTCTATGAGTGAGAAATAGGTGAAAAACCAAGAGAATGAATTTGCACATTGCCATGTGTATGATAAAATGGAAGCCACAATCAGCTGAAGTTTATAACTGGTGCTCACTCACCAGGATTATCAACACATCTTACACATTGATTTTTCCCTCTCTGTTGTTTTAGAAATATGTGATTAGCAAGTTTCCTTTACAGTGTTATTCGTGCAATTAGGTGACATAGAAAATGTCTTTAAGGGGCGCCTGGGTGGCTCAGTCGGTTAAGCGTCCGACTTCGGCTCAGGTCACGATCTTGCGGTCCGTGAGTTCCAGCCCCGAGTCGGGCTCTGGGCTGATGGCTCAGAACCTGGAGCCTGCTTCCAATTCTGTGTCTCCCTCTCTCTCTGCCCCTCCCCCGTTCATGCTCTGTCTCTCTCTGTCTCAAAAATTAAAATAAACGTTAAAAAAAAATTAAAAAATAATTAAAAAAAAAAAAAAAAGAAAATGCCTTTAAATCTCCAGTTAAGGAGAGTGTGATGCTAAGTGAAATAAGCCATACAGAGAAAGACAGATACCATATGTTTTCACTTTTATGTGGATCCTGAGAAACTTAACAGAAACCCATGGGGGAGGGGAAGGAAAAAAAAAAAAAAAAGAGGTTAGAGTGGGAGAGAGCCAAAGCATAAGAGACTCTTAAAAACTGAGAACAAGCTGAGGGTTGATGGGGGGTGGGAGGGAAGGGAGGGTGGGTGATGGGTACTGAGGAGGGCACCTTTTGGGATGAGCACTGGGTGTTGTATGGAAACCAATTTGACAATAAATTTCATATATTAAAAAAAATAAAAATAAATTAAAAAAAATAACTAAATCTCCAGTTAAAACTGGACTTCCCTCTGTAGATGCACATAGGACAGTCTGGTGCTAAAGATTTGCTATAAGTGAACCTCAAAGCCAGTGTCACCACGGATAATAATCTTACCAACTCCCTCATCAGCTTCTTGCTCTCTGCATTCAACCCTTCTCTCATTAAATCCTTGATTTAATACATTATCCTATTTGCCTAGTTTGTGACTTCTCAGCAGCTACGAGTAAACCCAAAGGACTTGATCTTCCGGAACATTTTCATGACTGCAGTAATCACGCTGGAATTCTTTATAGTAAAAGGAATATTTTGACAAATTCAACACACACTTGTCGAGCAACTGCCATGGGCTGGAAAGCTTGGGATACCCACCCGTCCCTGATTTTGTTTGAACTTAGAGAGGGAAAAAGACTCACACCCAGCTATCATGTAGGTCAAGCCATAATAAGTATGAATAGGGACAGGCAAAGTACCTAAGGATGGGGAAAGGAAAAACATTGACACTTACTGAATACCGTATCTTCTCAGGGATGGTATTCAAGACACTTAGCAATCTGTCTGGCTAGGCACTGGACAGTCAGAAGGGACATCAACCATAACTTATGGGAAGGTCTGGGGGCTTCTGGGTGCACTGGTCAGGGCTAGGGTTGCAAGAAGGTGTGTGTGTGTGTGTGTGTGTGTGTGTGTGTGTGTGTGTGTGTGTGTTAGGAGGAGGTTCATCTGAAGGGTAGCAGGCTTTGCCAGCTGTTTTGAAAATATTTCAATATTTACCCCTGCTGTGACCATTCTGGTACAAAGCAGCAGAAGATCAAACACAGCCACTCTATGAGCGAAGTATTATTAAGCAGAATTTAAAATGAGGACATCACGTATTAAGGATAGGATAGAAACACAGAGTTAGTAAAAGGTAGAACCGAGTTTAACCTACTTCTCCCTTAGTTCTAAAGCCCAGTGTCTGTAATAGTAACTAATTCATCCTTACAAATTCAGAGAAGAAGGAGGAAGATGACCGTGATTGTGATTTACAAAGAAAGTGCCTATTGAGCTGAGCCTTTAAAATATCAAAAAATACTTTCTCATCTCATTTGAAGAGTGTGTGATGTCAGGTTCATTCCATTCCTGGCAAGAATCTTACTGTCCCTTTCCTAGTTAACCTTCTTTCCCTTTCTTTCTTCACACATCTATTACTTCCTTTAGATAAAAAGTCAATCTATGGTTCAGATGCAAGGGGACTATGAATGGGCTTCCAGAATCTTAGAACCCATTGTGTTTGTGTCTGCCATCGTCCGTTTTTGTGGGAAGATGATCCATAGTTTTCTCCAGGTTCTTCGAGGCCTCTGCATAACTCCATTACATTAGAGGAAATTAAATGACATTCCACAGATGGTAATTTCGGGCATTATGATGTCATGGAATGTAACATTCTGAAAATACAGCATATCCACTTGAATTTCAAAGGACTGAAAGTGAGTACTCTCTCTTTGGCATTACTTATGTTGTTATCAAATAAATGGCATTTCCCCTTGCACATACCAGTAAATACTCTTTAAGTGTTTTAGAGAAATGAGAGACCATGGAACCCAGGCACCCTGGCTTGGCAGACATTTCCAGCATGTTACCGGTGGCTGACATTTAGAAATCACAGGTCATACTGGCAGTTCCAGCACACATGTGAAAGTGGACCGGGGGTCTAGTGCAGTGGTTAAGTTCAAGCTCAGATCCAGCCACTGGGGTTCAACCTTGGCTGTGTGCTTCCCTACGCAATACCTTCAGACAAGCTACTTAATCCTCATGTGCCACCATATTCCTATCTCAAAAATGAGGTTACTGATAACACCTATTTTTTATAGTTGCTATGGAGAGTAAGTGGTCGATACAAGGTGGCACTACAGAGGCTCACAGCTGCTGAACTCTTGCACCAAGGCCAGAGTGCCAGAAGATCAGAGGACCCAACGGCCCCCCCCACTAAATCTGCTCCTTTCTGCACTCACCTCATCTTGCTCCCTAGTCTCTTTTTGCCATCATTTCTGTGCCAGGGTCCCCTATTCCTGTCTTCTTGTCTTCAGACATGGCTTCCCCTGTCCTATCAATGGAGTGGGGACAGATGTAGGGAATAAAAGCTATGACATAATTCTGGAGGCTTGTCTGTTTTAATGTAGCAAATAAAAATATCTCAAGACTCCAGAATTACTTATCCAATCCAGTAAAACTAAAACCGAAGGAGAGCCAGGACGCCAGGATGGCTCAGTCAGTTAGGCGTCTGACTTTGGCTCAGGTTGTACGCTCACGGTTCACGAGTTCAAGCCCCGCATTGGGCTTTGTTCTGACAGCTCAGAGCCTGGAGCCAGCCTGCTTTGGAGTCTCTCTCTGCCCCTCCCCCGCGCATGCTCTGTCTCTCCAAAATGAATGAACGTTGAAAAACAATTTTTAATAAAATTAAAAAAAAAAATAAAACCAAAGGAGAGCAACACCTGTATTTTATGTTTTACCTGGCAAGGTTCATCTTCTTAGTTCCCTAATATGTTTCTACAGTATAGCTTATGCTTATGCTCAATAAAGCTGTCAATCAATGCAGGGCTTGAGAGCTCAATATACTTACAGCGTAAAAGGGGATAAAAAGCAATTGTGTTGTAAAACAGAAATACAGGTGATGCAAAGATTAGCAAGGATTCTGTATCATCACCCATTCCTATTTAACTGAAATCTTGTCTACCTTCGTTTGTGTTTAGGGTTTTTTGAAAGATGAATGGACATTGCAGCCCAGTTTGAGAAAGCCATGGCAAAGTCAGTTAAGAAACTTCAATTTAGCACTTCCAACCCTTCTCTTCCAGCAAATTTAGTCCTCAACAGGATCTCCTTTAATGTTGATGGTTCCATCCAATATAAAGAAAAGCCATATTTCTCTGCCTCCAAAGCCCTAGATGCTTACATTGACGATTTTTACTTAAGCTGTAAGCTGCCTGATATTAATGATACAAAGGTTAACCTGCATCAGAGCCCTCTCGAGTTTCTTGCTAAACTAAACAGTGGTAAGCTTTCATTATTCTCTGAGTTCAATTTTCAATTATCTATAGGAAGTTGATGCTTTGAGATCTGTGATCAAAAGGACTTTTTCTTGGAAAATAATGGTCTTACAACCTGTGAATCTTTTTATGAGATTGTTATATAATTTTAAGGCTCCAAAACTTTTTCAGCATTGGATCCCTTTGAACTGAAGAGTTACTTATAGCAAACACACCCCCGTCTTGATTTCAGAGTGGAAAAGCTCTTACCTTTGGCTATAAAGCCTTGGGCCGTATGGCTCAAAGTGTTACAAAGTCACTTAAATTCTCCCAAATGAGAATAACAATATTAACACCTCACAGGGTTGTTGTGGGAACTAAATGTATGTTGAAATGCTCTATGAATTGTCATGGTCGTAGTGGCTCAGGTTCTCTGTGCAGCATGATGAACGCTCTAACGGAGGAGGTAGGCGACTTGAGGTCTGGCTCCCATTCTGCTAATGAGGAGAGTCACTCACTCAGTCTCCCTGGGTTTTAGTTTCCTTTTCAATAAGATGAGGAGACTGAACTTTATGAGTTCCATAATCTTAAAATTCTATATTGTGTAGATTACACAAAGATAAAATTGTTCAACTCCAGTATTTCTCATGTAAAAACTCTTATTTGTAGAAGCTGAAAAAAAAATATGTCAGCATGAAAACAAAACTGTGTATGATTCTGAATCTGTGACCGATGGACTCTGAAACCCTTGGGGATATAGTCTCCTCTGATAGTAACTTCTTTTATGTGTATAAGCAGGAATAAGAGTAATGATACTAATAGTAAGAATGCCTTGCCTGTTCCTTCACTAAACATGGGAAGCTATACATCACAAAAGGAAGGTGGCATCTATTGTTACTGATTTTGAATTATTATGAAGACATTTACATATTAAGGCATGCTATGATTGATAGGCAACGTTGGGGGGTCTGCCAAACAGCTTTTTGTTGTTTGCTAAGTGAAAAAACATAGAGTGGCATGAGATTTCATGCAAACGTGACCTCCACAAGGGAAGACTATGACTCTTTAACCTAAATTGTACTATATAAAATTTGACGGGATTTGATCAGTTGGCAGGCATGATACGGGGATTGAGTGTAAAAAATGTGGTTCTAGTGTCTGTCTTACCTGCGCGACCGAAGTGCAAAATGTATTGTAATTTAGTCAGTCACCCCGCTGGCTCTCCTGACAAGGATTTGTATTCTTTTTTTTTTTTTTCTTGCGGTTCAGTGTAGAAAGTCTTCCTGCGTCTGTTTTTCTCCTTGACTCCAGAGAAGAAACGGTACAGCAGGCGCTTGTTAATGACTTGGCATGTGATGCAGGCGCTTGCTCTTTCTGCATCCTCTTGAGTTATCAACCCCACCACCGCTATATTCTTGACACTTCTTTGTAAAGGGAAGTAGAGGTTTTACTTTTCTTTTCTTTTTTTCAATTATAAAAGCAGTCACGGCAATAAAATTGCAGAGAACGCATGAGAAAACAGAGATCAATTATAATCTCATGGAGAAAACTACCATCAATAGTTCTGCGTAAACTCCCCCTTTTATTTTCAATGCAAATACATATGATAGTGTTGTACTGCCTACTCTGTCCCAGACTCTTGTTTATTCACCTACCAATAAATTGTGAATATCTTTCCATGTCGTTAAACTAGTTCTGCATCTTCACGTTGAACGGCTCCACAGTACTTCCTTGTCTCTGTCAGGACATTTTCGTTGTCCCTATTTACAACAGTGTTTACTATTCAGTGTTTACTATTCAAAATATTGCACTTGCCTCTATCGTACATACTGTGTTGAGGTTGCTGTCCAGTTATTTCCTTAGGATGCATTCCTAGGTGTGAGGTTTCTAAAGGTTTGATTTACATTATTAAACTGTCTTCCAGAAAAGGACATACCAATTTTATATTCTCACCAAGGGAGTGGACGTGCCCTGATTCTCCTAGAACCTCACTGTCCAGGAATATTATCCTTGTACATCCCTGCCAACCCCCTGCATAAAAACTGCCATTTGTGTTTGCTGAGTATTTGCTATCCTTCTTTTGAGAACTGCCTGGCACTGGTTTTCACCTGTTTTTATTTTGTACCTTGAAATCTTCGCTCCATCTAGAATTTATTTTATTGTTATGGCCAGAGCCTCATTACTTTTTAAAACAATTCCACTTGCCCCTTTGTCATGACCTAAATTCCCATCTATACTTAGGCGTATTTCTTGACTTTTTGTTCCAATCAGCCGTCTGCGCCATTTCTGCTCTGCTGTCACTCTATTTTAATGACGGTCGTTTTACAACGAATTCGATGTCTTGGCTAGGACAGAGGATGGAGAGCTTGGAAGGCGTCACGTCCATTCTTACTCATTTATTCTTCCAAGTGGACTTGAAAATTATTCTAAATAATCTCCAAATGCTGGTCTTTGGAGTACTTAGATTATATTTCTAATTGCCTTCCTGGGCCCTACACATTCTCTGTCCTCTACCCCGCAGCTGGAGGGATCTTTATGAAGCACAGATCTGCTCCTGTCATCTGTGTGCTTCAGGCTCTGTACTTGTCCCCCAATAGCCTGAAAATAAGGCTTAACGGCTTGTTCTTCTGTCCTTGTTCTATAAGGAACTTTCCCCCCGACTGGGGTTTGCAGACTATTTCCAGGCAATATTTTGTCTGTTTTTGCCTTGAAATACAAGTGATTTTTCTTGGCATGGAAAATGTGCTTTGGGAGAACCAGAGAGTAGATTCTCTTGAAAGATTGTGGCAAAATCCTGTATGGCTTTTACTTGAAACATTAATCCCTTGAATACTCCTTACTTTTAGTTTTTATGCTCATGTGTGGGGAAAATGATCCAGCAATGCTATAAGAGCCTATTTTGTGGATGAGAGAGTTCTTCTTTCACAATAATGAAAAATCATAACTATTGGTTTGAAGGTGGACTGATCTGGAAACCAAAGCAGAGTTTCAATGGACGTGAGAGAGAAAAAATTCATATTTATACCACCGCCCAAAGCAACTTTGAGAGACACTGTGTGAGACTTCCATCCTGCTTTGGATACCTCTGGGGCATTTTTCCATGTTATCTATTTGTAGTTTTTCGGGTAGCGAAATCAGAAATCTGTTTTAAGGTCGTTATTCTCAGGGTGATACATTTATTTTTCATTTTGTGCTCGCCTGATGTTAACAAACTACATGCAATTATCTAGTGCCAAGTATATGCTAAGTAATGTGTGTTATTAGGAGTATAAAGTCATGCGCGATCTCTGTTCTGAATAACCATGGTCCCTACCTTTGATGACCTCATAGTTTATTGCAAATAAATATAACACCAACAATTATAGTACAGTATGATGTAATATAATTGCTAAGATGGGAGTATGCCTGAGGTCTGGGAGCAAAAGGATGTGTCTCTAAAGCAGATTGGAGTATCGGAGAAGGCTCCCAGAGAAAATGAACCTTCCATTACATTTTGAAGGCCAAGTAGAAGATATCAGACCGAAAGGAGAAAAAAGGGGAGCATTCTAGAGGCAAGCATGACAATGTGGAAAGGTACATCATGCATTCAAGAGGTTAGGTTACTGGTAGTTCAGAATAGACAAAAAGAAGAATGATGTCGTTTTAATTCTATTTCCTTCAAGTTTGTCTCAACCTCAATTTTAATCCTACTACTGTAACTGTGCTTGCACTAAATTCATCCAGCTCCTTATATGTGTCATGAGAAAATAGATTTCTCTCATTCTCATGTGTGGCAGTTTTTAATAGAAAAATGGCAATGAAGGGGGGCCTGGGTAGCTCAGTTTGTTAAGTGTCCAGCTCTTGATTTTGGCTCAGGTCATAATCTCACAATTCGTGAGTTCAAGCCCCACGTCGGGCTCTGTGCTGACAAGCACAGAGCGTGCTTGGGATTCTCTCTCTCTCTCTCTCTCTCTCTCTCTCTGCCCCTCCCTGCTTGTACTCTCTCTATCTCAAAATTAAGTAAACATTTAAAAACGAAAGAAAAGAGAGAAAAAAGAAAAATGGCAATGAGGATATTTGATGCAGATGGTTTCTACAACTTTTACCTCTGAAATTTTTTATTTTCGTACTAGAAAATGCAAACATTTGTAAAGCAAGACTTTGATCACAGTTCAAGTGGACATTTTATGCCGGGTTATTTATCAGTCTTTTCCATGGTTCTTTCCAGCTCCTAGAACAATTAATCTCTTCACAGCCTGCGTGCCTGGAAGAGTCAGTTTCTACTTGCTGTCCGGTCCCTGTGGTCTACCTCAATGTGATCTCCTCTCCAACTACTACACTGTAACTGGCCCCTTGACGCTGATGTTCTGCCCCACCAGTCCACCCTGGACATCGTGCTATTTCATGCTGTGTGATTTCACACGTGCCGTTCCCTCATCCTGAAATACCCTCGCTCCCCAGAACACATATCATCTTCATACATCTGACTCCTGCTTACCCTTCAAAACCCACCTCAAGCTCAGCCTCTGCCAGAACGTCATCCTAATCCTTTTCTGCCCCGATGCCTTGCCTCTGTGCCCCTGCCCCCTCGCCCCTTGGCACCTAAGTGTACTAATAGTAATATGCTGTGCTATTAGTATACTATAATACTGATAGTAATATCTAACATTTATTAGCCCATAGAATACATACATATGTGTGTATGTGTATTTGCTGCTAATGATAATGCCAGTATTTATCAAGCGCTTATTATCTGTCAGGAACTATTAAATGCTTTACGTGCATTCTGTTATTTAATTCTCACAACCAAACTATGAGACATTATCCTCATTTTACAAAAATGCTAAGACACAGAGAGGTGATACAAGCTGCTCAAGGGCACAGAGCTGTAAGTGTTGCCTCTGGATTTATACCCAGGCACTCTCACTCCAAAGCCCCCACTCTGGACCAACACTGTACCATATGCACTTCACAGGTGCCATAAATAAAGCTGTAGAATATAAGGCTGAGCCAAAAAAGAAAACAGGAAATAAGAAATCCTAAGACTCATCTTAGACTCGATGATCTGAATTTTGTTCGTTTGCTAATTGTTTTTATTGTAGTTGACATACAATGTTATATTAGTTTCAGCTGTACAACATAATGATCTAACCATTCTAAACATTACACAGTGCTCATCACACTGAGTCTAATTGCCATCTGTCACCATACAAAGTTATTATAATATTATTGACTGTATGTAATCCTTATGCTGTACTTTTCATCCTATGACTCATTTATGACTGGAAGTTTATACCTCTCAATCCCCTTTACCTATTTGCTGTCATTTTAAAAAACAATTTTTAAGGCAGTCATCAAGAAATAGTATAGGGGCGCCTGGGTGGCTCAGTCGGTTGAGCGTCCGACTTCGGCTCAGGTCATGATCTCACGGCTCGTGAGTTCAAGCCCCACGTAGGGCTCTGTGCTGACAGCTCAGAGCCTGGAGCCTGCTTCGGATTCTGTGTCTCCCTCTCTCTCTGCCCCTAACCCACTCACATTCTGTCTCTGTCTCTCTCAAAAATAAATAAACAAACAAACAAAAAAAAAAAAGAATCAGTATAGTGGCCAAAGTTCTTACTTTGAGTAAGCACTAGGTTTGAATTCCATCAGTCTCGTTTTACCTACACTCAACCCTGGGCAAGGTATTTAATCTGTCTCTCTCTTCATTTATAAAATGGGAAAAGTCATTCCTATCAAGGATGATATATTGAGGATTAAATAAAACGGTAAATGTGAATGGACCTGAAACAGTTATGTGTCACATCATCAGTGCCCCCGGAATAATTTGTTTACCCTGGTGGGATAAAATATAAGATATAGCACTTCTTAGTGGTTTCAACACTTTTTTTGTTAACTCTTTGCACTCATTGTTTCTAACATCTCACTCCTACCTCTAGCTATAACAAAACAAAAACAAAACCAAAACAGTATATGCTTTCACGTGGACAATGACGTTCTCACCCTGAAGGGGGAGTTGATCTGGATGATTGTGTGTATAAGCCGTGGCATATCTCTAAGTGGCCCTTGGACTTTACATATATGATGTGGAGTCTTGGTTGACAACATACAGAAGACCTCTTACTGTTCCTGATGCCTTTTGGTAGCCGGCACAGATTGTGCAGCCCTTTTGGTAAAATTGTGATGAGTTACGTAGCCAGCTCTTTCAGGCAGTTCAAGTAGCTTATTCAATCAGAATTTGGCTTGCTTTGTTATCTGTCCCAGTTATGCCCTGAAACTGGAAGTTTTATACTCTATTTATTTATGACCTTCCATTTCTCGCTCTCTCCTGAATTATTATATGACAGACACTTAATGCCGAGAAGTTGTATAATGCGCCTAAGCAAGACCAGGACGGCTATGAGATCAGTATGATTTTAATGGAAGATTGGTTTCCAGGACACTCAGGTTTTTGTTGTTGTTGTTGTTGATGATGATGATGATGATGTTTATTTATTTATTTTGGAGAGAGCACAAGCGGGGGAGGGACTGAGAGAGCGAAAGAGAGGGAGACACAGAATTTGAAGCAGGTTCCAGGCTCTGAGCTGTCAGCACAGAGCCTGACGTGGGGCTGGAACCCACGAACCATGAGATCATGATCTGAGCTGAAGTCAGACACTTAACCGACTGAGCCACCCAGGTGCCCCAGATGCTCAGTTTGTTTTTGTTTTTGTTTTTTTTTTCGGTATATGAAGTTTATTGTCAAATTGGTTTCCATACAACACCCAGTGCTCATCCCAAAAGGTGCCCTCCTCAATACCCATCACCCACCCACCCCTCCCTCCCACCCCCCATCAACCCTCAGTTTGTTCTCAGTTTTTAAGAGTCTCTTATGCTTTGGCTCTCTTCCACTCTAACCTCTTTTTTTTTCTCTTCCCCTCCCCCGTGGGTTTCTGTTAAGTTTCTCAGGATCCACATAAGAGTGAAACCATATGGTACTGTCTTTCTCTGTATGGCTTACATCACTTAGCATCACACTCTCCAGTTCCATCCATATTGCTACAAAGGGCCATATTTCATTCTTTCTCATTGCCACGTAGTACTCCATTGTGTATATAAACCACAATTTCTTTATCCATTCATCAGTTGATGGACATTTAGGCTCTTTCCATAATGTGGCTATTGTTGAGAGTGCTGCTATAAACATTGGGGTACAAGTGCCCCTATGCATCAGTACTCCTGTATCCCTTGGGTAAATTCCTAGCAGTGCTACTGCTGGGTCATAGGGTAGGTCTATTTTTAATTTTTTGAGGAACCTCCACACTGTTTTCCAGAGCGGCTGCACCAATTTGCATTCCCACCAACAGTGCAAGAGGGTTCCCGTTTCTCCACATCCTCTCCAGCATCTATAGTCTCCTGATTTGTTCATTTTGGCCACTCTGACTGGCGTGAGGTGATATCTGAGTGTGGTTTTGATTTGTATTTCCCTGATGAGGAGTGACGTTGAGCATCTTTTCATGTGCCTGTTGGCCATCCGGATGTCTTCTTTAGAGAAGTGTCTATTCATGTTTTCTGCCCATTTCTTCACTGGGTTATTTGTTTCTCGGGTGTGGAGTTTGGTGAGCTCTTTATAGATTTTGGATACTAGCCCTTTGTCCGATATGTCATTTGCAAATATCTTTTCCCATTCCGTTGGTTGCCTTTTAGTTTTGTTGGTTGTTTCCTTTGCTGTGCAGAAGCTTTTTATCTTCATAAGGTCCCAGTAGTTCATTTTTGCTTTTAATTCCCTTGCCTTTGGGGATGTGTCAGGTAAGAAATTGCTATGGCTGAGGTCAGAGAGGTCTTTTCCTGCTTTCTCCTCTAGGGTTTTGATGGTTTCCTGTCTCACATTCAGGTCCTTTATCCATTTTGAGTTTATTTTTGTGAATGGTGTGACAAAGTGGTCTAGTTTCAACCTTCTGCATGTTGCTGTCCAGTTCTCCCAGCACCATTTGTGAAAGAGACTGTCTTTTTTCCATTGGATGTTCTTTCCTGCTTTGTCGAAGATGAGTTGGCCATACGTTTGTGGGTCTAGTTCTGGGGTTTCTATTCTATTCCATTGGTCTATGTGTCTGTTTTTGTGCCAATACCATGCTGTCTTGATGATTACAGCTTTGTAGTAGAGGCTAAAGTCTGGGATTGTGATCCCAAAAGCCTCCTGCTTTGGTCTTCTTCTTCAAAATTACTTTGGCTATTCGGGGCCTTTTGTGGTTCCATATGAATTTTAGGATTGCTTGTTCTAGTTTCGCCAGATGCTCAGTTTTTAATGGATAAAATGAAAAGTTGAGATCTTTAAATTGAGTACAATTACTTTCCTTAACTCTTTATTATCTTTTGTAAATAAAAAACACAAGAACCTAGCAAGGGAAGAGAAATGTAATTGTTATCAAAAGTCTTGGACCGAGATTAATCAAATGTAGTTAGGTTATGCCTTTGATAATGCATATTGTCATTGATTTCATTTATTTCATTGTTAATAAATATTCTGTATATGTAAAATAAAAGTATGGTAAGACATCCACATGCCTACCACCCAGCTTAAAATTGATGAGTGCACTCCCCTCAAGGATGCCATTGTTCTTTATCTCCCCAGATGTGATACCATCCTGTGTTTTTCAATTTCCTATTCACCTATTTTTCTTTATAGTTTGTCTTTTCCTCTCTGGGTATATTTTGGGTATTTGCAGATTTTGCTAACACAAAAGCTGTCCCAGGTAACGTCCATGTACTTAATCTGTTGCCCACATGCTGGAGTTTCTCTGGACAAACCAGACAGTGGAGTTGCTGGGGCTAGGGGTGCTCACCTCTTCAGGTTGGCTAGACCAGACCAGTCTGTTCCCACATACGCCGCTGTCAGCAGCTTGTGAGTTCCCATTTCTCCACCATTACTTAGTCAGTTTGGGCTTCCTTAGCAGAATACCATAGACTGGTTGACTCAACAGAAATTTATTTTCTCACTCTTCTGGAGCCCATAAAGTCCAAGATTGGGGTTCAGTTACTGGTGAGAGCTCTTTTCCTGGCTTGTAGATGGCTGCCTTCTTGCTGTGCCCTTCAGCGAGAGAGGGAGCAAGCTCTCTGGTAACTCTTCCTTTTCACAAGGGCATGAGTTTGATAGGATCAGAGCTCCACCCTCATGACCTCATTTAACTTTAACTAACTCCTGAATGGCCTTGTCTCCCATACGATCACCTGGGGCAGTCAGAGCTTCAATAAATGAATTTTCTGGGGACACAATTCAGTGCATAGTAATTGTAAATACTTGGTATTGTCAGAAGTTTAGGGGTCTTTTGGTTTGTGCTTTGTCCATCAGTGGATATAAACTGGTATCTTACTGTGGTTTCTTTCTTTTTCTATCATGGGAAAACTTATACAACATAAAATATACCATTTTAACTATCTTAAGTGGACAGTTCAGGGATATTAAGTCCATTCTTATTGTTGTACAACTATTATTACCATAATTCATTCCCAGAACTTTTTCATTTTCTCAAAACGAAAACTCCATACCCATTAAACAATAACTCTTCATCCCTACTTCCTGCCAGCCCCTGGCAAACACCATTCTACTACTTTCTGTCTCTATGAATTTGACTCCTCTTTGTACCTCATGTAAGTGAAATCATACGGTATTTGTCTTTCCGTGCCTGGCTTATTTCACTTAACATACATGCCTTCAAGTTTCATCCATGTTATCGCATCTGTCAGAATTTCCTTCCTTTTAAAGGCTGAATAATTTTCCATTTTAAGTATTCCATTTGTAAACAAAACACATTTTCTTTCTCCACTCATGTGGGTTTTTTTAAATTTTTTTTTAAATGTTTATTCATTTTTGAGAGAGAGAGCGTGCGCGCGCAAGAGAGAGCACGGGCAGGGGGAGGGGCAGAGAGAGAGGGAGACGCAGAATCCAAAGCAGGCTCCAGGCTCTGAGCTGTCAGCACAGAGCCCATGGCGGGGCTTGAACTCACAAACCGTGAGGTCATGACCAGAACCGAAGTCAGACGCCTAACCCATTGAGCCACCTAGGCGCCCCCTCTCCGCTCATTTGTTGATGGACACTTGGGTTGCTGTCACCTTTTGGCTATTGTGACTAATGCTGCTATGAACACGGATGTACAAATAAGTGTACAAATACTGGTGTACTCTTTGAGTCACTGCCTTCAATTCTTTCAAGTATATGTCACTGTGGTTTTTAATTTTTATGTCCCTGCTTACTAAAGAGGTTGAATATCCATCTTATTGGCCATTATTAGCCACACGGGTTTTCTTTTCTTTACAATATACATTCATATCTTTTATCTTTTTTCTTATCTAATGGGTAACTTGGATTTATTTTCCTTTTTGATTCCTAGGAGTGATTTGTGTATTCTTGATACTAATCTTTGGTTGCTTATATGTGTGGCAGTTTTCTTCTCTTGGTTTGTGACTCTGATTTACAATCTCTTTATGGTAGTTTTTGGTGAATTAGAACCCCCTAATTTTAATATAGCATAATTGATTACATTCTCCTTTTCTTATTTAAGAAGTCTTTTCTTTTCTCATTTAAGAAGTCTTCTACCTTGAGAGCATTAAGATGTTTAATCTTTTAAAATTCTAGTTAAGGCAAACATGGGAATTTTAGGAAAGAACGTGTAAACTATGGGGGAGTGTTTAACGTTAAATCTGAGACTTCATTTATCAAGTGTTTATTGAGTCACGCTATGTGACGCCCTCTTAGAGGCCACAGATTCTTTGCCCTCGTGGAGTTTCTGTTCTTTGGAGGAAGAAGACAATAGCCAAATGAATATGGAGCACATGCCAGGTTGTCATAAATACTTTGAAGAAAGGCTCAAAGAAATTCCTGTCATTAGATCCATAGAACCCTCACACCCATGTGAGCTATGTGAAAAGCTTAGGAAGAAGGGTACAATGGCAGCCCATACACAGGACTTCTAGTGCTGGTTCTCTCACTCTATAAATTGGGTGAAACTTATCTTATTTGTCAATTCAGTGTGTGGACTGAATCAGATAACCTGCACAAAACCTTTCAACTTGAAAACTTTTCTATGATTCTGAACATCTAAAAGGTTTTTGCTTTATTAAACCCCTTTGGGAAAAACTGTTTAGAAGGAAGTGTGATAAGTTTAAGTGTTTCTGAAGATAAAAGAGTGTAGCTCACTTCCAATCCTGATTCTTAATTCTATGTCCCAGAAAGAGTAATTTTTCATCATTTCCAATAAAACCAATATGAGATTCCAGCCGAAGCACTGTAAAATGGGGAACCATTTGTGAAGGGATTTCCCTATAATTAAGATGACTCTGCAGAGAAAGCTATAAAAACAAGTCTTCCATGATTGGCTGCAAAAAGGAAGGCACTAAAATTGCTAAGTAATACTATAGATTTCAAAATGTATATGTATCTTTGGAGCCAGTCTCATAAAAGGAATGATTATTTAACAGTCTAAATTCCTGAAAATGGTTTTCATAGTGGAAAAAAAACGTAACACATACCGCTATACTTTTTTATCTGTGGACATTAAAATGTAAATTTCACTTTGGGGCTTGTGGAAAATCTTTTCATGGGATGAATGCTAAATTAAGTGTGACAGGTGATTGTGATTAATCACTTCTTATTACCAGCAGTGGAAGAAATGAAGCCTTTGTTGCCTAATGGAATATAACACAACGCAAAAGAAAACGCAGAGATGGATCTTTTCGAAGGAAAACATCAACTGTTTTACACCTCTTTGAAAAACTGAATGAAAGCGTACGAATCCCATGCATATGAATCTTCCCATTTATCTGAGGGTTACCCTGGACTCTGACTTTCTTGAACTTAAGGTTCAGAGTTCCTTCGAGATCATACTCCCAGGTGTGCTTACAGTATGTTATTTGATCGCCATTGACAACTTCAGTTTAAGACTTTGCCAGTAAAGATGGATGAAGCCAGAGACTGCTTAGGCTGTGGCCAGACGTCAGATAGCACAGTGGGTAATAGCACAGCCTCTGGAATACAACTTCCTCATTCAGATTCTAGTTCTGTCACTTACAGCTAAGAAACCTTGGGTAGGTTATTGAACTTCAGGTAATTTCTACTCTCCAGTAAAATGGGGACAGTAGTAATTTAACCCATGTCTTTAAGGATGAAAAGAAAAAAGTTGTGGTCATCTTTAAGTATTCAAAAGTTTTAAAACACCCATTTCCCTCTTTTTCCACTTTACCCTTTTTGATCTTTGGAATTTGGGATGAAGTCTTCATTTATATAACTCATCGTAAAAAGTACAGACATTCTGGAGTGCCTGGCTGTTTCGGTCCACAGAGCATGTGACTCTTGATCTCAGGGTCATGAGTTCAAGCCCCACACTGGGCATAGAGCTTACTTAAAAAAAAAAAAAAAAATTACATTCTTATATCTGCTATAGAGACAGATACACTTCTTATCCTGCCCTTTACCATCCCTTGAGCAAATCACTTACCCTCCCTGAGCTTTACCTTTCTTATTTGTTAAATGGAGTTGATACCTAATGCGTGTTTGTGTTTGTGTATTTGCCTTTTGAGGCCGACCTTTGGGACACATTCAGTGCTAATACATGTTCATTCCATTTTTGTCCTAGTTCTGTCACCTTAATATATCTTGTAACAACCTTCTGCTTACATAGGAATTTTTGTATCAAGTGGCTCGCATGGTGGGACCATATAATTTGTTACCCATTTCCATCATAATGACAAAGATAGTATCATTCACCCTTTCCCCTTTGTTACATAGAAAGTCAGATGGCCACAGAGGATTGCATTGTATGAAGACAGAATAAACTCTTCTTCCTAATGCTTACTAAATGGAGAAAAACGTCAGCAAAAACTGATACACTACATATGTCTTTAGTGTTGTTGTTATGGTGATTTTTAAAAAAGGTTGAGGGGCGCCTGGGTGGTTCAGTCGGTTAAGCGGCCGACTTCGGCCCAGGTCATGATCTCGTGGTCCGTGAGTTCGAGCCCCACGTCGGGCTCTGTGCTGACAGCTCAGAGCCTGGAGCCTGCTTCGGATTCTGTGTCTCCCTCTCTCTCTGACCCTCCCCCATTCATGCTCTGTCTCTCTCTGTCTCAAAAATAAATAAACATTAAGAAAAAATTTTTTTAAATAAATAAAAAAGGTTGAGTATAAGTAGTGTTTATTTTTCTTCTTAGTAAGTTTTCCTGTCCTATTTGAATACCACAGTTAATATTCCTTTTAACCAAACAATAAACAAAGTCAACGAACAAATACTTATTAAGCACCTATAATATACAAGATACTGTGTCGGGACAAAAATGAATAAAAAATGGCCCCAGCTCCAGTGATTTTCTTATCAGGTCCATGACCAAGGAAATATAGCTTTTCCAATTATCTTACGATCAATACAGTAGTAGGAAGCTTTACTTTCCTCATTTACTAGTCCCAACTATCGTCGTAAATGCAGCCATCATAGATGGAAATTTGATTTAGCAGGAATGTTTTCTGGTCTTTTGTCTCTGTAGGTCAATTCCAACAAAATCCTAAGGATAGACGTTTCTCCTTCCATAGTGACTTTCATCTTTTGGAGAACATCTTTTACTACACTAAAAGTGTGCAGAAACAGATGTTACTCTCTGATTCATAAAATGTTCCTGATCCATTCTAAAAGTTTCTGCTCCCTGCCCTCATGGGCTTTGTAGTTCCATCATAGAACAATTAACTCATGAATATATGGCCTGAAAAGATACAGGTTGACATCCTGTATTTTAAGATCCTTTCAACTAACTTCTCGAAGCCTTACTTTACTCCCCTGTCAAATGAGATCCATTCTTTCACTCAAAAATGTCTTTTTTGCGCAAATTGAGCCCTAAAGCCTACATTTCTCTGCCTCACAAGAGTTTAAGCACCTTGAGGACAGAGAGCAGAAGAAAACAAATCAAGGGAGGCTTGCAGCTGGTATCTGAAGGTAAGGATTCTGGAATTTTTTACATCTTCTTTAATACCTAGCCAAAAGGGCCTTGTACACTGTAGCTCCCAAAGACAAAAACAGAAAAGGTGCATAAAGGCCCCAAAAGCCATGACCTGCATTTGGCAGAGTGACTACCAGTGACTTGACATTTTTCAGGGGAAAAACTCATTTTTTTATAGTCAAAATTAAGCTTGTATTATTTGAAACTAGAATCTTGAATCATTCTTTCCATACAGAATTTCAACAGGGAAATATAAAAGATGAATGGTTTAGCATGCTTTCAAATGAAGGTTCTGTGTATATTTAAATAATTCATTGCCTCTTGGAGAAGGTAAACATCTCTGGATGAAAATAGGTGCAGTGTGTGTTTGCAACGTGCTTTTAAGGAGAGTGTCATTTATAAACTAGTTTCTTTTTGATTTTTATAAGGTAGTGTAAGTATATTGTTTTAGATCCAGTTTCATAATTAACCTAGTCCTTTTCCAAATGTTTTTACATTGTAGCTCTTCCAGAAATTGACTTTCATATAAAAATCACGTTTGAATGTTCACTTTGAGTTGAAGCTTTGAAGCCAATATTATGACTCAAGATTATAATCAGAGGGTTTAGAACTACCAGTCATTGAAGACAAAGCTGAATAGAATCCAAGTTTATTGTTACCAGGGAGCAGTTATGAAGTATAGGAATCTGTATTATCATCTACTTCAGGAATATTTTGATGATGCCAGTCTGCTAACTCTGTGACAGGCCGGTCATCATGCACGTTAGGCTGCCCGCTATTTGTGTCATTGAGGCTTGCGAGTTCTGTGTGCTGCGATCACTGCAGCCAGAGCCATACCTTTTATGCATCTTGTCAACCTCCCAAGAATTTCCTAATAATTCAAAACAAATATTTGCATATGGGACATTTTCATTTTGGAACAGAGCCTCCTCAATTAGACCAAAATACAGCCATGCATGCGACCGACAACTTTTGTTTCTAGGAAATGGTACATGAGTAGAGAGAATTTAATTGTGCATGCTAATATACACACTTGCCATAAAGGATAAATCACTTGCATACTGTATTCTGCTTCAGAGAGTAGATTAAACATTTCTTTAAAGACCGTATTCAGCGGGGCGCCTGGGTGGCTCAGTTGGTTAAGCGTCCGACTTCAGCTCAGGTCATGATCTCACGGTCCGTGAGTTCGAGCCCCGCGTCAGGCTCTGTGCTGACAGCTCGGAGCCTGGAGCCTGCTTCAGATACTGTGTCTCCCTCTCTCTCTGCTCCTCCCCTGTTCATGCTCTGTCTCTCTCTGTCTCAAAAATAAATAAACGTTAAAAAAAAAATTAAAAAAATAAATAAATAAAGACCGTATTCAGCAAATGATTGTTGAGTCCCTACTACCTGTGAGTCTTTGGTAATATTATGGTACAAAGCAGATTTAGTTCCTACCTACCCTTTTGGAACTTACCGTTTAGCGGGGAAAAATACAGGAATCACATAACGACAAAAGGAGATCAATAGTTCTAAACTGTGATGATTTATGTCAGAGTTTCACAAGCTACTGTCATTTTGGGCCAGATAATTCTTTGTTGTGGGGAGCCATCTTGTATTTTGGGAGTTGTTCAGCGGCATCCCTGTCCTTTATCTGCCAACAGCAACCCGCCTCACAATAGTAACAATCAAAAGTGTCTCCAGCTGTTGTCATATGTCCTCAGGAAGGGGGAGCAAAATCACCCCAGTTGAGAAGAACTCCTTTATACAAAGGAGAAATGCAAGGTATTTTGAGAACAGGTAACAGGGAAACTGGCAAGGCTTTCTGAGAAGTGACATGGTAACATTTGTACTAAACTCTGATGGGGCATTAACTAGACTAGAGCATGGAGACAGAAAAGGACATGGAGAGGAGGGGGAAATGAGAAATCGAACAAGTGATTTTAGGGTTCTTTCTGAAGTCCAGTTCTCTGTACATGTTAGTTATCCTGGCAAGTTCCTCAAGGGAAGGGCCACCATTCTGCTCCTGTCTGAACCCCCTGCATTCACTCAGGGCTGGGTACATAGAGGCATTCAAGGAATTTTTGTTGAAGTCATACTCTGTACCAATCTAACAGGCACAATGCTAAGCACTAGGAGATATAAATATGACCAAGCCATGCTCTCTGGTATCTGTGACCTCACAAGCTATTAAGAGCAGAGTAATGAAGCAAGTAATCCTTCTGGAATGGGGATGGGGGGAGGTGAGGCGGGGAGGGGCTGGGGGAAGGAGAGAGAGCCTTCCCTAAAGAGGTGGCATTTAAAGAATAGTGGAGAACAGTCAGGTGCCAGGTGGAAATGCATTTTCCCAGCTGCTCCAGGCAGAGCTGGCTGCTTCCTCCTCAGTGCTCATTTTGTGGTTTGTCGGTGTTTCCATCATTGGCCTTAGAGCTTCAGAGCACAACTAGATCTAAATGGGCAAATGTTGGAATAGATAGATAGATAGATCGATAGATAGATAAGATGTCTATATGTATATCTATGTCTATTTATCTACGTATCTATCAGGAGGTGCTAATAAAGGGAGAAATGTCTGCTAATTAGGCAAAGACATCACTTGTTCCCTGTAGTAACAGGATCCATCCCTCTCTGACTACCGTGGAGTCCTGATACAGTCACTTTGACACTGAGAAGACATGTGCTTGACACATGCAAGATATTCAGTAGATTTTGTGGCCGTTTCTTGAACAATAAGCAATTGAACTGATATTTTCATTTTGTTCTACATATAGAGATCTGATGATTGAAGAAGAGTCAGGAAAACCATTTAGGAGTCTGTTAGTTCAAGAGAGAGATTTGGTGGACTTGGTCGTTGTGCTAAATTTCTGGGTTGCAGTCTCCTTTCTAGTACAGAAACATAACGTCCTAAAGATTAGACACTGATCTCTGCCACAAAGAAACCATCTGATGAAGACCAAAAGTGATACAGTGTCAGGTGTCAAGCTGTCCTAAGTGATGACAAAGAACATCTAAGTTATTCTTTATCAAAGGAAAGAGTTCAGCTGTCCTAATGTTCTGTAAGACAGATAATGGCTTAGCAGCCAGTGGCAGGTTGAGCAAGAGCCTGATCTGGAAGCACCTGTGGTTAGAAAATGGGAAGGCACAGTGTGCAATGACATTTGGAGCTTAATGTCCATGCACATGAATTACTTGGACCAGGCAGAGACGGTCAGAGAGTGCAAGGGTATGAATCCTGGCAAAACAGCATCCATGCCAATTCCCTGGGTATCCCAGTTCAGTGCCCTTTCTTTTTGCCACCTGCAGAGTCATCTCCGTAGAAAAAAGCAGTGCGCTCTCTTTTCAGGATTCTGTGCTCATTTCCAGAACTGCGAAACATGGATTTGTGACACTTTTTAATTGAAACAGTGGGCTTTCTCAGCTTCCGCAGCTCGCCAGAGAGGGAGCTAGCACGTGAGACACTGGCAGAAAGGACAACAGAAATAGGGACAAGGCAGATTTATTAGGACAAACTGTAACCAAATATTTTGAGGATAGGGGCTATCCAGCTATTCCTAGCTTCTGCTGGCTTATATTCAAAATATTTAAGAAATTTACTTTTGATTTTCTTTATAAAAAATTATTTATTTATGTATACATATTTGGTATACATCTCTGTAGGTATAAGTGTACGTATGTATAACATATATTTTGTCCGAACACAATATAGATGCACTTTAGAGATACATTAATTTGTAATTGAACTTCTGACTCTTAGCCTTTGGTTTTAAAGATAAATACACTTTTAACGTGCTCTTGAGACTGATGTGCCTGCCCTTTGTCTTTGTCTGGAGCCACCGTCCCCAGAGATAGGGCCGGTTCCTGGTCTTCATTTGAATCCCAGCATGTGTGGCCTTTGCCTCCCCAGAGAGGCATTCCCTACCCCATGGTGCCTCCTTCCTTCCACTCAGGACTCGCAGTATCTGAAATCTTTAGTAGGCATGAAATAAATATTTGTTGAACCCGATATGGAAGATACTTGCAAATCTCTCTACATACTCTTTATGCTACTTATATATATGGCAAACTTCTTATCTATATAATCCCTGACTCCTCAAATTTGATAGGTTATCTTAAAATTATTCCCTTTTAGAAACTCCATTTAAAATATATGTTTGCAAAACTTGTCCACCTCAGTGACTTTTTCCATTAAACCCTAACAGTTATAAAACTATATATTGCCTCAAACTCCAAGGTTAACTCCATCCTTTTGAATTTCTTCATTTTATGCTTATTGTCAGCAGGTAATTGTATAAAAAAATCACTAATACCAATTATAGTTTCTTTACATAATAATAGTTCAAATGAATGCATGTCAATCTAAATTTATAAATATTTGTATTACTTTATTGAGTCCCTTTGAAAATTAGTGATTTGTAACATTATAAATACACAAAAACAATTTCATTAGACCTACTGGTCATCAGTTCATATGGGAAAGCACATATGTGAAAATCTGTTTATTTGTAAATAAGATGCATGAGCCAGATCAGAGAGTCAGTTCAGTTTGGGCAAAACATAACGTAAGCTATCCGTAGTGAGAAGCTAATAGAAATATAAAAGCCAGGATTTGAACTATATTGGTTAACAAAAAATGAAGCTAATATAATATATGTGATTTAGAGATGACCATGCATCTGGTCATTTGAAAGCCTATCTTCAAATGGCAGATTAGTAGGTATAGGGTCATGACAGATGTTAACATGTGCCCTCTCCTCCCTGGGACCTTCCTGCCTGTGTGTTAAAGAATGACATCACAAGTTACCACCTACACCAAACTTAGTTTTCTGGAAAAGGAACTGAAATACGTGATCCAAAAGTAAAATGTAGTCTTGCCTGGGTTTTCATTTGCATTTGGCTTTTAAACATGGCAAAAACCAATAATGGGTTTTCACTTTGAGCTATTTCTAAATGTTATATTGGAAATTAGCTGCAAATGTTACATTCTCTGGAACAAGTTAAATTGGAAATGCTGTCCGTGGTAAATGAAATATACCCCCAAGCATTCTTAACTATGAATGAGAATCCTGGAAGAAAAATGTACTTCTCATGTAACTTTTAAAGATTTACTGCATTATATGAGAAATTTCACATGGGGAAATCCAAATAATAACTGCTGTCTTTCCTTACAGATATATTAAAGAGGGCAAGAGGTATAAAAATGGATGTATGTGCTATTAACCATCAGCCTAGTACTTGCTGCAGAGAATAATTTTGATTCTTTACTGTATGTCCTTAGCATAAATGATTATTTTACATGCTTTATTTCTCTAATACATTCAGAGAGAATCAATAAATTATATTTATTATTCAGATGCAAGAGATGTTTTGCAGTCTATCCAGTGGTAAATTTCTAATATATCCATCTTTCCTTAAAATGTTACTTTACTTCTAATTTTTTTCTCTCTTTTAAGGAGATTAACTCTTAGCTTTAACTTTATGCACTTTATGTACTTTAACTTAAAGTTGTAAGTCATCTTGTTGTATATTTTTGTACTTTCTGGAATGAGATGTTTTGTTTAATTATTCAAACGAAGGTAATGGTACTGACCTCTGTGCAACTGTAGCCCGATGAGTGAGCAAATATGAATACAGAAAAAGAGGAGCCATTGTAATAATTTATTTTCTTACAAAATATTTTCACTATCCCAAATCAAAGAATGATTTAACTTGCATGGTATTGAACAAATCTTTAAATTTTTTTTTTATTTTTTTATTACATTTATTTATTTTTGAGAGAGAGAGTGAGACAAAGTGAGAATGGGCAAGGGGCAGAGAGAGAGGGAGACACAGAACCCGAAGCAGGCTCCAGGCTCTGAGCTGTCAGAGATGGTAAAGAACCCGATGCGGAGCTCGAACCCACAAACTGTGAGATCATGACCTGAGCCGAAGTCGGACACCTAACTGACTGCGCAACACAGACGCCCCTAAAAAAATGTGATGTTATATTTGAGAGAGAGGAAGAAAGAGCGCAAGCAGGGGAGGGGCAGAGAGATGGAGACAGAATCTGAAGCGGGCTCCAGGCTCCTAGCTGTCAGCACAGGGCCCAACGCAGGGCTCCAACTCAAAAGCAGTGAGATCATGACCTGAGCCGAAGTCGGACGCCCAACCAACTGAGCCACCCAGGCGCCCCAGTATTGAACAAACTTTTTTTTTTTTTTAATTTTTTTTTTAACGTTTATTTATTTTTGAGACAGAGAGAGACAGAGCATGAATGGGGGAGGGTCAGAGAGAGGGAGACACGGAATCTGAAACAGGCTCCAGGCTCTGAGCTGTCAGCACAGAGCCCGACGCGGGGCTCGAACTCACGGACCACGAGATCATGACCTGAGCCGAAGTTGGCCGCTTAACCGACTGAGCCACCCAGGCGCCCCTGAGCAAACTTTTTTAAATGGGAAAAACATTGGCTTCTTAAGGGTAAAAGTTATATTTCTATTATCTAATACAGCGTCTGGCACCTTGAAAGCGCATTTGAATAAATAGTTGAACAAATGAATGAATGAAGGAGGAAGGAACGAAGGAAGGAAGGAAGGAAGGAAGGAAGGAAGGAAGGGGAGGATGGAAGGACAGAGGAGCTCTGTTTAAAGAGATACCTTGCTGCATAATAATAATAATGTGGCTGAAGATTAGTTTTACTCAAGACAACCAAAAGATAAGAAAATAGTTCAAATATCCCTCAAAGTGGTAAGCAGTGGTACTACCTACCAGCTGAAGTTCAAAAAAGAATATAAAGGTCACTTTAGCTAGTTATTTGAATACCTTGATAAAATTAAAAACAAAGAGGTATCAGAAACCAGGTAAGAAATTTTGTTTTTAGTCCTGAAAATAATATGGTTCTTCTGTGCTTCTGCTTCCAGCAGCTGAGCCTCCAGAAGGGATGAGGAAGTGAGCTCAGGTTCTGAGAGACGGAGTAAAAGGAGTGAAGGGTTGATGGGTACATGAACACCAGTTAGGAAATTTGGGGCTCCTACAAGGTACATCGGACCGTAAATCTGAGGAGACCACGAGCCAAGTTTAGAATACTATAAATATCATGAACTTGACCATCCTTCTAAGTCTGAAATGCTCCAGTGTATATTGTTTCACGTTTACTTGAAACTTGTCACAACCAAGAGATGGCACAGGCTGACCAACTCTAAATGGACTCAGGTCCAGTTAGTAGCTGTGTGACCCAGGGCAAGTTACTTAACGTCTCTCTGCTCTTACTTCATTCCCTGAAAACAGCAGATAATACCTACCTCATCAGGCTATTGGAAAGGTTAAATGAATTAATATTTGTAAAGTACTTAGAACAGTGCCTTGATTAAAGGTTTGTTTTAGATAAACTTCAAAGAGAAGAAATTGTTGAGAAAAACAGGGAAATTTATGGTATATCTTTGAATTTGATGCCTCCTCATGAAAAGATTTCTTTACTGCTAGAAACAGAACACTGGGTTGGCAAAGCTGTTGGTCTGGCTTATTCTTTCATTCATCAGATATTTACTGAGCATCTACTGTTTGCCAGGAATTACTCTAGGTACTAAGGATATAATGATCCAAATGAATTTTAGATATCGTCACCGTCTTCAGGGAATTTATGATCTAGAGGGTGAATGAGCTAAATAAATAATAATTCTGTACAGTAAACCCTGTGATAAACACCATATGGGGTGCCGTAGGATCTCAAAGCTAACACATCAACCCCCTGGCCAGATGGATACTGGTAGGAAAAGGGGGCAGAACATGGGATAGCTCCTAGAAGAAGTGGTGACTGGGTTAAGACTTGAAGGATGAGTAGAAGTGAGACAGGTAAGAGGACCTATATAGAATATTCCAGAGCACAGGGAGTTCAGGATTACTAAAGTTAGATGGTAAGGGTGAGATGAGGCTAAAGAAGGAGGCAGGGATCAGATCATGAAGGAAAACCAGTGCCATGCAGTTTGAACCTTAAAGGCAATTGGGAGCCAGTATGAAGTCACCCATACATCTTTTGCCTTTTCTTTCTTTAGAATTTATGTGGGAATCAATAAATAAATAAACTTACTGTAGGTGACCTGTAGAAGAATACCGCTGAAAAGGGTATCAGAGACTAATAATCGGATGGAGTCACTGCAATGATTTCTTGGGTATGCCATCAAAAGCAACAGACCTCAAAAGCAAAATAGATAAATTAGACTTCATCAAAATTAAAACCTTTTGTGCATCAGAGGACACTGTAACAGAGTGATAGGCAACCCACAGAATGGGAGAAAATGTTTGCAAATCATATACTGATAAAAGATTAATATATTCCAAAATATGGAAAGAGTTCCTATAACTCAAGAACAATAACAATAAAAACCAAACCAATTCCAAAATGGACAAAGGGTCTGAATGGATATGTCTCCAAAGAAAATACACAAATGGTCAAAAGCATAAGAAAAGATACTCAACATTAGTAATCATTAGGGAAATGATATTAAAAGTACAATGAGATATCACCTCATACCCATTAGGATGGCTATTATTCAAAAACAAAAACAAAAAAAAACAATGGAAATTATAAGTTTCAAATATTGGCAAGGATGTGGAGGAATTGGAAGTCTTTTGCATTATTAGTGGGAATATAAAATGGTGTAGTCACTGTGGAGAATACTTTGAGTTCCTCAAAAAGCAAAACAGAGAATTACCATATGATCCAGCAATTTCACTCCTAGGTGTATATCCAAAAGAATTGAAAACAAGAACTTGAAAAGATACTTGTACATGAATGTTAATAGCAGTGTTATTCACAATAAGAAACAGGTGGACACAGCCCAAATGTCCATCAACAGATGAACAGATAAGCAAAATGCAGTATATACGTACAAGGAAGTATTATTCAACTGCAAGAAGGAATGAAATTAGGACAATATGGTTTTTGTGGGTTTTTTTTTAACGTTTATTTATTTTTGAGACAGAGAGACAAAGCATGAATGGGGGAGGGTCAGAGAGAAGGAGACACAGAATCTGAAACAGGCTCGAGGCTGTCAGCACAGAGCCTGATGCAGGGCTCGAACTCACAGACTGCGAGATCATGACCTGAGCCGAAGTTGGCCGCTTAACCAACTGAGCCACCCAGGCGCCCCAGGACAATATGTTAAAACACAGGTGAACCATGAAGACATTATGCTAAGTGACATAAGCCAGACATAAAGGGACAAATACTGTGTGATTCCACTTATCTGAGGTACACAGAGTAGGCAAATTCATAAAGACAGAAAGTAGAATGGAGGTCACTAAGGGCTGAGGGAAGAGTAGAATGGGAAGGTAGTGTTTAATGTGTTACAGACTTTCAGTTTTACAAGACGAAAAGAGTTATGGACAGGGATGGTTGTGTTAGTTGTTCCACATTATAAATGTATTTAAGACCACTAAACTGTATACTGAAAAATGAGTAAGGTGGTAAATTTCATGTTATGTGTATTTTACGACAATATCAAAAAACCTTTAATGGGATGGCTAATGCCTGCAATTTATAAAACGTTTTCCCAAAGACAGAACTTTTCTAAATACAATAACCTCTTTGAATTTTTATATCACTCACTATCCACTCGCTACCTTTGGTACTTTTGGAGTGTGTAAATTTGAGCCAGTTAGAGATGTTTTGAGTGAATAACTTCATGCTCTAGCTCCCAAACTTCAAAGGAACATCTACAACCCAACTCTTAATTTGTGGTGAGGAAGAAGCCCCTTATGCCACTCTCCCCAGCCGTAGAGTCAAAGAAGCTTTAGGTGAGTGGTGGCGGAAGACAGTCGGGGAAAGACCAAAAAGTTTTGAAAGCTCTGGTCTGCAACATCATGACGGTCTTATTGTTGTTCTCGCGCTTAAGAAAGGCACAATATCCTCAGAGAGCAATTACCTAGAGTATGAGATCAGTCTTGCTGGCTTCTTAATTGTTTATTGTTCTTTGAACATCTCTAATTGTTAACATCTGTCTGATGTTGAGGTGCAATGTCCAGAAGGTTAGAGCGAAGCTTTCCCAGCTTTTTAGGGTAGCCTTCCCAGGAATTTGAATCAAAGGAAAATCAATTCCTTGCTCAACTCATGGTTCAAAATTATATTGGCCTTTTGGGTACAGGGAATTGAGGATCCTGGGTGGTGACAATGAATCAATGTGTCTTTGTAACTAACACTGAACCTATTTTTGAGAGCTCCCTCAGCACACCATTGGCATAGACTGTCAAAATACCCTTAGTCCCTGGGTGGTTACTCTACAGGGGAACTGAATGCCTCATTTTTGTAAAGACTAGTAGGGCACCATTACGTGCAGATATCCTTGAGGCTCTGTGGAGCATAGAGCTCAGAATTTGTGCAGTCATGAACTGGGTTTGAGTCCCTGCTCCACTATCTGTGCAAACTTGAGCAGGTAGCTAAATGCCTTTGAGCTTTGATCTCTATATACTGTATATATTACAGGGATGATAATATCAGCTAATCAAATGGAAAAATGGATGTAAAGTTGCACTAAAATTGTAACGCGTTTTCTAAATAAGAGTTGTTTCTATTAGCAGTTTTGTAAGAGGCACTAATGTCAACCCCAAACAATGAATTACTTTTATTTCTCTTTCAACAACCAAAACTGTATAGGAGTAAGCTAGTATTATTTAATCTCATTCTTTTCTCCCCCCCGCCCCCCACATGTAGATTTCTCTCCAGATGTTTGCTTTTTCATTGGAGGATAAAATCAGGCAGACAGTTTGTAGTCACCTGCTTTTTGTAACCATTTTGAGAGGGTTGTGGCTTCATAATTATCCTCAAATCTTTTTTGTTTTAATCTTCTTTTGGTTTTCTTGGACAAAGCAGGTAAAAATGAAAAAGTGTAATGTTTTGGCCATTTTATAGTCTTTATTGATTTCACTGTCAGTGTTCATTTATTGCTCTTCTATTAGTCGATACGCGGCAAACGTTAGAAGCTTGCTCCCTCTTCTTTTTGAAGTGGGTGTTGAGTACAAATACTGTGAACTGCTATTTTTGTCAAAGATGCCACCAGGAAGAAAGCAAAGGACCCTTGATGTGTACTCTTGATTCAGGGAGATCAAGGAAAACCACCCATAATGGCTCTCTACTTATATCTGCTTTCTCCTAGTCCTCAGTGTGTCCTTTCTTTTTCTCATTTCATTTGTTTTGTAATTTAAATTTTAGTTAAAATGCCGTGCAATATTGGTTTCAGGAGTAGAATTCAGCGGTTCATCACTTACGTACAAAACCCAGTGCCCATCACAAGTGCCCTCCACCCATCACCCATCTAGCCCATCCCCCCACCCATGTCTGTCCATTAACCCTCAACTTGTTCTCTTGCGGTTTGTTTCCCTCTCATTTTCCCCCCTTCCCATATGTCCATCTGTTTTGTTTCTCAAACTCCACATATGAGTGAAATCATATGGTATTTGTCTTTCTCTGACTTATTTTGCTTAGCATAACACATTCTATTTCCATCCACGTCATTGCAAACGCAAGGTTTCATTCTTCTTAATGGCTGGATAATATATATACATATGATTGAATATATCACATCTTCTCTCAATGTGTCATTTTAAAATTGTGAATTGTGAACATTATAAGTCCATTTAAACATACGTTATGTAAGTAAGCTTTTGGTTGCTTTTTAAAAGAGAAATATGACTCTTACATATTAGTACTGCTTGTCCTATGGCTTCTGAACTGTTTCTCTATTCACAGTGTTTCCTTTCATTTTAAATGTGCATTTTAGTTTATGTTACTGTCTTCTATCTTGATATGGAAATCTTGGGTTCTTTCTGTATGTTAATTATCCAGGCAAGGCCTCAAATAACTGCAATAACAACAGACTTGGAGGAAATGCCCTTTATCCTTATATCTGAGTATTTTAAATATCACTTGGTCATACCTGCCTGAACATTGTTTTTCAGAGCAATAGAGTAATAGGAGTTTTAACTTCATAGTATTAGAACCCTGTAATAAAAATAAAATAAGTAGATTTTTAACTTACCTTACCAAAATGATATGTGGTAGCTACTGAACATCACATTTTTGTCTTCTACTCCAGATGATGGTGGTGCTTGTCTTTTTTCAGCTGGTCTCCATCTAATAAGTTTTAGTCCCTAATTGTTTTACAAGTATGACATTTAATCAATGCTAATTCTCAAGAAACTTAATTCGCTAATGCATTAGTGGATCTTTAGAAGTGTTTCATTATGCACATGCATTCATGAAATGTCTTTAATGCTTATCTTCTGGAATTTATTAGATTCTTCCTTGGCAAAGAAAGCTGCCAGAGAAAAATTTAAGTGTATTCAATAATATAGACACAATATGTTCTAGAAAACCAGAAATTGTAACATTTTAATCAATTATAATTTTGTGTTTTGGTTGGTTTTTTTTTTTTTTTTTTTTTTTGAGGAGGTAAATAGGTAGATTCTGGTTTAACCAGATGACTTGAAATACAAAACATAAAAAAGGCGTGTAATGAAAAACTTCACTCTCTTCCATGCCCTCCAACCAACCAGGTCCCACCACTACATACACAAAATGAAAATCATGCTTATTGGCTTCTTAGAATTCCTCCAGATGTTCTTTATGCAAATACAAGCAAATATAAATTCATATTCATAACTTTCCTTTTTAAAACAAAATATAGCATTCTGTGCACACTGTTCTGTATGCTGCTTTTTTCACTGAAAAAAGATATCTTGGAGATCTTTCCGTATTTATCATTCTTTATAGCTGCATGACAGTTTTTTGTATGGCTACACCCTGCTTTATTTAACCATTCCCTCATTTGTAAATATGTAAGTTGTTTCCAGTCTTTATTTATGAACATTTTAATTGTTTCCAATATTTTGCTATTATGAAATTACTATAATGAATATCCCTTTACATATATTATTTTATCCATGTGTAAGTGTATCTGTAAGATAAATCACATTAATGGAAATCTGGGTCAGAGGGTATATGCATTTATAATGTTGATATATATTGTCAAATTGACCTCTTCAAAGGTTATACCGATTCATATTTCCACCTACAGTGTGTGACAGTTTCTGTTTCCCCACAGCCTCACCAATATGTATGTTATCCAACTTCGAGGATTTTGCTAATCTGGGAAGTGAAAAATATGGTATTGCCTATGGCTTTAATTTGCATTTCTTATGAGTAAGTTTGAACATCTTTTACTATACTTTATGTATACTTATGTATACTTTAAGTATACTTATGTATACTTACTATACATCTTTTACTTTTACTATATCCTTTTCTGTGAATTTCTGTTAATATCACAGGCCCATTTTTCTACTGGCTTTTGGTTATAGGGTGTTAAAATCAAATGTATGTAAATATCCCAGATTTGGGCAAATCTTAGACACTGATCTCTAACCAAAACCAATCTATCTGTGGCCTGTCACACTTGGAATATGTCCGCTCTGAGTAGAAAAGTGGGATAGCCAAGTCATCCCTGGAACTTCCATTTTCTTTGGGAAATGATTCTAATTAATATTGACAGAAATAAAAAGAGAATGTGATGAAGCATTCGTATTGCTCAATTAATTCATGTGATGATTCAAGTACCCTGATGTCATTAGCTTTGATTAAACATCATTCTTGTAAAAACAGCTAAGAACTAAAGCTTATTAGATGGCTAATGTCATTTAAAAAAGATGAATAGAATCACCAATGTAGCAATTTACAAGCATTTTTTCCTCTCTGGCTAGGTGAAGGAAAGAGCCAGATCTGAGATGGGGTCTCCTTGAATAATTAAGCAGACTTATCTCTAGTTCCACTGTAGAGCTGGTTTCTGAAGTTGGAAGGCACCTCAGACTGTACATCCCTACCCTGTCCCCCCCCCAACACACACACACCCTCCTACCTATTGCTTATCAAATTGTTCCCTAACTCTTGAGGAGACAACTCTGGTTTCATTTCTCCTCTGACTTACTCTTCAGCACCCACTAGACCTTTCAAAACACCCATACAGCCACTCACTTTCCCCCTGAGAATCAGAGAGTGAGTGGGTTGAGAGAGATGCAGACAGTCACATAGGGTACTTTTACCTGTTTGCTGGGTTGGTTTTCAAGTTCTGCGATACAAATGTTCCATCCTTCCTTCACTTTTTGTACACCTGATTTTAGCTGCCTTTTGAGGATAATGTCCCCCCGACCCCGCCATCTTGTTACTCGTTTCCTGGATTGTTTTTCAAGTTCTGAGACACAAACTTTCCATCCTTCTTTCACTTTTTGTACACCTGATTTTAGCCATCTTTTGAGGATAATGTCTCCCCCAACCCCCGCCATCCTCTCCCCACACCTCTTGCTTACGGTTGAAGTGAAGAGTAGAAAGAAAAGAAAATCAGATATACAAGGCCTGTCATAGGTACGAAGAAGGCCACTCGGCTCAGGTCTCACATTTATAAAGAACCTCAAATTTAGATTTTTGCCATTATTTGCATATACGTGTCCCAGAGATTCATGGGCAACATTGCAAGGAGTAGGTGTTCCTCGTACAGTTTTACAATGTATGTCCCTGCAGTAGATCACAGAGCTCTAAATGCGTGAAGGATAAACATATTTCATAAATCCTATAACTATGTGGCACTCTTTGGAGTTTAATATGTCAATTTGTTTAATATAAATATTTAAAATATTCCATAATTTGAGTAACCTTATTTCATAATTTTATTACTGGGAAAAAAAAACCAATTGTCTCAAAAATTTAAAGTAGTATAGGCCTCTCTCAACTTCTGTGAAATCCCCAGGCACTCAAAAGGGCTGAATTATATACATCATTGTGTCTCGTAACTAAAGCCACCCAGATAATGAGATGCAGCTATAAGGATTTTTGGAAGTGATGTTTATGGACATTTATGGAGAGAAACTAAGTGTCTTCTGGCCCTATTTCTAGAAATGTGTCATTTAGTGGTCCCTGAAAAAGGTGTCCTAAATTCTAATGCAAGCATGCTTTTAATTAAAAGGTTACCATTTGTTATGCACTCTAGTATATTCACTTAAGATCAATCAAATTTATGATTCAAAGTCATACTTTTACTGGTGCATAGTGGGTGTGCATTTTGATGCTGAACTTGGGTTTCTTTGTGTTTTCAGTGAGTTCTATACAATTGCTCATGTGTAATATGTAAGGAACAGCCCGCTGTATTTGATGCTCCAGTGGTGACCTGGCCAGGCCCGACTCACCCTCTCTCTTAGTTTGTGAACTGTTAGTGGCTCACCGCCCCTCTCTGATCCTCAGAACATTGTAAAACAAGGAGGTGGCCCTTTAATTTCTAAGGTCCTTCCCAGTTCTTGAACCCTATGGCCAGGAGCATGGTTTCGTTATTTTAAATTTTCATAAAGGATTTTAGTTGCTATGTGTGACTTTATTATATGGTATGTCTATACATCAGTACATATGTATGTTGGTCAGGAATGTAGTCAAAATATTCATTCAACAAATACCTACTGTGTGCTAAGATATATAGACAGTATATACAAGGCTCCTGCTCACACGTGGTTCATAGTCTGGGGGAGGACACAGACACTAGACGAGTAAATAAATAGCCATTGCTAATAGTTTTAGGTGTTGGAAAGGAAATAAAAATAAGTTAATGGATAGACCGTGGCTTGGGAAGAGAGGGCCAAATTGGGAAAGGATGCCCAAGGATGAGGAGATGGCATTTTAGCAAGATCAGAATAATAAGGCTGGTTGTACAAAGGCCTGGGCAAACAATGTTCCAGGTAGAAGGAACGGCAAGAGTGAAAGCTCTAAGGTGAGAATGACCTTACCGTGGTCAAGGAGCCAGAGGAAGGCCGTTGTGGCCGGAGTGCAGTGAATGGAGAGGAGAAAGATATAGGATGGGGTAAGAGAGATGAGCAGGGCTAGGTGATACCTGGTACCGTGGCTGGGTGTCTGCATATCACCCTAGGGATAATGGAAAGTCTCTGAAGAACTTTAAGCCAAAGAGTATTGTGATTTTTTAAATTATTTTATGAGATAATTCTGCAAGCCACGTGGGCAATAAGTGGGCAAATTTTGGAGTCTGTTTCAATAGTGCAGAGAGATGATAGTGACTTAGTTGCTGTGTAGGTGGTGGTAAGTGAATGGATTGGATGAATATTCCAAGGAAGAGCTGGCAGAATGTGCTTATGGATTCAAAGTAGAATGTAAGGGCAAGACAGAATCCAAGATAACTAAGAGTGTTTGGCTGTAGTAACTGCTTGAATGGGGGTGTCATGGAGTGCTGGTGGCGGGGGTGGAAATCAATCACTCCATTTTGGACATGTTAAGATTGAAATGCCTTTTCAATATTCAAGCAGAGATGATAGATAGACAGCTGTATATCCTGAGTCCAGAGTTCAGGGAGAGGCCATGGCTGCAAATATAAATATAAGAGTCATTAGCATTTAAAGGCACGGAACAGTTTGAGATGGTAGGGGATAGCAAAGAACAGGCATATCCATATTTACAGGCTGAAAGAGGGAGGGGAGGAGGGAGAGGAGGCATCAACTAGTGGAGGCTGAAAAAAGATGTGGTTGGTGAGGTTAGTGGGGACCTAGGACCATCTGGTATACCTAAACCCAAGCAGACAGAGATTGACTCCTATGATGCTGCTCAAATGTCAAGAATGAAGAAATCAAAGAATAGTTTTACAGTAACATTGATGATGAGAGAACCTTCTGATCAAAAGTCAGTGCTACCTATACTGCATTTTAAGTGTGTACTATTTTTATAGTTTTAAACTCCAGAATACAGAAGCATTTTTTTTTAATGCTTGCACAGAATAAACTTCAACCCAATGAAAAGTAATTGCCCCCTAATAGTGATTCAGGAAAAGAGAACAAATCGGTGTGCCCTGGGCAGCCTTCCAACGGATCTCTCTTCCTACGACCTAGGAGATGATTTATAACACCCAAGAGTACTTGCCTTTCGCCATATTTCACTTTTTAAAATAAAATTTTATAGAAAGAAATTAAAAAGTTCTTTTTTTCAGAGTTGTTGCCAAACTGGATAATGATACCACCCTGTCCTTTGTCATCATTTATCATGTAAAGCACGGATACTAGTGGATCCTCATTATTTTAAGAGCTGTGGCGGCCTTGTTATTTGGTTGTTTCTCTTTTATTTAATTAAAATTCTGAACTGAATTGTAACGTAAAAAGCATCCCATGTGTAGACACAGTGTACATCCTAGCGTTGGGCTGTAAACGAAACAGTGTCACTGAAGATCTTCAAGGAACAAATACAAACAAGATTTGTGCAATTAGTGAAAATTATACATAAAGGATCAGATGAGCAAGCCGTCTTTCTCAGTGTAACTTAAACCTTTACGAGGAGCAGTAGTTCTGGGGCCACCAGGGCACTATAAAAGAAGTAATTTAATAAATGATATTCTAGTACCATCAAAGAATTGGCATTCGCCCACCTGATGTGTCTGGGGTTGGGGACTGAGTTGTGCCTCTGGGAGGATTTACCATATTATTTTTTAAAGATATGTTTTATATTTAATAGGTTTCATGTGTATTTTTAGGATTATTTAACTGTGTTTTTAAGGAGCCATTTTTAGCCTTCTCAGAACTCATCTCTAAGTAATTCAATTATGTGTGAACAGCAATGTCTTTGTTCTCAGTTGTCAGGGTTCTGACAGTCCCTCAAAATAAAATAAAAACATATGAAAAAGTCTAGGCCCTTAAAAATCCCCCTTTGCATGATTTTTATTTCTGCTAAATATGATCAGTTAACATTTGTCAAACGTGTAAGACCTCCTTGAATCCTTACCAGGCCCACGTTGCACAAAGCAGCTCGTATTATTGGGCCTGGGCTATATGCTGAGTCTTCGCATGCATTCTCCCAGTTAATTCTCACAAGTTTGATATTCTCACAAAATAGATATTGTTATCCCTATTTGAGAGATGAGAAAATTAAGGCTTAAAGGATTTATGTTATGCGCCCAAAGTAAATGGAGACACCAAGTTTCAAACATTTTATGAACATAAAGCCTGTGTGCCTTGCACATTACTATGTTCACTTTATTTTTTTTTTTTTTTAGTTTTTTTTAAATGTTTATTTACTTTTGAGAGAGAGCAAGAGAGACAGAGTGTGAGCAGGGGAGGGGCAGAGGGAGAGGGAGACACGGAATCCGAAGCAGGCTCCAGGCTCCGAGCTGTCAGCACAGAACCCCACGTGGGGATCGAACCCACAAACCACGAGATCATGACCTGAGCTGAAGTCGGCCGCTTCACCAACTGTGTCACCCAGGCACCTCACTATGTTCATATTCTACAAAAGAACCCCCATTTCTATGTTTGAATTGTTTGCAGTCATATTAGCTGAGAAACATTAGGCATTAGGTGAATATAATATAAAAATAGTGTGCACATGCACTCTGTTGCTGTAAGCCTTAAGAAGAAAATTTCTGTAATAAAAAAAAAATTTTAAATGAACAGAGAACGCTAGTAAATGTATTTCCAAAGAAGACATGCAGATGGCCAACAGACAAATGAAAATATGCTCAACATCAATAATCATCAGGAAGATGCAAATTAAAACCACAATGAAATATCACCTCACACCTGTCGTCAGCTGTTATGAAAAAGCCATAAAATAAGGGTGGGTAAAGATGTAGAGAAAAGAGAACTCTCCTACGTTGTTGGTAGAAATGTAAGTTGGTGTATGTAGCCATTCTGGAAAACAGCATGGAGGTTCCTCAAAAAATTAAAACTAGATCTACCCCGTGATCCAGCAATTCTACCTCTGGGTATTTATCCAAAGAAAACAAAAACACCCATCCAAAGAGATATATGCACCCCTATGTTTACTGCAGCATTATTTACCACAGCCAAATATGGAAGCGATTGTCCATCCATAGATGAATGAGTAAACAAGAGGTAGTTCATAATACGAGGGAATGTTACTAAGCCATAAAAAAGATGGAAATCTTACCGCTTGTAACAGTGTGAATGGGCCTAGAGGGTATTGTGCTAATTAAATGAGACAGAGAAAGACAAATACGATATGATTTCACTTACATGTGGAATCTAAAAAGCAAAATAAATGAGCAAACAAAATAAAACAGAAACAGGCTCATAGACACAGGAAACAAAGTATGGGTTACCAGAGTGGGGGTTGCAATAGGTCATGGGGATGTAATGTACAGCATGGGGAATGTTGTCAATAGTATTGTAATAACTTTGTGTGATGGAGAACTAGACTTGTGGGGATCATTTTGTAATGTATAAAAAATATCAAGTGACTTTGAGGTACACCTGCAACAAATAGGATATTCTAGGTCAATTGTACGTCAATTAAAAAAAAAAGGAGGGGCCCCTGGGTGGGTCAGTCAGTTAAGTGTCCAACTTTGGTTCAGGATGTGATCTTGCAGCTCGTGAGTTTGAGCCCCTCATTGGGCTCTGTGTTGTCAGTGCAGAGCCTACTTCAGATCCTCTGTTTCCCTCTCTCTGCCCCTCCCCTGCTTGCACTTTCTCTCTCTCTCTCTCTCTCTCAAAGATAAACGTTAAAAAAAATAAAAATAAATAAATAAAATTTTTTAAAGGAGAGAGGGTGCCTGGCTGGCTCCGTCGATGGAACATGCGACTCTTAATCTCGGGGTTGTGGTTTCAAGCCCCACGTTGGGTGTAGAGATTAAAAATAAAATCTTAAGAAAAATAAAATTCAATTTTTTAGAAAAGGAGAAAACTAAAGGAGAAAAGGAGAAAACTAAAAAGACTTTCCTTCTCTCACCTACTTCCAAGTGGCTTATCTTTGCTGATGGCAGAAAAAAAAACAAATGTGGTAAATGTTTGCGGCCCTTCTGTTTATGAAATTTGCAATAGGCCTATGTGATTTTGCAATCTAGATGAGAAGAGATCATTTAGTGGATGGACATCCAGTTCTTTTTTTTTTTTAATTTTCTTTTACATTTATTTACTTCTGATAGGCAGAGAGAGACAGAGCACAAGTGGGGGAGGGGCAGAGAGAGAGAAGGAAACACAGAATCCAAAGCAGGCTCCAGGCTCTGGGCTGTCAGCACAGAGCCCGACGCGGGGCTCGAACTCACAAACTGCGAGATCATGACCTGAGCCAAAGTAGGACACTTAACCGACTGAGCCACCCAGGCGCCCCGGACATCCAGTTCTTAACTGTGAGAGTCGTTACTCACCAACCAGGTCACCCTCAACTGAGCCTGGGGGCCTGTGAGATGAGGTCCACCCTTTGTATCAAGTTCCGTCTCAGTTACATGCAAATATGCGAAGCAAGAGCTTTTGGGGTCAAATGGAAAAAAGATAAAGGAAATGGAAAAAGATGATTTAATTATGCAGGTTGCTTGAGGCTTTCTGGTATCTCTTCACCAAATTTAACATCTTTTTTTTTTCAATTAAGTTTGTTGGTATTTAAGAAAGGTGGTAAAGTTTTCTACTTGGTTGAACAAAGAATTGTGTGACCTAATGGATTTTTAGCTAAAATCTCCCATAATTGCAATTTAAAAAGTATCCCTTGAATTCGTTTCCTGGAGGGAAGATACTGATGGGAGCAGAGTGTGAGCGGTGCTTTCATATTTCAGTTTTATGATCTCTGTTTACATAAATGTGACGTTTTTCAGATAACGCACAAACGCTTGAACTTATTTCAAGCAATACATCCCTAATTGTCAAAGAAGCAAATATCTGAGCTTTATCGTACCCAACATAGCCATTCTGTGTTGTTTACTCCATCACAATAAATAGCAAATGTTTTGTTAAACTTGTCTTAAGCAAAATAGAAGCCAATAAAAGCTGCATGTATACAGTGAAGAAACACAAAGCCAGACTATACTTAAAATCAGTACCCAGATTGTTCAATGGATCTACACTCGCATGCATAACCTTTATGCAGTATATGTGTAGACAGCACGCGTCAAATGGTAACCATGCCCACCTCTACGATATCTGCTATGCTGTGACTATTCACTCTAGACCCCTGAGAAAAACGGACTTCTCACATAGTTGCTGTTCTTCTATACGCTGTGCATCTGCACTACGTATTTGTAGACGGTCTCCAAGCTAAACTGCAATTTCTCCGAAAGCATCTCTTGATATAATGTGGCAACCCCAAACATAGAATTCCGAAGTCTATGAATTTATATAAATTAAAGCACAAATTTGCATGTATTTTCTAAAAGGTGACGTCTCTGGAATATTATAGGAGCTCTGTACCCTCTTGATTCTTGCCATTAGCTCTAAGCTCTTGCTCATTGTACTCTAGGGCTCAAGAAGAAGTCACTGGGATAAAGGTGATGGCCTCCAACTTCTGCCCATTGTATTTTCCCTGTAGAATAGGAGAGGAGGGATATTTGGGGGTTGGAAGATCCTTTTAGATCTCCTGTTCATATGCATAATTTTTCCTACCAGTACTCATAAATAGATACATATGTATGGATACCTACATCTATCAAATGCATATGCATGTATTTGTGTGTATTTATGTATGTGTGTATGTAGATATACGGATACAGATATATAGTTATACAGATATAGATACAGACCTTCCTGATTGCCTCATATGGCATTGATATACACTGATCTGGAAAAGTGAAACAATGTTTATATTGGAAAATACTTAGCAATTTGCTTCTTAACATTGGATTTCATAAAAATCTCTGTTTCAAAATATACTGTGGCTCCGAGTTAAGTGCCTCGAAGTGCCCTTCTCAAGCTTTGACAGTGTGATTTTAAAATACCTTAAGGCAAATTACATGATAGACGAGAGTGAGTCAGAGAAAGTTTTAGTTATCATAGATGAACCTCCTCTAAGGTATTATTGCTAATAAAACCCAATGTAGTTTTCCATGATTTCTTTCATGATTGAAGTGTCCCAAAGCAGACCCCAATTCAGTAATGAAACTGACAACAGTGATGGAAGAAAAGGTTTCTTTTATTCTGGATGTTTGTACATGTCAGTAACTTGTTAATTGGAAAATTGGAAGGGTCCTACCGAGTCTAATGCTACAAAATCGGTTCAAAATTAAACATTCACATTTTGTGTAGTTGAATTGCATTTTCCTTGTTTGTCCTCATTAACTACAAAAGCTGAATCTTTGTTCAGGCAAGATTTATGGGAAAAAATAGTGAAATTGATGAAGTAGACACAACCCAAGGAGAGTTAGACAAGCAAGTAATTCGTGAGGAAACTGTACGTCTGAATAATTTGTCTCAGAAGCAAATGAAGATAATTTGATCATCTTTGGACTATTAAATCTAGGTACCTGGGTTTTAATTTTTATTTTGCCACTGACAAATTGAATCAGAATAGACTGTTTAATGAATGTCAGTGAGTTTCTCCAACTGAAAACTCAGCAAACGGTAGCCCAGAGCTTTGAAAAAAATGATGTGCCAACTATCTGCCTCTTCATTAAGATAGAAAATGGAAGGGGGCGCCTGGGTGGCTCAGTCGGTTAAGCGTCCGACTTCAGCTCAGGTCATGATCTCGTGATCCGCGAGTTCGAGCCCCGCGTCGGGCTCTGGGCTGATGGCTCAGGGCCTGGAGCCTGCTTCCGATTCTGTGTCTCCCTCTCTCTCTGCCCCTCCCCCGTTCATGCTGTGTCTCTCTCTCTGTCTCAAAAATAAATAAACGTTAAAAAAAAATTTTTTTTTTAAAAAGATAGAAAATGGAAGGACAGGTTGGACAATGGTCATATTGGTTTACGTTAGTCAGATAACACACTTCTGTCTCCACTACAGGTTGTTTAAACTCTATTGAGGCAGTGCAGCGATACTAGGGAAAGAATGGTCTTTGATGTCAGGCACCCTGGGTTCGATTCGTGGCACTTATTAGCTGTTTAGGCTGAGACAGATTTTTAGCTTCCCGGAGATTTAATTTTCTCATCTGTAAAAATGGGGAAACCAGTGTCTATGACTGTCAAAGTAAATCCCCAGTCAAAGGAGTTCATGTGGTGGTGAAAAGCAGGTCGACGATTATAAGGTGGTGTGATAAGGGCTCTCATGAAAACATAGATTTGTTGCTGGGGGCTCTTTTGTTGCTGCTGGCTCTTGTGTCTCATTCAGCTTCCTCACTCACCGGGTAGAGGGATGGGGAACCATCACCTTTGGAACTCAGATCAGTCCCGGTGCTTTATTTACACTGTTTATTCAATCCTCACAGCAATCCTAAGAGGTAGGTACAATACTATTTCCACTGTAGAGGTGAGGAGACTGGCGCTCCAAGAGAATAAGTAACTTGTCCCTGGTCACGCAATAACTAGCAAAGCCGTCCAAACCTTGAAAGTTGCAATGCAGTAAAACTCTGGTGCATTAAAATGGGTTTAATGTTTTGCATCCAAAAATTGTTTCCGGTCCAACACCCTTGCAAGGTTTCATCTGTATAATCACTGCCTCTCACTGTAAAACCAGAGAGTATCCAAAGTAGGGCTTTAAATAACAAACCTCACAGACTCCCTGGATTCTGACAGCCATGATAAATCCTGCTTTAATCATGCATGAAAAACACATGTCATCTGTTTGATAAGCAGTCATCTGCTGTTGCTTGACCTGGCGATAAATTAATAAAGCAAAACATGTGGCAACTCAAGGCATACATATGAAGTATGTTATTCCCAAAGCATCCAAATGTGATTCTTACCCTTCACCTAACGGGCAGAAAGGTGTTGGCTCTAAAATAGCATATAGCGACACTAGCCTGCACTTACAAATTGAGCTGACACCTGGGAATTTTTAAAACTATAAGCCATTAAAGAAAGCGAGTTCAGAGAATAGGCCCTGAAAGGAGCCAAGGCCAGAAGAGATGGCAGTCTGGGAAAGAATGGCTAATTAGGTGTTAGTCACCGGGCTTCATAGGCTCCCTGTGAAATTATTAGGGGCAGCAAAGAGTCTGCACCTGTCTGTTCTGTTACTCCGCTGCACAGAACCACTCCTGAGTCTGTAAACTCCCTACTCTGGAGCCTGGATCTTTGCAGAGATGGGCTGGGAGAGCCAGAGGAGGAGGAAAGACAGACTTCAATGATCTCCTTTGCCAACCGCATGAGGCATACCACCATTTTCTTTGTCGTCTTGCTGGGGGTGGCCTGGTCCAAGATTTATTTTCCCCCTCCAGCTGCATGAACACTAAAGAAAGGCTTAAAATATTGTAAGCAGCAGGCTATGAACGTGGTGTCTGGAATACTAGAGGAGAAAAGAGAGTGTCCCACAATGTATTCATTGTAAGATGATAAACCACTTGTAGGAACTAGTTCATAAATGCTCTATCAGTAGAGAATGGTTGGCATAGAGGAAGAGTTAGAGAGATAAATTCAGCCAGATTTCATCTCCTAAAATACTTGGAGCTCCTTGGCTAAAAGGCATTCTTTCAAGCGATTTGTTTGTGTGCCAGAAAAAAAACAAAAAAAAAACCTTGAATCTTGTATCGTAAATTAAGCTAAGAATTCATGACAAGGAAGTGAGATCTGAAAACTGGGAGATGATATTTTCTTTTCTAAATTCAAATTCCGGGAAATCAAATGCAGCCCCAAGTCTCTGTCCTCTATCAATATATGTAGTCAGCGAGAACACACCCAGACGTGACCGCTCTCTGAAAATGTGCCTCTTTCTCGTACACACACACACACACAGAGAAATTATAAAAATGGATGTGAATCAAATTTGGGTAAATAACACATCATTGTGGTGAACAGCCGACTCTATAAAGATGTGTAAGTTAAAGCTTCATTTCTGCACTTGGTTTCCTGGGAGCATTTAGGCATCTTATTTCATTTCTATAAGCTTCTATCTCCTCATATGTCAAGTAGTATAATTGTACCTGAACAATTATATTCTTGTGAACATTGATTATGTCTTAAGGTATTAAGAACAATGCTAGGCATGTAGTATACCCACACTGCTTTTGATTTTTTTTAAAAAAATTTTAATGTTTATTTATTTTTGAGAGAGAGAGACAGATCACAAGCGGGAAGGAGCAGAGAGAGAGGAGACACAGAATCTGAAGCAGGCTCCAGGCTCTGAGCTGTCAGCACAGAGCTGGACGCAGGGCTCGAACCCATGAACCTCAAAATCATGACCTGAGCTGAAGTTGGACGCTTAACCAACTGAGCCACCCAGGTGCCCCACTCTCAATTTTAATATCATAGTAGTTGTATTAAATTCTCCATGGAATACTATTTAGGATGAGCAATGGCACATTCTTCCTTAAAACTAGAACTCCTTTTGTAAAATGAATTTATCTCTCTCTCTCTCTCTCTCTCTCTCTTTTTTTTTTTTTTTTTTTTTTTTTTTTTTGCTATTCTAAGTGTTATTGAGTTGTGAGGATAAGATTATACACATAAAGGACTTAGACTGATACTGTCATACCATGAGTGTTCAGTAAGTATTAGCTATAATTGTTTATAGTATGGTCAGTATTATTTACATATTAAAATGTCTTATGGTTGGGCGCCTGGGTGGCTCAGGTGGTTGAGTGTTCGACTCTTGATTTTGGCTCAGGTCATGATCTCATGGTTTGTGAGATTAAATCCTATGAAAGTCTCTGCTCTGACAGCGTGGAGTCTGCTATTCTCTCTCTTCCTCTCTCTCTCTCTCTCTCTCTCTCTCTGTCTCTCTCTCTCTGCCCCTCCCATTATCTCTCTCTCAGAATAAATAAACATTTAAAAAGACAGTAAATAAAATGTCTTATGGTTGACCCAAGTAGTTTGAACTACTTATTAAAGAGAGCACAAAGTCTGGGGTGCCTGGGGGGGCTCAGTCAGTTAAGCCTCTGACTTCGGCTGAAGTCATGATTTCACTGTTTATGGGTTCGAGCCCCCTGATGGACTCTCATTTCAGGGAGACATTCTTTGTCTCCCTCTTTCTCTGTCCCTCCCCTTGCTCGCACTCTGTCTCTTTCTCAAAAATAAATAAACAAAAGAGGGAGAGAGAGAGAAAGAGAGAGAGCACAAAGTCAGAAGTAAAGGTCTATAAGAAAGTATTTAGAGGGGCGCCTGGGTGGCGCAGTCGGTTAAGCGTCCGACTTCAGCCAGGTCACTATCTCGCGGTCCGTGAGTTCGAGCCCCGCGTCAGGCTCTGGGCTGATGGCTCGGAGCCTGGAGCCTGTTTCCGATTCTGTGTCTTCCTCTCTCTCTGCCCCTCCCCCGTTCATGCTCTGTCTCTCTCTGTCCCAAAAATAAATAAAAAAACGTTGAAAAAAAAATTAAAAAAAAAAAAAAAAGAAAGTATTTAGAATACTTGTAGAGGAAACCCACGGCATTGATGTATAATGAAAGAAGTATCTAAAAAATCTTACATGATGACAATCAAACCCTAATTTTTCTTCATGTAACTAATATCTTTCACATATAGCCAGGGAATTCAACCTGAGGTTCACTTTTCCTTGTTTACTTTGCTCTCCAAAAAATTCTGGTTTAATCCTCTTTCCCCGTTACCATAAAGTCTCATCTCCTCTTTCACTGTTTGGATTATTAATGACAGTAGACCCTTGGAAAAAGTTTTGGTTTTTCTGGCATATTGGAAACATCCTTTGGAGTATTGTTTCTGAGGACCCACTTGAGCCATGAAGGAGGGAGCTGGGAGTCACACAATGAGGTTGGCTCATATGATCCTTGTGGTTTGGTCAGATCAATGACCCTGGGAAAACAGTCTGTGCTCCTAGCTGCAAAATGTTACTCAAGGTTAAAATCTATACTACTTATTTTTCCCCATTCTTTTTCTCCAGGATGCTAGATACAGAGACAGATTTTTCAGCTTATGTGTTAGAAACTAAGTCTGAATGGTGGTGGTTATCCTTTTTCGGTTTCGTTTAGCAATTTGTCAGCAGTAGTGACTAGCTGATCATTTATTTGTATAAAGTCGTTCGCCAGCAGTTGGCATTTGTTTTAGCTTACACTATACTTGGTTAATAAGAAAAAGGGAAAAAAAGAAAAAGAAAAAATACTAAGTCACTGAACCAGATTGGAAAGTTGCCTTAGTTGTAAAATTGCATAACGTCACTGATTGCTGGAGCACCAGGTGAGGGCTTTAAAGGTTATTTTCTCAATAATCAAACCTATACCAGAATGCTCCCCCCATAGGTGAATCCTTCTTTTATCTAATGATATCCAGTGTTTCTTCCCTCACTGGCACAAGATTTAGACCTCTTTTTTTTTTTTTTTTTTTTTTTTTTTTTTTTTAATGTTTACTTCTGAGAGAGAGAGAGAGAGAGAGAGAGACAGAGTGGGAGTGGGAGAGGGACAGAGAGAGAGGGAGACACAGAATCTGAAGCAGGCTCCAGGCTCCGAGCTGTCAGCACAGAGCCCATCGCCAAGCTCGAACTCGTCAACCGCAAGATCATGACCTGAGCTGAAGTCGAACGCTGAACTGACTGAGCCACCAGGCACGGCCCAAGATTTAGACCTCTTAAAATAAAGTCGCCCTGATTGCATTTTCCTTCCTCTAATTTTTTTCCGTAAACTTTGACCTCTTTCTTGTAACTGAAATTTCATACTGAAATGTTCTAAATATGGAAAGCTTTGCAGTAAGATCACGTAAAAGAAGAGTTCTTGAAGAGCCCTGATTTTACAAAAAGCTCCGTCTTTTTCTCTACGAGTTATGCTAGATATGCAAAAAGTGTCCCAGACAAAGGGGCAAAAAAACCTAAGTGATTTAAATAATCAAGAGATACAACCATTTAAATGATCCACTTTTGACGCCGTGACCATTGTTATTGGGACGTTAAAAAAAAAATCTCAGTCTTTTCAATGGAGACATGTTTAACATTTTGTTTCACGAGTTCGCTCGGGAAGATCTATGTACTCGTAAAAGTTTTTCTCTAAAAGTTACTCCAGTTGAAATTGTGATCATTATGTGTCAAAGTAACTCCTTTTTTAAAAATTGTTTTTTATTCAGCTAGAACTAGCATACGGTGTTATATTCATTTCAGATGTACAGTGTAATGATTCAGCAGTCCTGTCCATCTCTCAGTGCTCACCAACACGAGGACACTCTTCATCCCCTTTATCTGTTTCACCCGTTTCCTCACCCCCATCAACCACCAGTTTGTTCTCTGTATTAATCAAAGTAACTTCTTCATTTCATCTTATTTATTGGTCAAAAATTGGGGGAACCTTAGTTACTCCAAATGTTTTATTTCTATTGATCCTCCCACCAAGCTCCAGTTCTATTATGTATAATCATATGAACCCCCCGCCCAAGAATACTCAGATATGTTCTAGCCTATTGATACCCACATACTTCTTCCTGAATAATGGTGCACTTTTTTTTTACATATTTATTTATTTATTTTTATTTTATTTATTTATTTTTTTTTTTTGAGACAGAGAGAGACAGAGCATGAACGGGGGAGGGGCAGAGAGAGAGGGAGACACAGAATCGGAAGCAGGCTCCAGGCTCTGAGCCATCAGCCCAGAGCCCGACGCGGGGCTCGAACTCACGGACTGTGAGATCGTGACCTGAGCTGAAGTCGGACGCTTAACCGACTGAGCCACCCAGGCGCCCCACATGTTTATTTATTTTTGAGAAAGAGAAAGAGAAAGAGAGAGAGAGAGAGAATGAGCAGGGGGAGGGGCAGAGAGAGAGAGAGAGAGAGAGACAGACAGGATCCAAAACAGGCTCCAGGCTCTGAGCTGTCAGCACAAAGCCCAATGCAGGGCTCGAACCCCTGAACTGTAAGATCATAATCTGAGCCAAAGTCAGATGCTTAACCAACTGAGCCACCCAGGCACCCCAGTGATGCACTTTTTAAATAAGAATTAGCAAATGTGGCTTTAGATACCCAATGCTCATTACCCTGAAGTAACTCATATTTTTCACCACATTCTTAGTCTAATGCTAAGCACCTGTGGAGCCTACACAGTTTCATAATGTTAAGATACCGAGAATATCAGCTGCCATAATCTGGTGGTTAAATCAAAGAATTAAAGTGTATACTCTCCCTACATAGAAGCTGTACTGACTTTAACTTTTTAAAGTTTTTAGTTGGGGGGGGGGGGTGCACCTGGGTGGCTCAGTCGGTTGAGCGTCCGACTTCGGCTCAGGTCACGATCTCACGGTCCATGGGTTCGAGCCCCGCGTCGGGCTCTGGGCTGATGGCTCAGAGCCTGGAGCCTGCTTCCGATTCTGTGTCTCCCTCTCTCTCTGCCCCTCCCCCGTTCATGCTCTGTCTCTGTCTCAAAAATAAATAAAACGTTAAAAAAAAAATTTAAAGTTTTTAGTTGGGATCTGTTATGGTAATGAAAATAGGCTTCATGGCATTGTGTCCATCCCTCTAGAAATACTGATTCCTTGGTGAGGAGGCCAGCCTGTGACTGTTGTGACTCTTGTTCATCTGTTCCTGCTAGAAACAGTACTTAAGAAGAAGCATAGGGGTTATCATTTATGATTCAGACACATGAGCAAGAGGAATGCCAGAGGCAGAAAATGTGCAATTTCATGCTCATTAATTTCAGAGAGGATTTGCAAATTAACTTGGCCCGAGATATTACTCTTCGAAACAACCTGTAGGCATCACCAAGAGGCACAGTTATTGCAGACCATTTCCACAAGGTTGACCAGATGCTCAGGGGCTGCAGTGGTCCTATGTATCCCCCCATGAAGATCATAGGCCAGTTTCTGGGCCGGAGACCTCCCCGGTTCCAAGAGGACTGTGCACATGCGTCAAGGGAGTAACTTTGTGTCTGAAGAAAGAGAGTTTAAGGAGAGAGTACCACAGAAGATTCTCTCCCCCATGTCCCCACCATGACGCAGGACATAACTTTACATTTTCAGTCGACTTTTATTGGCTAGGGGGTAATCACACCATACTATTTCCTGTCTCCACCTTAATCCATCCACTGCTGTAGGTAATCTAACCTTAGATGTATCCAGTTACCCCATGAACTAGCCATTTTAGGATTGTAAAGGGGTGTAGAGTGGATCGGGAGAAGATGAGATTCACTCAGAATCATAACACTGCCCCAGTTTCATTTCCATTTGAGGAAATAATTCTATAAGTAATTTGATAATTATCATATTTAAGAACTGGGAATACCATTGAAGCCATTCTGCCAGCTTCTTTGTGGGCTGCCACTGACACTATCAGGTGACGAATAGGACAGATGCCTCGTCACTACCCGTGCTGTTGCTGTTGGGTCAGATCAACTGGAACAGGGCTTCCCAACCTTTAATGCACATACAAATCACATGGAGATTTTGTTAAATCCGATTCCATAGGTCTGGGCCGGGGCCTGAGATCCTACATTTCTGACAAGCTCCCAGGCAATGCCCAATGCCACTTGTCTATGGACCACATTTTGAGTAGCAAGGAGTTAGTTAACGGGGCAGTGAGGGAGAAAAATGGTCTTATACGACCAGCCTGCAGCAATCTGAGCTCTATGGTTGGCATGGTGTTTAGCTGTAAATATGTAATCCCCGAAATGGTTATGTGATTGTGATATAATTTTAGAGGACATTCTATCATTGTGACAAAACCACTGTACCTTTCTTTTTAAAATGAAGTCATTCTCTGTTTGGATGATTTTTTTATTCGATGTTCAAAAGTCAAAGACTTGGTCCCATTTAAGAATGTAAAGCACATCTGTGTCTGATCTATAAAACTATACAGAAACCTGCAGAGCCAAGGATAGACAACAATGCCACGCAGATGCAAAACAAAGAACACAAGAGAGGAGGGAAAGACAGTTGGAGAGGGGAAAACCATCTCTTAATAGGAAGAAGACTGTCCAGGAGCAACACACCGCCTCTGCCTCCTGCCATCAAGCTCAGATCATTCCTCCTTTCTTCTGGTTTAAATCTAGTGTGTGGACTATTGTATCCCATTGGGCAAGGAGATGAAATTAATTCATGCTCATGATTAGCTGTAAGCAGGTATCCAACCTGCTTCCATACACCAAAGCAATAGAACTGAAGCCCATTTAAGACTCAGAAGTTTCTGACTCTGGAAAAGATTGAGGGTGCATTTTTTGTTTGGTCCTAGGGGAAAAAATATTATTTTATCAAAGATTAGGAACCATTTGGGATTGAAGAGGAGTATTGTGCTGTATCTTTGTGCTTTTCTTTAAATTATTCAGGGAGGGGCGCCTGGGTGGCTCGGTCGGTTAAGCGTCCAACTTCGGCTCAGGTCATGATCTCACGGTCCGTGAGTTCGAGCCCCGCGTCGAGCTCTGTGCTGATAGCTCAGAGCCTGGAGCCTGTTTCAGATTCTGTGTCTCTCTCTCTCTGCCCCTCCCCTGTTCATGCTCTGTCTCTCTCTGTCTCAAAAATAAATAAACGTTAAAAAAAAATTAAAAAAATAATAAATTATGCAGGGAATGGTGCTTGTATTTATACATTATTTTAATAAGGATAAGACATAACTAAGTTCTATTGTCAAAACCCTTTGACAGCTATCCTTGTGGACATCTTGCTTAAATTTTAGAATGTGCCCCACACTGCCAAGGCAGCAAATGAAACTGGAGGTCTAGTATCTAAAAAAGAGAAACGGCCGACTTACAGCACATTCATGCTGGGCTGGGATGAAATGAAAAGATTATGGTCCCACGTCACACAAAACTTCCATGTTAGCTGAAAACTAAAATGGCCCATTTCTTGATTTTTCTGCTTGCAGAGCTCTGGATAAGTTCATTTCAGTGGCTCTCCCTTTCTCTTCCCATGCCCCTCCCCACCAGCACCCTAAGCCCATGCTCATTTCTCCCATCAGCTAATGAAGCACATGTTCCAGTCTCAAACCCATGAAGCAATAAGGATTCCTCAATCACCATTCCACTTAAAGTTTTATTATCTTTTATCCACTTTGATTCTTAGTTCGCACACAGTAGGCACTAAAATTTCTGGGATGTAATTGAATTCAAGAGGCAGATCATTCCCTTCACAATGGATTTCATTTTGTTCCATTCATGAAAAACAGTTTTCTTCGGAGTTGGTAATGACGTGCATGAACATTGTGGCATGAGCTGCCTATCTCCCCGCTGCTAGGAAGTGGTCCTAATGTTTAATTGCACAAAATGCCTCCCCCCCCCCAATCAAGAAGTTAAGAGATCTGCTGGCTTAGCTAGCGCCTCAATTGTGCATAATTAGTTGCTAGGCATTGTTTAGCATAGGCTGATTAGTCTCAGCCAAAGGAAATTAATTTTTTTTTTCTTCAACAAAGCCATGAACACAGCTCGAGATTCTTGAAACCATAGTCATATCCTGTCCCGCTGGGAATCCCAGACACTGGGACTAGGGGAGGCAGGAGATGGAGAGACAAGAAGCAGCCTGATTGCACATGGATGCTATTTGATATCAAGCAACTATTCAAGGTTATGAGAACATGAGGGGACCTGAGTCCATTCCTCAAGATGTGGTTTTCTCAGCCCCAGCATGGGCTTTGGTTGTGATGCAGAACGAAGGCGCCTGTGTTTGCTTTCCAAGTTTACAAAAACCAGCTTCACTCAGAATATGTAATCAAAACAAATGATTTGTGTTTGCCACTCCTGTGTTTGGCACATGGGGAGACTGACCAAACTTGGGGGAATGAGAGGGACAGATGGTCTTCCCATTGTTCCACTTCTGTTGTAAGTATATGCTTGGCTAAGCCCTTTCTGTGCCTCTGTCACAGTGTCGATTCTCCATTTAATGGAGGGCATTTTCCCTCGCCTCATGGGATGTCACTCTAAAGGGGACCTATGCTCTTCCTTGTTATAACCAATACATAGCCCCTATGACAGTGGGCGGCCATCATGTGTGACAGTGATTATTTAGCTGCTAAGATGTCATTAGAGAAGGTTGACAGTTCTGACACCCTATGGTGCCCTTAATGATTACTTACAGCATTCACTTCAGTGAACAGTAGCTCACCAGTTGAATGTCTGCTTTGCCCCTATGGTGACTTTCAATAAGGATCCCTTTTTATGTGATCTATCATCAAAGTCAAGGCTGGAAGTCCTGTGTGAAAATCAGAATTCTTTTGCTTAGAGGCATTATCCTAAAGGACGTTTGATAAATCTTTCTGTAGTCTGAATTAAAATTAAAGGAAATGTATTTTTTATTTTAAAAATATTCTTTTGGGGTGCCTGGGTGGCGCAGTCGGTTAAGCGTCCGACTTCAGCCAGGTCACGATCTCGCGGTCCGTGAGTTTGAGCCCCGTGTCAGGCTCTGGGCTGATGGCTCGGAGCCTGGAGCCTGTTTCCGATTCTGTGTCTCCCTCTCTCTCTGCCCCTCCCCCGTTCGTGCTCTGTCTCTTTCTGTCCCAAAAATAAATAAAAAACGTTGAAAAAAAGTTTTTTTTTAAATAAAAATATTCTTTTAACATTTATTCATTTTTGAGAGACAGAGAGAGACAGAGCACGAGCTGGGGAGGGACAGAGAGAGAGGGGGACACAGAATCCAAAGCAGGCTCCAGGCTCCAAGCTGTCAGCACAGAGCCCGACGCAAGGCTTGAACCCACGAACCCGCGAGACCATGACCTGAGCTGAAGTCAGACACTTAACCGACTGAGCCACCCAGGTGCCCCAAGGAAATATATTTCAATATTAGTTTTTATAAAGAGTCACAAATTTTTTAAATACATATTAAGTCAGTACTTAAGAGCTATTGGAGGATGATGTGACATTAAAAGGACTTGGCTATAAACCTAGAAAAAGAAAATCAGAGGTAGGAAGAAGGATGGTCCATAACAAATATTTGACTTTCTTCAGGTTGCTTATTTATAATTAATTTATAATAAATCTATAATAAATGCCCTAGGTTGAAAAGTTGAATATAATTCAATCATCTATTAGCAAATGTCTAATGAATACATGTTATGTGTCAGGCACTGTTCTAGAGATATTATCTACTGATTGATTCCTTTCCTTATTATTTGACCTATTTTTTTAACTCACCTGTGTAATTGAATGGAACTTGGAAGTCTGTTTAGTGTCTCCCTGATAAAATAAAGAAGCATTAACACGGGTCTTATATTCAGGGAACCTTTTAAGACCTTAACTGAGGAACAGTGAATTGTACTGGCATGTATTTTAAATTTTTATCTTCCAAAAAGTGAACTCACAAGGATGGATTGATACTATGGTACAACTTAAATACACTTCATGTTAGGCAAACAAATATATGGAGGAGGGGGAAATGAGATTTCTATACACACAAAAGAAATTAGCTCTGATTGCTCATTTTCATAGCCTTCTCCATAGGAATTCAACTTACGTTTTGCAAGCTGGTGGCTGGAGTGTTGTGTTCATTCGCTTACCTGTATGATACAGAAACATGCAAATAAGAACCTATCAAAGCTCGTTGTTCATGCAAGAGGAAGTGGCATAAGGAGGAAAGAGCATGAGAATAAAAATAAACGAAATTCAGTCCAGACTCACTCTAGATATGTGTTCTTCTATAAATTTACCTCTCTGGACTTTAAGTCCTGACTGTAAAATGAAAAGACTAGCCTACATTATCCCTTATAACATGAAATTCTGATGCTATGTCAACCAATCTCCATTAAGGAACACATGAGAAAACCACAATAGAAGACTCCATAGCTCTCCATGACTTTCCGCTTAAGGATTAAAAAGGTGCCCCCGACCTTCTTGTCCTTTAGTATCCTGCTCTAGAGCCATCAGCCACTGATTTATTCATTGTCTTTCCTCGATTCTACTTTCAAGCAAAGTTTGAATCACTCACAACACTTGCTTCAAAGTCAAAGAGTTGACTTTGAGTAGATCACATCAAGAGTTGATGTCCATTCTGTAATGGGCAGCTTTTCATAAAAGGCCCATGATGCCTCCTAGAGGTTTGAAATAAACAGATGTTCTTAGAATATCTTAGAATGTATTCTTAAAAGCAAATGTGAGATGGTGCCACACTGCTGTGTTGCTGTGCTCGGCTTACTTCTCATGACAAACATTGCCAGGATTCTGACTTGCTTTCCATTAGGAATTATTGCTTTCACCTTGATTGACTTTGGCAAGCTATTCTTAGATAAGGTCAAGTTTACTTCAGTCTGGAACTTTGACCAATACAACTTTGGCTTCTAGATGATTGTTTACTTTTGTTTATGCTCAGTAAGGACACTCTTAATACTGGGAGAAGGAGCGGGAGACTGGGGAATGGATATGTAGAGGCTGGCCAGGTGGCCATCTGTAATGTGGTTTCAACCTTTTAGGATGTGCATAGCTAGACTATGTCAGCTCTAAATCAAGGAAACTGTTTTCAAATATAAATGAGAAAACAATTTCACCAAAGTTGTCTACTTTTGTAGTGCAAAGTGGTAAATTTCTAAAGAAATAGCTCCTTAAAATAGAACATTGAGTGCAAAAAACCCCAGAGTCTCCTGGGTAAATCTCTTATTGCCCTTTAAGAAAATCCAACACTGGATTCAACCCAAGACTTTAATTGGCTGGACTCTTGACAAACTGAAAACGGAAGAAAGCTTTTAGGCTTCCAAGATGCTATTCCTAAAACTAGTTGTTATGATCCATATCTCCTTGACTCAGCGCTCTGTACTCATACAGTTTCAAAGATTTGGATTATAAAGGGAAATATATTTTTAGTTAGTTTTATAAAGAATCCAAATTTTCATATATAGTAAGTTTGTTTTAATAGGTGCTGTATAAAACACATTGCCTGGTTATTAAATCAATACTGTGAGAAAAACACTCAAATACTCAAGTGGAAATGATGGGGCAAATAGAGACTTTTGTAGTGCAATGTTTACATTTTGTCTTGTGGTTTCTGATTATACTCAAAATTGCATCTGCATCGAGAAGAGTCAAAGATCCAGGATACTATATTATAAGCAAAAATGATGCTGTTGATTATATTGGTATCTGAAAGTTGGTACATTATATCTGTGGTTGGCAGAACATAAAGAATTGTGTGACAAATGGAATATAAACATGAAACAGCGTGATTTCCATTTTTTAAGTTAATTGCAGCTTACAACAGTGTCAATCTTTGCTTTTTGTCATTGCTTCTAAAGGCCTTGTTAGTTTTATGAAGAAATCATGAATCATTTCAACCAGAAGTACATCGTAGAAAGGAATTGAGTTCCCCAATTTTGAAACACAAACCACTTAGTTGGGAGAATTAATGTTTTCAGATGATAAAGCCTACTTGCCGAATTAACTCCTTGTTATATTTAATAGTTTGCATTGTACAATACAGTTCTTTTTAATCATCTAGTGATTTCCTATTACAACAACACCCACGACAAACTTACCTTACAGTATGGCCAGAAGTACCATTTGGGTCATCTAGCTTGACTCGATATGCTAGATAATTATTTTACATTATGTCCGCTATGGCCATACATATCTTATTCTTGAAAATGTTTAAGACTGTCACTCAGACATCTCTTACTTTATACAAATGCCTCATGCAAATTAGGAAGAATTCTTCCTTTCTTTTTTAACCCTAACATTTGCCATCCTAGTTCATTACTCCTGTATTCCAAGCCAGATTAAATCCTTTTCTATATTTAAATAAAACCACTTTACTTAGAATTTCATAGATCCATCACCTCTATGATCTTGTCACCTAGTGTTTTGCTCATCTAGCTTCTTGCCTGTCACAGATATGCTGAGCTTTGGTCCTTCTGTCTTTTCAGTTGTTCTCTTTATGGTTCTGCAGGTTATTTTTATCTCTTTCTAAAAGAGGGCATATCAGCCCATTGCAATATACGTCCTCTTTTGCCAAACCATCATTCCTTTCCTGTTCTCAGCATAGCTTCTCTGGTCTTACTCTAAATGTCCATGTCCCTCCATATATCTGGATGCCATTTTGCACTTCCAAGAGGAACCCACTAATTTAGTGTGTCTTTATTTTCCTGCAATACTAATGCTCTGTCATCTGCTTATAATGCCCTGTCATCTGAAATATAACATTTCGTTTCATTTCCTTTGTTCTTCTACCTGATTATTCTTAGTGCCCACTGAGCCATTTTATTCCTTCTTTGTCTTCCTCTTATTGATATTCACTGATACTTATTTATCAATGCATGTAGGTGACAGGCAAATAATTTGTATGCTGTATTGCATAGTTCTTACCATGTTATGCCTTCAGGTACACGACAGCTTGATCCTGACAGTCCTAAGAGGTAGATGAGAAAGTATCTCTCTCCCTCTTTTATAGGGGAGAAAACCAATGCTCAGTGCATTTTAAATGACTTGCCCCACAGCTAAGCCAAGGTTAACACTCCGATCTCCTGACTCTTTCTACCATACCATACCATATCACCTCTCTCTGGCAGAAGGATTGCAGTCCATTAAAAAATCTTCACTGCATTAGAAACTGGATGGAAATTAACCAAACGCTTCATTGTACCTTTGCAGATGAGAGCCCCTACACTAAATCCGCCAGCCAGACAAAGCCGCCTGATGGAGCGTTGGCTGTGAGGAGACAGAGCATCCCAGGTTAGACCAGACTGTTGGATTTTTCAGCTGTTTTACTTTTGAACCCTGTTATTTGGTGATCCTAAACAGTTCCAACTTGGTAATAAAAATCAATGATATTTCATAGGGTATAGACTGCATTCCACCCAACTTGTTCGAAGGATATTCATAAAAACTAGACTTTGGAAAAGCTTGCCAACTTGTGAGAAATCATCCGATGTGCAACTCCTTGGTAAAATGACTTGGAGTTATGTCAGCTCTCTCATTTACTTACTCTCTTCTCTGTTTTCAGGGGGTGACTTTCACGGCAGCATCTATTTCTTTATTGAGACGTACAAGGCAGAACAAAGGGTTCAAAATTGCTGTGGCCGAACGTATATATAGTCTGAATAACAAATTACTCCTTTCTTCTTATCTCTTTGAACCTGGATTTACTTCCACTGGGCAACTCTTGTAAAATTCTGGGGCTTTGTCTCGTTAGGAAGCTGCTATTAGGATTCCTATGACACAATAAGTGATACCTGTTTTTTCAAAAAAACCATTTTGGACAAATATCTTAAACGCCTTACCCCAACACTTCAATGTTTTTGAAGCTTTGAATTTGAGAATGACACAAAAGTTGTAAAAGAGGGAAAAAAATTCAAAATATTACTCAAAATTTATAAAGCTAGTTGATTTGTGAAAAACCTCTTATGGAAGTAACTATACTTAAAAGAAGGGTTAAAATCATTAATACACTTAGACATTTATAAAAATAATGCCTTTATATATTTTGTACAAGTGAATTGAGCACAGCTACATCTTAGCTATGGGATTTTAGAGCATAGCATAGTAGTTTAAAAATTCAGGAGAAAGAAAGCAGTGTTTTCCAGTATTTCAGTTGAATGGTTTGGCAAATCTGTCAGTGAATAGGGGAATTTTTCCATCTGAATAAGAGCAATATGAGTCCAGTTTCTGAGCAACCCTGTTCATGATTATTATTTACTTTTATAAGAATGACATGTGGTTATTTTTATTCTTGCTGTGAAGGCTTAGATTCATTATGAAAGTACATGGCTTGTAAAGAGCCATATTGTGAACATGCTATATACATCCTTGTCTGGGTGTTTTGAAGATTCTAAAGTAATTTGACTTCTATAATTAGATGGCATCACCCAGTGCGGAGATTTCTTCTATTCCATCCCATAAACCCATCATTCTTAGTGCTGATCACATTTAGAAAAACTACTGTAGTCAGCGATGGGCTGTGTTCTCTGCTTTCTCCTTGTCAGCAGTAAGGAAGTACCCAAAGTTTGAAGTTCAAGAATGCCAGTTATCCATCAATTCCTTCTTGGCTTGTCTACATTAGCCAGTATGCAATACTCTTCTCTTGGGAAGAGTGAAGGGACTTCCTAGTGTCCTTTCCCCTTTATGTGATATTAAACAAAAGCACTGACTATAATTATGTTTTCTTTTCATGGGTTCTCTAGTGTTACTAAATTATAACATGTTTGAGGGTCAAACTTTTCCCTAAAGTCATTAAGTAGTTTTTTAAGTTACGCGCTAGGTACAAAGAAGTCATTCATCATAATCCTTAGCTCATGACATATAGTGATTCTTCATTACAGAACTTTTTCCTTTAGCCCTCCTTATATCAATTTAATTAGAATCAATTTAATTAGAATCATGAACCTATTTTGTAGGCTTCATGGGTTATTTTCTTGGGGTTTCAACATGGACAGACACCTTTTTGTTGTTCTTTAATGAGGTAGCAGCCAGAAGGGTTGGGGATCCTGAAAATTTTCTTATTTAGAATAGCCCAAGAAGAAAGTCATCACCACCCAGAGGGCTAAGAAACCAAAGTGGTTAATAGCTGATTATTACTTACTATTATCGCAAGGAGAAAATTAAGGAACTTCTTAGAAACTGTTTCCTGACTGACTTCTAATACTTGGAATTCTGAACCTGTACTTACTTGACTTTTCTGTCTTACTACTTACAAGAACCTGTTCTTGTTCTGGGGGGGGGGGGGGGGGGGGAAGGTTGTGGGGGGCATCCTCCCTTGATCTTAGGCCAAGAGGTCACTTAAGGAGAGATCTAACCCAGCATCCAGAAGTCTTAACCAGTCACCTACTATGTTTACCACCTTTACCCCATTACCCCTACCCCATGAGAAAGAGATACACAGAGGAAGAGGCAGGGGGAAATGCATGGCCTTTATTCATTGCTGGAGCTTTAGCTGAAAAATCCTGAAATGTTCTCTGGATGAACTCCATTGAACCACACGGAGCATAAAAGCAAAATGCAGGTTTACAGCCTTCGTTCCTTCCTCCTGTGCTCCCCTGCCAATCTTACTTTCCTCAATGGTGTTTTACCACCTGGTAGCAAGGAAAGATGTGTCTAGAGAAAAATGCAGCAAGGAAATGAAATGAGGCCTAAACAAGAGTGTGGCTAATCCAGCAGACCCTGGATCTTCTCAGCGCAAAGGTAACTCTTAGGGCAGACATAGCCTTAGCCCTAGGGCCATTTTGCTGCCCCGGGCACTATAAGCAAACACAAGGAAACTGGAACCTTCAAGGAGCTATGGCTTTCCTCACATCTACCCCCAGACTTCACTCTCAACCATCCAGTGATGGTGATGATCACTCACGTGAGCACTTTCTCTGATAGAAGGGGTGAGAGGTAGTGGAGGAAAAGGGTAAGGTAGGGAAAGCCCTCTTAAACTTCTCTATCCAACTTTTATGAAAGCTCCATTCTTTGAAACTTATTCTACAAATGTAGACCTGGGGCTTCCTGGAGTAAATATTTATATACGTATACATAGATGAGATTTCTTAACATGGGCTCCACTATTTTCATGGCATAATAAAGAGTAGTGTGCAATAATTCTGTCCCAAAGAAATAGCCTTGAATGGTAACAGAAATATAATTTGCTTTTTATTCATATTAAGATCCACCACCCCGTCTAAACTCAATATTACTACAGCAATTATTAATACTTCACAAGTCAAATATGTATCTTTCATGAAGTGACAGTTCTAGCTGTAAATCCTTTCATTCCTTTCCTTGTCCTCCATTTCTTCTAAAAAAACAACAAAAAAAGAGGGAACAGATTAAACATCCTTTAGGAGCAATGTACACTTGCTTTGGATAAAGGGGAAATGCATTATTCATGTTATTTGGAAACTTGTCATTTTAGCCATCTCTCTTACGACACTAAATGTGTAGGAACAAAAAAGATTTTTTGGCCTTTCATGAGGCTTTTTAAAATTTTAATAATGATGACAGTAAAAAAATGACATGAGTGTCTACGACCCTGAAGTTTAAATGTAGATGAAAGATCTGTTAAGTCTATTAAGAAATATTAAGGAGGCATATCTTCAGACTCATTTCTGCCCATTTTTTTTTATCAAAGAGAAGATGATTTCCAAGTACAAAGATATTTTGAAGTAACAGGTTCTCTCACACATCTGTTTATTAAAAACAATCTGTTGATCTGTTCCCCTCTGTCTGACAGATTACTGGTAAAGTTTACCACTTGAAGGGTGTGTCCAAATTATTAAAGGAAATCTGTACTGATTCTTAGTTTAACACATTTTGCAATAATTTATGGTTTTACCCACTTAGAGATGAGGCATTTAATTATGTATGTCCAACATGAATGACAGAAAAAGATAGAATACTGCTATAGACCTCAAGGCTTAGAGTTAGTGTGTTATTTATTCGACATGCTTCTTCTTTCCAAGTAGGATAGCTTTCTTTTATTATGCTAGTCTTCACAAAGATTCCTGGGCAATTCACAAATACAAGAAGCTGTCAAGCATTTCACATCTATTGTATTTGCAAACTTGGTGCCCCGGGAAAATGATCTTAACTCTGTAGCCAGAATGAGCTACAAAAGTTTGTGTAAGATATCTGTTTTTGCTCCTAGAATATAAAAAAGACACTTATCAACTTGGCCATAATGGAATGAAGTCTATATCAGTCATTCTTTCTTCTCACGTTTGGGTGTTTGCTGGGGGAGTAAAAACATGGAGCTGAGTCTGAAATGTCCATTAGCCTCAGACGTATACACCCAAGCTGTTTAGAATACATCCAGGGAGGGTCAACACCTACTGGAAAATCAGTCTGGTAAATCATACAGGGCCATTGGCACCACGGAGAAGCTGTCAACCTTGAATTAAGAAGGAAAGGACAGGAATTTTAAAGGTTCTGCCCTCTCTGTTCAGCATTTCCCTGCCTTTGTTAACACACAATTTGACACTTCATTGGTCAAAATCTTCATTATGACAGCATATATAGTGTGACATTTACACAGGATTTTACAGCTATGACATTGCTCAGGTGTATGAAGGGCATTTACTCTGGTTGGGGCTGGTTCTCCTTTCTTCCTTTCGGTTCCACCCTTGAGTTCCTCCAAAAAAGTGGGCAAGTCTCACAGGTGGTAAACTAAAGTCAGCTGAATCAAGCACGTATGAGGCATCACACAAAAAAAGGCGCTGCACAACGTATCCATATATCAAATCATCACATTGTTCACTTAACTTGTCAATTACATCTCAATGAAGCTGGGAGGGGAGAGGTAAAGGACCATTTTTTTTTTTAAACGTTTATTTATTTTTGAGACAGGGAGAGACAGAGCATGAACAGGGGAGGGTCAGAGAGAGGGAGACACAGAATATGAAGCAGGCTCCAGGCTCTGAGCTGTCAGCACAGAGCCCAACGCGGGGCTAGAACTCACGGACCGCAAGATCATGACCTGAGCCGAAGTCGGCCGCCTAACCGACTGAGCCACCCAGGCGCCCCAGGACCATTATATTTCCAGTGTATTCTCATATGATTCAGAAAAGAAAAACTGATCTCTGTGTGTGTGTGTGTGTGTGTGTGTGTGTGTGTGTGTGTATGAAGGAGTATTTCATAGTGGTCCTGCAACTCTTCTATAATTTTCAAATTATTTCAAAGATAAAAAGTAAAAAAAAAAAAAAAAAAGAAGAAGAAGAAGAAGAAGAAGAAGAAGAAAAAGAAAGGAATGGTAGCCTGGTGCACTAATGCTGCCCAAAGATACTGAGTCAGACTCTGGTGTTAGTGAGCTAGTGACCCGTGCGGTAAAATACGAAGACAAGCACCTTTGCTACTCAGTCAGGCTGTCCCTGTGTCCTCAAAACATCCAGCAGGGCTAAGGTAAGGACAAGGGGACTTAGGTCCGGGGTGTGCCCTACCAGAGCCCCTCAGAGTCCACAGTAAGAACACAAAACAACAGGGTTTACCAGCATTCTAATTGTTGCATTTTTAAGAAATTAGCAGAACCATATCACGTCTTTAGAGGTAAATGGCTAAGGTGGTAAAGTCAAGAGTCTTGGGAGCTGCACATGTGTCTGAGATCCTGTCCACACCCCCACCTTTGTTTTGTCCATGGTACTGTATCTACCATTCTCTGAAATTAACTGCTCAATTTATTGTTTTTTCTGCTTTCTCAATCCCTCACTAAAACGTAAGCGACTGGAGGGCAGTTGCTGTATATGTCTTGTTCACCAGCGTGTGTCCACTGCATAGAGCTAACAACGCTAGGCAAGTGGTAGGTATCCAGTCAATACTTGTGGAATGAATGAGCAGGCAGAGATCAGCAGGCACGTTTTCTCTGTGCGGTCTGTTCCCTCATGACTAATACGCTTCCTTTACAAAACGAGTGTAACAATCTCTGTTTACCGTATATTTCCTGACTCCTTGAATATGCTGTTCAGGCGGGCCCTGAGGCTGCTCCAAATATGGCATTTCTAAGGAAATCGTCTGCTGCCCAAGACTAATGAATGGAATATAGGTCAGCTAGAAGCTAGAGAATTTTAAAGGCCAGAGGTCTCCCTCCAGCCTTATGTGTTTCTGTCTGAGCAGACAATATCTGTGCAGTTCTGGAACACTGAAAGTTTGAGCAGAATTTAACAATACAAGTGACAAGATGAGAATGATTCGTTCAAGTGTTCTGCTGTAGCAAAAAGGCTAAAAATGACGTGAAAATAGCCAGTCTATAAATAGAGTGGTGCAAGGCAGAACTTATTACTTAATATGGCAGGTACACATTAAATATTTTCCCCAGAGAACCGATCCACTTGGCCATGTGGCTGGTTGTACATACTGACTTCTCAAATAACACTGGGCAAAGCCAGCCAGCCTGATTTGTGTTCTCAATGCTGCCGCCTTCATTAGCAATTCAAAAAATGGCAGTCTATTACGTTTGAACTCCTCTCACACCTTAGTAAACATGGATGAAATATAATGAAGTGGTACATATGCAGCAAACAATTTTTAAATAATAATTCTCCCAGCGTGCAATTTAGGGGGAAATCATTTGTCACGAGTTAGTACTGTGCCTCGATACTTCCCGAGTCCCCCTGTGCTATAGGAGTGGTGGCATTTAGTCAATGTCACGCCCTGGGTACACACAGTAAGCTCACGGAGTGACCGCGTGACCGTGATGGCCAGCACAGCCTCCCAGGGTCTGAAGAACATTTTACAAAGAGGCTCAAGGACATGTGTGCGGGAACTGTGAGGAGCAAGTCTTTTCCCTCTACCCCTTTTGCAGCGAAGAAAAATTAATTCTCCCAGTTTCCAAGTTAGGGAGGCCTTCAATCAGGGTTTTTAAATTAAATGACTTTAGAGAATTAGGCTGGGTGAAAGTTGTATTGATTGATTGGTGCTAGGAAAAGCCAAGAACCGTCTTACACAATTTACTGTAGAATAGGGCAGTTGGGCCCATCAATACTCCTTTCTTATGGTTCAGGCTTACCTGACTTAGACTAGCTTCCCAAATTTCTGCCACTCCCATGTTCTCCTCATGATGTTTATTATATATCTGTGTTCTACCTGTACTATAATTCATGTGCTTTTCAGTAAATTTAAATTGATTTTTTTTCTTAGCCTTATCTAAACCTTTGTTATCTGTGCCTTGAAATACTAATGGTATTTTTCTAACATAAATTTTTTTAATGTCTAGTTCTGAAATGGTTTTAAAGGCATCTGTGTCCTCTCAAATACACCCATTAATGTTTACATATACCATACTTGGAGAAGCACCAGCTTGGAATGAGAGTCTCCCCAGAAGAAATGACTCCAAGAACCCCAGTGCTGTGTACTTTGTTGGTAGATTGATAAGTAGTCGGAGATTCAATGTGCAGAAACAGGTCATCTGAATGGGAGTGGAAGGCATTTGGGGCTTTTGCTATAAAGTGAGAAGAAATACTGAAAGAGAAAGATGAGGTTGAACAGTATTAATCCAAAGTGTAGGGAAAGACAGGAATGAAATGATCATAAGAGTAACCTAATCTAGAAAGATAAAGTGAGGGAAACTATAGATAATTTTAAGAATACTAGTTGCCGTTCACTTCATGCTATGCTTCAAGTATTAGACTAACCATGTTGATAAATATTGGTTTTTTTCTTCCTCCCAGTTTACTTCAGGAAGTAAGTTTTATTTATTCCTCTCTAACAGACGAGCAAACTTAAGTTTAGAAAGCTAAAAAGACTTGCCCAGCATCACAGGGTCTGGAAAATAGTGGAACTTGGGTAAAGCCTAAATAAAAATCAAGTTCAACCAGTGTCCTGATGAGACACTGGTAAAAGGAGAAGGTGGTGGACAGGACACCTGGGTGGCTCAGTTGGTTAAGCATCTGACTCTCAATTTCGGCTTAGGTCATGATCTCACAGTTTGTAAGTTTTGAGCCCCGCGTTGGGCTCTGTGCTGACAGGACAAAGCTTGCTTGGGATTCTTTCTCTCCCTCTCTCTGCCTCTCTCTCTCTCAAAATAAATAAATATTTTTTTTAAAAAAGAGAAGGTGATGGAGAAAGCCCATAATGAGTATGAGGTGTAAAGACTTTGACTTCTGCAGGCCAACTGAGTCTCTGCTCAGAGTATCCAGAAAACGTAAGGTGTCCTTCTCAGTCATGACTGACTGGCGCCCTTCATTAGATGGAGGTCAGTGAGTAAAGGCTGAAGTCATGGGGATCATACCATTATTTCTCTAAGTAACAAAGGGCCAGGAGAAACTGAGGAAGAAAACTGGCAGTGCCTTCAAGTTGTGCTATAATTTCTTCTATATACTTGTGGTTTTCAGGGCTTCCAATTCAAAGGAAAAAATCAAAATTGGCCAAGCAGTCTTTGATATAATTGTTCTTAAACTGGCAACTCCATTACTCTATAACTTCATGTTTCCCTTTTAAGACTTTGGAACAACACTGAATAAATGGAAGCAATCACTTTTATCTGTAGCAGAGCATATAACCTCGCAAAGAGGTTTCTAAAATCAGTACATATATATCCCCCATTATCAGATTAAATGCTTAAAGACTGACTCCAAGCAATGTGCTCCCTCTCTCTCTATAGATAGATAGATAGATAGATAGATAGATAGATAGATACACACACACACATATATATACATACACACACACACACACTTTAAATTCTTTTAAAATTAGACATTCTTACACATTCCTAAAGCCTATTACTGAATTAGCTGTTAAACTGATGTTATAAGATTTCTCCTTCATAATTTTGGGGGGAAATACTTTATAACACCTGCCAAATCTCTTTTTTTTAGGAGTTTGATTGCACCTCTGGTGCTTTCCTGTTTTCTGCATAGGATGTAAACTGTTGGCACATGCTTTTTACCCTTACATACTTGCATACGTGCATTGCTTTTTTGGTTTTCTCCAGCTAAGCTTTTATTTGCTCGCTAAATCCATTATAATTAAAGTGATCTCTCATTTCTTTATTTTGAGTTTTTATCAAAACTGACTCTTATACAGTCATTCAACATTTAATCATTCAACAACTTGTTGGGCACCTACTATGTGCCTATTACTGTTGCTGGTGCTAGGAATATCCTACAAGCCTCTGTCCTCCTGGAGTTGGCTTCCTGGTGGAAAAGACATATATTCAACAACTGCCTAACATAAGGTCACACAATGCTAAGTACAATAAAGTGAAATAAACTCGTATAAGGAGTAGAGAGTGGTGGGGGCAAAAAGATATGGGCTGTGCATTTGAAAGGCAAGTCAAAGATGTCCTCCTGGAGGCAGTAACATTTGAGGGAGCCTAAAATGAGGAGCAAACCACATAATGGTTTGGAGGAAGTAGACCAAAAAAATAGCAAGTGCAAAGGCCCTGAGGTCAAAACTAGTTTGGCTAGTTAAAGAAACTGTAAGAAATGATGTCAGGGGTGCCTGGCTGGCTTAGATGGTAGACCATGAAACTCTTGATTTCAGGGTTGTAGATTCGAGCCCCACATTGGGTGTAGAGATTACTTAAAAATAAAATCTTCTTTAAAATAAAGAAAGAAATGAAGTTGGAGAGAGAGAGAGACAAAAGTAGGTTCTGTAGAGCTTGTAGCCAAGGTAGGAGTTTGGAACTTATCCTTAGTGTGACAGGAAGCCATGGCAGGGGCTGAACAGTTGAGATTTTCTTTAGAAAAATCTCTCTGGCTTCTATATGGAAAATAGACTTTAAGAAGACAAGAGCAAAAGCAGGGAGATCAGTTGTCATTGCAGTGTGTCAGACAAGAAATGGTGGTGACTTGGGCCAGGATGATGAAGGTGTAGGTATTAGAAAATGGGCAAGTTTTGAAGAAAGACCTCAAAGAACCCGCTGAGAAATTAGATGGGGAATGTGAGAAGAAAAGATGTGTCTAGGATGAGTCAAAGGTTTCTGCTCTTCATTGGATAAACAGCGGTGCCATTTACTGAGACAGAGAGCCACTGAGGAAGAACTAAATCAGCGGGAGGGGGAGTAGAGAACTCAAAGGAGAGGAGAGGCCAGTGGAGATGGAAATTTTAGAGTCAGCAGTCGTATTTACATCCCTGGGGATGAGTGATGGCATTTAGGTGGTGCAGATAGGTTAAGGTGGGGTCCAAGGCTTGAGGCTACAGCACACCAGCCTCAGAGGTCAGTAGTGAAGGGAGTTTCCACAGAAGACATGGAGAAACAGACACGGTAAGAGGAGAACCAGGCAAATCCGCTGTCCTGGAATCCAAGCCAAGAACCCCATGTCATTGAGGGGGAAGAAACAAACTGGGCCAAATATTGATGAACAGGTGAATAAGATGATGGCTGAGAATTGACCGTAAGATTCCTCAAGAAGAAAGTTTTTAGTGACTCTGACTGGTTTTCATAGAACAGTGTGAGCCAAAGGCCGATCTGAGTGGGTTGAGGTGAGAATAGGACTTAAGTAAACAAAGGCAGAGAATGTCGCCAATTCTTTCAGCCTTTCCAAAGAAGCTATCAAGAGGAGTAGAAGCATGGGACAGTAGCTGGAGAGAGCATACGGTCCTGGGAGTGCAGGGGCTCCTTTTTCAAAAACTATGGGAGAGGAAACTGCGCCTTTGTGTGCTGGTATGGTTGATCCAGTGGAGTGGGAGAAATTGACACAGGAGGGAGAAGGGATAAAAGCAAACACAAAGTCTTTGAAGAGGCTAGAGGGAGGCCATCAGCATGTAGTGGAGGTGTTAGCAGGAAGCAAGGCCAACAGAGTCCAAGGGCACAAAGGCAGGAGGATGGTAGGTTTCCTGCTGAGAGGATGCTCGAGTCCTCTTCTGACAACTATTTTCTTAGTGAAAGAGGAGGGGAGGTCATCACAGAGAGTAAGGAAGGGAGAGGAATGCTATAGGCTGGTAGAGAGAGGAGGTGTCATTTCAAAGCTTGGGGGGAGTGGATTGCCTAGGGCAGTTTCCAAGGATTACCATGTAGTCCTGTAGATCTCCAACTAAACAGAACCTTCTCTCTTACAAACCCTGCCTCCTCAAATCAAAACAGGCTAAAATGAACTTACCCACCTAATGCTGATACCCCCCTGTTGCCAGCTTTTATAGTCCATTTCCCCCAGGGAGCTCTCCTCCAACTTCTTCCTTCCACGATCATTTCTTTTTATGAACACCCAGAGCATTATGTGTTTTTATTGAACTTTTTGGCAGTTTAGCTCATCCTGTTTCAAGCTGCTCTGCAATTATTTTTCTGGATTCCAGACTTATCTCTAATTTGAGATTAGAGCCCCTTAGATTCAAGAAAATGTTTCTTTATTAAAATTGCCTCCACACTGTTTTGCCCAACAGGATTCATAGCTCAGTGGAGTCCATGTTGGTTGTGTTAAAGACTCCTTGCATCACTTACCTTAGGATCTGATCGCTATTATACATCAAACATTACAAAATAATGAGATGCAATGATGAGTACAGCTCATTATACTCTTACTGCTCTTTCTCTAATAAACACTTACACCTACCACACTCACTTGCACACACACCTTTTTTTCTCTTTTCCTCTTTCAATATAGGAAACTAACTTCTGCTCCAATATTGATAGAAACAGGAAACTTACTATCTTAAAAGGTAGACCCACTTTTTTATATCTCTACTTGTTAGGAAGTATTGCTTATGCCAACGAACTGAAGTTTCCCACTTCGTACCTCTCCCCATTGGCTCTTCTAATTCTCCCGAACATCCTCAGGTTTTCAAGTATGTTCACGTACCTGGTCATCTCTCCTTTGAGTTGGTGTTGTTTGACCAGGGAAAGCATGTTCGTTCCTCCAGCCCTGTCTTCTGTGACGTGTTTGCCACACCCTGGTAGTCTTTCTCACGTTTGTCAATGCCCTTTACCATTTGTGGCCCAAACTGAACCTTCTCAAGCTGAAGAGAACAGAGTGTAAGAAAATCATTCCCTTCCCGATCTGGATACTCTACTGGATTAATGTAGATTAAGATTGTATTTTTAAATGAAATAGTGATGTTTGTTTATACTGGACTTGCAATTGTTCTCATAAATTGACCCTATGAGTTAGGCTTTCTCCCTTGAGAAGCAGCACTCTGTGTAATGCAGGGCAACACTGTACCCTTCATTCAGTTGTCTGTACATTTACTTCTATTACATTCAGCTAGTAAGATTTGAGAAGAGGAGTGTGGGAAGGGTACTAACAATTGTTGGGCGTCTATCAGGTACCAGTCTTATTTATTCAAAACAGATAGCTCATTATCTCAATATTACAGAGGAAGAAATTAAGGCTCACAGAGGCTTAAGTGACTTGCCCAAGTTTATCCAACAACAAAGCAGGTATTTGAATTTAAAATTACCTTAATCCAGGGCCCCTCATCTTTCAGGTACATACTCAGCTGTCAAATGATTCAGCTCATCTTCGCAACATGATGCAAATAGTCTCTCTTCCTGCTCATCACATATATTTACCACTCTTCTTAGCAGTGAATTAACCACAAATTTGATAAGCATCTAACAATGTTAAAATTCGGGGGCATAGCAGTACCACGGACAGAACTCTGAAACACCCCACCAGAAACATTGACCTTCCCCCATTAATACTGATTTGCAGGCTTTGAGTAACCTGTTCAGTGAGCTTCAAAACCACAGGCTTTGAGTTCACAGTACTCTGTTCTGTCCACAGGTGATCATGAGAGATCTTTCTCAAAGCCCACTGACAGGCTCAAGTATGTATTTACATTATATTATTTTTTTTAATTTTTTAATGTTTTTATTTATTTTTGAGACAGAGAGAGACAGAGAATGAGCAGGGGAGGGTCAGAGAGAGAGAGCGAGACACAGAATCCGAAGCAGGCTCCAGGCTCTGAGCTGTCAGCACAGAGCCCGATGCGGGGCTCGAACTCATGGACTGTGAGACCATGACATGAGCCGAAGTCGGACACCCAACCGACTGAGCCACCCAGGTGCCCCTACATTATATTATCTTTATGTATATATGTTGATTTGTATGCCTCACTTTTCAGTGGTGTAGTAACCCTTTCTAAAATTTTGCTATGACATCCCTTAATCCTAGACGTCTATGATTTCCAGAGCTCTTCAGTGTAGGAATTGAGATGCTCACTCGTTCCTAGTCTTTTTGGCATATCTTTGATTTTTATCTTCATTTCATTATCACATCTGCACATTCTTTCAATTCTGGGGGAGGTAATATATCTGACTCTATGAAGCTGCTTACAATATATTTTTAAAAGCTAAGAAATTGTTTTAATATCACTTCACCCACCTTTGGCGTAAGTTTTCTCGTACATTAATTTTAAATTCGATCTTTTTTAATTTAAGACCATTCTAGAAGCCGCTGGAGATGCATCATTGGAATTGAGTAGCTCAGCATTTCACCATGCCAAAAGTAACATTAGACCAGCTTCTACCAGCAGTAGACTTCTTCCCCATGTTCTTGTTCTGGCCTGGAGAACTTGGAAAAATTCTTCCAGTTTGTCCGTAACACTTCCTATAGTTCTCACATGATACAATTGTCCATATTACAATAAAGCATATCCAAGAACTATTCTTTCTAGAAGCCCACATGAAGGTGGTAGTAATTCTGGTGGCAAGAACCCCTCTTCTGCTCTCAGGAGCAAAAAACAAAGGGAAAAGATATTAGGAGTTTACAAAAAAAAAAAAAAGGAAATGGCAAATACTTAAGTTGTATACAGTGCCAACAGGATACAGGAAAATAGAATTATATATTGTTGGTAGGAATATAAATTTCTTAGAAGACACATTGGTAGCATCAATCAAAATGTTTAAAAATATATCTGGGGTGCCTGGGTGGCTCAGTCAGTTAAGTGTCCAACTCTTCATTTTGGCTCAGATCATGACCTCACAGTTCATGGGATCAAGCCCTGTCAGGCTTCACATTGATAGTACAGAGCCCTTTTGGGATTCTGTCTCTCCTTCTCTCTCTGCCCGCCCCCTGCTTGCGCTCTTTCTTTCAAAATTAATAAATATTTTAAAAATTAAAAATATATATCCACTTTTCCCACCATTTCTGGGAATATATCCTACAGCAGTCCTCATCCTTGCGCACAAATATGTAACCATAAAGTTGCCTACCTATAAGATGTGGTAACTTTTGAGAATTATCCCAATTCTATAAAGAAATGCTTTGAAAAAATGTCAGTGGCCTCCCAACAACCACTGTCACTATCACTCACTGCCTTTGAGATAGAGAATCATTAGCATTGGAGGAGGGTGACTCTGGGGATAGTAAGGGACCTCTCCCAATTCTGATGCCTCACTGTTGAAAAGTGGGAACTGAGACTCCTTTCAGTCAGCCATGAGTGGACAGGCGATGTGTGGTTGAAAATGGGCAGAACTGGAAATAATAAATAGCAAGTCAGTATGTACAGAGATGTTCACTGAAGCGTTGCTTATAGTGAAATATTGGAAACAACCTAAAATACCTATCAATTAAAGAATGGTCAAACAAATTAGGGCATAGCCATTCTAAGAAAAATTACAAAACTGCTAAAAATATGAAGTAGACCTATAGGCCATATCATGAAAAGATCTCCAAGATATAGTGTTATGTTGAAAACAGAAAGTTATGGTGTTGATTATTCCAGTTTAGGTTAAATGTTAGTGTCTGAAAAGAGAATGGAAGTTTTGACATAAATGTTGATAGTGGTCTCCTTTGAGATGAAAGGAGGAATAGAGGGCACCCTCACTCAGGCTTTGCTCCATATGCTTATGTATCACTTGACTCTTATGCTAGAATATGTAATAACCTGGGTAATTGTTGTAAGTACTGTAATAACGAGCATTGTGTGGATTACAGCTACCTGGCAGAACTATATCCGGGTAGGCACACCAGACCCAACCCTGCAGATGGAGAAGAGAAGGAGGGATCTCTGACAGCTGACACTGCAGAGTCAAGAACCTTCTAAGTATTTATACATGTGTCAAGGAGACCATCGGCAAAAGAGAACAACAAAAATGTGAGGTTGTCACCATTCATATAAGTAGGAGAAAATCAAAGATATGAAACAAAAATGATCACTGGTTTCAAATATTTTATTCCTGTAGAAAAGGGGTCAATGTGTTCTTCATGATCTCAGAGGCATAACTGGAGCTCCTATGTTGGAGGTCACCAGCCAGCATCACCCCATTGGCTCAGGGAAGCCTATAGACGCATTTCTTCAGCCAGCAAATACCATGAGGCAATGACTGTTGCTCTTCAGTGTATTTCATGCCCACACCACACCCTCCCACCCAGGTTGCCACAGCCTGTTTCATTCATTTATTGCATCTAGTTAGCACCTGCATTTGGAGTTTTGACCTCTTCTATGAGGGTAGGTTACAGGAAATCAGATTTGGAAGCAACTTAAGGTAGAGCGTAAGTTTAGAAAAGCAATATACATTATTGCTGGTTAGGAACACAGGCTCTGGAGTTCACGTGTCCTGTTTAAATTCCAGCCCTGCCACCTACTGCTATGTGGACTTTGCCAGGTTATTTAAGTGTCATGCTTATGTATCAGTTTTCCCATTGTATGAAATGGGAGAGTAATGAAGACTAACAAAGTTAATGCATAGAGAGTGTCTATATTGGTTTTTTATTGCTAGGTAACAGTATTACCACAGACTTAGCAGCTTAAAATTTTCTGTGGGTCAGTGGGGCTCCTGGGTGGCTCAGTCAGTTAGGTGTCTGACACTTGGTTTCAGCTCAGGTTACATGGTTTGTGAGACTGAGCCCTGCATCAAGCTCTGTGCTAATAGTGTGGAGCCTGGTTGGGATTCTCTGTCTCCCTCTCTCTCTCTCTGCCCCTTCTTCCCTCTCTCTCTCTCTCTCTCTCTCTCTGAAAAATTAATAAAAATTTTAAATTTTTTATGTGGGTCAATAATCTAGGTACAGCTTCTTTGGTCTTCTCATAAAGCTGCAATCAAGGTGTCAGCCAGGGCTGCAGTCTCATATGGGACTCGACTGGGGAAGGATCTGCTTCCAAACTCACTCAGGGTGTTGGCTGAATTCCATTCAAGGCTTCAGTTTCTTGCTGGCTGTCAGCCAAAGACCACCTTCAGCACAACATGGCTGTCTGCTTCCTCAAAGCTCATAAGGGTATGAAAGCCTCCAGGTAGATGGGCACTAGTCTTACGTACAAAATCACGTACGTGTAATAGCATACATGCTGGGACCTTTGCCATATTCTACTGGTTAGGTATGAGTCGTAGGTCACATGCACATTCAGGAAAAAGAGCAACACAAGGGCTCATGATCAGGAGTTAGGGATCATAGAGGACCACCCTGTAATCTGTCTGCCACAGCATACTAAATTAAGCTTAGTCCCTATAAGATCTTTGATAAATGTAGTGTTTACTCACTCATTGAAACTGTCTGAAGAAGACATAGGTAGCTTTCTGAGAAGATTAGTTTCTCACACTGGGAGTATTCAGACAGGTGCTTGATGCTGATTATAGGCACATAGTGAAGATAACCAAATGGGTGTCGGTCTTGAACTTGCAGATCATCTGTGATGTAATTCAGTCACCAGGCAAGGTGAAGAACGGCCCTCCTCCTTCATGGTCTCCTCCAGCATCTTCCTGGGTTCATTGCTGCTTTTGTTTTTACATGCTAGCTTTTTCATTTTTACTTGTCTTCACCTGTATACAAATGGGAACTAGAGCATCCTGTATCATTTTCTCTGGGAATTCTGAGTGGCTTTGGTCCCTCTTCAACAGTCAGTCTTTAGGAATGGGGTAGGGAGAAGAGAAAGAAATATATTTTACCTTTACTAAGATTGGTAGACTCTCAGGCCCTATATTCAGCTTCTCTCAAAACTCCGAACAGGTTTGTATACCTATACTTCACAGTAAAGGCTGTATAACATTCCTGGGTGTTTCCCAGAAGAGAGAAAGATGACAGATTGGATTTCCAGGTTCTCTCTAGATCTTGCTGCTGACAAACAAGGGTTTCGACTTGTCTGATTCACTCCCCAGCTCAGTCACATGCCTCTGTTCTTTGTATAGAAGGCTTGTTAAATGTGAACATGCCGCGTGGTAGCCCAGCTTTGGAAGAGAAAAGATAAGGCAGTTCCACTGTGGTAGCACAGAATTCAGAAATGTGTGTTTTGTTTTGTTTTGTTTTTATGCCTGAGAAGTTACTGATCTAAGACATATAGAGCCTTTCATGTTGATTTCATTAGTGCATCTACCAATCCTATTTCTGCACCGAGTCTCTGAAGAATGAAATGACTGAAGTATCATATGTGCCATACATGCAGACATCCAAACACACCCGAGTCATGTACACACCAGCTCTTGACCCTGTTGTGATGGGGAGAGTGGATGGGAGTGATTGAGGCACTCTCCAGCCATGCTAGTAACTAAATATTAGAAATACGATAACCATAAAGCATCCCTGTTATTTCCTTAATTTAAGCAATTTCCCAGTAGAGTGTTGAGGCGCTAATTGCTTCTGCACTTCTTTAGTTGACAGATATGTCCTTTTTCACCTGGGTAAGAGAAGCAATTATTGTAATGCTCTCCTGGGCTTGGTGAGATATTCTTTAATGGATTTTAAAGGCGTTGGTAGGGCACTGTGCTTTTAAAAAGAAACTGTCCTTTGCTCTGTTCATACTTGATAACATGGGTGGGTATTGTATTCAGACCACATGATGAATCTGTTAAAGGAAAGTATGCAATGGGGCAAAACAGAGGCTCGTAATATTTTTTTAGGAAATATGTATCCAGATTTCAGACATGAGAAAAACACATTCGTATGTGTGTGTATATATCACTGGTTGAACAAAAATTAAAACAACCCAAAAAGAGTAGGCCTTTCCTTTAGATATTCAGCAGGGCATATTTCTCAAGGATTTTAACACAAGGTTGTTATTTTCTGGAACCGGTGTGGCCTTCCAGATGAGGAGTTGGCAGGTCCCTAACTCAATACAAACCAGTGAATATTCTTTCACCTGTCAGGTGAAAGTGACTTTCACACTCTTTGAACTACAGTTTGTTTTACTGTTTCATACTTACATTCAAGAAGAAAAAGAAGAATAGTCTTAGCACGTTTTTGTTAGAATTTGGAACTTTTTTTGCCACGTGTCACTTTGGCACCTCGTCAAGCCAAGACAGCACAAGTGAACCAAAGCGATGTAGTAGAAAGAAGGGAATTTAAGGTTAGAGCACCTGGTTTTAAGTTCTAGCAAATGAGTTGCCTGATAGGGTATCCTTAGGCCAGTCACCTAATCTTGGAAGGCTTCTGTGTTTTCATCCCTAAGACCCTAGGTTTCCGTGAGAATCAAATGAGAAAATGTGTGCGCCTCCATGAGGCAACCCTTTAGGTGCTATTTGGATGTGAGGTGGTGTTATCCTAGGAAGACCTAGGTTTTTTGGCACCTGAAGCTTGTGCAGTTCGAGGGGAGACAACTCTAAGGAAAAGAATCCAAAACTATCCTTTTCAAATTTTACACAACCGTGCAACCATGGGAACTCAAGGAACCAACTGCAGATATGTTTCAAGCAGTTGTTTCCTAATTAGCCCCGGACGAGAACCCTTCCCCTTTGTCTTGCTAATTATTCCTAATCATACTGGTTATGATTTTTCGTTGTGTAGGGTCTGAATTTCTTACTAGAATATAAATTCTTTGAGGGCAGGGACCAAGTCTGTCTTGTTTATTGCTAGAAGGCAAGGTGCCTAGCATTTAGCAAATTGTCAATAAATATGCAATGGAAGGATGGAGGGAGGGAGAGTGGGAGGGATAGACAGGACTAAAACATTTCATATTCGGAGTGAAGCTACAAGACAGTGGGGAGAGGTTGTGCTCCCTACGGTGATTGAGGTACTAATATAAAGGACTGAACAGAGAAGAAACAGTAATGACTCTGGTTTGTCTGTTCATTCCCTGCTGCTCACCCTAACGGGAAGCCTTTTCCCTTGGGACAAGAATATAGTTATTTCCCATGTGGGGCAGAAGAAAGAGTTGGACCTGGAGGGCTAGGAGAGCAGTCTGTTGTCCTTGTCAGAGTGGAGGAAGCCAAAGGTAGGATGTGGGAGCTGTCCTTGATGTGGGCAGCACAGCCTCCTTCTGTTCTGAATTGCAATGAGGACTCAAGAGGGTTCCAGTAAAACTCAAATTCACTGCAGCCCTGCTTCCTAGCTTCTCCATGGAGAGTCTACGGGGCTCCCTTGATGCCTTGCTTCTTGGTTATCTGCAGTGAGTGCACTATTAGTTTTCCATCTGGTCCTTTATTTGAAATGGATCAAGTCTTATTAAACCAAAGAAAGCCAAATAAGTGCCTATGACATCTGTAACAAAATGAGAGGGACTGATTCACTGGCTTACTGTTATTCTGGTGGCGTGGTGTCTGCCTCAGGATGGCCTTATTTTTCAGCCCTTTTCTCAGTAGTATTTCATTACCTTCTTGTATCCATCGTTTATCAATTACTTTATGATGAGTCTGAGCATTTCTAGCATTCAGTTATATGAGGAGGCAATTGTCGTGTATCGAAAACAGATACAAAGTTCTGCATAACAAACTAATTTTCAAATTTCCATTTCCTAGTCTATAAAATCTATAAAATCCTATCCTCTTCACAGAGTTTTACTAAAGGTTAAATGAGATCATGGATATGAGAATATTTTGAAAAGTATTAGCTGCTTTAAAAGGATGGATAATCTTAGAAGGTGTCAGGAATATTTTCTTATTTTAATTTCGCTATGCAGTCAGGTTGTCTAGCTCGTGCTGGACTCATGGGTACGGAGGTATCCATGGAAGGAGGAGGCCATGCAAGCGTAGCTCTAAGTCCCACTTTGCCCTGATTATTTAAGAAGTCTAATTTCTTGTTGAAGTTTTATCATCCGTCCATTTCCTTTTCACACTGAATGAGACCCCAGTTGTCTTTGAACCAGCTACAGTGCCTAAGCAGCGTTTAGCATCCCCATCCTGGGCATTGACTAAGCTACCTAACCCATTTATGACTAGCTCTCGCTAGCTGCCTGTGCAGCCTCACCTGACATCTGTCTGTCTCAGATGTCCTTCCTTCCCAGAATGCTTCTTTCTTGTCACCCCTCAGCTGGACAAGACCTATCTCTCATACCTTTTGTTCAGCTAGACTCCCAGACCAGGCCAACTGATCACTCTAAGCCAATCCTACACAGTAGCTCTGGCTTTTTATATCTAAACAGCTATGCAACATAAAACACTGGTCAAAAGGACGTCTAGAAAGACACGCAAAAACCCAGCCATATCTTATTAATCTGCTAAGCAATTTTTGATACCTCTATATCTCCAACTATAAGACGGAAATGATAGTAATATCACAAGAAAATCACCTGCAGGATGAACTTCAACCTCCAACTACACATCTGTAACCTACAGGAAGCTTTCCTAGGAGCACACGTTGAACTGTTATTCCTCCGGCTCCCAGGCCATTCTGTGGACCAAAAACACTTAATTGAAATAATTAGTGTAGACATTCACCCCTTAGACATGTAGAATGTGAGCTGCAGAAAGGTGAAGGCGGTGATTATTGGTCGTGTAAATGCCAGCACAGTCTGGCAATAGTGGATGCTCAAAAATATTTTTGAGCCAAAGTGGCCCACAAGTAGCTACAAGAATGCAGGTAACTTCTCTAGGAAACCAGTGAAAATCAAGGTAATTTCAAAATTAGCTGCGCCAGTTGTTTAACTCGTAGAATCCAGTTTTCAACTGTGTCAACAACTTTGAAAATGTGATGACAACCGCCTACAAGTAAAAAGTCACAGATGGAGAGTTTTTCCCAAAGAAAAACTGCCAGGAGCTCTTAAGACAAGGGCATTTACCGCATCTTCTGCACAGTCCCTCTTGCTGGTCCTTATGGATTCTCAGATATAAATGTCTACCACATAGGCCATCCTGCTCAGGAAGAGAGGAAGTTTCACTGAGGTGAGTCACTTCCTGTTTTTGGTATTTTGCATATGGTTTCATTTCAATTATTAAATGACCACAAAGGAACATATGAATGATAGGTTTGGGCATTATGTGCTATTTCATGACCCCTCCCTGATATGTGCACAGATTGTGAAATATCAGCCTAGCAGATATTCTGTGATTTTCCTATGGCTCAAATATGATGCAGCTTAAGATCCTCATGGTACAGGAATGTGGTCCAGATCCTCTTGAGTACAGGAATGTGGTCCAGAGTGATGTGCCCATGAATTCCCCTAAAATTGTATACCAATTTTTTTCTTTTTTTTTTTTTTAGTGTTTATTCATTTTTGAGGCATGGAGGGGCAGAGAGAGAGACAGGGACAGAGGATTTGAAGTAGGCTTTTCGCTGGTAGGCTGACAGCAGCAAGCCGGATGTGGGGCTTGAACTCTCAAACCGTGAGATCGTGACCTGAGCCAAAGTTGGACTTTCAACTGACTGAGCCACTCAGGTGCCCTAAGCAAAACTTTTCTGGGGAGGAGGCCCATGGATTTCATTAGATTCTCAAAGGAATATATGACTTAACAAATGGTTAAATACCACTGCTAATTATCTTCTATTCATAACAATCAAAATACAGTAGAAGATTGGCAATCTGCATACCTGGAATTTTTTTATATCCTACTAATAACAACAATAATAATAGTAATACTATGACTAACATATGTATTGAACACTAAATATGTGGCAGGTACTATATTAAATATAATAATTATTATTAATATAATGTATATTAGGTCATGTGTGACATACTATATTTGTGCCAGTTTCTATAATAAAGTAATATCATAAATTCCTTATAAGAATTTTATCACAATTTTCACAACACCCTAAGGGTAAGTACTCTTATTACCCCTATTTTAGAGATAAGGAAGCTAAGACCGAGAAAAATTCAATAATTTGTTAATAAGTTGCAACACTGGGAAACTTAATAACACATTTTGACAAACCATTGATTTTGAAGAAGTGGGGAACTGAAAGAATTCTAGTTCTGCCATATTTTAAAATCAAGGATATTTTTTTCTTGATGCTTTAGGAGACATGTGGCATCTGAATCAGTTACACCAGAATCCACATCTCAGCTTTATCTATTTTTAAATCCTGATCTACTCATCACATAATTTCTGGGGGCTCAGATTTTTATATTCGGTACTACATATTAATATATTCTCTTTCTCTTGAGGTGCTCTAAGAAACATACAGATATTAATCCAGCTGTCCCCATCACTGTGTAAGATAAATACCAATCATAATTTTGTTTCACATGAATATTTGTGCTGGGTAATATTTATGTGCCGTACAACCCTGTCACTAATCTAACTTATGCTCAGATTCCCAGGGGATGAAAGAAATTCTGGTACATCCTTCATGTCACCACACAGAGGTGGAAAGTGCCAGAAGACCTTTCTCTGCAAGTCTGGGTGGCAGGAACCGAGACTGAAAATGCAGCCATTCATCACAGAAACCCAGCTTTGATCCCAGCAGCTTTGCTGAACCAGGGGTTGTTAGGAGGAAACTTGAAATGAGTATTGGAAAAAGCATCTGCTTATTTCCTGAGGGGGATAAACTTCCAAGTGGCACCACTAAAAGTAATATATAGATAAAACTGTAGTGTGAGAAATAATATTCTCTCCAGAAGCAATACATAGATATAGCTGTGGTATTATGGTGTGGGCCTCAATCCACCTTATTAAAGAAATGGTTAAATAAATAAATAAATAAATAATAATAACGATGATGATGATCACCCATGTAAGCTTAGGGAAATAACCCTGTCTACTCCTGTTCGAATTCTGCTCCTTTCTCATTTTGCTTCTGCACTATCCAGCAATAATTCTGTTTGCTGCAAGCCAGTGCTCATTGCCGGGTCATCATCCCTCTGTTGGGATTGGGGGATTCATTCATTCATTCATTCATTCATTCAGCACTTACCAGGAAGTACCTACTAATGTGTCAGGCACCATTCTAAGCACCGGACATACAGAGGAGGAAAAACACTCTCTCTGTCATTAGCATTTGGAAATTTATGACTCGTTGCATAGAGTTTTCGTCAATAGTATTTCCATTTCACTGTTTATGATCTCTTTTTAAAATTCAACGTAGCTAATAGAACTGCAAGAAGTAAAGGGTTTTGCCAATGCTTATCTTGCTGGATGTGCCTATGGTGGTTGCTTTTAGAATGCCTTTTCTATTTTTATGTTACAGCTATAGGGTGGGGGTCTTACAGACTACCCACTTTGCTTAAGGTATGATGAAAACTATACTAACACTAGGTGTTTCCCTGATATTTTTTTTTAATTTTTTTAATTTATTTTTGAGACAGAGACAGAGCATGAACGGGGGAGGGTCAGAGATAGAGGGAGACACAGAATCAGAAGCAGGCTCCAGGCTCTGAGCCATCAGCCCAGAGCCCGACGCGGGGCTCGAACTCACAGGCCGCGAGATCGTGACGTGAGCTGAAGTCGGACGCTTAACCGACTGAGCCACCCAGACGCCCCTGTTTCCCTGATATTTAAATCACATTTTACTTCTCTCTCTGTGACATTATATCATGTGACTACCCCCTCCCCGATGAGGCACAACAACACAAACTTTGTCTCATTTTCCAGATTCCCCTTCTTACGGACAGACATCAATATCCCACCAAAAAAGTTGGAATCCTTGAGGTCCCCTTGATCCTCACAGATCCTTGCTCCCCACACACTGATTTGCCTCCCACTCAGGGCAGTTCTTCCTCAATATATCTGGAGCCCGTGGCATCCATACAGCTACGGATGGATTTCAGTCTCTCAGGTGTTTCCTACCTGTTTCTAAAAACCCACCCCACCTTTATTGTTTTGGCATCTGTCTACACTCCAATTCTTAGCCTCCCTGATACTTAGGTGTGGACATGAAACAAGTTCTTGCCACTGGACTATGAACAGAAATAGGCCATTTTGGCTTTTGAGAAATCCCTTTTGCCCCTTCAACCGAGTGAATGGAGACAAGATAGAGTCCTGGGGCAAGAGTTTCTAAACTGTCTCCGTTGACAGCCCTTAGTGCCTCGGTAATTTTTTCATAGCGGCTCTAGGTGAAATGAAATATCGATAGTTCCATTTATTAGGTAGTGACGTCCAAACGGTATAGTACATATTGCATCCTAACCACTTAATAGACATTTGAAAAACAATACGTATAAACTGGAAGAACCCGAATACTTAGTAGTGGTACGTGTGTGGTTACTGGGCATCGCACAGCTTCTCAAACTTCCAAATCAAATTAAAGAGTGGCAGCCTCATTTCCTGTTCCACATTGATTTTCACGTGGAACTCCCTTTTTCTAAAACCCAAAACCTAACTTTGGAAAGATAGGACATCAACAAAAGCGATATAATATGAGCCAATGTTGAGCAACACTGCTTAGCTGGTACATAGTGTTGTGTCTGAAAGATGTCAAGTGTGGCTCTATGCTCCTCAGAAATTTACAATAGTCCATGGTGCTCCTGTGAGTTCACTAGGGAACCTTGAGGCACCTTAGTGCGCAGTTTGGAAACCAGAGCCCTAGAAGATGACAGAGGCATAAAATTGAAAAGAGCGGAGATCCCTGAACCATCACGTGGAGAGGAGCTGACTAAGGATCAGGAACGCCCACCTTAGACTGGCGTATGAGTCTCTGTTGTGGTTGAGCAATTACTCATTTTTCACTTTGTTGACACAGCAAAGTCTAACTTAATTAATGTATCACTGAGGTGGCTTCTGGCAGTTCTCCTTGACTCAAATCTAGTGACTTTCTTCCCGGTGCTTCATGCCATCATTACCAAGTCCACTGCTTCACAGTAAATAACAGGCTTACCTTTCCTAGAACGTAAATCTGAACACTTCCTTTGTTTGCTTCCCAGTCTGTTTTCTACCAATTTTCCTCATGCACCGAACCCTAAATCAGTGTCTCTTAATCTTGAATACATGTTAGAATCACCTGGGAGCTTTAAGAAAAAAAATGCCTATGTCCAGTTCCCCACCTGCAAGGATTTGCATCCAGTTGAAATGGACCAATTCCTTGAAAAGCACAAATGCCCACAACTCATCACAATACGACATAGTTAATTTAAATAGTCCCGTAACTATTAAGGAAATTTAGTTTGTAATTTACAACGTCCAAAAAGAAAAATGTTCAGATTTAAATGGCTTCCTTGGAAAATTATACCAAGTGTTTAAAAAAATAAACAACAATTCCACATAAACTCTTCCATAAAATAGGAAAGAAAGAAATGTATTCCAATTCATGTTATGAAGCTAGCATTATCCTGATACCAAAACCAAAGATAGTACAGAAATAAAATTACACACTATATCTCTCATGAATATAGATGCAAAATAAATCCTTACCAAAATATTAGTAATAGAATCCATCAATACATAAAATGAATTGTATATAATTAGCAAGTGAGATTTATTTCAGGGTTGCAAGATTGGTTTAATATTAGAAAATCAGTGCAATCCAGTGCATTATCACATTAAAGAAGAAAAATCACATGATCAATTAATCAGTGCAAAAAAAAATTGACAAAATTCCTACTCATCATGATAAAAACCCTCAGAAAAATAGGAATAGAAGGACACTTCCTCAACTTGACAAAGAGTATCTACGAAAACCCACAGCTAACATAATGCTTAATGATGAAATATTTAATGTCGTTCCCCTAAGATAGGGAAGAAGGAAGGATATCCACTCTCACTACTCCTATTCACCGTTGTGCTGAAAGTGCTACCTCATGCTTTAGGTAGAAAAGGAAAATAAAAAGTATACAGTTTGGAAACAAATAAAATTGTCCTTTTTTGCAGATGACATGATGGGCTACATAGAAAACCCTAAGGAATCCACAAAAACAAAAACAAAACAACAACAACAAGAACTCCTTGAACTGTTAAGTGAGTTCAACAAGACTACAAGATATAAGATAAATATACAAAAATCAATTACATATTTATATACTAGAAATGAACAGATGTACATCAAAATTAATAACATAATATCATTTGCAGTTTTCCCCCCAACAATGAAATAATTAGGTGTAAAACCAACAAAACATGTATAGGACTTGTATGCTGAAAACTACAAAATGCTGATGAATTAAATCAAGGAAGGTCTGCCTAATTGGAGAGACATAACATGCTCATGGATTAGAAGACTCAACATAGTAAAGATGTTTATTCTTTCCAAATTGACATACTGGCTTAAATACAAGTCCTTTCAAAATACCAGGAAAATTTTTATAGATAAAGATAAGAGTATTCCAAAATTTATATGGAAAGGCAAAGGAACTAGACTAGCTAGAACAATAAAGTAGGAGGAATCAGCCTACCCAATTTCAAGACTTATTATATAGTTACAGTAATAAAGTCTGTGTGGTATCTGTGGAGGAATAAATACATCAGTGGAACAACATAAAGAATCCAGGAATTGACTTATTTTTGGAAAGATGCAAAAGCAATTCAGTGGAGTAAAGATAGCCTGTTCAACAAATGGTTACCAAAGCAATTGGTCATCTATAGCCCTTTGCCCTCAAATAATATATGAATCTTTGACTAAGTCTCACACTTTATGCAAAATTTAATTCAAAATGGCTCAGAGACTTAAATGTAAACCATAATATTATAGAACTTTTAGAAACTGTGGAAGAAGTATAGGAGAAAATGTTCAGGATCTAGGGCTCAGCCAAGAGTTCTTAGACTCACTAACAGCATGACCTGTAAAAGGAAAAATGACTGATTGGACTTCATCAAAATTAAAAATGTTTGTTCTGCAGAAGACCATATTAAAAGGATGATAAGAAAGTCTAAGACTGGGAGAAAATATTTGCAAATCTCATAATCAACAAGGGGTTAGTATCTCGAATATATAAGCAACTCTCAAAACTCAACAGTAAAAAAGTGAACGATCTAATTAGAAAATGGGCAAAAGACATAAAGAGACATTTCACCAAAGCAAATATGCAGATGGAAAATAAGGACACACACACACAAAAATGTTCAACATTTCCCATTAGGGAAAGGACTCAAATTATGCAAAAATAAAAACCACAATTAGATATTACTGATACACCTATCTGCATAGCTAAAATAAAAAAACAGTCACAACATCAAGTACTGGACAGGATGTAGAAAAACTGATATTTCATACACTGCTGTCGGAAATATAAAATGGTATGGCTACCTTGGAAAACAACTTAGCCATTTTTTAGAAAATAAATGTACAACTAGCATATGACCCAGCAATTTTACTCCTGGACATTTATTCCAGAGAAATGAATAATTGTGTCCACACAAAAACTGTGCCTGAATGTTTATAGCAGCTTTATTCACAATAGCCCTAAACTAGCAGCAACCAACACATCTTTCAAGAGTTAAATGGTTAAACAGACTGTGGTATATCTATGTCATGGACTCCTACTTGGCAATAAAAAGGAACCAACTATTGTTACGGTATGGAAAATTATACTGAATGTAGAAAGTCAACCACAAAGTGTTCATACTGTGTAATTAAATTTACTTAGCATTCTTTAAATGACAAGTTATAAGCATAGAAAATAGGTCAGGGGTTGCCAAGGGTTAAGGAAGGTGTCCAGGGAGGAGACCAGTGAGTATGGCTATACCAGGTAATATGAGGGAACTTGTGATACTGTATCTTGACTGCATCAATGTCAATAAACTGCTTGTGATATTGTATTACGGTTTTGCATGATGTTACCACAGGGGAGAACCAGACAAAGGGTCCAAGGGATCTCTCTATAGTATTTCTTAAACCTACGTGAGAGTCTACCGTTACCTCAAAATTAAAAGTTTAATTTAAAACATTCCCATCGGGGGGTATTCTGATGATTTGTTCTTGGTGGATCCCAGGCATTGCTATTTGAAAAGCTCCCCAACTGATTCTACCACGCAGCCAGAATTGACAAATTCTGCAAATTCTGCAAATTGAATTGATGGATCTCCTCTCCCCAGAACCCGTGTAATCACCTACCATTAACCGTTCCTGTGCCTCTAACACCTTCCCTCCTCCATTCGCTGAACTGAGGCTGTCTTCAGAATGGCTCAGGGATAATTCTTCCAGGGAGCCATTCAGAGCACTACTTGCTCAGCCTGATTAGGGGTCCTCCCAGGTTGCACCTTTATTTACTTTTGTCATAGCCCTTGTCACTCTTTGTTGTCATCATCATTTTTTGTTCCCCCACTTTCAGCAACTGTTGAAATTGTGCACTTTGTGATTCCCTGTTCATTTAGCCCCTAAAATTTAGGGACTTGCCAACAATTAGAGTTGACTCTCTTTTTCTGGTCTAAGCCTATTTTTCTTTTTTTAAACAAGCAATGAAGCAAAAATGTCTAGGCACCAAGAGTTTTACAGAACAAAATAAGATTCTTATGCCATACCTTTATTTCATGCAAACCAGTATTACAAAACTCTAAGACAGTCTAATGATGGGTTCTGAATGCCATATGTCTATGCTACTTCTTTTCTTTTTTCTTTGTCTTCCTTTCTCTCTTCCCTTCCCTCCCCTCCCCTCCCCTCCCGTCCCCACCCCTTTCATTCCCCCTCCCCTCTTCTCTTCTCTTCTCTTCTCTTCTCTTCTCTTCTCTTCTCTTCTCTTCTCTTGTCTTCTCTTGTCTTCTCTTGTCTTCTCTTGTCTTCTCTTTCCTTTGGTATAGCCAAGCAGATCCAGACTCTGACCAATGCCTGGGAGGCAGAGACGGAGGCTTTTTCAGACTTCGCACTCCAGGCTCACGCTTCTTGGGTATCTGGGGAGATACAATTAGTAATGTAACATCCAGTCACAACTCCATTAACTCATTCAGGTTGGCATCATGGGCGGGCTCTCTATATTCTTTCACAGCAACATTAAACAGGTCTACTTTGGGACCATAATTTTTCACAGAACCTTTACAAGGATGCATGTTCCATTTTTGCAATAGTATTAAATAGATCTTTTGTCCAAAAAATCCTATTGGCATTTTTATTGATATTGTGAACTTGATAGATTAATTTAGGGAGGATTGACATATTTTTGATGTTAGATTATGCTACCCACTGGAGTATTAGTTCCTAGATGGCAAGGATTTTCTCTGTTTTGTTTGGTTTCCAAACTTTTTTTCAGTTTTCCTCAGTCTCCAAAGCCTAGAACAATGCCTGGCATATAGTAAGCACTCAGTTTTTTTTTTTTTTTTCAACGTTTTTTTATTTATTTTTGGGACAGAGAGAGACATAGCATGAACGGGGGAGGGGCAGAGAGAGAGGGAGACACAGAATCGGAAACAGGCTCCAGGCTCCGAGCCATCAGCCCAGAGCCTGATGCGGGGCTCGAACTCACGGACCGCGAGATCGTGACCTGGCTGAAGTCGGACGCTTAACCGACTGCGCCACCCAGGCGCCCCTAGCACTCAGTTTTTTATTGAATGAATGAGTGGGATGCTTTTACATTTTTTCTGATCCTATGTTCCTCAGAAGTGTTTTTGAAGTTTTCTTCACATACATCTTGTAGGTTTTTCATTACATTTTTTTCATGTTTTATTTTTTTGGTTATTGTCAACGGGTTTTTTTTTCCCTCTGTGATAACTTCTAACTGGCTATTTGTTTATACAAAGGATATGGTTTTCGGCATATTAATTTTGTAACCAATTTTCTTATTTGCAAGAACTTCTCAAAATTCTCCTGTTTTCACCAGGCATCATTGTTACTTTTCTTAAAACTTTCTGGAGTTTAGCAATTAAGAGTATTGAATTATAAATCCAAGGAAAAACAGCAAACAACTAAATCCTACACTGGCAGTGTGATTCTCGTTGGTTATGTTGAGTGAGTACTCCTACAGAAGTAAACCTGCAATTTCTTTGCTAAGATCACTAAATCTGGTGATTAAGGAAGATGCCAAGTCCAGAATCATCTCACTCCTTGCCAGCTGGGCATCATCTATTCCCTGTGCTGCTTACTAATCTGGGGATACTACAGTCTTCGCTACATTCTTCTTAATTCAGGGAGGGATGTTTGCAGTGTAAATCATGAAGAAATTGTCACGATGTATTGACTTGTCCAAGTTCCAGTGTTTCACTGCAGAGTGTTGTCAAGTAATTTTTGATAAATAAGTGAACTCATGCAAATGAATGCATCGTTCATCATTTCTCTTTACTATTACATCATTATGCAAACATTAAACACCAAAAGATACATGAAATGATTGATTCATCTAATGCAGAGTGCAGGTTAGCAGAAAGTAAACTCCAGAAGCATGTTCCTCCCTCTTCTGACTGCTTCTTTTCTCCTGTTCCCTTCAAAACACCAGGAAAAGATTTCGTCAATCCTTCAGGGTCTAGAGATACCTACTTGGCAGTTAACATTCTTGTGATTCAGCGCATTTTCTTGCAACAATATTCTGTCTTTACTCCTGAGTTTTGCCTAATTTAGATTCCTCCTTAGTCTGTTCTGCTTAGCTAATCCTGATCGATAAATACAGACAGATTAGACAGGAGACAAAATTGTGAAATAGATGTTGCATTTGGAACGCTGAGCCTTCACTCTCTATTGCAGCCAGGACCTTCTCTTCTATGCCCTCCTTAGCCCAAACCACACTCTGGCATGCTGGTCTGTGACTCCTTTGCCTCTGTGACTAGGCTGTAAGCATCTCTAACTTTTCTCGTCTTTTGAGTTTCATCGTCTGGCTCTTCGTAGGCACTCAGTAAATACTTGAATCAATGAATGTACAAATTACTCAATTAACTGGTACATCAGTATTTTCTTTCTTTCGTGTTATTAAAACTGGCTCTTGGGGAAAGATTTGAAACATTTTAAAATTAAAGGGTAATTGTGGCGCCTGGGTGGCTCAGTTGGTTAAGCGTCTGACTTTGGCTCAGGTCATGATCTCATGGGTTCGTGGGTTTGAGCCACCTATCAGGCTCTGTGCTGCTGGCTCAGAGCCTAGAACCTGCTTCGGATTCTGTGTCTCCCTCTCTCTCTGCCCCTCCCCCAATCGTGCTCTGTCTCTCTCTCTCTCTCTCAAAAAATAAATAAACATTAAAAAAATTTGTTTTCATTAGAGGGGAATCGACCAGTTCACAAGGAAACCCAGATGGGTTTATATTTTAACACAGATTAAATTAAAGGAATTAAGCTTTTTCTATGGGCTGCCTGGGTGGCTCTGTTGGTTAAGCATCAGAGTCTTGGTTTCGGCTCAGGCCGTGATCTCCTGGTTCGTGAGTTCAAGCCCTGCATCGAACCCCATGCACAGTGCAGAATTTGCTTGGGATTCTCACTCTCTCCCTCTCACTCTGCCCCTCCCCTGCTCCCCGCCCCCCCCCATAAATAAATTAATTAAAAAAAAAAAAAAAACAGGAGTTAAGGTTTTTCTAGATTTTCAGGATTCAGCCAGAAGTCTGGTAAGGACCTCGGTTCCTTCTGGAGAAAACTACATTGTGCACATCCCATAAAGCTGCACCTGTGCACTGGTAGCCCATTTTATGCAGGAAGCATGTTCTTGAAAACCTGAGTAGAAATGAAAATTTTATTAGTTAAGATTTATTTCTACCTTGCCTGGTATTACTGTTTCATCATTGATTCTTTGCACATTTCTGATTGACCTTTGAGATTTGACCTTGAGATGGGCCCTTAAAGAACTATGCTTCTAATTCTTCACGTACAGACCTATAACCAAATGCTCAAATGATCAACGTACATATTTAGACAAAATGCGAAGAGTTCTTTTGTTGGGCAGAATCGTTAAGCACATTATGTCTCTGTAATGTGAACAGTCCTCATCTGTTATGTAGTTCTCATTACTTTAATTACTTAACCTGATTTTTAAAATAATTTATACCTACCCTTCTGCCAAGAAGGACTTATAGCAGTTGTTAGGTTGACCTCTTTAAATACCAGTTGGGCCTATGTATGTTTTTATGAGATGTAGAAGGGGTTGTTTTATTCTGTTTTAAAAGGGCACAGGTTAAATGCACCCAATGATGGAATTTTGTTTCAAATGCGTCTGTTAAGTGATGTAAAAGGCCCTGTGCTTTTACGCACATGACAAGAATTTTGATTATTGAATTTCAATCATTATTTGGTCTCTCATACGAAATGTAATGAATGAAGCTGACAGCATTCACACTCTTCCTTGGCTTTTACTTTAAAAAGCAATAACAGCTCATGTATGCAGGGTCATGAGTCTGTCATGGAAAAGGGTGTTTTTGCGTGCTAAGGTCACAGGACCTGGGAATCTTGAAAGCCTTGCCTGGAACGGTACTCAGTACATTGCTGAGGAAATCAGTGTCCTGCCCCCCTCGCATTCCTTCCTGGAGTACTCTGTTCTCCGTCCAAGATCCGATGAGTGATCATTCCTTTTATTAACATGATTTGATTTTTTTCATCAGCTAGTGGGATAGTATACCAGCAGCAACAATTTAAGAACTTTTATGATAAGCATTCATATAGATTTTTGAAATGATAATTAACTCTGTTATGCGTAATTAAGGAAGGGGAAGAGGTATGCCAATAACCTTTTTGGTTTCTTAACTTCGAAGAAGAAAGTCCATTCTTGCATTTTTTAAAATTTTTTTTAATGTTTTTATTTATGTTTGAGACAGAGAGAGACAGATTATGAACAGGGGAGGAGCAGAGAAAGAGAGGGAGACACAGAATCTGAAGCAGGCTCCAGGCTCTGAGCCGTCAGCACAGAGCCCGACGTGGGGCTCGAACTCATGGACTGTGAGATCATGACCTGAGCCGAAGTCGGATGCTTAACCGACGGAGCCACCCAGGCGCCCCCATTCTTGCGTTTTAATATGAGACTCTTTGATGTCTTAGAAGTTGATAACTCCCGAAATTCATAATGTAAGTCGGGAGGAATTAGAAAGCTTGAGTTTCCCGTCCCTACCCAGAAAGTGTGTATGCAGAGGAGGAATAATATAACAGAATTTGAAAACAGTGCTGATCAGAATTGACGTCTGGGTAGGTAAATGTTGACTCGACTCATTTTTACTTCTGAAAGAAAGGGTATTCTTAAAGGTTTCTCACTTTCTGTTGTGCCTAAAATCAGAAGACTTGGGTTCCCTCTTGGTGCGTAGACATTGTCTGGATAAGATCTGTGAGATGAGGGATTTATGGCAATTATCTGGAGTTTCTGAGGACCAACACCACCTTACCATATTGTGACACATTTTGGTAAGAAGTGATGTGAGTTGTTACGTGAAGCCATTGTACTTTGTTTTCTGAAAGATAGAAAACAATGGAGTCAGTCATATTTTTTGTTGAATCTGTAGAAAGCTCTCTTCTCTTGTGCCCATTGGCTTATTCAGCTGAAATGTACCAGGAACTTGAGGTCTGCTGCTGCATGATATGTATTACTATTTAAAATTATTTTGGGAGCCCTTGGGTGGCTCAGTTGATTAAGCGTCCGACTCATGGTTTCGGCTCAGGTCATGGTCTCACGGTTTGTGATATCAAGCCAGGCATCGGGCTCTGTGCTGACGGTGTGGAGCCTGCTTGGGACTGTCTCTCTCCCCCCTCTCTCTGCTCCTACCCCACTCGCATGCTGTCTCTCTCCAAATAAATAAACTTCAATAAATAAATAAGTAGATTATTTTTTGTTGTATTATTATTTGAAATTCTGTTCTGGGCCCTTATGTTACAACTCTCTATTGCTCCCTTTGGAGTTACAAGGAGAGAAACCAGAGAAAGTCCCTTGAGAATGGCAGAAAACAAAGGGCAAATATCATTGTTTGTATCTAACCCATGTCAGTCTCTTTGTTGTGAACCTAGAGTGGATTACCCCACTGGTACCCATTTTAATAACCTATAACGGGATGTCTGCGTCGACTTTACCTGCACGCACGTCTTTACGAGACACGCTGCAAACTGCAAGGGAAAAGAGGCCACAGACCTTTTCTCGTCCAAGAGAAAGTGGAAAGAGTTTATGGGAAGGAGTCCCTTCGCCATGCGCAACTGCGCCTCGTACTTCTCTCTTTAATAAGGCAAATGCTTTTCTCTTAACAGAGGAATTCAAGGGCTCCACCGTGGTTGAGCTGATGAAGAAGGAAGGCACTACCCTCGGGCTGACGGTATCGGGCGGAATTGACAAGGACGGCAAGCCACGCGTGTCTAACCTGCGGCAAGGGGGAATTGCTGCCAGGTAACTCCCTCAGGGAAACGTGGGAAAGGGAACACAGGGTGTGACTAATCCAAAAACCGAAGCTCCATCAGAAACGGTCACTAATAAATAAATGACAGCTGCCATCTGCCGGGCAGAAGCACACCCGGGCGTGTTTGTAGAAGCTTTTCTGGCCTGTGCCAAGTCACCGGGGAGCCGCCTGGCCCTCATAAGACTTTAATTTTAAAACGTCTTTGTGGCTCCAGTCCCCAACTATGCTGCTGGACAGCAGACGGGCTGTAGTGGGACTGATGCACTCCGATCATGTAAATGGAACAGATGGCCCGTACCATGCGTATGCAGGGAGCGCCCGTGCAGGGATGTGGTAAGCCTACAGGAGTAGGGAAACCCAGCTCTGAGTTTCTAAGTGACGATTTTGCTTGTCTCCCATCTTCTCTGCTTTTCTACTTGTGACATTTCCCTTTTCATCAAGACAAAGATGAGGTTTCCAAAAGGATAGGAAGCTTAGATGGGGAGGCGTTGTTCTGTCCTCGTGCAATGGGCTGCAGACTGCACTCGCTCTTGCGAAAGGCAGAATGTCCTGTGTGCTGGGTCCAGGCGGGCTTGCTTATAGACAGATTCAAAATTTACTTCAGATGCGATGGTCAGTTTTCGTTAAAAGTGAGGTTAATGTATCTTAAGTCCTGGACACCAATAGTCTTGTCCACGTAATCGCAAAAATAGTTTGGGCCTTCTTAACCTTACAAAGTATCATCAAAAATAGTGATTACTTGGGGCGCCTGGGTGGCTTGGTCGGTTAAGCGTCTGACTTCGGCTCAGGTCATGATCTCACGGTCCGTGAGTTCGAGCCTCCCGTTGGGCTCTGTGCTGACAGCTCAGAGCCTGGAGCCTGTTTCAGATTCTGTGTCTCCCTCTCTCTCTGACCCTCCCCCGTTCATGCTCTATCTCTCTCTGTCTCAAAAATAAATAAACGTTAAAAAAAATTTTTTTTTAAATAAAAAAAAAAATAGTGATTACTTTTGGTGATCAACCCATCTGTACAATGTATAAGCTTAAGCCAACTGACTGCTTCATAATCTGAGGTACTGTTTATGAAATAGGCTGATGTCAACACAGGCACCGTCATCTCCTTTTTTCACGAGGAAAGAGATTTCTTTCCACACCGACAGCTTCCTTTATTTTATAACAGTCATGGCCAATCTCCGATGCTAGGGTCTCATATGTCTCCAGAACTTTTTCATAGGTAGGCCCTGTAGCACAGGTAAATAGGGTGAAGATCTTCAGTCGTATTGATGCTATAATTAAAAGTATTGTTGGGGCGCCTGGGTGGCTCAGTCGGTTAAGCGGCCGACTTCGGCTCAGGTCATGATCTTGCGGTCCGTGAGTTCGAGCCCCGCATCGGGCTCTGTGCTGACTGCTCGGAGCCTGGAGCCTGTTTCAGATTCTGTGTCTCCCTCTCTCTCTGACCCTCCCCCTGTTAATGCTCTGTCTCTCTCTGTCTCAAAAATAAATAAATGTTAAAAAAAAATTTTAAAGTATTGTTGGCATTGTCAACGGTGGAGACTGCCCACATGTCCACCGATAGATGAATGGATAAAGAAGATGTGGTATATATCACAATGCAATGGAGTATTACTCGGCCATCAAAAAGAAGGAAATCTTTCCGATTGCAATGATGTGGATGGAGCTAGAGTGCATTATGCTGAGCAAAATAAGTTAATCAGAGAAAGACAAATACCATATGATTTCATTCATATGTGGACCTTAAGAAAGAAAACAGATGAACATATGGGAAGGGGCGGGGGGGAGAGAAGAGAGAGAAACAAACCACACGAGACCCTTAATGGTAGAGAACAAACTGAGGGTTGATGGAGGGAGGTGTCTGGGGGATGGGCTAGATGGGGGATGGGCATTGAGGAGGGCGCTTGTGATGAGTACTGGGCGTTGTATGTAAGTGATGAATCACTGAATTCTACTCCTGAAACCAGTGTTGCACTGTCTGCTAACTAACTGGAATTCAAATAAAATGTGGAGAAATTTAAAAAAAAAAAGTAATGCTGTGCCGGTTATATTATCAATGACCAAATTAGCCATTGTTTAAGGCACTACCATTTTATAAGTAGTAAAGGAAAATAATTAAAGATAAGAACTCTGCCCTAAGGGGGCTGATAATTTACTAGAGAAAATGGGTATGAACAACACGAAAAGTTTGGGAACAATAACAGCATTGCCACAACGTGAGCATCGTCACAGAGCATTGGGTGGTAACGTTGCCCAGTGAGTTAGTGAACCCGAGGGAGGAAGGACAGCATGGACCGCAGGCTGGCACAGACGAGGAAAGCTTGCGAAAGAGGAATGATTCAGGCCAGACTTAGGTAAAATAAATGCACACATGTTTCTGTTTGGGGAGAAGGTATTATTGAAGGTCCTTATCCGTGACGCAAATTTTAAGTACTGTCTTTGGTCTCATCGCTTGCTCTTGCCTTAGAAGTAAAGTCTGCCTAAAACCCCCAAAGTAGCCATGGTTCTTCTATGGTGTTGAAGAGAGGCGAGAATGGTACTGAAACCCAATGCTTTCATTGTAATTTGTTCTTGTTTTATCAGCCCTGCTGTAAGCATTCAATAGCAGAACAAGCGGACCCTCTCCTTAGCCCTCAACAAACTCCCAGTGCAGACACTGAGAGCTAGGAAATGTCCAGGAGGCAGGCAGCAAAAATGAGAGAGAATGAAAGGAAAGAAAAAGTCTGGGCATGCCAAGATCTGGATCATCTGTTTCTAGAGAACCAAACTCTTTATGGACAGAGCAACCAAAAAAAAAAAAAAAAAAAAAAACCACCACAACAACAAAACAAAACAAAAAACCCAAAACCTCTTTATTTTATTTCATGTGCTCTTTAAAAACAAAAGAGGGAAAGGGTTAGGGAAAAAAATGAGAGACCGTAGCAGATCCAATAGAGGGATATTTCAAAGTATCCCTCCGTATCCTAGGAGCCAGGGGCTCCTGCCAGGCAGGCCTCCCGGGCTTACGTGCATTTGCAGGAAGGGAAAGTGGAAAACGGGGGCAGGCCTGGGGAGAGGACGGGTCCACTGAAGCCACCTTGCCTATTTTGCAGAAGCGATCAGCTGGATGTGGGTGACTACATCAAAGCAGTGAATGGGATCAACCTGGCCAAGTTCCGCCATGATGAGATCATCAGCTTGCTGAAGAACGTTGGGGAAAGAGTGGTTCTTGAAGTCGAGTATGAGCTGCCGCCAGTCTGTAAGTAATCACAATTCAGGGGCAGGACAGCTATGCCACCCCTCTGCTTAAAACAATTTGTTCTCCATGTTTTCCCTTTTGGCATCGTTGTCTCATTACAGGAGTGATAGAACACCCATTTCTGGATATTTAGAAATTATTTAAATTGATACACCTATAGCCCACTCCAGAAGAATCAAAAAGAGCTCAGAGAACAATAAAATTATACAGGACTCGTGTTCCATTAAGGTCATCTGTGTATATCACCGTTTGTAAGGTCTGCACGTTAAGTTCGATCCAAGCTCTGCACAGAGGGACTAGGGTTAGGAAAAGCATGTGTAATGTGTTCTGTGTTGATTCTTGTATAGTTATGTTAATTTCTGAAGCATGAAAATTGATTCAAAGCACATTCTTACCAAGTAAAAATAATAGTAATGTAACCAGAGTAGCCAACACATTTCCAGAGCTTACTAAATGTCCGGCTTTATAAGGAACCTGACCTGCATGGATACGCTTCATTCTCACCATAAGGAGTGTCAGCCTAGCAGAGCTGGACTTGGATGTCAAAGAGCCAGGTTCAGATCCCAGCTTCACCTTTAACTGCGTGCCCTTGAGGAAGTTGCTCAAGCTCTCTGTGTCTCAGTTTCCACATCTGGGAAATGGGCGTAATGTTAGTTCCTGCTCGTATAGCTGTTGTGAGGATTAAATGAGTTAGTATTTGTTGGGCAGTTAGAACAGTAGCTGGCACAATAAAAATTTTTGATAAATAATGCATACATTAGCACTATAAGAGAGGCATTATTATCATTAAATTTCTCATTTACAGAGGCTTGAGTGAAGTATCTTCCCCAAATAAATAGGCAGCAGAATCAGTATGTGAAGCCAGGCTCCCTGACTCCAAAGTCCATATGCTTATTCGTTGTGACATATACTGATGCTGTGTGTTACTGCAGGCCTGCATTTAAGCCATACTCTGCTAACACCACGTCTCCTATTATTAAGCTGTCAACGTAGATGCCAGCCTGACAAAGCCCTTTGCTTTTCTATGCCAGTGAGAACTCAGACTGAATATTAATCATTGATAATAAGTCATTTGTTCAGCAATGACTTGTTGAGCATTTGTTACATTGCGGCCGCCGCGTTGTATACCGGTGGAGTTTACATTTAGACAAGGGAAGACGGATAACAAAACAAGACCCCAGTAGATAAGTAAACTGGACAGCATGAATGCTAGGGGTCATGAATGCTAGGAGAAAAAAGAAAGAGCCAGGAGAGGGATTGGGAAGGTGGGGAGAGGTGTGGGATTGCAGTTTGAAATCGGGTGGCTCGGAAAAGCCTCACTGAGGCTGTGTCGGTGACTTGAAGGCAGTGAGAAAGTTGGTCGTGTGGATTTCTGGGGAAAGAGAACTGCAGAGAGAACAGCCAGGGCTAAGATCAAAGGCAGGAATACACTGGGGTTGTTGGAGAGACGTTAAGAAGGGTAATTTGGCAGGAGCAGAGTGAGCGTGAAGAGAAGTAGAAGAGGAGGTCAAAAATGTAACGGATGAGGTATATTTGGAGGCCGTTGGAAGGACCTTAAGTTTGGCCCCGGGTGATAGAGGATGGCATTGTATGAGTTGGGGCAGGAGGCACAGGGTCTAATTCCTGTTTTCAAAGGCTCCCTCAGGCTGTTGTGTTGAGAACAGACTGCGGTGGCTAGGGTGGAAGCTGGGAGACCAGCTGGGGGGCTGTTGTCGTGATCCAGGTGAGAGACGGTGGTGAGGATGGCGAAAAGCAGTTACCGTCTTGATCTATTTGAGGGTAGAGCCATCAGGACCTCCTGACAGATCGGATGTGGGTTGTACAGAAATAGAGGAGTCAAAGACCCCCTGAGATTTTGGGCCTGAGCAACCAGACGGGCAGGGTTGCCATTCATGGGGTTGGGCAAGAATGTGGGCAGGGCTCATTTGCGAGGGGGCCATCAGAAGACGTTCATTGTTTGAAATGCTACAGTGGACGTGTCTCTTTGATGTGCAGAGAAGAAATGTCAAGAAAAGCACTAGAGATGGGGTTAGGAGTTTGGGAGAAAGATCTGGGCTGGAAACGTACATTTAGAGTAATGGGAATATAGAGGGTGTTTGAAGCTTTGGGACCAAACGTGAGCACTCAGGGAGTGAGCGTATATGACCAGTCGTGAGTTCTTATTCCGAACATAAAATCCAACACCAAAAATATAATGGTGTTTTTATAACAAAATCAATTGAGGTCTGTGTTCAAAAACCTCCCTGTAACGTTTTTCATTTTCAGCAAGAGTAGACAGTAAAATCGAGCGCTGAGAGCTTGGACTGTGTCACTAGTTAAATATCAGTTTCTCCCCCTGTCCAGCTGTGTGACCTTGGGCATGTTATTTAAGTTCTCTGAGCCTTAGGTTTTTCATCTGTAAAATGGCTATAATAGTGTAGAATTTTTGTCAGAATTCAAGGCTATAATCATGTGAAATAGTTGGATCATTGTCATGTACTCAGTAAGATATAGTGCCTGTTAGTCATTATTACATTATTATTATTCCACTGAAAGTACTGTGCTTTCTTTTACTTTAAAGGAGTCCATTTGTTTTGAAATCACTATCTCAAAGGATTGCCAAGGAGTTAAGAGAATCCAGATATCTAGAGCTAATGCTCTTGGATTAACCATTTTGATTCCACTGGGGAAATAAATATCAACAAAACACACCCTCTTTCTAAAACAAGCTCTTAGTACAGCTTTCCAGGGGTAAGGCCAGTAGTGGAGATTTGCCAAATTATGTGTGAACTACACAGCAAGGAGTTTGAGAAGCTTTGAAGGAGGTTATGCAGATCCAGGAAGAAGAGGAACATTTTGGGCAGAGGGGAGAGTAAGGAAGGAAGAACTTAGCCCAGTGCACAGGTTTGAACCACAAACGGACTATTGTTGTTGAGGCACAAAGGGAAAGAGAGGACCTGGAGGGAGATAAGGCCAGTGAGGTGGACAGGAACAAAATGATGGAAGCCACACTGGTGGAGCCTGGATAAATCAGGTGGGCAACAAGAAGCCTTTAAAGGCTTTTAAAGCCAACGAACATCATCAACAGATTTGAGTTTTTAGAGTTCTCATTTTAGGAAGCCAAATGGAGAATAGATAAGAGGCTATCAGCCGCCTGAAGGCTGTTACAGTTTTCCAAAAGAGAGGTGACATCCTGAACAAATATAGCATTAGTAAGGTTAAAGAGTAGAGTGGATATCAGACATATACAGGAGTTAAAACCTATCATGACTTGGTGATTATACCACCTTTTCCTTCCTGGTGCATTAAAGCTGATGAGGAAGAGGAAAAATATTTTTTAAAACAAAAGTGTGAATTCGATGGTAGAAATCAGATAGAAGAGATCTATTCTCCAAGGATTATCTCTGTCTCTATTATGTTTGGATAAATTAATAAGATCTTTGAGTTCAGGGAGGTTGAAGGGATTAATAAACATCCCCTTCACTGAGCTCAGACTGCTAGAGCTGGACCAAGCCGCTGCAGTGAGGCCCTAGGGAGAGAGCAGATTGCTGAAAAATAAGCTGCCCAAGGCCAAGGCCGAGACAGGTAACTCTCAAGAATCACATAATTTGAGGCTCAGCCACCCCCAGAGTCCAGAAAGAAGTGGAGGAAGGATATTTGTTGCATGTCTGTGTGTATGTGATCTGATAGAGAAGGAATGGAATTCTGACCTTGCTCAAACCACTTACCTTTTGTAAGACTTAGATTCTTTATGAAAATGGAGTGGTTGATCTACATGAGCTCTAAAGTTCTTTCTGACTTTAGAATTACATTGTAGTTTTGAGACTGTATTTAGAGAGAATATTTCCAAACTGTATCTTAGATATTTATGTATTCAAAGTTGGTCTATGGCTACCTGGGTGGCTCAGTTAGTTGAGTGTCCAGCTCTTGGTTTTGGCTCAGGTCATGATCCCGGGGTCATGGGATCGAGCCCCATGTCAAGCTCTGCACTGAGCGTGGAGTCTGCTGGGGATTCTCTCTCTCTGTCTCTCTCCCCTGCGTGCTCTCTCTCTAAAATTAAAAATTAAAAGTTGGTCTAGAGCAATGCCTTCATGTTTTGTGGTGACATAATCCCTAAAGAATTTTGAAACCATAATCCTCATTTATTTTTTAGTAAGCCACCTAACATTCTTTATTATAAGCTTAAATCATTGGAAAGGGTATAATTTCTGGCATGCTGTTCATTTTATATACCTTTAAGTGAAGTTTCCATTCAGACCTTAGAGCTACGTATTTGCCTCATTTATTTTATGGAAAATGTCTGCTACAGAATCTGATTGGCAAAGGCAATCCTCACTGTTAAACCATCAGCTAAATCAGATTAGCTTTCTATCAGACGGAGTTCTTTAATTCAAAAAGATGTGTTAAAGTGTGTCCCTGTGATTGTCTCTTACTTCTCAATTCCAATTCTAAGAGAGATAGACAGGTGACAGATGATGATGATGATGATGATGATGATGATGGCAATGGGAGGCGGGGGGGAGCAGTCTCAGGTCTCCTCCACATATTTCCTTCCAGGATTCAGTCTGAAGGAGCAGAAGCCACCCAGAGAAAGCTCTTCCTGTGGCCATAGCAGAGGAAAAGCAGGATAGTCCCAACTACCCGAGCACATTTCCAACCAAGTGCTTATTATATCTCTTAACATCCCATTGGCCAAAGCGAGTCACATGGAGAAGCCCGACATATTGAGGAGGGAAAGTATACAACCCTTATCATGCTATTGAGGTAGGAGTTGAGGAGTCAGGGAAATAGTATATAATGTAGAAAAATCTAATCTGCCATAGTAAAATAATATGGATAGCAGTACATGCATATTCCCATAGAGAAACAAGGGACAGCAGCACCACTAAAATACTGAGGAGAAGTATTTTTGCATTGCAATATTCATTTCAACTTAACCCTTCTGTGTACTGCATTTGATTCTCTGGGGAAGCTCCTTATGTGGATCCATTATGTCCACATACACAAATGTGAAGTAATGAATAAAATGCACATGGCAATAGCAGGGGTCCTGCTATTGGATATGAAAACCCAGTCACCAAGATCCAGTCATGCAAATGAAAATTATGAAGACCAAATCTATTTCATTAAGTATCAAAATGTAGTTAACATTCACATTTATTTTTGTGAAGGATAAACAGCAAGAGTGTGGATAATCCAAAGCTGTAGATAATCCTAAAAGTCTTTCTATTGACTCTAGATTGGAATGTAGGAGTTTGTGGTCCACAAGATTGAGCTCAAGCAAAATTCAAACTACGGTGAACTATGGTGCCTTTTTTAAAAAATTTTTTTGAGGTTTATTTATTTATTTTGATTGAGAGAGAGAGAGAGAGAGAGAGAGAGCAGAAGAGGGGCACAGAGAAAGGGAGACGAGAATCCCAAACAGGCATCACGCTGTCAGCACAGGGCCCGATGTGGGGCTCAGATTCACCAACGGTAAGATCCATGACCTGAGCTGAAGTCGGACACTTAACCGACTGAGCCACCAAACTACAGTGCCTTTCATTCCCAGAACAGACACCCGGCCAACAAGGACAGGTGGCCCCGAATTAGAATTTGGTTGTATAGAATTAAAAGTTGATTTAATGTTTAAATGAAACAGTATTTGTAAACCACTTTGCAGATTTCCTGGCACACAGTGGACGCTCATTAATTCTTTCTCCCTGTATCTTTTCCTTTCCTTTCTATTTGTTTCATTAGAACAAAAAGATCGTGTTCTCAACCAATTACCTCAAGTGGCTTGTTTGTCATGAAAATAAGAAAACGTTTGATTTGAACTCAGTTTCTTTCATTTAATTAAAACTGTACCTCAACACTTTCAGCTATTTGTGTACTGTTCCTAGCTGATTAAAATGAACTGAAATTCCCTTGCTAGCAAGAATATGACATTTAATTAAATCAGCAGTATACCAAAACATTTGTTCAGCTGTAGGGTTATGTTGTTTTTCAGCAGATCCAAGTTCGTGACGTACTTTATATCCCAGCCAGATATGCGCAGTTTTGTGAATTTATCTGTGTGCTTTTCATAATCATGTCTATTCCTTTGAGGATTCAGAATTTCTGATAATTAAAAATAATTGTAATCAATGCTACATTAAAATTACTTCCTATTTCTGTAAATGGCAAGAAATGTTCTTTTAATAGATGCAATTAAATTCTATCTTTAGAATCTATACCTATATTCCATCATATATTTCTTATTGATAAATGTTTCATGCAATAAAGTTTTCAAAATCTAATCGCAATGTTAAAAATATGCCATTGATAAGGACCACAGCATTAAGTAATTAGATATCATTGTACAAATTCACTTAAGGATCTAAGACCATCAGATTCTATACTTGCAAATTCTTTTCTCTCTCTGAATAAAAACATCCCTGTATCCATAATGATGAAATATTAATTTGTGGAAATTTGGTTGCTGTTGTTTTTTAATTCAGCAATAGTGTACTATCTAAGCAGAATTACCCACCACTTGCCTGGAAACAGTCTCACAGAAGAGTTTAGTTACTATACCTTCATACAACCTACACCCTGTATTATACACGTATACTGTATGTGATATTAATTAGAGATATCAACTTGGCCATGCAGTTTTATTTTGTGAAGTAAGAGCAGTAAGCAGGCAAACATAACATAAGCATGATAGTATCAAATGAAGTCAAGTAAATATTTTATTAGACAGCAGTAGCATTTTGAATGTACAGAAATATTTTTGCCATCCAGGTTTGATTTGGGTTGCTGATGTCTTTGTTAGTTGCTGTGCATCGTGTCAGAAAATCTGTCTTCATCGCCTAATCTATTAGTGGTAATTTGAGAGTAATACTTTTTCTTCCTGCATTTCCTCCAAAAATAAATGTAAATGCATTAATTATTTCAAGGTTTACAAAAATCATATTGCTTTTGCATTTCACAAAGGGAAAATAATTCTCTTGATTACATGAAGAGTGTCTCTCCTGGTATATAGAGTTCTAACGATGTGAATATTACACTCTAGCTAGAAGCTGGCTACATAAGAAGAAAGGAAGTGCCTATGATTTTGATTCCACTCGGGTCTAAGCCTAAGTCCCTAATGCAGACAACTATTTTATGGTATTTGTATGTATTTTTTTTAACATTTTCTTTGAAAAGAAGTTATCACCCTTGTATTTTTCATAACAAGAATTATTTGCAAGGGGGATCTGTAGTGTTTTATGCCACATTAAAAAAAACTGGAAATGTTGTTATGATTTAATATATTTCTCTCTCTTTCCTGCATTCAGCTGTTCAAGGATCGAGTGTTATTTTCCGAACGGTGGAGGTCACATTACATAAAGAAGGCAATACCTTTGGTTTTGTAATCCGAGGTAGGTGGTGGCTAGAAAACATGAACCATCAGATATTCTTAGAGAATTTGTCAATGAAATATTGGGAGTGAACTAGAAAGTCATCCTGAAAACAACAGCAACAACAGATGTTCCCAATGCATAAAGTCCCCTTATAATATTTGCACCCATTCTTTTAAAAAAATAAAGCAATGAGTAGGAACCAGAGTGGAATCCAAATGACTTAGATCTGCTTTCAGTCCATACAGAGCAAGAAGTCACTGTTTGTAAACCTTGTCAATTCATTCATCCTGCTGATTTGCCACTTTTCTACGTGTCTTTTGCTTTCCCTTTATACTTTTCTGTATCTCTGAGTCAAAAATGTTGATGAATATGGCTTGGTTTGACTTAATACACTAGGATTAAACAACTTTGTTTAAATTATTTTCTCCTGAAATACATTTTGTTATTGTAGCTTTCTAAAAATGGATTGAAGATAATCTGATCCCTTGGGAACCTATGTGCATCAGCTTAACTTATTTTATTATGGGATGACATTAATCATAAAGATTTCAGGTGACTCCAACTTGGCTATAAAACCATGAATTCTGAGCTGTAATTCTGACTTTTAATATTTTATTTTTCATATTAGCAGTTTCACCCCTCAAAGACTATACATAAACAACTCATAATTCTGCGTATGACAGTAAAGTTCAATAGGGAACTATGTATGCATCAGAAATGTTTTTAACATTTCACATTTCGTGATTTTTTTTTGCTTTTACCTATTATATTCTATACTTCACCAGGGTCTAAAATTTATCCAAATTATTAAAACATTAATTAAAATTAACTAAGCATCTTGGGGCGCCTAGGTGGCTTAGTCGGTTAAGTGTCCAACTTCAGCTCAGGTCATGATCTTGTGGTTCATGAGTTCGAGCCCTGCATTGGACTCTGTGCTGATAGCCCAGAGCCTGGAGCCTGCCTTGGATTCTATGTCTCCCTCTCTGCCCTCCCCAGCTCATGCTCTGTCTATCTGTCTGTCTGTCTCTCTCTCTCAAAAATAAACATTAAAAAATTTTTTTAATTAACTAAACACCTTAATAAATGCACATGCATCAAGGAATAAAAGAAATACATTCATTTATACAGATTTGTCTTAAATGACTAAGCCTTAGATTCCATTCTGTACCAATCATTTAGCAAATCAATCAGTCAGGTATTTATTAAGGACAGGTCAACATGTCAGCATAGGGCCAAGTATTAGAGAGTCATAGGACAGGACCCTATCTGCAGGGAATTATAGTCCAGTGAATTTAAGACAAAGTGCCTGAGTGAGCGGTAGAGAAAATGGAAAACGAGGAATTCACTGAGTGGTTTAGACCAGCAATTATTACCCTTTTCTGACCAGCTCCTTTTTTTTAGGTGGTGCAAACAGGATCATTTTACTTTCATCATTTACCTTAACCATTCCCAAATTTCTGTGTAAAAGAACTAGATGAATATAGTAAAAAGTCAATATACAAGTAATTTTGGCTCAGAGGGTGGTATATACAAATCCGTTTTTGCAGTGTAGTATGATAGAGAGGCACTCTTGAATCACATGCATACAAGCCTAATTACTGAAAAGCTGCAGTAAAAAATACTGCTGGGTGCAAATATTCATTACTAGTTGTTGTGTGGTTAATCAATAGTAAATCAAATTGCTAATGAAAGAACTAAAACAACAGTAATTTATCATTAGGAACAGAAAAAAACGGAAGCATTTGAAATCTACAACCACCACAAGACAGCTGATGATATAATGTTAGCAAAATGCTTATCTTGCCATTTGCAGGAATTCCAAATATCTGTATGTGCATGAGTAATAAGAATTTTATAATATGAGCCTAGGATACTATCTGGTACATCGTAGGCCCTTAACAAATAAATGAATAAGTAATTGAATGTTGCCTAGATTTGTGCAGACATCAGACTTCTTAGTGCTATAGTGATTTTAGTTTAGGGGCACCATATTTTGGTCGGCTTTAAAAACTCACTTAGTATATTAGTTGAACGTAAAAGTTTGTGAAATTTTGCGCAATTTCTCATAAGAATCACATAAAGAACTTAATGTTTAGATTAGTTTGAGGCCTATCTGAAGGCTCTTCCTTGCTCAAAAGGTGACACCCACCCATTGCTTCAGAATCTTGATTAGTCACAAAAAGAGTTGCAGAATGAGAAAATACTGTGGGCAAGTGTTATCATGGCCAAGAAGACATTATGGCATAGATGGAATTTGAGCTCAACTTATTTTGGTGAGAACACCAGGACTTTCAGGAAGAAGGAGGGCAATATTACAGATGGGGCATATTCATTTAGTACTGGTGAATTTCTTCTTAACCAATTAGAATGGGTCGTAGAACAATAATACAGGCTTTTACCTGATGAATGGAATTGCATTTCCAGTGCTACGTGTCATAGGTTCTAGCACCTTGACTCGCCGAACAGTAGAACCTGGCACCTTTAGAATGAAAACTGATGTTCTGGCCTAAATCTTGCCAGAGTTAAATTTCAGTTAGTTCCCTCGCCGCCAAGCTAAGGCAAACTGCTTGGGACAATAGGGAAAGCACTCTGCCACTAAGTTCTTTTTCACTTTGGGCAAGGAAAATTTACCTATCGATCATTCTCAACTCTAAAATTATAGATAGGTCTACTCATCTGCTAGATAGAGCCCAATGTTCAGATTTGGTCTGCGTTGTGTCTCTGGCATTGATACTTTTAAAAAGCATTCCAGGGGACTGATGCCAACAGGCAGCCAGGATTGAGAAATACCACTGGGCTCTGTGTGTCTCAGTTGCTTTGCAGTTCCAAACTTGTAAAATGTAAGTGAATCGCAAGCTACATCTGGTTCATTATTTCAAATAATGGTAAAATGTCACATATCGAGAAATTCAGAGCCATCTCACACTTTGCCATGCATTCACTGTTACAGATTTAAATGTGGACCTCCAAATCAAAATTATGGAAGCTTGTATGGCCGTCAGCCCCCATCCTTTTCTAAATCAATATCCCTTCAGGAGAAAACAAACCTACCTTTTTACGATCCCCTTGTAAAAGAGAAATTACATAGTAGTATTTATATAAATATGGGTAAGCATGTGCTGTAATTTATTGTCATGGTTTCATTTTAAAATCCTTTTCCAAGGAAGTTGTGAATTTCCTATTGTAAACAAGGAGGAATTTCAAAAGAAACCATCAAACTGAGTGGAAGAGTGAGGTACTGAAAGGGAGCTTTTATCAATCAGCCAGACTGAATAAATCATTGGTAATAGAAGTAAGCAGAAAGGAAGCATTTGCCTTCATCGGGAGCAGTGAATGCCTTTTGATTTGTCTTTTAGGTTGGATTCTTTAAGTTGACCTCTCTACCTGTTCCAAGTTTGGGAAATGCCAGTCTGTTCTACCAGGAAGGCGTTAGGGAAGGAACATCTGACGATAACATTCGTATTTATCAGATACTGGCAGGTATCTGGTGGGTAGCCAAGATGGTGAGGTATACGGAAATCAGGTCAGATGCAGAATAGTTAAGAAAGTGGAAATGTCCAGCCTAAAGAAGATGAGACTTAGCAGGTGTATAATCACTGTTTTCAACTTTCAGAAAAAGTTTCTTGTAGTAGAAAGCATACATTTTTGTTTCACTGCTCCAAATAATAGAATAAGAACAAGTAGGTGAAAATTGAAGGAAGTTAGATATCAGATGAATAATTAGGAAGAAGCTTCTAACACCCCTACACGTCCAAATGTGAAATGGGCTGCCTCAAACCTAATTAGTAGGCCATCTTGTGGGTCTCAAGAAAAGACTGGGGGAGCACAGACTATGGACGTTCTACAAAAGGGTCCTGGATTTAGAAGAGAGTTTATAATAAATTACCTTCCATCTAAAAGCTTTTATGTTTCCAAGAATTCTTGAGCAGAAGTTTTCCGTATATGGAAATAAAATCTCCATTTAAGCATTGCAGTTGTCTTGAAATTATCTGTCCGTTTTTTGAACACCCCAACTTTAATGGAACCCATCTCAGCCACTTGAAGTTTTTTCTTTCTTGTTTTATATACTTACGTATTTTCCCCCCTCTCCAGTTTTTGCTTCCTTTATGCCAGGTTGTAGACCTATTCACCTGTATTATAGCCCAGCTGGCTATTGTCATAATCAGGCTAGTACTTGTTAAGTAGTTTATGTTCTTTTTTTTTTTAATTTTTTTTAATGTTTATTTATTTTTGAGACAGAGAGAGACAGAGCATGAACGGGGGAGGGTCAGAGAGAGAGGGAGACACAGAGTCTGAAGCAGGCTCCAGGCTCTGAGCTGTCAGCACAGAGCCCTACATGGGGCTCGAACTCACGGACCGTGAGCTCATGACCTGAGCTGAAGTCGGACGCTTAACCGACTGAGCCACCCAGGCGCCCCAGTAGTTTATGTTCTTACGACACTGGGTGTTAAATATTTTATATATCGCCCCTGAATACAGCCATGTATTTATTGAGAGGTGGAGACATCATGACTTCAAAAACATATTCTATATAAAATGAATAAGATTTTTGGAAAAATTTTACATGTTTTCCTCCATACATCAACAAAATGTACTTTAGTTTCTCAGCTGCCATTTTGTGAGTGAATTTTTTTTTTTTTTTATTTTTTTTAATGAAAGCACTTATAAGCTGTATTTCTTTTGTTTGCCAGGAGGGGCACATGACGATAGAAATAAATCTCGTCCAGTTGTAATAACGTGTGTTCGTCCCGGAGGACCTGCTGACAGGTAAACTTCCTCTGTCTGTGTCACTATCCAAACAGATTCAACAAAGCTGGGGACTTTGGCATAGAGTTGAGGAATTAGAAATTTCATAGTGAAAGATAGATATTAAGCAAACGTGTTGGAATGTGAATACTGAAATTGTTGGGCTGCCAAATCAGAAGAAAGAAGGTTTGACTCCAGGCTCAACACTCACTACCCTATGTGTTTGGCAAGTGACTTACCAGTTCTAAGCTCAGTTTCCTCCACTGTGAAATGTCGGTAATAATACCTACCTGACAAGGTCTTCAGTTTTATCAGAGACTGGCTGGGGCCTTGCAGGGGACCTTTCATGCAGTAGATACTTAATAAAAGGTAGCTGGCTTTTTAAAGGCACGTACTTTAAACACATCGTCTCCCATTGCTAACCTCCTCCCCTGGAAAGATAGGTGGTGATGTTCTGACTGTTACTATTAATCAACATCCTTCTGGTTATTATTATCTGTTGATGATGATTATGTATGTGAGAATGGAAGTGATTTCAATAAAAGGGAAGGAGCGTTGTCAGTACCTAGAGCTATCTCTTCGGGACTAATTTGAGTATCTGAAGAGGCAGCTCCTTCATCTCTTATATCACAAATATTAGAGGAGGTCGTACGTAAACGCACAACTTAGCTGTCTCAGGAGATGCTTGTCTTTGTATTAATTTCCCATCGCAAACGTCAATTCCATAAAGGCAGGGGACCACAACTCCGGCCATTCTCTGTGGTTGAAGGGTGGGAGAAAAATGCCCTGGTTACCCCTGACTCTGCACTATGTTTCAAACCAGGATATAATGTTTAAACCTTTTCTTATGCAATAGAAATAGTAATAATAAATACAGTTGATTGAGCACCGAGCCATGTGCTAGGAAATGTACTATGTGTTTAGCAGACACTATTTTATTTGTCCTCACAACTGCCTACTAAGTACTTTTTAGCCACACTTACAGTGATAAAACTGAGGCCCCGTGTGGGTACATGACTTACCAGCTAGTACACGGAAGAGCCAGGCTAGGAATTCAGGTTCATTCTCCTTCAAAATCCATACTGTTAGCTCACTTTTCTAAAAAGTTTGTGTTTAATATAAAATAAGAGAATATGAAGATACTGATTTCTCACCTGCACCATAGTATGTTTGCCTTTGCAGAGGACAACACAAAGTCAGAATTTGCACAGAAATCTTGCCTTTTTTCCCCTCTCCTGCTTCTCTTGTGAATTATTCTTCCTGCAGTAAATGAGAATATTTCCTTATTAACATTTACCTTGGGGTTAACAAAAATGTCAGAAGCAAGCTACTAGTTTCTGAGCAACATATTATCAAATTAACTTAGGATGAAATGGAATCTAAAAGTTTAAGATAAAAATTTAGAGTCAAAGTTCTTAGAGAATTATCTAGGCGAAGGATATTTAAGAGATCACTCTTATCCTTTCCAAATCCTCAACTTGTAATCCGCCCACCCCAGTTTGATTTCTCGTATCATGACCCTCCCTGAGGCAGGAGGGTTATAATCTGGAAGCCTCCTGGCTATATTTTAGTGGAGTCTCCAATGTCCTCAGGCATCTTCTTCCAGTGCCTTGAGTGTCTATGGTCACAGCAGAAAGAATAGTATTTCCCTGTCTCTTCCAAGGAATATGAGACTGAATCAATTTAATGATTGCCAAAATGGCCTTATAAATCAATAGGGAAATTTCTAGACTAGGGAAATTTTTCACCAGTGCTCCCAGTCCTGCTTGGGTTCACTGATAATAAATGGAATGGAATCAGCAGGCTTTTCTGCTCACCTGGCTTTGGAAAAAATAGGTAAATGCTATTTTCTGGGCTCTAATAAATCAATTTTAGGTATTTAGACAAGAACCTAGAAAAGGGAAAATGTGCCTTTAGTATTTTTGCACCCCAAGAATTAACTGGGGGTAACTTGGTGATCGACTATTGGGCAGTTATTTCCTTATTACTGACTTGCATATTGCAGCAATTTTCTGTTCAGAGCCACCTCTTTAGTCCCTTACTATCACACTTGATGCGTAAGACGAAGCGCAAATAGGATGGATGGGGGAAGGTGTGAAATACCTGCTTTGGCTGAGCGACTCTTTTTTTTTTTTTTTTTTTTAATTTTTTTTTTTTTTAACGTTTTTTATTTTTGAGACAGAGAGAGACAGAGCATGAACGGGGGAGGGTCAGAGAGAGAGGGAGACACAGAATGCGAAACAGGCTCCAGGCTCTGAGCCATCAGCACAGAGCCCGACGCGGGGCTTGAACTCACGAACCGTGAGATCATGACCCGAGCCGAAGTCGGACGCTCAACCGACTGAGCCACCCAGGTGCCCCTTGGCTGAGCGACTCTTAATGCTAACCCCATTATGTTACATTAATGAAGACTGTTTCTGTGTTCTCCCTTCAGAGAGGGCACCATCAAACCTGGCGACAGGTTGCTCAGTGTGGATGGAATTCGGCTTCTTGGAACCACGCATGCCGAAGCCATGAGTATTCTTAAACAGTGTGGACAAGAAGCAACGCTGCTGATAGAATATGACGTCTCAGTGATGGGTATGTCGGAGTCCTGAGGTTGTGCTCACTAAGCTCTGGGTCATGTCATTGTGCATCCCTGATAAACCACTCTGGGTTAAGAATGAACTGTGCTGTCCTCCTGCGGCAGACAGAATTTCATCAATACTCCATCATTACTCTGTTGGGTTCAGGAAGAGGTGAGTGGTGCTTTTCAGCGATTTAGAGTTCTTGTGTCAATAGCTTCTATAATAAGGTCTCATTCCATCAGAACGTTTCACCTGGCAGTCAGTTCTATGTGGATTATACTTTGGCAGCAAAGTATTTTCCCCTCCAAATCGCAAGAATAGTATTATTAACTAAAGGGCTGGTACTTTTTCTTTTACTACACGGAGACTGAGAAAAATAGGAGATTTCTTTCCTTCTTGTAACTTCACAGCATGAGGCCAGCGAATCAGAATGAATGGAAATGACCAATCATTGTATCCTAAGATTTAGGAATAAAGAGAGGAAGGGGACCATATAGTATCAGTGGTTAAAATGAGAAGTTGAGGGGCGCCTGGGTGGCTCAGTCGGTTGAGCGTCCGACTTCGGCTCAGGTCATGATCTCGCGGTCTGTGAGTTCGAGCCCCGTGTCAGGCTCTGAGCTGACAGCTCAGAGCCTGGAGCCTGCTTCCGATTCTGTGTCTCCCTCTCTCTCTGACCCTCCCCCCGTTCATGCTGTGTCTCTCTCTGTCTCAAAAATAAATAAAAACGTTAAAAAAAATTTTTTTTTTAAAATAAAACGAGAAGTTGAGTACAGTATCCTTTTTTTTTTTCTTTTAATGTAGTTGACCCACGATGTTACATTTGTTTCAGGTGTACAACATAGTGATTCGACAAGTGTGTGTGTGTTGCCATGTTCACCACAAGTATAACTACCATCTGTCACCATGCAACACCATTACAATACCTTTGACTGTATTCCCTTTGCTGTACCTTTCATTTCCATGATTTACTCATTCCATAACGGGAAACCTGTGTCTCCCACTCCCTTTCACCCATTTTGCCCGTTCCCCCACGCTTTTCCCCTGTGGCAGCCATCAGTTTGTTCCCTGTGTTTAAACGTCTGAGTCTGCTTTTTGTTTGTTTATTCACTTATTTGGATTTTTTCCAGTTCCACATATGAGTGAAATCGTATGGTAGTCGTCTTTCTCAGTCTGATTTATTTCACTTAGCATAATACCCTCTAGGTCCATCCATTTTGTCTGAAATGGCACTATCTTGTCCTTTTCTATGGCTGCATAATATGTGTATACATCACATCTTCCTTATCTATTCATCTATCAGTGGACACTTCGGTTGCTTCCATATCTTACCTATTATAAATAATGCTGCGATAAACATAAGGTGCATATATCTTTTTGAGTCAGTGTTTTGGTTTTCTTTGGGTAAATACCCAGTGGTGGAATTATTGGACCATATGGTATTTGCTATTTTTAATTTTTTGAAGAAACTCCATACTGAAGCACCAATTCACATCCCTACCAACAGTGCACGAGGGTTCCTTTTCTTCCACATCCTCACCAACACTTGTTATTTTTTGTCTTTTTTTAAAAATATTTATTTATTTTTGAGAGACACAGAGACAGAATGCGAGTGTGTTAGGGGCAGAGAGAGAGGGAGACACAGAATCTGAAGCAGGCTCCGGGCTCTGAGCTGTCAGCATAGAGCCTGACACGGGGCTCGAACTCACAAGCTGTGAGATCATGACCTGAGCTGAAGTCGGACGTTCAACTGATTGAGCCACCCAGGCTCCCCATTTCTTGTCTTTTTAATTTTTTTTTAGCCATTCTGGAAGGTATAAGGTGATACCTCATTGTGGTTTTGATTTGCATTTCCTTGGTGTTTAGTGGTGTCCAGAATCTTTTCATATCTCTGTTTGCCATTTGAATATCTTCTGTAGGAAAATGTCTGTTTAATTCTTCTGCCCATTTTTAATTGGATTATTTGTTTTTTTGGTGTTGAGTTATAGAAGTTCTTCCTTTATATATTTGGGATATTAAACCTTTATCAGACATATCATCTGCAAATCCTCTTACATTTAATAGGTAACCTTTTTGTTTTGTTGATGGTTTCTTTTGCTGTGCAAATGCTTTTTATTTTGACATAGTCCCAATAGTTTATTTCTGCTTTGTTTCCCTTGCCTTAGGAGACATATCTAGCAAAACGTGGTGTAGTATTCTTTCTTCCAATAATGATTACAATAGAAATTAATTATATTTCTGCCCTTACAACTATGGTGAAACTTGGAAGGTATCCTCATCTGGCTTTTAAATGTTAAGAGAGAGCCCAGTTTTGTGTAATGTTGACAAAGGCAGAAAAATTATGAAATAATGAATTGGAACTTGAAATTGAAACTAAATCATGTTATATACACTTCTTAACAATTGTCAGACATGATTATTTGACCTGATTTTACCAGTAAGTTTTGTGCTGGTGAAATGTAGCAGAGAAAAGAGGCTTACTCTATTAACTGCAAACTCCTTTCTCCTTTATTTCCCACCCTGTGTGATTCATGTAGAACAGTGTTGCTTAAAAAATATTAATATGTCTATTGGCCTGAAATGTTTTAAAAGGTATGAGGTTTCTAAAAAAAATTTTAAGTATGAGATTTAAGGAGTTCTTAGCGGAATAAGCAGTACGGTATGCTCTTGACATGGAAAGTTCGAAAATGAATGAACTTCCCACCCTCCTCTACCCTTCTCTTGTATTCTCTCCCACCCTCTTTTCTTTTTCTTTCTCTTTGGTTATATAGGTTTTAAGTTAGATTTGGAGTTAGGTGATTTGGGTCCTGTTCTCACTCTACTGATTTCTAGCTATTAAGGTGGACCATGTCTCTTATTTCCCTGTGCCTTAGTTACCTCATTTGTCAAATGGGGACTTGCTTACTGTTTCTCAACTTTTTCTCTCTCACTCTGTTCCTCACTGTCTGTCTTCCATTCTTCCTCCTTTCCCTTCCAGCCACCCAATTCTTTGATATTCTGCTCTCCATTTCTCGCTATGAGTACTACTCTATTCTAACTGTGTCCTACTCAGCTTTTTTTCTAGTATTCCCTATAGCCATCCTCCTTTTTCTCTGTTTGTGTGTCTTGCTTTTTTCCATTCCTGTTTTCCTAATTTGGGTTAAGATAGGATTAGGTACCATAAGCTCAAATAATTTTTTTTTATTTTTTTAACATTTATTTATTTTTGAGAGAGACAGAGACAGAGTGTGAGCGGGGAAGGAGCAGAGAGAGAGGGAGACACAGAATCCAAAGCAGGCTCCAGGCTGTGAGCTGTCAGCACAGAGCCCAACGCGGGGCTTGAATTCACGAGTCATGAGATCATGACCTGAGCTGAAGTCGGACACCCAACCGACGGAGCCACCCAGGCACCCCATATAAGCTCAAATAATTGATGATGACAATTGGAGGAGAGAGAAGTACAAATGGTGTCCTAGAATATGAGATACTTTCAATTAGAATTATTCATCAAATATGAACTGATACTTTCTATAGCAAAAAACACATTTTCCTTTTTTCTTGTAATACTTTTTCTTTTGCAACTTTTGGAGCTCTTCTTTCTCAACAGGAATAAAATGAGCTCTTATGCAACACAGCCTGGGAAAATGATGAGCAATAATAGCTCAACCGTATACAAGGACAGCATCAAGTACAAATAGCAGAAACCCAATGTAGACTAGCTTCAAGAGGGAATATGTTAGCCTACAAAAGCTTGGACTCCAAGGTGTAGCCTGGCTTCAAACATAAGTTCAGTAATGTCATAGACATTCTGTCTCTCCGATCTTCTTGCCTAGGAAAGCCGCTCCTTATGTTATGACAAGATGGCCCCAGCAGCCACACGCCTACATCATCTTGAGAGTTTATGATACCAGAGGAAGAAATGAGAATGGATCTCCTGTAAAAGACTCTCAGTGACTTAGCTTGGAGCAAATGCTGACCATTACCCTAATCACTGTGTCCGGGGATATAATGCACTCTTTGCTCCTTTGGCAGGAGAGGCAGAGTGTATGTTGAACAGCCCCAGCAGAATGAAACAGAGAAATGGCACTTCCCCAAAGCAGATGGTGTTGAGTTGATGAAAGCAATAGATGCCCTTTTGAGAACATATTTTGATGTTAAATATTACATTCCCACTCGCAGGAGTTATATTCCCTCTAATCTGAGAGTTTTCCTTGCTTCACATCCTCACCAGCACTTGGTATTCCCAGTCTGGTTCATGCTAACTATTCTGATGGTTGTTAAGTGATATCCCATCTTAAGCTTAATGTATATTGTCTCCATGAATAACCACGTGGGACACCTTTTCATTTCCCAGCAGGACATACTTGCTGCATTGACTTTACATTTAAGACTTTTATTTATCTATATACTATTGAAACTACGACACATTATATCTTAGAAGTATGTATACATCTGTAATCATAGATATAAATATTGATTTTAATTACTTATATACCCTTAAAAGTACACAAATTATTTCTTAGGAAGTATATCTGTGTGTGTGTGTGTGTGTGTGCGCATGTGTACACATCCAACTATAAATCTCAACCCTGGAATCAGATGTATTTTTCAGTAAGTCTCAAAATATAAATGTCAGCAAAGTCAGCAGTCTATTTAGGAAAGCTGTTGACACTATAGATTTTATTAATTAAAGTTGAATTTAATCTATGTTAAAATTTTAAGGAAAATGTATTGAGATAAGGAAGACTGTAAGAGGAATAGGTTTAGGGGGAAATTAAGAGCTCAGTTTGGGGTATGTTATGTTTGAGATGTCTCTCTACCATTCAAGTGACATGTGACATACCCACCTGTGTACAGTTGGGTATTTAAGCCTGGATTTCACTGCAGAAGTGAGGGCAGGTGATGTAAATTTTTAACTCAACAGCACAAAGATGGATCTTAAAACCATGAGGCACCTGAGGGGGGTGAGACAGAGGACTGAGCTCTGGGGCTCTCCAAAAGTGACAAGTCACAAGTCAGGAAGGTGAAGAGGAACCTGCAAAATAAATTGAGTGATGGAGACAGAGAACCGAGGCAGAGTGTTGAGGCATGGAGGACAGATTTTTCCTTTGTAAATGGTGGTAATTATACCACCACACTCACAAGTTGCTGTGAGAAGCGAAAGAATTAATACATATGCAGTGTTTGGCACATAATACGTGCATAGTAAATATGAACTAATCATTTAGAATGTTAACGAACATTCTGACTTCGGCAAAATGTAGTGCCTCTTGAAGTCAAAAAAACTTGATCGAGTCTTGGTTCTCTGTTGACCTTGGACGAGTTATTGAGCCTCTCCAAGCTTCGACCTTCCTATCTCTAAAATAGGGATGATAATAACACTTCTATAAAGGATTGATGGAAAGACTGAGTGAATATATATAAAGTGCTTACCATAACTAAACTGACCCATTATTGAATACCAGGAAATTAAAGTTGACTGTTTCCATGCCCCACTTCCCTAAAATGAACCTCACATCACCCATTATTACCCTGGATGAAGAAGGAGCTGAATCTTCATTCTGTGACAATACTAAGTCATTGGTAGAAAGTGATATTTGAGTGATAACGTGTTCTGGATTGTTTTATTTCCTAAAATTCACTGAAATACTTATTTTGCTTAGAACTTTGCTGAAAATATTTCTAAAGTATGTTTCCTAGAACGTATATTAAATTAAAGATACTTGAGTCCTTGATAGAGCACATGGAAACAGTCCCCCAAGATAGAGGGCATTGTTCTGAACATCAATCTTTACACCAGTGCCACAGAGTCAAAAGGTTTAGAGATTATGCTAAATCTGTACTGATTTATAATTTATTCCAGAGTTTTAAAAAATTACAAGATCCTCTAATATTAGTTATTTTATAACTTTCCTCTTTCTTCCATGGAAAGAGCTGTGGAAAGCCATCAGTCAATATGGATTTCTTGTCGGTTATATTAAACAAGGCTCACTGTAGTGTAATTTAAATAAGCTTTCTCACCAAGAAACAGTAATCATAGTCACTTAGTAGATGTCAAATGTAAACAGCACATTATTGTAGTTGCAAATAAAGATGGAAAGACAACTAAAATGTTTCTCAAAAACTGTGAAATACAGTGAAATTTTCCACTGTCATCCCTAATATTTACTATCCTCATGCATAGACCTTTCAAAAATATACTCTCTCCCTCCCTCCCTCCCTTCTATGCATATATGCCCAAGTCAAATCCACCTCCTTCCCTGATCCTACTCTTCTTTGGTTCAGTCAGTCTCTCATTTTCTCTTCCTTTTGAACCCCACTGGCGCTCCCTTGGCAACTCTGGAGGGCATTTACATTTTGTCTTGCCTAAGTTATCTGTGAGTTTTCCTGTTGTGCCTTTAGGTTCCATAGACTCCTTGGGGACAGTAATTGAGTCATCTTTTTTGCTTATTTCTATTGCCTCTCACATGAAGTCTCCAGATATACACAGGAGGCTCTTAATGATAATTGTGGATTGAACAATGCAGTCACCTATAGATGAGCTGTTTTTATGACTGATCATCATGAAGTGGATGTGTATAGAATATAGCAAAACATCAATGTTTATGTGGTAGGTTTAAGATGAAGTTACTTCATGATATCATCTTACATTTCAGAATGACATCACGATCTTTATGTTTTTATAATTATGAAATTTATTGTCAAATTGGTTTCCATACAGCACCCAGTGCTCATCCCAGCAGGTGCCCTCCTTAGTGCCCATTATGAATCTTTAAATCACAAAACCTCTTCATCTACCTATGGTGTTTTTCTGTGCTCCTGTAATGCTCTGACTCTTCTCTTAACTATTTCTCTGCTCAGCTTCAAATATTTCCTTTCATTTATCTGGACTGAGCCAGCATGCAAAACCAAGAATGCTGAAAAAAATGTTACCCTTTCCTTTGAAATGCCCATGCCTATTCTATCTTTGCCCAGATGTGTGGATAGTCCTTACTTCTATTCAACCCTTAGTAATTTTCAAGTAATTGTTTTAACAGATACTGATTTGAGTGTTATGAGTCTTCGGAAAAGATGACTAACTCCTTTGCAGTCAAAAGTATAGGTTTGTGTGGCACCTGGGTGGCCCAGTTGCTTAAGCATCCGACTCTTGATTTTAGCTCAGGTCATTATCTCACAGTTCATGAGTTCAAACCCCGCATGGGGCTCTGCGCTGACAGTGCAGAGCCTGCTTGGGATTCTGTCTTCCTGTCTCTCTCTGCCCCTCCCCTGCCCACTCTCTATCTCTCTCTCCATTTCTCTCATAAATAAATAAATAAATAAATAAATAAATAAATAAATAAATAAATAAATATATTTTTTTAAGGAGTATAGGTTTATTGGTGTCATCACAACTGTATCTTGGCCATGCTTTGCATTTCATTTTTTCGGAATATCAAGATCAAGATGTAACACCTTCCACCAGTGACTTCTCAGTCACAGGTTCCAAGAGTAAATTGGCCACTATCTGTGTTCTCTAATAAATTTCTTCTAGACGATCTCAATGTACTGGAAATTTTTTCCATCGAATTTTTCAAGGGAATTTTTCATGTGTGTCATAAATACTTCTAGAAGGGCTCCTAGAAGTATTTATGACACACATGCTTCTTTATGGGTCACCAGCATAACCTCCCCTTCACAGAAAATTTCATAAATGGAAGACCAGAAAGTTTTCCACTTAAAAAAAGTCTAATTTTCAAATGGCAACAGCCATTTACTTGGAATATTATTTTTCTAAGATAAAAGGCAGATCTCCTTAAAACTTCTCCTTTTGATCTAAAAAATGATTTTTTGCAGAATACTCTTGTTCCTAGTCATCTAGTTCTCTTTTATGTATTCAAACTAGAGCCACTTAACAGATGTTTATGGACACAAAAGAAATGGGTGAGGAGAAAGTTACCTTAAATTAAAAAAGGTATATTTTTTATTTTATATTACTAGATTATAACAGAGGGGTTTTAAAATTCACTTTTAGGGGCGCCTGGGTGGCTCAGTCGGTTGAGTGTCCGACTTCGGCTCAGGTCATGATCTCACACTCCGAGAGTTCGAGCCCTCCATCAGGCTCTGTGCTGACAGCTCAGGGCCTGGAGTCTGCTTCCGATTCTGTGTCTCCCTCTCTCTCTGCACCCCCCACCCCCCCACCCCCGGTTCATGCTCTGTCTCTCTCTGTCTTAAAAATAAATAAAAAACATTAAAAAATTTTTTAATTAAAAAAAATAAAATTCATTTTTACATTATAGTACAAGATGCAAGTAGGAAAGTGCTGAAATCTTATTTGTACACATTATTGAAATGCCACTTGCATATTCCCCACCCAGGTCAAGAAATAGAACAGAACCATTATCGCCAAAACCCCAATGTCTCCACCCAATCGCTACCCCATCGCTTTCCACAGTGTAACCCCCATCTTGACTGACTAAACCATAAATGTGTTTTCCTGATTTTGGAACTGTTTATAAATGGACCCACGTAGCCTGTTTCTTTGGTACTGGGCTTCTCTTGTCCAACAGTGTGTTGTGAGATCCACTCCTACCGTTACCTGCAGCAGTAATTCATTCTTTTTGTTATTATAGCATTCCATTATACCAATCGATCACAATTTAGCCTTTCCCATTGATGATAGTTTATATATTTTGCAGTGTGAGGCTCTTACAAATAATGCTACTGTGAACATCCTGGTGTATGTCTTGTAGTAAACATATATATGCATTTCTATTAGGTTATGCCTAGGAGTGGAATCGCCAGGCCACATGTTACATGCATGCTCAGCTTTAGTAGATAGTGCCAAACAGTTTTTCCAAGTGGTGGTACCGATTTGCATTCCTGCTGACTGTTTTGCTTCCTTCCCACCCTCACCAGCACTTGGTATCATCGATCTGTTTCATTTTAACCATTCTGAGAGTGTCTAGTGTTAGCTTTTTGTGGCTTTAGTGTGTATTTCCAGATGAATAAGGATGCTGGGCACCTTTTCATTATTTGTCATCTGGATATTCTCCGTTGCAATATGTTTGTTCAAGTCTTTCGGTCCATTTTTTTTTCCGTTAGGCAACCGTATCATTATAGATTTATATGAGGTCTTTGTACATTATATATGCAAGCCCTATTGTATTTATATATGTTACAAATTGACCCTAACTACTGTCTGGAAAAGAAATGCCAAAATTGGTAGATTTCAGCTAATCCATAACATTCCAATAAACTGCTTGGTTGCCTTTTGGGAATGTCCTGAGATTCTGACAAACAGAAGCCTGGAAGAGGATGTAAAATTCCATCTAGTTTGTTCTACCATCTTCAGGTAGATGTTGCCATTGGAGTTTAGTACTATATCAGTATTAGCTATTGCTGTGTAGCAAAATATTAGTATTAACTCTTCCTAGGGAGCAAAATATCACAAACTAGTGACTTCAAACTACACCCATTTATCACCTCACAGTTCTAGAAGTCCTAAGTCCAGGAGAGCTCTTCTGGATTCTTTGCTTAGCATCTCTCAAGGCCCAAGTCAATGTGTCACCTGAGCTAAGGTTTTATCTAAAGGCTCTGGGAAAGAATCCACTTCCAAGCTTATTCACATTATTGGCCAGTTCTTTGACGCTGCAGATCTGAGGTCCCTGTTTCCAGCTGGGAACTGTTTCTTGCCCTTAGAGATGCCCACATTCCTTCTCACATGGCCTCCTCCATCTACAGCCAGCAATGTAGTGTTGGCTATCCCTCACATTTTAAATCCCTGACTTCTCCTTCTACCAACAGTCAGAGAAAGTTCTGCACTTTTAAGGACTCATTTGATCACGTGAGGCTTACCCAGATAATCTCTCTTTTTAAGGTCGCCTGGGTGGAACGATACAACACAGTCATGGGAGTGATACATTATCTCATTCAGAGGGTCTGGGGATTAGCACATGATGGGAGAGGGACACCATGGTTTCAGAGATTCCGTCTACCACAAAATCAAAGAGAGACAGGAACAGATTAGAAGAGAAATGCCAGCACTTAGAGATCGAAACACCTGTGGAGAGGTCATCGGCTAGACCAACATCGGTGCCTACTTTGAAGTAATTCTCAACATGTTTTGCATGAATGAGTACCTTTGAGATTCTGTTTTATGCTGTTACATTATATCACCTTTCTCTGAATGTTCTTGTACAAATAAACGGACACAGTATCCCCAAACTATAGTTCAACTAGAATGGGAAGAATCAGTAACTTTCCGGGTTTTTTTAATGTCATCTCTGATTAACAGGTGGTGGTTGTCTGAACCACTGTGGTAAGAAGGAGCTTGAAGTTTCCAAGCTCAATGGGAAAGACAGTGATCACTTACACCATGTACTGAGTGCTGCAGGTACCTATGAGTGCAAATGCAGTCTTGTTACCACCCCTTGCCCACTCAGAGGTCCAAGGGACACTAGCAGCCACTGGACCTGCGAACTAGTCCAAAGTTGAATCAATTTTAGAGACTCTCTGTCTGATAAATCTGAATAATACAGCACTTCGTATCATTGTCTTCTCACCATAACTGGAGGCTTGTCCGTTTTTTTCTACAACCACATACGATAATCCACATTTTTTACGCTCTCGAGGAGAAGCAGCAAACTGGAAGGCATGGAGCATGTATCCTTTGGTCTGCACCGTGAGTTTGAAAAGTTAGAATTGGTTTTGAACATTTAGAAATAAGAATTTCTCATTTAAAGTAAATCTAAATATCCGACTGCCCTTAACAGTTTAACAGCACTAGGTTGGCCTGCCCATATGGAACCACGGGCTTAAGCTGAGTCTCAGGCTGTCTCTTTGGATAAGGGATATTCTCTCCCATTTGTCCAAATTATTTCCCTGACACCCACCCCTTGCAGCAAGTCTGCTCCCCACAGGCATTTGGGTTTGTGATCCTTGCTCTGCACTGCGTGACCTTTCTGTTCAGCCAGCGTAGCTCCAAGACAGGATTGGGCAGGCTCGCAGAAAAAAGGTCCCTACCAGCAGTTTCTGTCCTAAGTGGTCCACATCCTTGTCTGTCTAACCTCGCATTTCCCCAAACAGGTATTTGATGACTCCTGGGGGTGATGTGAAGAGTTTGGCAGACTGGTAGAGATGGGAGCCGAGATGCTCAGCCTAACTCAGCCCACTGTCGATCCCTCTCATCTGAGCCACCACGGTTCCCCATTCTGCTCCCTACTGGGCCGGCTTCCTCATGCTTATTACACCCTGATTCTCTCCTTGGGCTTGGGGGGTAGATACGTATCTTGAAAGCTCATCCCAAGTAAGTTAGTTTCTGGGTCTCTAAAGCGATGCGGATAGTCTGGTTTTAGCGTGAGAGGTATTCATTAACCTTTTTAATTAACTCAGTAACATTAATGGAAGAAAATAAAATACTGTAGCATATCATTCAGGAATTCACACCTTCTAAAAGTTTCCTGTTATATGAGGTACTGAGGAGATGAGCGAGGTATCAGAGTAGGAGTAAGATAGAGTAGTAATTTAATCTCTGCCTTTTTGTTAAGAGCCCATTTGACTATATTTTAGGTGATATCCATTGTGATAGAATCAGAAGGGTCTTTTAAATCTTTTGGACCACTGTTCCTCACTTGTGGCATGAGGGGACTAGACCACACCATCCCAGAGGTTCTTCCAACTCTAATATTCTGTCTCTTTGAATTTGATAACTTCTCATGAAAGATTTTATTTAAAAAAATTTTTTTAACGTTTATTTATTTTTGATACAGAGAGTGACAGAGCATGAACGGGGGAGGGTCAGAGAGAGAGGGAGACACAGAATCTGAAGCAGGCTCCAGGCTCTGAGCTGTCGGCACAGAGCCCGACGCGGGGCTCGAACTCACAGACCTCAAGATCATGACCTGAGCTGAAGTTGGGCGCTTAACCAACTGAGCCACCCAGGCGCCCCTCATGAGAGATTTTAAAAACTATCACCTCTTCTGTTCTCATTGATGTAATTCTAAAGCAAAATACTATAAATAAAAATAGCTTTAAATAATATTTAACTATAGTTCAAACTGAATTAAAAGGATTACGGTTAAAACCACTATCTAAAAAAGGAAAGTTGGGAGTGCCTAGGTGACTCAATTAATTAAGTCTCCAGCTCTTGATTTTAGCTCAGGTCATGATCTCACGGTTAGTGAGATTGAGCCCCACGTTGGGCTCTGTAGCACAGAGCCCATTTGAGATTCTTTCTCTCTTGCTCTCTGCCCCTCCCTCGCTTATGCACACATGCATGTGCACACTCTCTCTCTCCCGCAAAGGAAAGAAACTTTAATAATAAAAAATAGAAAGGAAAGTTGGTCACTTCCCTTGTTAATCACAACAAACCCAGCAATCTCATTTCCGAGAGATTTCTTCCCAGCATTTCCATAATAGGCATAAGGCCAAGTTGCTGCTACGAAGCCACTATCTGCAAAGATCTTGATCTTGGCATTCTGAGACATTAACAAATTAATGGAAAATGGGTTAAAATTCCCTCATTTTCAGATTGAATATTATGCTTCTAAAATTAAACATGTCCCTTAAGGGGAAAATTGGTCCTTTAATTGTAGTATATTTTAGACAAATGAAAAACTGCCTAAACTCTGTCAGAGGAAACCTCTTTGCATGGTAAGTTTCAGTAAGGTCACATACATGTATTAGGTAGACCAGAATTGCATTTCCTTTTAAGAAGGGTAACAGGTAAGCACTTTTATCGATCACGAGGTCAGTTCTTGGACATTTTTTAGAGTACTACCCAAGTGCTAATCAAGATTACTTTTCTCGGTGGTTGGATACTAATTCTATAATTCCTTGCTGTCAATTGGGCAAGGAAAAGTAAAGTAAGTAACTAAGAAAAGTAAAGTAGGATACCAAAATATCTTTTACTGGGGAAAAATCATCGTTCTTTATATCTTTGTATCTTCCGTCAACCATTATGAATAACTGCAGGCTATACCTTCCAAAGAAACAGAAGACCACAAGCTCCCTGTGAGGCATGAAACTCTCCTAACACTTTTCTCCATATTTTAGTTATCCTTGTTCAACAGCATCCACTTCAGTTCTTGTATACAGTAAAATTAGTATTTTTAGCATTGTTTATGATATACTAATAGGTAGTAAAGGATCAGGTTGACTCCCAACAGTCATAATACCAAGGGAACAAACTATATTTCTACTTGTTTCTGCAGCTGTGATACTGAATGTGGCTCCCAGACCCACTGTCTTATCACTCATGAGGGTGCCTTTACTCTACATGATAGCACCCACTGTATTCCCCTGCCTCTTGGATTTTCCATATGATCCACAATTATAATGGTAGAAACTGCCCTGAATCTGTCTCCATGAATTCAGGAGGTCAGAGCCGTTTTGTAAGGATCCTCGGGTTTACTTTAAGATAAATGGAAATTTTTCTACTGTGAATTCTCAGAAGCAGACTGAGATCAAACTTTTCATACGGACATCCTTGAGAATACACCAACACCCAGCATCCTCCCTCTGTAGCATCTGGTTCTCATCCCCTGAAGGTATTGTGTTGAGAGTAAAATAAGAAATGGAAAAGCCAGCAGGTTTTCGCCCGATCTCTGCAAGGGCAGTACTACACGGCATTAATCTCGCTCAGAATCCCTGTAGCATTTAATGGAGTCATTCACAAGAAACAGCAAATGACTGCTAAACGGACCACACCACCTCCTGCAGAATTATTTTATTTTAAAACAAGTAAAATGCAAAGAGCCATTCCGTAATTCTTCCCTCGACTTCTTTACTTTTTCTGTCTCCGAACATACTCTCTCACAATGTTATCATCTATTCCGACAACTACCACCATCTTTATTTGGACCTCTGCCCACCCGTTAGCTATAAAATAAAGTCCAAAGTCTTTAGTCTGACACTCAGGCTGTACCCAAGCTTTTCCTAACCTACCTTTCTAGGTTTGTTTTTTGTTATATCCCTGGAAAACCCTGGGCTTCATTCAGCCACACTGGACATCTAATGATTTGTGAATGAGGTTTTACCATGTTTGTGTGTTTCCTCATGGCTTTCATCCTACCTGTACAGCATAGTGACTTAGTGATTAACAGGACCCAGGTTGGATTCCTGGCTCTGCAACTTACTAGGTATGTGACCTTTCTAAGTCTCAGTTTCCCCAACTGTAAAATGGGAATCCATCACAGCAGCTCCTGCCTATGGTTCGTGGTGGTTAAAGTTGTCAATACATTTAAAGCAGTTGGCATATTCCTGGCACGCATAGAAACTTAAAAATCTGCTTTTATTATTGTCATTATTATTATTGTTGCTATGTGAGCTTTCTCACTCTCGTATTACAGCCTGTCAACTTGACTTCTATTTCCTGAAGCTAGACCTAGCAAATCCAACTGGTAGCAATCCCTCTGTCGTCTTAACTCCTGTGGTGGCTTTTTTAGACACCTCTTTATAGTCTTTACCCCCGAGTATAGTAGTGTGGTTTTCTCTGTGTGTGACCATGCTCCTCTATGAGATTAGAAACTCCCCGAGGACAGGCACTATTTCATGCCCATATGTATCCTCTGCTGTGCCCTATACATGGAAGATACTATCTCTTGGTTGACTGGGCAAATGAATGAACAAATAAGCAAGGATTCATTCAAAATAAGCCTGTCTTTACCCTAAATTTAACAATATTCAAAATAACTTCTCATGTATTTAGAACACTTTTAGTCTACGGGACACTTCACAATCACTATCCTACCTTATCCGTACATTACCTCTATAGACCACACTTCCTCATGTGTTTTGAGAGAGCCTGAAAGAATTATGTGGACCCTGGGAGGCTGACACTTTCTGATCCATAGTACAAGGATCTACATGATTTCTACAGCAACAGGTCAGTTCACATTAAGCTTGTGAATGCATTTGCCCCTTAAGGGAACAAATCAAAACATACGCTTCATGACCATCACACAGGTAATGTTTACTGTTGAAGGTTACATTTCTAGAATATTCGGTAAGAACTTTGTAGTTCATATTTGCATATCTTGGGCAACTTTCTGTTCCTTCTCAGGGAACACATGTGAGACAGACCTTAAATAAGGTCTTCCCCCAAATCACTGCTCTCTTCACGGTGCCATTTTTTACAGAGTTCCTGGAGCCACCCACTGAATATTCCTAATCTTCTCTTCCCTGTGGTAGAAAAAAAGATCCTTCATTCCAGGTTCCTCACCAGTGGCAACTCTGTTCCATCTATCAGTGGCAACTCTGGGCTCAAGGCTAAATCAATGATGTTGGAGTTATCATTATTGTTTTTATATACCTAATGAGGTAGGAAAGGGAGGATTTCGACTGTTCTAAAAATTAGAAATCTAAGGTACGTTATTTGCCTTGATGACACAGTTTATAAATGTCAAAGTGAAAATTCAGCCTTTTTGCTAACATAATATGTTGCTATTAGCAAACTATAGTAGTAGTAACTGCCATTTACAAAGTGCCTATTCTGTGCAAAGGCATTTTATAAACATTATCTCCCTGTGATCTTACCCTCAGAGGTAGGTGTGTGCATATTCCCATTTCAGGAAACAGAGAAAAGAAAACAACTTGCCTGGGTAGGATATAACAGAGCCAGAATTCAAACTGTTATGTCTGATTCCAGAACCTTTGCTTCCAGCAATTTAACCACCGGAGCAGTCTTAATGCAACATTTATAGGATACTTCCTAAAGCTAAATGTTGAGAACTGAACTTGAACCTTCCCCTTGGTCTGTTCTCCCATCTTCCCCATCTCAGGTGGTGATGCCTCCCTCTGAGCAGTTCTCAAACCAGAGCTCTGGGTCATCCTTCATCTTCCCTCACCCTGCTTACACTAAGCTGCCACTTCCTGCCGTCACCGGCTCGGTCCACGTTAGCCTTCCATGCACCTGTCCTTGCCCTCTCACTCACAGATGCAGCCCTCTCTCTCCCAGTCACCTCCCGGCTTGCCCGTCTTCTCTTCACCTCCCATTCCCATTCAAATCTGTGCTCCCACAGAAGCCCCAGAGAGGAACCCATGGCATCACATCATCCTTCCTCAATGTTGCCCCACTAAATTCCAATCAAGTTCAGTTCTGTGCTGTGCCTATGAATCCCTGCATGCTCTGTTCCAGAGCCTTCCCCCCATCTCCACTTTCCATGGTCTCCCAGAAGCTCTCTTCTCTTTGAAACCCTGGGCTTTTTTTTTTGCCCCTCCCCCATACCAGTCTCCCATCCTCAGAGACTTTGCAAGTTCTGTTCCCACTGCTTCAGAAGTGATTCTCCATCCCTTGCACATGAACAAACCCATTCTTTACCCAGCTATTTGGTACATGTCCTTTAATGTCTCAGCCTCAGTGTCACTTCTTCAGAGAGAACTTTCCTGACACCTTGTTTAAATTAGGTCTCCCCATTTTACTTACCCAGGGAATCCTGACCGAAGGTTCATGATAATTATCACCACGATAATGCTCATTTGTTGCTGAGCCAACCTGCTGTCTCCACAATGCTGTAAGCACCAACAGGGCTGGGACAGGAACAGTATATATTTTTTACCAATGTATGTGTGAAGCACAAAAAAAGTACACATTAAATATTTGTTGGATGACTGAAATGCAAACAGCTTAAGGACAGTACCTCTACTGTATTTCACTAAATTGAGAATAAATGTTTACTCATTTCTGAAGAACTCCAAAGGTAGTAGGAAAGGATGCAATAAAGTCCTAAGTAACCAATTCATATTCCTATTCTGATATTCTTATTCGTTCTTCTCTTCCCTCTCATCTCCTCCCCTTCCCTTTTGTCCCCCTCATTTTCCCCCTCCCCTCCACCTCCCTGCCCTCCCCTTCCCTCACCACCATCCTCCCTTTCCTTCCCTTCCCTTAAAGAAGCATTTCCTCCAGGTAACAGACAAAAGCATCAGGGTGCCTAAATCCCGGAGAGCCACTTGGCAGGATTTGGGGTGACTCATAGCCCATGCCCACAGTTGATTTCTTGCCCAAATTTTCATTAGCTATTTTCAATGATTCCAGAACACCATAGTGCCAGAATCTAACAGTACTCTGTTAGGGACTATACCAGACCCTCCTCGAATTAGAGGTACTGGTGTACAAACAACAAATTATTTCTCTCCAGTTCTTTGAAGATTGAGAAGTACTGGGATCAGAGTACAAAGTGACCAGTTATCACCCTGTGACCAGCCCTCCAATTTCAGAAGACCCTTGTTTGAACAGAATAGCAAAGATGAGTCTTCATGATCAAAGTTCCTAATGCCATAGCTTCTGAGAGTTGACCTGCTATGGTGTCTTAGCTGGTTGAAAACTTGGTATTCTGCATTTGAGGTCATTTGAGGATCCTCGGTCTCTCCTTAATTATAACGGTTGCTATTAGTTGGGAATATAAGTCTATTGTATCATCCATACTCGTTGTCCAACCTCTGGTGTATTCCATACCTTTCACCAACATTATGGTTACTGGTAAAAGAGAAAATTCTTAGACACTCCTAAGTGTGATTCCAGATAAACATCATATACTTGAACAAGCTAGATTTTGAGACCTGACATGTTGGGTTCATTAGAGACTTTCATCCTGGCATATTTAAGTTTGTGGCTATCAAAAGGTTAAAAAAAAAAAAAAAAACTACTAAGCTACACACATACTCTCTCTCCCCCCCCCAAAGGGAGGGAGGAATGGTTGTCATTAATTCACAAGAACTGGGTGAAATATTCAAGCAGTATTTTAGCAGCACACATGTAAAATCTCACTGGCTTTTTGCCCTATGCACTTCCATTCATAATGTTGGTTGCCTGCTTCATAGCACCTCTTTGAAATTTTGCTACAGACTATCTGCGATGTCTCACGCTAAAGACATGCTTTGGACTACTCTGGGACCTCTTACTTCTCAGAGATGACTTCTATAACTTGAATGCCTCTGCTGAGTTCTTTAAAAGATAATTTTGCAGAGGGGCACCTAGGTGGCTCAGTTGGTTAAGCATCCCACTCTTGGTTTTGGCTCACCCATGAGCTCATGGTTCCTGAGTGAGTTCGAGCCCCACGTCAGGCTCTACGTTGGCAGCTCAGAGCCCGCTTGGGATTCTGTCTCCCTCTGTCTCTGCCCCTCCTCCACATCCACCCCCCCCCCAAATAAATAAAAATAAACTTAGAAGAAAGATAGTTTTGTGCTGAGTGGTACATTTACCGTGCAGAATCTGCTTCACTGGAGCCTTCCTATACAAACAGAATTGCAATAGAAGTTTGGCAGCCTTACTAGCAGAATTCTTCCACTCAGAAGGGCATTTGGGGGCATAAGGTAGGTTTTAGTGTGGTCAGTCGAGCTGAAGATGCTATTTGGCAGATTTATTAAATATCCCATCTGTGGAAAAAATGAAAATTAACTTAATTTTCATAATTGTACAGTTCAGAGGCTCCATGTGTAAGTGTTTCTTGAGTGCATTGTCCAAGATAAGGATTCATTAGTTATAGATTATAAAACTAAATTCATAGCGGGGTAGATCATCTGAAATTGCAGGCAGAGTAATATTGAAATCATTTACAGCACTTAAAGCTAAGTAAGTGGAAAGGTACATGGAAATCTAACTAATGAGGGGTGTCTGGGTGGCTCAGTCAGTTAAGCATCTGACTTCAGCTCAGGCCATGATGTCACGATTCGTGGGTTCGAGCCCCACATCGGGCTCGTTGCTATCAGCCTATCAGTGCGGAGCGGGGAGGCTGTTTCAGATTCTGTGTCTCCCTCTCTCTCTGCCCCTCCCCTACTCGCATTCTTTCTGTGTCTCAAAAACAAATAAATGTTAAATTTTTTTTTAAAAAAGGAAGGGGCGCCTGGGTGGCTCAGTCAGTTAAGTGTCCGACTTCCGCTCGGGTCATGATCTCAAGGTCCGTGAGTCCAATCCCCACCTCTGGCTCCGTGCTGACAGCTCGGAGCCTGGAGCCTGTTTCAGATTCTGTGTCTCCCTCTTTCTCTCTCCTCCCCTGCTCATGCTCTCTCTCTTCTCAAAAATAAACGTTAGGGGCGCCTGGGTGGCGCAGTCGGTTAAGCGTCCGACTTCAGCCAGGTCACGATCTCACGGTCCGTGAGTTCGAGCCCCGCGTCGGGCTCTGGGCTGATGGCTCGGAGCCTGGAGCCTGTTTCCGATTCTGTGTCTCCCTCTCTCTCTGCCCCTCCCCCGTTCATGCTCTGTCTCTCTCTGTCCCAAAAATTAAAAAAAAAAAAAAAAAAAAAAAAAAAAAAAAAAAAATAAACGTTAAAAAATTTTTAAAAAATAAATAAATAAATAAATAAATAAAAAGGAAATCTACCTAATTAATGATATACTAGAATACTATCCACCTTTTCCATCCTGCCCCTCGTTTCTCTTTCTGTTAAAACTTTGTCTTAATGGCAACGTCACTGCATCTTACAGTAGGCAAACACTCACAGTTCTGGGGACACATACATAATAACTTAATTTTTTGACTTAAGAGTTTTTATCTTTCTGTGGCTAGGTAAAGAAAATAATCCTTCACATCAGATAGGAAGTTAATTAAGCAGCACAGATGAAATCAGCATGTCCTGGGTTTATCCCAGGAAGTAGAGAAGGAGAGAAGTAACAATTTGCGTGGTTCATTTCTGCCAAGCAATATGCAAAGTACTTTACCTGTTTTATCAATCCTAATTATCATAGCAATCCTGTGACATACACTGTTATCCTTATTTTTCATAAATGAATTGTCTTCAAGAGACATCACTACATTAACTGCCCAAGATCACACAGATAATATTGTGGTAAACCTGGGATTAAACCCGATTGACTTCACAGATCTGATTATGTGCCCACAGAAGATTGACAGTCGTTATAGCCAATGTCTGCAACAGTAAATATTAAAAAAAAAAAAGAAACATATATTTTAAGTATGGATGAAAGCTTTGAAAGCAACAGAAAAAATAATGAAATATGTCTTTGTATATTCTAAACCTAAAATTCTGAAATTGAAATGTAAGACTCAGTTCATATTCTTTCAAAACTAAATGTCTTACAGAGAATGTTTAAAAATAAAAGTGAAATCTTATGATTTGAAATATAATCATTTTAGGCCTGGGTGCATTACTGAGAAAAAAAATCGAGAAAATCCCAGAACATCAAATATTTAACATCAAGCACCTAAGAGAGTTCTGAACAACAGGAAGAAAGTGAGACAGTGAATTAATTATCTACTAGTGTTTAATCCTTCAGGCATTTTTATTGATATGAATTATGGTAAAGCTACTCAGACTAAGGGAGTGAGGCATCGGAATCCAGGAACCCTTTTACCTGTTTTTTCTTTGGTCTCTTAATATCTCGTGTGTGCCCAGAGACATCTTCCCAGATTCCTGAGCACTGCATCTACAGCTCACATTTCCATAAGAAACAGAAGTGTTAGGATCTAGCTGGTTTCCAAAGACAAGAAAGAAATAGATAGTTCAGGAAAAGGAACACAAGTATAGTCCCAAAGTAGGGTCTGTGTCCACTTCTTAACCTAGTGAAGAGATCATGAGTGATATTATAGCGCCATCATCTAAGTCAGGGTTCCATAATGAAGGATTTAAAATGGAACAGTTTGCTAGCTCTTGCCCTTTGGCAAAGGCTCTCGCCTTCTTTAATTCTATAATCATGTGCAAAATGTACTTGGATTCCATAGATTCTCAAGTTCCCCACAGAATTACTTGGCTCTTCTTTCTGCTGTGTGTACGGGTTTAGGGAAGTTTTCTACTTTCATCTTTTGATGTATTTCAGGAGTGGTTCCAATTTCTTCTTTATTTTGTAAGGTTTATTTATTTTAAGTAATCTCTACGTCCGACACGGGGCTTGAACTCATTACCCTGAGATCAAAAGTCACACACTCCTCTGACTGAGCCAGGCAGATACCCCCACTTTCTCCTAAGAGTAGTATATCTTAGAGTGACATAGAAGGCTATTTGTCACTTTTGAATGCCCTCTCTGGTCAAGAAACAGATGCCTCCAGAGAAGCCATCTAACTGTGTAAGTGAAAAGATGACGTTCAAAACATACTTCTGAAGGGATATAAGGCTCCCTGGAGATGATATTCTCTAAATTAAGACACCACGGTTAAATCTCAGCATCATCTGCTTAGAGTACTCTCCAATGCCGGAATCCCTTCAGGACCTTCCCTACCAAGCTCTATTTGAACACCTCTGATAACAAACACCTTCCTGCCAACCAACTCCACAGCCGAAACCAAGAGTCCTTCACCTTCAAAGCACAATGGGATTACCTGGAGAACATTGAAAATGTCCATCCCATCCCAGAGGGTTGTCGTGACAAAAAGAACATGATGATATATATGAAAGCACTTTGTAAACTACAACTCACAGTAAAAATGGAAGGCATATCATCATTTATCCTATTAAATCATAATCATTATTAAATAATAATATAATAACCCTACTAAATAATATTCATCCATCATTCCACCCTGCCTAAACTTTTTTAGATCTGACATCCAACTTATTTTCTGTCTTTTCCAGCTATCTCAAACTTTTCTAATTAGGATTTTTGTTTATTTATCATTAATAAATAAGTATTTATTGGGGACTTACCAGATTCAAAACACTAGACTCTGTGCTTATCATTCCTATCTAATGGTCACCATTGGCCCAAGCTGGGAGGCCTCTTAGTGCCTTTGCATTGTTGATGCCCTGGTCAACTTCCTTTGCTTCTTCATTGATAAGGCATTGTGGTTTTTTGTTTTTGTTTTTGTTTTTGTTTTCATATGGTAGTCCTATTTTTACCTTTTTTTAAAATATAATTTATTGTCAAATTAGCTAACATGCAGTGTATACAGTGTGCTCTTGGTTTCAGGCGTAGATTCCCATGATACATTCCTTACATACAACACCCAGTGCTCATCCCAACAAGCGCCCTCCTCAATGCCCATCACCCATTTTCCCCTCCCCCCACTCCCCCATCAACCTTCAGTTTGCTCTCTGTATTTAAGGGTCTCTTATGGGTTTGCCTCCCTTTCTGTTCTATTTTTTCCCCTTCCCTTCCCCCATGGTCTTCTGTTAAGTTTATCAAGTTCCATATGTGAGTGAAAACATGGGCATTGTGATTTTAGCGCATGGTGGTCAAGTTGTTTTTCCTTCTTTTTTCTAGCCATATCTTTAGATCCGTACATTTGCCCGGTATGGCTTTCTTTAAATACTGTCTTTACCTCCTGTAAAAACCCAAGGTCAGCCAGAAATATAGACGCTTTAAATATCTCTAAGTATATTTTTGGCAATTTGCAAGTAAATCGGCTTTTAGGATGTCTGTGTGGTTGGGATTCACTTGTCTTATTTCAGATCCGGTTCCTGGTGAAAAGGATACTTTTTTTTAAACTGTATGTATAAAACCAAATCTAGCACAGGATGCCAGAGAGAGTCTGTCTGTATCTTGCTGTTGAGCCATTCACCCTTCTTGACTGAGTGTTCCTCTTAGTCTTTGGAGGTTAAGAATCCTGAGTAGTAGGAATTCTCTCTCAGGCTGGCAGACACTTATTCCTACTTAAGTAGTTTCTCTGCCTCAGCAGAATCTGATGGAAATTCATCCTTTTTTTTTTTTTTTCTTTTTTTGGATCACTTATCCAGCTCAGAAAACCTGACAGTGACTATTTTTAGACTGAGGAGGAATCAGAGTTTCTGGAAAATGATGATAAGGAATATGATGATTACACAATAGCCATGTATAAATGCCAAATCTTTGTAACAGTCAGGGCAAAGGGTTTTTCACTTTGTGGCAAATATTTCTACTTTCCCATTGACATTGGTCACTTAAAGCCCTGATTCATTTGGCTGTTCACACTTTTTAAAGCAAATAGGACATAAATTTTTTGAGTTTCCTGAAAGCTTGCTCCTAGTAGACAGAATTATGCCCTTTTTTAAAAAGTCATCACATTAGTACTGACTGTGGGAATGGAAGCTTCTGGAGCTTGTGCAGTAAAGAGACATGGCATTGTCTACAATGTGTGCCCCAAGTCACTATGTCTAAACTCATAAATTCCTTTAAGAAATTTTGGGACCTGACTTTTCTCATCCTCTCTTTTAAAAGTTTAATAACTCTTTATTACTTATCTATATGGGACAAGAATGGAGCCAGAGGAATTAAAGTTGGAAGACTTTTATTAGTATCCTACGAAACATGCTTAAGTATCTATAAGTACTATCTGTCAGTCTATAAAATTTAATACTGAGCCCAGCCATGTAAATCCTAACATGATTATTTTATGTATTGTTATTCCCTTAGCCAGGGGCCTAAACTCCTTCATTTGTTTAGTTACTGGGTTCTGGTTTCCCCTGAACTAGCTCCACGGTGAAACATCACTCTACAAAAGGCCAAGAAAAGCCAAGGCAGCCTGGAAGAAGTACAGCAAACTCAGAGAACTTGTATTACCATATGTCAAGATCTGTTAAAAAGCTAAAGTGGTTAAGACAGTATGGTACTGGCATCAGAACAAATTGACCAATGCGACAGAAAACAGTGTCCAGAAACAGACCTATACATATATAGTCCTCTCTTTTATGATACAGGTGACGTTGCAATGCAGTGAGGAAAGAATGGTTTTTTTTCCAGTAATGATGATGGGTCACTTATATCCACGTGGAAAAATATACATCATGACCCTGCCCCGCGCCATGCATAGAAATCAATGCAGATGGATTATCTATCTAAATGTGAAAATTAAATAATAAAGCCTGTAAGCAGAGATTTTTTTTTTTCAGTTTTAACATTTATTCATTTTTGAGAGACAGAACAGGAGCGGGGGAGGGGCAGAGAGAAAGGGGGACACAGCATCTGAAGCAGGCTCCAGGCTCTGAGCTGTCAGCACAGAGCCCGACTCTGGGCTCAAACCCACGAACTGTGAGATCATGACCTGAGCCAAAGTCGGGCACTTAACCGACTGAGCCACCCAGGCACCCCAGTAAGCAAAGATTTCTTAAAGAGAACAATAAAGTACCATAGAAGAAAAAAAGAATAAGAACTTCTCTTCATTAAAAGACACCATTAAGAGTCTGAAATGGTAAACCAGAGAGGTGAAAATCGTATTTGCAAACCATATATCCAATACAGGACTCCTATCAGCGTATGTTATTTTTAAATTCCCACAAATCAATAAGCCAGACAACGTAATGGAAAGTTGGGAGGCAAGACTTGGGCAGACACTTTATGAAAAACAGCTATCCAAGTGGCCTATTACCCGGGAAAGATTGCTCAACACCTTAGTCATCAGGTGAATGCGAAGGGAAACCCCAGCGTAATACCACTGCACACCTACCTGAATGGCGTAAGTGGAAGAGACTGACCACAGCAAGAGGTGACAAGCATGTGGAACCACTGGAACTCTCATTCCCTGCAGGCGACAAGATAAATGTATACAACTCCTCTGGTTGAACACACCCCACAGCCCAACAGGTCAGTCCTAGTTATGACTCCCACAGACATGCATTCCTGTGTTCACCAAACGACATACTAGAATGCTCATGGCAGCAATATTTGTAATAGCCAAAAACTGGAAAATACCTAAATAGTAGCATGGATCAATTATGGCATATTCACCAAATGGAATAGTATATAGCAAGGAGAATGAATGACCTAAAGTTACTCCCCAAAATGTGCGTGAATCTAACGTATTATCGAGCAGAAAAGCCAGAATCAGAAGAGTAAAACATGGGTGTATTTTCTTAAAAGTCCAAAAATAAGCAATGCCAACCTATGCTGGTAGAAGCCAAGATAGTGGTGACCTGTGGGACAAGGGCGTGATTTAAAGGAATATAAAAGCGGGAGCATTCTTTAATGCTGGTACCATTCTATTTCTGGGTCTGGCTATGGATACACAGATGTGTTCAGTTTATGAACATATATCAAGCTGCTAACTCATGATTTATGCATTTCTCTATATGTTTATTATACTTCAATAAAAAGTTTAAAAAACGCTATAACCCAATAAGCAAGGTATAAAAAATAACAGTAGCAGTCATGTAAAATACAGGGAGGGGGCCAAGATATTCCAAAGTTAGTAAAATTACCAGGGTGAGCTGCTGTAGAGAACGAAAGTCAGTCATCAACCATGCTTTAGCCAAACCTAAGGGACATGGGACATACTACTGAGTTTCACTGACTTTGGACTCTTACAAGGCAGTAACTATGCAAATTGTCTCCTTTAACTCCCTAAGAAAAACAGGGCTTAAGATACAGTTCATTTGAACATGGAAGGTACGCTTTGTTGTACTGGGAATATTTCCCAAGCAGTGTATTTTAAGAAGCAAAAATAAATTGGCAATTTTTGTTGAAAGTTAAAAAAAAAAAATTATTAGAGTTTAGCTCATCTGAAAGAGATTGAAATTATTAGTAGCATGATTTGAATAGGCTATCACTAATAAAAATACTTTTAACTAATGGGTACATTGAAAAGCACCCCAAAGGTACTTTTTATCTGAATGAATGTAAGGCAGGCAGAGCTAATAATACCGTGTAGTCTTTCTGCCACCCGGGGAGGTTCTAATCAAGTCTTGTGCTCTGATTGAAATGCAGAGCTCAGAGTGGGAAAACTGATTAACAAAATAAAAAATCCGGAGTGTTTCCCATGCAAACAGTCATCAGCGTATCTTATGTAATTATGTAGGCCATAAATCAACACAGCGTGCAAGGGCTTCAGCCATAGTGTAAATATCTTAATGACTGAGACGTCTTTAGCCATGAATAATTTATATCTACATGATCCATTTTTCTCAACCATGCTTCACTTAGGCAGGACAGACTAATCTGCTGTCAGGGGATGGGCTCTTGATTACTTCTTCCCGATTTTTCTTCTGTTTATTTTTCTCATTTTGACACACTCCATTTTTCCCTCTCGCACTTTCTTAAATAAGGGTGCCTCATTCATCCACCCTGTCTGCTTGCTTTTACTTTTGCTATGCATCTTATTAGACATCTTGGAATAAAGCCAGGGCTTTTGGACTTCTACTTTTCATAAGGCCCTCTGTAAATGGAATGAGGTGGCAACTAGGGAAATAGGGTTAATACCACAAGGCAGTATGAGCTTCTTGATGTTGTTGTGGGGAAACATTTATTATGGAAAGCAATTGCCAGAAAAGGCTAATGATCAATTAAACGTTAGCATTTGTAGATCCCCTTCTGTGATGCGGAAAGTAACTGCCACATGGGTAATGCTGGAGAGCTTACTTGCTAAAATAGTTTTGTTGTTTTCTTAGAGCCCATTAAAATAAAGGCAGCAGAGAAACATTCAGATCAAATTCTATGTTACCTAAAACGCAGACAGACAGTCCTTATGGACAGGGAACTTTGGTCACCTGTGGATCAAATGACAAACTTGAGTAATTTTCCTAGAAACCTGGAAATCACATCCTGTTTGACAGCTCATTATTTTTTATAGGACATTGACTCTACCATATTAAAGATTTCATTAGAGGGGAAAATTGCCAGCATTATACGGCCTGCGGTTAAAAAAAAAACAAACTAGAAACGTCTTGAGGTTCAGCAGAATCATTTTCCATTGTGGAATCCACTAGTTTTCCTATCCTATACCCCCATCTTCTTGGCAAGGGATCCCTAGGGGTTACTAGAAGGAAGGGACAGTACACTATCATCTTTGAGTCCCCAGTACCTTCTGATGTTCCTGGCATATAGTTAGCACTCAATAAATGTATTTTTAAAGTTCATTTTGTTGCAAGAATGGTGACTTACCCTGCAGATTTAGAAAGCTCAGTTCTGTGGGAAGTGAGGTAGGTGATCTTCTAACCTGGCAGGAATCTGGTTAGGCTTCTCATCTCCTGGTAGTACATTAATCCTGTAACTGATTTATCCGATGTCCAAAGCAAATGGATCTGGTCTCAGTCACTTATATAAAATGCCAACATACTAAGGTCTTCCTGCAGAGAACCATCTTGAATCATCTAATAGCCAACTTCTGTTGGAAACCCAAGTGAGGGAGAAGACTGATATCTAGGAAAGATCCCCAGAGAGACATCCCGTCTGTCTAAGCTAGGATCTGCCTTTAGATCAAGTTGACTACCACATTAGCTTATTCCATTATGGAGACACTATCATTGATTTGCTTTTTAATTTTATTCCTCAACGTTGATGAAGGAACAGCCATTGGAAACTACCTCTGTGTCCTATTATAAAAATGTGTTGAGGGTCACCTAGGTGGTTCAGTTAAGCACCTAACTCTTGATTTCAGCTCATGTCATGATCTCATGTTCATGGGATTGATCCCCATGGTGGCCTCTTCCCCAAGCCCGCTCACACTCTCTCTCTGTCTCTCAAAATAAATAAACATTTTTAAAAAGGTATTGAGGATACTCCCATTATATCAGCACGATAGACAGACAGATAGATAGATCTATATCTAGATAGATAGTAGATAGATAGATAGATAGATAGATAGATCTGTATATAGATATAGATTATAAAACCCCATGGGAGAGAGATCTTTTAAAGCTTCCCGCTAGGAGAACCTTTATTTCCACTGCAAGGACTAGAAGACTTCCCCCTTTCCAATGGTGATAACTGCATAATTGACCATGTTTCCTTTATTGTCCGAATTTCCAGGAATCTCAGAGTAATATTTTTTTTTTTTTCACTGAAGCAAAAGTCACTAGGTGGCTCAGTCAGTTAAGTGTCCAGCTTTTGATTTCAGCTCAGGTCATGATCTCACGGTTTGTGGGTTCCAGCACCACATCGGACACTGCACTGACAGCAAGAAGCCTGCTTGTTATTCTGTCTCTTCTCCCTCTCTCTCTCTCTCTCTCTCTCTCTCTCTCCCTGTGCCCCTCCCCCACTCACGCTCTCTCAAAATAAATAAACTTAAAAAAAATAAAGTGTAGACCATCAGCTCTGTGTAGTTGCAAAACTTAAGCAGTCACTTCCTATTCCCCTCTGCCTCCACACCCTGGCAACTACCAATCTACTTTCTGTTTCCTTGAATTTACCTATAGTTCAGAGTCATTTTTGCAATTCATTCAGACCATTTCTATTAACCCCTGTGGGCAAGGCACTTGTAGGCTCTTTTTCTTCTTCCTGATTCTTTCTTTATATCACATATTTCATTTAAAGCAAGCAGCCTCCAGACTTTGTGGAAAGAAGTTGCATGGAGATATATACAAACAAGAATATCCTCCTTTTTACCTCTAGAGCCACTCGCCACCCCTCTCCGTGCCACTGTGTGCTGTGACCTATATGGCCCACATAATGGGCTCTCATGTCCCCTGGCTCCAGTTGGGTTTAGCTAATAGGGAATCATGGCAGAAGATGAGAGGGAGGGAAAACAGTGATGGAGGGTGTTATTCCCGAGCTTCCTCCCTATGGATTCACTGGGGATGGCTATGTCCTTTGACTCAAGGTCCCAGCTCCTGTCAGGTAGCCCTTTCCACACAGACCTTTCTGAATCCGCATTTCACTAAGAGTTCTAGCCTTTGCTTCTTCAGGACAGTGTAGCAAAATGCTCTTTGGTTCTGGCCCCACAGTATTACATCATCCTGGTGGTTTCCCTCTAAGTTGCCCACAGCTTTCTAAATATTTCTTTTATTAAACTTTCATCAAATTATCCTGATTTGAGTGTGTCATCTGTTTCTTGCAAGGACCCTGACTCAAACAAGCATATTCTACTCTGTGGTTCTGTTTAGCTATAGGTCAACATGATACGCTCAGAGTCCTCTGCAGAGAAGCTGGTCTGGCAGATTTTCCTAGGGCCAGAGAATTCTTCTCAAAGACACCCAAAGCATTCACATCTCTTCATGGTTTTAAGGCACAGGACCTTTGTGTCAATCCCTAAATGATAACAGTCTGTTTTAAGAGCTCATAATCCTGGAGGTGGTTTCTTTACTTGACCGTTTTCAGTCGCTATAATACCCACTTACGGAGCTGGAATGATCAATGAGCTCAAGTCCCATCTGAAAGAAGGTGGGTTCCCTTTCTGCCAATGCATTGTTCCCTAATTCTTTCATTGTTAGATAAACTCAAACACTTCTCAGTCTGATATTGTGAGACATTAGATGGAATTCATTATAGCAGGCTTAGAATTTAGACAAGAGAAAAATCTTCCTCATCGTCAACATTACCTATGTCATGCATATGCAGCCTGTTACAAGAAGAGCCATTGAAAGGATTTAAGCATAGGGTGAACATGATCCCAGCTACACTAAGAACTACTTCAAACAAAAAAATATGATTTAAATTTCTGTATCATCAATATAGTTCGCATAACACCTTGAACAAAATGATAGGTGTGTATGCTTTCTCTCGTTCCGCCAATATCACTGAGCACCTACTGTGTACATAGATATTGTAGACTGTGGAGTCACAGTCATGAGGAGGGCATTCACAGTCATGAAGAGCTGCATGGAGCTTACACTTTTAATTGAAGAACTATTAGGGGCGCCTGGGTGGCTCAGTGGGTTGAGCGTCTGACTCTTGATTTCAGCTCAGGTCATGATCTCATGGTTTGTGAGATTGAGCCCCGCATTGGACTCTGTGCTGACAGCATGGAACCTGCTTGGGATTCTCTCTCTCTCCCTCTCTCTCTCTGGCCCACCTCTGCTCTCTCTCTCTCTCTCAAAATAAATAAATAAACTTTAAAAAATAAAGAACAATTGGATAAACAGCTAATTAAACAACTAATTGTGGAATTACATTTATTAGAAGTCCTGCAAAGGAAAAAAGCAGGGTTCTATAAACACATTTCACAGGCAGGTTGACATGGTTTTCAGATCGGGGCAGGAATCCCTGAAGAAGTTACATTTAGCAAGGCAGTGGTGAAGTAGGTGAAGGAGAAACTGGGCGGGGGGTGGGGGGGGGTGGTTTGGAACATTCCAGGTAGACAGAACCATATATATAAGGGACCAGAGGCAGGAAGGCACAAGGCATTTTTAAAGAATTGAAGGAGAAGTAGGGGGTAGAGCAGAGAGAACAAGAGCAGAATGATGGAAATAAAGCTGTTGAAGTGAGCAGGAGCCAGGTGTAGGTCCTTGTAGACCATGTTAAAATGTTTTACCCCACGAGAACAGTCATTGAAAGGATTTATGCATGGTGTTCACATGATGAGATCTATGTGTTTTTTTTTTTTAAAATCACTGGAAGGTGGAGGCCATTCGAGGATAAAGGGATATCAGATGATGGTAACTTGGACTGAAAGAGTGATTGTGGAGATGGAAAGAAATGGTGAAGTTGAGAGCTACTTAGGAACAAGAGGCATTTGGGAGGATGCGGGAGACGATGGAGTTGAGATGACTCCTAGGTTTCTGGCTTGCATGATGGAATATAACAGGCGTCATTCACTGGGAGAAGGAAACATGGATGGGAACCAATGGAGTGTGGTGAGCTCGCTATCAGTTTTACACGCATTGTGTTTGTTGTGCTCATGAAACATCCAAGAATTGTTCGAGGTGGCGGGGGTGGCAGTGGAAGCTCAGAGGAAGGGTATGTGCTGGACACATAGATTTAAGAGTGATGGTGGTCAAGTGAAACTGGGCTCCTAAGGAGAAAGAATAGAAGGCTGAGCTCATATTCAATAAACTGTTGTCAACAATTCCGGATCGTCTTTACATGAGATAAGCACCTTCCTTCCTGTGCCATCTTTATTTTCTCTGGGTAAGTTAGGACCTCATTGTGACACAGTCCTGCTAGAAACTTAAACTTGTGCCCTGGAAACCCCTTAATGTGAAATCTTTATATTATGTAATGAGAGTACAAGGGTGGGAGACCATCCCTCAAACTCAGTCTTTAAAGGATGTTACTGTTGTTATCAAAATATTTAACAGTCTGATGTCTTGCATATCATCTTGGTAAACACCAGCTGTATACAGTCACTTTATATCCAGCAGCTCACCTCTTCTACTCATTAGTAGGATATTGGAATTTAAATTTAGCTATTGCATATCTTTATAAAGTTTATTGACCTTCTCTAGTTTTCTGATTCCCACGAGGCTCTTCCTTACCTGACATTGCTATCTCTCTGTAGAGTCACAGATTATCAGGGTTAGAGAGCTTTTTATTGAAGTCCTCTAATTTTTCAAAAGAAGAAAATGAGGTCAAAGGGAGACGATGGCTTGAGCCACATGGTAAGTTGGTAGCATAGCCAGGCATCACCCTCCGAGCCTCCAGCCCTGAGCCCAGCTTAGAAGTACACTGTTTCTTCCCTTAACCATGACTTTAAATGTCTCTTCTCAGAATTCTGAAGCTTTGTAAAGTTTAAAAGAAACTCATTAGTTGCACATTAGGCTCTCCCAAAAGGAAATGCTGCACTTGTTCCTTTGAAGCCTTACTGGAGAAAGTACTACTTAGAGAGAACCTGTTATTCTAGTTCCCATTCACAGAGGGGCACCAGAGCAGCTGTGGGTCTGATCTCTCTTCTCTTCTAAATTAATGGCGGCAGAAGATCTGGTTCCCTTTTTCTGTGCTTCTTTCCTCCACCCCCCATAAATCACTTTAATTGTGTGCACATCATCTACTTCAGAGTCTAAGGGAACCTGATACTTGTTCTAGACTCACTCCATTCTCATCAGTCTAATACCAAAACCCCTCTCCAAATGGAAAGATCCATTATTCAGTGACAGCAGGACACTGACAGGCACTTACTAAGCTAAAAGGATGATGGGAGCAAAGGTCTCCCATTACCTCCTTAAACCTTTTTTGTCAGCTACTCATATGCATTTAATGTGTAGCACTTCGCTTGTGAATTTCGGTTTGCCTCCTTTCCTACCAACAATTTCTCCTAATTGTTCCATTCTTCTAAGACACTACAACCTGATATAGCACCTTTCCCTTCCTCTCAAAATGTTCTGAAAGACTAATTAGATCCTTAAAGAACAAAAAGTTAAAAGCTTTTTGCGAGTAATCAATTCCCTGCAAGTTTGCTAATATTTTTCTGTTTCTTGGTAACATGTTCCACAACATAGGCTGATAATCTCTTTAAAAACTCTGATCCTTAATCGTGATGTAATGTTTTAAGAAAAATGCATGCATAGCGTGTACTAGATAATGGTTGATTATGGTTTTGTTAAAAATTTACACCTGCAAATACCTAGTTATAAATAGCTGCCCCTTAGAATTCAAGAAAGGTACATTGGAGGGATAGACTCCAGTGAAAAGCCCTATCAGGATCCAGATTTAGCTTTTAACAAAGACCCAAACTTAAAATACTAGCTTCAATATGATAGAAGGTTATTTATCGGGAGATCTCCAATCTCTGGATATAGGGTTTCAGAAACCTAAGCTTCCTCTGTGTGGCTTCCTGCTCTTGTCTACATGGTTGAAGATGGGTCACCAGTTCTGGGCCCACACCGCAACAACAACAAGGAGGAAATGAGATAGAGGAAAACACAACCATCATTTTGAAGAGCACATTCAGAAGGGCTCACTTCCCATTGGCTAGTACGAGGTCACATGGCTGCACCTCCCAGCAAAGGAGGCCAGGAAATGTCCTTAGCTGGGCAGGACATTTGCTCAGCTAAAACTTGGAAAGCTTATTACTGAAGAAAGAAGGGAGTGTGGGATATCAAGGAACAACTCTCAGCTTCTGTCATTCGTAAGAGATTAAGTTGTAAGTAACAGAGAAAATTTATTACTTTCATTTGTTAAGCCAAGGAAATTTATTCGACATGGAAAAAAAAGTGGAAGAATATCTGTGATCGTCACCTCCCAAAGCTATCTATTAAAATCCAGCCGAGTCTGTGGGAAGTGATTTTGGAAATTAGTCCTTCTAAAATTATTCCTTCTATTCTTGGGGTGATCATTTCACTGTGTATACGAATATCAAATCCTTACATTGTTCACCTGAAACTAATGTAATATGCCAAACTATACCTAATTAATTAATTAAGTCCTTCTGGAGTTCTATAAAGATAATGGGAGAAAAGGCCCTGCTGGACCAGAGCTCACATGAGGGTCAACCTTGCTAGGGAGCATGCTCACGGAAGGGGAGGACAGCAGACCTCAGGGGGTGAAGCTTGAGGCACCAGATTATGTGCGTTTGCCTTAGCCACAGAACTTTGACTATCAGAGTTGAGAAGCGAGCAGAATCGTCTCCCCTAGTGAAGGAAGGACAACTAAAACAGGGGTAACAAGGCCTGACAACTATTTATTGCACACCTCCTATGTGCCAGTCATTATGCCAGGCACTGAGGATGTTGCGATCAATAAGATGTCATCTCTGCCTTCCCAGCAAGCTTGCAGTCTGGCAAAGGACAGAAGCATGTAATCCACACTGGCCACTATGAAACAGTGAGGCGTGTGCCACAACTGAAGGCATCTAGCAGGCTATAGGAGCACGTGAGAAAGTGATCTCCCAAATCATGAGTCAGGAGAGGCTTCTCAGAAGAATTGATGTTTACACGGAGTCCCCAAGTAGGAGTTAAAGGAATAAAGAGTGTTCCAAGCCAAAAGTAAAGCATGTGCGGTGCAAAGTCACTCCTGAGGGTGAGGTGACCTTAGATCAGGTCTGGAATAAAGAAAGATCCAAAGGATTTACAAATTCAACTTAGGGTATGCATCCCCAGCATTCGGCTATTTAGAGACATCATCTCTTCATCCTTCTCTCCCATCCATCCATCCATCCATCCACAGTAGATGCTGAGATGTTTGAATTAATTAATTTTTAAAACTGTTACTGAGAAACCTAGTTTTGCCAGGCACTGTGCCAAGTGATAAAGAGGGCATAAAGATATACAAAACATTATCCCCAGTGATGTGAAGCTTAAATTTTAATCGAAGAGATAAATCTGTGCACATATTACCAGATACGCAAGCTGAATAGAACATGCCTAAAACGTGTCCTAAAACATGCCCTAAGAAGTTACCACTGGCAGGGGTCATGTTACCTGGAGGGAATGTAAGTTTCAGTGCTAACATTACCAGACCAACATCAGACTGAACACTCTCCACATTTCTCATGTGTCTGTGTTTGCTTATTGGGTTTCTGTTTTGTTTTGTTTTGTTTTGTTTTCTGATATTTGTTCTTCCATAGATTCTGTGGCAACAGCGTCCGGGCCACTGCTAGTTGAAGTTGCCAAAACTCCTGGTGCCAGCCTTGGGGTTGCCCTGACTACCTCGATGTGCTGTAACAAACAGGTCATTGTCATAGACAAAATCAAATCTGCAAGTATTGCGGACAGGTGAGTGTTGTAGAAAGTGCCTACGTTTCAAAGCTGCATGAGTGTTAAAATATATATCTACATATATTTCCACACGCATATACACACGTGTCATACATACACATATACACATGCCTTCACACACGTGCATATCTGATTTTAAAAAGAGCTCTTCTGCCCATCTCTACAAGATTCATCAAGAAAACAAGTTACGGTTCTAGGGCTTAAAAATTAGCCCACCTGTCAGCCACCCCAGATGTTATGTTGCCTCATCCAGATGTTTGGTGTGGCCTTTAGGAAAAGGAAAAAAAGGAAGTCAAGCAACTGAACAAGTTTCCCTGCCATGTTCTAGGGTGATAGATTGGTTTTGCTGTAAGGTAGCTAAGTATATCTTTTGCGTGCTCCATTTAGAGAAGTCATGGGTTTTCGTGAACTGTTAACAGTTAAATCTTGCCACCATAAAATCTTATTCCTTTTTTCTTAAATAAGTAAGACAATATTTTTGAAATAATGCAGTCTTTAAAGAGAGGTCTTATGCTGTCACGGAATGTTAATCTTAGGGTTTCACAATCTTCAAGGGCCCCTGAAAACATCATTCATTCCTATGACACAATAAAAACAAAAGCCCTTTTTCCTGAGTTCTTTTTGCGAATTAATATTTTAGACTTACAAGGTGAGAAGCGGGGAAGAAAGACTACCTCACCCCCTAATAAGTTATTTCACAGCTCCTGATAGGAACGCCCCCCACCCCACCTTCACAGCTGAAGCTCTTTAAGTGCTCCCACTTGAACTTTTTTTTTTAGACAGAAGGGATGAGTTGAAATGCTTTTTTGTCTTGAGAAGTAGACTGCTTTCACTGTGGAAGTCTCTAGACGTACTCCAAAAGGCCCAGCCTCCCTTGCATGTTCCCAGCCTCTTTTTCATATGCCCTCGCCTTACCTGGGAAACCTCCAACTCAGACGCAGTAACCCGCAGCAACCCCTGTCTTGGTCAGTCTACAGCTCCACTGTGGTCTTACCCTACATTCAGCCCTTTAACAGTGACGGCCATTGATCCAGGGGTGTTCTCCAGTTCAATGGTGCAGGATGCTTTAATTTTCTCCCTCTGTTTTTTTTTCCCGTTCCGCAGGGGGTAACCAGTTTAAGGAGCTGTCCACTTGACTGGTACGTCGGGATGCTGACTGCTGTGTTTGCTTTTCTCAACTCATGCAGTAGCCAGTCTCTTGAGTTCAGCAAGGTGTAGCTCTAGCCCCCGCTTTCCCTTCACTCACCACGCAGGCCTCCTTTATGGCTCTTTTGACTCCTGCATAATTTCCATCGCCATCGAGAGCTTTTGTACTAATCGATGTTTAACTCGAAAATAACAAAATATAATACAGTAGTAAAGAACTGGTGATTTGGCAGCTTGTGTGAGAGAGTTCTGAAAAAAGCATTAGCTGAACCTCCCCGAGTTATTCCCATTCACACATAAACTAGTTGTAAATGATCCTGTTCCAATTATGTGAGTCACATCTTGACATCCTGAACATTGACCAGCTCATATTTATAGATATACAAACCAACAAGGAAAAATCACGGAAGAATGTCAAGGGGAAAAACATTCCTGTTCTTCTCTTCCCTCCCACACACTTCCCTTCAACTTCTGGCACCACCACCCTGAAATAATATGATTTCTTAAGAGGCACAAGAGAAGAACATTTCCTTGAGTTTTTCTGTATCTCCCACATTCCTCTTCATACGCAAGGTGCTTCACATTTGACAGATGGTGTTTCCTATAACACTCAGAGTTTTCCTTTTTTAAGTAAATGCAAACCGCGTGAAATGTTAAGACTACGAAGGACATGAAAGTCATGTTCCAAAGACGAGAGCACTCATCGCACTGAGTATTTCTCCTTTCCGTAGATGTGGCGCCCTTCACGTGGGAGATCACATCCTGTCCATCGACGGAACCAGCATGGAGTACTGTACATTGGCAGAAGCCACCCAGTTCCTGGCCAACACCACTGACCAGGTCAAGCTTGAGATTCTTCCCCATCATCAGACCCGCCTGGCCCTGAAGGGACCTGAGCATGGTGAGAAGGATCCATCTGGATAAATCTCTTTATCTTGCTTTTACAGTTATTGCTTCTCTCCCAGAATTAGAAGCAGAAAGACACAGAGGCTAATTCTGGCTTTATCATTTCTTTCAGAGCAGCGGGTTATCTTTTGTTTACTTTCCTTCGTCTCCCAGATCCTTTTTCCTGAGCCAAATGTAATTTATTTGAAACCTCAAAATTGAGGAAAGAAACATTGTTTGAAATAGAATTTTCAGGCTTGTACTATTTGATATTTAAAAAAAAAAAAAAAAAAAGGAGAAGAAGAAGAAGAAGACTTTGTTGCAAATTGAGTGTGAAGAGAAGGGGAATAATTTGACTTCCTGTTACTCAGAGTGAATGTCCACTCTACCTCAAGGACGATGAAGGCAAATTATAAAATTCTCACTTTTTAAAAATAATTATAAAATGGGTATTAATGGCAGACGCTTCAAATTTGGGGAGGAGAAAACAGTTGTGTGAAAGGTTGACTTTCTCTACAGTTTGTCTGTTTGCCAGAATAGCTTTTACCTTAGCCCTTCCATAAAGGAACGACCTTAATGATGAAATATCTTTCCTGGGCGTGTCAGAATATTTGACTGCTTTTATTCAGTAACAAGTGTCAGCTGAGGGGACCTACATTTTCACTGCCTGAAGCTCACAGGTACATTTGCTAAGTGTTTGTACACCATCCACCTAAGCATCTTTAAACAAAACCCAGTACAAGAGAAAGGACTTGGAGCCCAAAATCACATTGAAGAAAGACTCTTCAAGGGGGTTCTTTGTTCCAACTCCTCTCTCCTTTCCCTTAAGTCAAGTGCCCCCCTTTTTCATTCCCTGAAATCGATTCCTTGAAGCTTCACTAGTGCTGTCAGGGGGCCCTAATGGAGAAGAGCACTTTTTTTTGTATGTTTAGAGAAAGAGAACAATTTTCTCCGGAATTGAAATTTTGTTTGTGAAGAGATCATTTGTATTATGTGTCTCCCACCTTCTGAAAGACACCGCGCTTTTCCACAGTTTGAAGAAAAAACAGAGGGACCGGTTAATTTTCATACTGAATGAGTCAGCTGGATGCAACCTTTTTTAATTAAATGGAGCTTAGACAGCCCTGGAGCTAATGAAAATCTCTAGTACAGCATTACCTTTATCAGATTTTAATTTTACACAATGGAGCCGAGAAGTGATGCAGTATAGGCAGGTTATGAAAAGAAATTCTGCCTCATTTGCCTAGAAGTGGGAAGGGGCTCCAGGAGGTACAGGTCATGGGAATGCACACCGTTCCGGTCAGGAGACCCCTTGGGACACCCTGGCAGAGGGGAGAGATTTCTCAAACTCAGTTTCTTCTAAATTAATCTGAAGCCGTCACTGGATTTGGAGCACAGGAGGTAAAAGGATATACACTGTGTAGTGCTTTCTCAGCCTGAGATTTGGCTTGGTAAATCCTGCTATCGGTGAATCAGAAATATGGAGCAGACCCTTGCAAAATGTCATTATCTTCAGCAACCTCATTTCCCCCTTTTTATTTGCCCTGTATATAAATCATAAATAGTCCAAATAGTTTCCAACTCGTGAAATATTAAATATTTTTACCTGTCAAGACAATTTGAGAGGATGAATGTATATACTAAAATGCACGAAGACCAAGAACAAATTTTTTTTTTTTTTAATATGGAAGCCCTGTTGTCATTGTGACTTTTCAGAGGGGTGCAGGGTCGGGGCTGGTAATTTAAATAATTCAAGCTTCCATTTCTGACCCCATCATCTACACTTTGGCTAAAAGTTGCTCATCATCTTTCTTCTCTAGCCTACAGGCATCTCCCTACAGTTTACATTAAAATCAGACTTGCATTTCCAAGAAGGCAAAAGTATTAGCTCCTAAACATAATTAAATCACAGTTAAGAATAGGGGGGAATGCCCCCCCCCAAATTATGTTGTTTATAATTCTCAAACTTATGTTTTTCTATGTGGTAGAGTGGTTTTACATAGTTTTTCCCTTTTTCCACAAGAGAGTTCTGGCTATCTTTTCAGGAAGCCTGATCCCTGAACACTTCTGTCTCATCCCATGGTAGATGGAAATATATTTCCCACATTTTGTTTCACAAGAAAGCATCCACCATAGTGTTTTCAGAGAAATAAAGAAACGGGCACATCAGCTAGGAAAAAAAGAGATTAACTGTGCCTTTCGCTGGTAAATAGCATTAATGGGGCACCTGGGTGGCTCAGACAGTTAAGCGTCCAACTTCGGCTCAGGTCATGATCTCACGGTCCGTGGGTTCAAGCCCCTCATCAGGCTCTGTGCTGACAGCTCAGAGCCTGGAGGCTGCTTCAGATTCTGTGTCTCCTTCTCTCTCTGCCCCTTCCCCACTCAAGCTCTGTCTCTCTTTCTCTTTCAAAAATAAATAAATATTGAAAAAATTTTTAAATAGCGTTAAAAGTGCTTACAAGAATGAGTTCTCAATAAGATTAGAAATTGTTCCTACTGAGGGTATTTGGGGGACATAATCATGATTGAAGTTCATGAAACTTTGAAAGAGAAAATGGGAGCAGAATCGCAAGGCTCAATAGAGTCAGGGCCCGGAAGACCTTCCATTTTTGAGTTCCAGGAGCAACGACAAAAGCAGCTGTTGCCTATGCCCCTCAGACATCCCAGACAGGGCAAGAGGGTACAGTTAGAAGAGAGAACAAACCAAAGGACCCTCCACGTCAGATACTTCTTAAGACTCCAACAGTGATGTCATCATGGAAGATGTAAAAAGTATTCTATTTTAACTTGCTGTTTATGTATCTGTATCAAATCTCGGAACGCCCGCAGGAGGCAGTGTAGTGCGGGTGGGCTGAAGGCAGGGATTCTTGAATCAGATTTCCAAACTTAACTGGGTGCTACCATCCTTAAATATGCCCGGTAATGTCCAAAGTCCTTCTTAACCAACTGGGTCAGAGAGTGTGGATTTCTAAAGTCCATTCACTATACCCTGCCCTCATTTGAAACGCAGACCATACTTTGTAAAAAGGACATCGGAGTGGCTGTTGGGGTCAATGAGCCAGACCCAGCAATGATTGCGTCTTGGTAAAAAGTCATCTTACACTCCCCAAAAGAGAATGAGGATGGGGAAAGATAACCCATCATGAACTTCCCCTGCAACACTCTTTATCGCGAGGAAAATGCTGCCGCAGTGTAGACATGCACACTCTGGCTGATTCCTATTCACTTATGCATTCATTGATTCATCAGTCATCATGGACTAGGCACTATTCTAGGTGCTATAAGACATCTAGTGAGGGAGACAAAGTAAATTCCCATCCTCGTGGAATTTCAGTATAGAGAGACAAATATTTAAAATATGTTAAATAAATAAAGCCACTTCAGACTGTAATAAGTACTATGAAGAACATGAAATACTAATGGGGTAGCATGGAGTCGGGCATATTCAGCCTGGGCTGGGGAGTGGTCAGAACAACTCTGAGGAGGTGGTGGCCCCTTAGCTGAGACCCAAAGGAGAAGAAGGAGTCAAGCGAACTGCAACCACGCAGTCAACTGGGTGAAGAATACACGAGGCAGAAAGAATGGCAAGGGCAAATGCCCTGAGGCAGGAAAGCAGCCTGGCTTGTTCTAAGAACGGCAGTAAGACCAATGGTGGCTGAAACAGTCAATGATGGGGAGAGTGATAGGGGATAAGACTGCAGAGATAAGTAGGGGTCACATTTGATTCTCTTTGTAATTGTACCCCATTGAAGTAGCTTAAATGGGAGTGACATGATCCACCTTATATATTTAAAGGATTACCAGGTCATACAGATACTGGGAGGAAAGTATGCAGTTGATGAAGTGGGGAGCCAAGTCTGTAGGTGTTGCAGAGGTTAGGTAGAGGAGGTGATGGCTTGGAACTAGAATGGTGGAGAGGCAGATGGAACCCAAACCAGAAACAGCAGCGGCACGGGAGGAACCGGCTGGGCCGCCTAGGGCTGTAGAATTATGGTGGCCATGCAAGTGATACTCTCTCAACCTAAGTGTCCAGTGAGTGAGATTTGTTGAGTGAGAGATACGTATTTCCTTCAAAAGATACTTTATTTGTTGGCAAGTAGAGCGAAAGTAGGCAGAATCAATATTATCCGTAAGAGTTCATCTGTTTTTATCGAGTGTACCGGCACCGTGCAAGCACCTTGCATATAGACCCGTGGGCATAATTCTCACGGTGGTCCTGCAGGGGCGATGCTTTCGTGGTCTCCATTTGACATGTGGGGAAACTGAGGCTAAGGGAGGCTGAGTAACTAGCCACGGTCCTATAGAGAGGAAGGGCTGGAGCCAGAACTGAAACCCAGGCCTGCCTCAGCCCACAGCGCTCTTTCATTGCCAGGGCTCTGGTTCCACGGGTAGCCTTACCCCAGAAAGGCTGTGAAGTGGCCAATGATGCTGACATCACAGAGGTACAACTTAAGCCCTTGTCTAAATGAGCTTCCTTTAAGTACTTACGGAGCATTTGATTTGATTCTCTGCATGAATAAATACCGTCAAATAACTCACATGTAAGGCACCTCACATTAGAATCATGATACTAAAAGGAGGTACGACTTCATTTGTTATTTTTCACTCTTGTTCAGTGAAAAACTTCGGATCGGACATAGTAATGAACATGACCTTGCTCATCTTTCAGAACACCTGGTAGAAAAAAGTCTAAATAATATTGAAATTAGAATGGAAACGCACTACACATTTTTTTTCAATAAAGGGGACACAAAAAATTTTGAAATAGCTTTACTAAAATGTTGTGGCGTCTTAAGAAAATATAAGAACACGTGAAATCTTTTGAGAATTAACCGTTTCTTTCAAATGTAAACATATCTTTTTTCAAAGATACAAAAAGTATAAAATATATTGAGACCTTTACTTGTTAGGATACAAATATGATTCTGATATTGATAGATGATTAAGAGTGGGTTTTTTTTTTTTTTGAGAAAAATCAAGTCCAAGTGATGGATCAGACTGTAATTAAAATGTCAGAACAAAAAAAAATAATAATAAATAAAAATAAAATAAAATAAAATGTCAGAACAGTAAATTGTGATATGTGACTGGTAAAGCACTTGAATCATGAGCCAGCATGATTTATTATTGTTCCTTCTATTCTTTTTCTCAAAACAAGTGCTACTAACTGACCAAGATGTGCAAATCTTTAATTACTAATCACGTGCCATAGATCTTTATGGCGTTGACTTTTAAGTTTAAAAAAAAAAAAATGTTTTTAATCTGGTCTGTGAAGCGCAGGGGGAGATTAGAAATTGATTCAATAGTCATTTTAAAAGAAGAAAAAATGGGCTGGCGAACGACATGCATTATTCTTGGGAAGATGGAAGGCTTCCATTCGTGATGTTAATCATCTGTTCTGCTGACCACTGAGAAAGGGCAAAGCCAGTAGATTTTCTTTTTCTTTGCAAGCAGCTTTCATTTTTTGTTACACTTTTTATTTGTACAGTTCAGTTACTTTTTCTTTTGTTTTGTTTTGTTTTGTTTTTGGTTCTTTGTTTGTTTGTTCTTATTTGTCATCATCACCTCATGTGGGCAGTGAAAATTCAGAGGAGCGACAGGCAACTTGCGTGGGATTCCTGGGCCAGCGACCACTGCAGCCTTCACACCTACCAATACCCTAATGCGTCCCACCCCGACCGTTGCAGAGCTCCGGCCCTGCCAGCCCCAAAGGCGCCTCCTCCCAACAGCCCTCGTAATGTTCCAGACTTTCTCCTCCTGGTCTTTTGTGAAAATTATATTCTGCCTCTTCCTCATCTGATTCATACCATTTTTGGCTTCATGGGTGCTATGTGCTTTTTTTGTAATAGCAACTTATCGTTTCTGACATCTTTCTGAGTCTCTTCCCCTCCCGCCCCCCCCCCCCCAATCAGAAAGCATTTGTCATTAGAGAAGGATGTAAATGTTCCTAATGCTTTATATGTGGTCCGGAAATTAACAGTCCAAAATATGATATAGAATACGATGTGCTCAGAACTTCCTTGTGTGCTTGGAACCACTGTGAATGAAATTCACGTCAGAAAAGATCTACGAACGATGCGTGTCTGTACTGGATGCACGGAGTTGTTGTTTATGCAGAAACGCGGTTTCATGTTTATCTCTGTGTGTGTCTAGAGCAAAATTCATAGAGCCTCCCTCTGGGTTGCATTGTGCTCAGGAGGATCGTGCTGCCCCTCAGGCAGCGGTGGGCTCTTGTAACTTTGAGATTCTACAGTGCCGTCTCCATGGCTTCTGAGACCTGGTCTCTGCCCGGTCGGGGCACTGACTAGCCATTGCTGCCGTGTGTGTCTCTCGGGGTTGTCCCTGGCTGGCAAGGGTAGCAGGCTCACACCCCACCTGAGAATGCTCTGTGCCAAGTCTCCACTCTCTTACAGCAGCTTTGGTGTCTTCACCCTTCTCTCCTACCTCCATGAGTGCATACAGCCTGAGTTCCCTGAACATGGGGACTTTACCTCGAAGCCTCTACTCCACTAGCCCTCGCGGGACCATGATGAGGAGGAGACTGAAAAAGAAAGACTTCAAAAGCTCATGTAAGTGAAACAGTCACCGTTGTCTCATGGGCTGGAGAAGATGGGCGGGCTGGTTGGAGTCTGTGGGAAGAGTGTTTTCTGGTGCCTAAATGATCAGGTGGATGCTAAGGGGCTCCCAGCTCTATGCCAGAGGTCCCTGAAATGCTATCTAGTATCTACATGATACTGATTGCCCAGAACAATTTCAGACTGAATTAGTTAGTTTGTACTATCTTTGCTGACAACTTTTTGTCGGAAATTTCTTTTCTTGCTCTTTGGATCTGATACGGTAACCAAAGAGGTGATTTTTTTCCCTTCAAGACTCCTTCCTTATATTCTGGGTGACTTTGGACATGAAACATTTGTTCTCAGTTCCTTACTCACTCCAAATCAATGTTTTGAAAACTATGTCTCCCTCCTGATAAATATAAGAAAGAACCCCATGCATCTGTTTAATATGATTATAACATGTAATCACTTCTCTTTCCAACCAGATCGAATCATAGTCTAGAGAGGTGGGAGTATTTCCTGTCCTATATGTCCCCTTTGGTGGCTGTAGTTGTGATTCCTATAGAGAAACTCAAAGAAGATGGGGTCTCTTCCTGCACTTACCATGAAAATAAAATAAGGAACACCCTTAAGTTACCTAAGTAAAATGAAACCCAGACTCTTCAAGGCTGGAAGTGAAGAGAATGTTAGGAGAAGGGATGTTTGGACCTATTGGCTTTTCAGCCTGTTTGTCAGAGATTCATCTTCACAAGAAGACCCACCATGCCACCATCACAGAGACCAGTCATCACCCACCCTGGGAAATGGTCTCTTCATGTTACAGGAAGCTGAAGGTTTCCTTACAAAGAAAACCACTGCAAAAGATAGGGTCACACCGTGGTATAGTCATGATTTTGCCTTGCATATCCCTTCAAATATAAGGGGATTTTTTCATCTTTAGTGTATGTGCAGGACAGTAAATTTAAAAATGGGAAAATAGAAGGAAGATTGAGTTTAGTTAAAATGAGAATAAACGGCTTCTGGAGTCTCAGATCTTTCTCAGCTGACACGAAAGTAAATTATTCAGTCTTGGAAGAAACCATTTGAAGGCAGTAGAGTGAAGTGGTTATAAGCATAGATGTGGAAACCAGGCTGCCCATGCTCTCATCCCAGCATCATTGCTGTAGGACCTTGAGCAAAGCACCTAAGTTCTCTATGCCTCGGCCTCCTTAGCTACAAAACAGGGATTAATTACTTACTTCATTGGGTAATTGGGAAGATTATATGAAAGAATATATATATTCACACCACCAAAAGGGACATATGGGACAAGAAATATACTCTGTGAGGAGAATATATATTATTAAGTACATATTATGCATATTATTTTAAAATTATATATATTGGGGCGCCTGGGTGGCTCAGTCAGTTAAGCATCCGACTTCGGCTCAGGTCATGATCTCATGATTCATGGGTTCGAGCCCTGTGTCAGGCTCTGTGCTGACAGCTCAGAGCCTGAAGCCTGCTTCAGATTCTGTGTCTGCCTCTCTCTTTGCCCTTCCCCCACTTGCACTCTGTGTCTCTTTCCTTCAAAAATAAATAAACTTAAAAATACATACATACATACATACATACAATAATATGTGTTAATACATGTACATATATGTATATACATATTATACATATAGTTTATATATGTGTTATACATATATAATTTTCTCAATTATATACTATATACAATACACTATATACAATAAATACTACATATATTATATACATATGCTAGAACAACACCTGGTAAATGGTAAACACTATTTAATTGTTAGCCATTTGAATAGTTTAAGTGTTAGTTAGTATGCCTTGAATCTAAATTGTCATGTGTGAAAATCTGTTGACACTGTTCCCAACTTTAGGCATTTTTCACAGTGACTACTTTGGCATAATACATAGGTTCTGGGTCTTCCATGCAATGCCATCAGGGCTTGTGGTGGATTTTTGTATATGAAATTTTTTACATATAATGCCTTTGGGTGCAGCGTCCCTCACCGACAGCAACAGTCTAACAGCCCTCATCAGGGAAGAGCAATTAAAATGAATTCATTAATGTTTGTACTTCTGCTTGAATGGCTACACATTTGTTTGTGTTAGGTAAGACTCACTGGTGTTAACTAAAGGCATTAGTGACTCCAAATGAGTGATAATATGTTTGGCTATCTCAGGTTGATATTTACATAGCTTGAATTTTATAGTAGGAAACAAAGCTGAAATCATGCTGTCACTGATCCCCATAATCAACTCAAATTCTCTTTTGAATCAGAAAGTTATTCTCCAACATAGTAGAAACAGACAGACACGTGGCTCCAGAAATTGCAAGCTATTTGTGTTTTTTTGGAGACATCAGCCACCAGGGCACCACTGACCGTATGCCTACCAGAATGTTTATGAAAGTGTCTCAGGAGATCACACATTTTATATTGTAATCAAACAACAAGGTCCAAAACTTTGATTCGTACTCCAAAAAGGCCTACAAAAATAGCATTCCAAAGCCAGAAAAAAAGTAATTGCTGTTTTTGTTCTTTTGTTTTTCTTAAGTTTTCTTCTCTTCTCTCTCTCTCTCTCTCTCTCTCTCTTTGCTTCTGGTCACATTCGATGTAAGGGTTTTCCCAAATAACTGATAATAAAAGTTTTATTATGCTCTCACTATACCATGGTTTATTTCCACCACTTTATTTATGTCTTTATTCTATGCCACCGTTTGCTGCCCCCTTTCTAATACTTACGTTTCCATGGCAACCAGGCCATTTGTATGGACGATGAATCATGGCAAAGTCACAACAAATACAATAAAAAGTCTCTTCGCTGTACTGGTGATGAGGTGAGGCCAGAGCCTACAAAACAGAAAAAATTCTCACATATGTTTCTGGTACAAAAGGACATCCCAGAAAAGAATTGAAGTCTTCTCATAAATATTGAAAGGTTCTGTATCATTGACCGGAGGGGTGAATACAGGAAGTCTGTAACACCATGTTACAAGAATTAAAGCAGGAAAGTGCCGTGTTTGTTTCACAGGGAGAAGGATGAGTATCCCCAGCACCAGGCTGGGAGGAGTGTCACAAAGCCCTGGAAGGATTGCAGAGCTGTGTCACAGAGGGAACCCTCTTGTCAGCTCTTCTGGAATCTTACTGACCTTTGCCCCACAGCCTGGGCTGTCCCTTTTTCTGCCTCAGAAGCTAAGGCTCTTTCCAGAACCCTGTCATCCCCCTGTGATGGCAGCATGACTGAGCAGTGGACCCGGTTCCTTCCCCCTGCTTCCTGCTTCTGCACACACAGCCAGTGTAGGCTCTGCCTGTTCTCAGTCCACCTGAATTGCAGCCAAGCGTAGAAGTTAGATGACGTTCCCAGAATAGTCTTTGCCTCTTTTGCCATCACCGTGTACTACTAGGGAGGCCAACATGGAAAAGTGTTGAAAGGAAGAGAATGAAAAAACCTAACAAGTTTTGTCCCTGCCACCAACCGCTGAAAAAAGATCGGAGGACAAAGGCAGCTAATGGTGAGCTTTTATAAGTGAGCATGCAGGGAGCCCTTCAGGGAACAGCCTAAGAGCTGCCCGCCCCACAAGCTGACCCCCATCTGGAGAAGGGAGCTGTTGGACACCCACACCGTGCGCCTGAACTGGATCACACGGTACACAGTGGGCTGGATCCCCAGCAGGCGAACTGTAAGGGGAAATACTTGAGTGACACAGAGGTCTTGAGTTACAGGATCAAATAATGGTGAACACCATATATGGATAAACCTTTGCAATCCATTGCTCCCTATACTTTTTAAATGCTTTTCCTATCTGACAGTTAACCTCACAGCCTTCTAAGAAGGCAGATTTTTAAGCTTTAGAAGCTAACAAATTGTTTCTGGTTTTCCTCCCTTCCTTACACTAGAAAAGACAAGAATTGACAAAAACCACAGGGTCATTTCCTGCAAACCTGAAGGGTTGCGAACAGAACCCTCCAAACGTGAACAGGAGCAGGACAGAGCAAAAGCGGATCGTGAACACAACCGTGGGGCCCACACCATTTAGCAGTGTTCACAGCATGTCAGTGATTTAGTCCTTTCCTCCCTCGCCTGTGGGTAGAAGAAATGGGTGCACTTCAGTTCAGAGCCAGGACCTTGTAGGAGTCTCTACTACCGGAGAGAGAATTCATCATACAAATTTTTAAATTACGGCATTATAATTCATAATAATTCACCTTTGTGAATGGTTGGCCACATTAATGAAGCAGGATAATCAAGCTCATCTTTTTTTCCTCTGAGTAATATTGGTTGTTTTTCTTCTTCTGGCTCATCATCTTTAAATCTACCGTTTATCTTTTTCATGTCTGGTTATAATTTGCAAGACTTTAATTTGTGTGAGTAATCAGTACGTACAATTCCAAATGAAATTTTACTGTTTCAAAGAACATTTCAGTGTATCAAAGGACTTTCAGAGTTAACTATAAAATCCTAGATTATTTAATATAATCCTACATTTATTAGATACATTGTAAACTTTTATAATTATAAAACCAATATTTAACATAATTTTAATCCTAAATTAAAGGTCCTAATAATTTCTATTGTCTCAACTTGACTCCAGATGATGCTTACAAATTTAATGATGCCCACAGTGAGCACTTAGATCTATTTGCAAAACCTTCTAGAGAAGTCCGTTTCTGAACTATCTTCTCTAACTGTTGCAAGAATGCAGCAAGTCTCTCCTTCGAGAAGATCTTTACTATATCTAGCCTAATTCCTCCTATTATGATTGACCCATTTCTTCTTAATCCTCTCTTAGTGGAAATGGCATTTAGCTGACTTAAAGTTTCAAAAGTGGTTTTTAACTCCAGTTAAGTTGTCCAAAAATCTATACCAAACTGAGATCTCCGATGAAAAAACTGTGTATATTAATGTGAACCTATAGAAAAATTCACAGAAAGTATTCCTATTGAAGCCCAAAGCTCATAACTTAGAAGATAGAATGGAAGTAATCTGCCAAATAGGGGATGTCCTAATATTATATTCCTGCCTGCTATGAGAACAGACTGGAAGGAAATGCAACTCTCCAGATCCATACTAACCACTCCTGGTTGTTCTGTGCCATCAGGAACAAAATGTGTAATCTGGAGAGCAGGTAAAGTACAGTTGACATCAATAAAGCACACTAGAAAGTGTGATCTGAATGAATATAGTCCACGTGTCGGATCTTGGAATTGTAGGCCACCAGCTGTAAAAGGCTCAGGGTTGGAAGCTACCTTTACCACCTACTTCAGGCTACTTTAATCTCACTGATATGAATTTTGTTGTGAGAACTATGATGATGTTTCTTAAGAAGAAGTAGATTTTCCTTCCTTCTAGACAAATGATCTATCGCATCTTCCTCTGCCATGTCAGCTACAATGTTGGGATGAACTACATAGTGGAAAAACTGGGGTCCTGAGGGACAACTTTCTAGTTCCCTAACTCAGCAGAACCTGCATGAAATGTTGGTTCCAAAAAGAAAAATGTGGATAATATCACAAAACTCAATTCGTTCTTCCTTTATTTTGTGTTCATTGAATGTTCCAGGCATTGGGATTTCAAAGAGGAAAAGATCTGGGTTCCAATCTTTAAAAACAAGGATGCTGAATGCTGAAGTAGGACCATGTATTAGAAATGTGGAGATGTAGACAGGGGAGTACCTAACTCTGCCTGGAGAAAGCAGGGAAAGGGACATTAAAAGCCCAGGGGAAGAGCTAAAGGGACAGAGGGATGTAAGCAGGGCTGCAGCAGATAGGCAGGAGACTGGATAGGCAGGGGCCATGAACTTATGAAGGTTCCCACGAGCTCTGTTAGCACTGGGGTTGTTGTTCTATAGAAAATAGGGAAGCGTTGAAAGAGTCTAAATGGGAGGATGACCTCTGCACATTAGATAAGCCACTCTGGCAGCAATTGGGAGGCTGTTCGCATAAGACAAGAGGCAAGGACATGGTTCTAAGTCTATATAGTGATCTGTATTAGCAATGATGAGGCCCTACTTTAGAGAATAGATACATTGGGGGCCTCATCATGAAGAGAAAGTTAACCTGGCAAGTTGATATGTAGAAAATGTTGGGCATGAAAGGACCAGAAACATCCATATTCACATATTTGAAATAAACTAAACATCTGAAATACAAATGATAAAAGCCTGGACTGAAGCGTTAACAATAAGAAGGGAAAAGAGGATTTATAGAAGTTAGATTTCAGTGGTCATCCTGAAAGGACTTAGCCATTGTCTTGATTGAATTTGAGACAATGGGGATGTTCTGAGTCAAAGGCTACTTTGAGATTTCAGGCCTGGTGGACTATAAGCATGATGGTCCCATTCATAGAAACAGTAGGGGGAATGCAAAAGAGAGGATGACTAACTCAATTTTTAAAATGTTGAGTTTCGAGGAGTCAGTGAGACCTTCTTGTGGATGGGATATCCACGTCAGGAAATTCATCACTGGAGCTTGAGAGAAACTGGAGAGGTAGATTTGAGAAGATACATGCAGAGGTCATATTACAGAAGCAGTAGAAGTAAATGAGGGAAAGGAGAGTAGAGAAGGCTTAGAAGAGACCCACAGGGAAGTCTATGTTTGCCGTGTAGACTAAGCAAAGGAACTGGGAGGGGCTGAAAAAAGTCAGAAACTAAGAACGAACCTTCACTGAAACCAAGAGAGCAATTTCAGAAAGAAAAGGATAGTTCCCAAGCCACTTGCTGCAGAGTAGTTAGAGCAGAAGATGGCCATTGATTTTGGCAGTCAGGAAGTCATCAGTGAGAGTAGTTTCAGTAAAGGGTGAAAGGAGAGGCCAAGTTTTAAGCAGGCCCAGAATCAGTACAAACCCATAGGGAGAGGTCAGAAAGCTAGGGGAGTGAGCAGGAAAGTTGGAAAAAGCAAGAGAGAAGTATTTATGACACAAAATCACAGGGAGCCGAAATGGATAGGACCAGAAAGGAGGAGGTAGCCTTGAAATGGAAAGAAGGATACATCCTCCTGGGAAAAAGAAGGAAGTTAGAATAGATGATACAGAGAAATCGAAGTTGAAAAGAATGCTTTTAAGGAACTCTTGTCAAATGGCTGGATCTTTTCAGTCTGGTAGGAAATGAAGTAAGGAGTCAAGTTTGATCCTTATAATGGTGGAAATGTTTGAGACAGATCCCGTGAGAAATCAAATAAGGCGTCAAAGTATTACACAACAGAAAATTCCAGGGCCCCATAGAGAATTGTGTGAATGTGTAGTGACTTTCTCTAGCACCCATCAGCAACTTAGTAAGAGCAGGGGAGTGGAGTGGGCATTACCAAAGAATATTGAGTATTAGACTATAGAAAATGTCATGAGCTTTCAGCATCTCTGATTCCAGCAGCTGCATCGTTGAAGTGGTCACCAGGGATCCAGGGGGAGTATGGAGGGAAATGATGCTAGTAAAAGGCAATACATAAAAATGGTAGCTTTCAAACTGGATTCCCCAGATTCCCACAGGAGGGATGGGAAGGCCTCCTCTGGGGTCTCCCATTCCTACCTCAGTATCTTCAGCAGCTCTGTTTTTATCTGAAATACAAAGACATCCCTTACATGCTTTCATTTGAAGGGGGGTCAGGGGGAATCTGTTGCTAACAAGTTTGAAAACCACTAGACTGGAAGACAGGTGAGAGAGAGAGGGGCTAGAAGTCATCAAGGAGGGAAAATGAGGTCAGAAGGACTGGGGGGAGATGGCTATTAAGTTTGTGTGGTCAACAAAGAGGATTCAGATACGAAGATCCCAGAGCTCTCTCCAGGTTGAAGGATGGTGGGGTCCAGCACAGGGTTCTGCTGATAGAGAGCTGAAGTCGGGTGGAATTGCTAATAATCAGCACTGAGAGACCTAAAGAAGCACAAAGCCAGGCGCTCAATTATTGCCATGATGTCAAAGATACTGAGGACATGGAAAAGCAACAGACTAGAAGGGGCAAATTAAGAGCTGAGTCTGAAGTCAGTGAGGAAATGGGGGGAAACAGGAAAAGTAGAACATCATGGGTTTGAAGAGGAGACAAAGCAGAAATAAGTACATAATATAGAACTTTAAAATAGGAGTGGTTTGGGGCGCCTGGGTGGCTCAGTCGGTTAAGCGCCGACTTCAGCTCAGGTCACGATCTCGCAGTCTGTGAGTTCGAGCCCCGCGTTGGGCTCTGGGCTGATGTCTCAGAGCCTGGAGCCTGCTTCCGATTCTGTGTCTCCCTCTCTCTCTGACCCTCCCCCGTTCATGCTCTGTCTCTCTCTGTCTCAAAAATAAATAAACGTTAAAAAAAATTTTTTTTAAATAAAATAAAATAGGAGTGGTTTAAGGTAAAAAGCACTGCATGTGTGGGGCACGGAAGGTTCTAACCCTTTCTCTGTCCTTGTCCCCTGCAGGGAGAGTGAAAGAAAATAGCTTCTGGGTGGAGGGGTTTCTGAGGTATATGGTGTCAGCAGATGTCAATTGCAGTAAGGAGGCCAGACTCTTTTGGAGGAAGTGACAGTCCCACACGGGACCCTGCAGAGAGCTTGCTCACAGAAAGCAAAGGAGGCGCAGGTCCCAGTGGGCATCAATGAGAGAAAGGCATCGGGGAGTGGAGTGGCCTTTTCATGACCCGCCAGAGATCCAGTGGGAAAGAACAAAGGCTAAAGAGCCAAAATTTGGGGATAGGAGAAATAGAAAGTTTAAGCGACTCCATTAAGCCAACCCAATGCTAGATTAAGGTTGACGACCAGCACGAACTTATTTCAAGGAGACCAAAATATCCCACCATTACCACTGAGCTTTTTTTTCATTTTTCCTTCTTTCAGAGACATAATCTGCGTCAGCAAGGCCGGCGTCTCTGGTGCTTGCTCCAACCTAACATCATTCTTTTTCGTGTTTGTTCCTCCAGTGTCTTTAGCCTCGAGCACAGTGGGCCTGGCTGGGCAGGTCGTTCACACAGAAACCACAGAAGTTGTGCTGACAGCCGATCCCGTCACAGGATTTGGGATCCAACTGCAGGGCAGTGTGTTTGCCACGGAGACGCTCTCTTCCCCACCTCTGATTTCCTATATTGAAGCTGACAGCCCAGCCGAGAGGTAAGACACTCCTTGACAGCGTCCTTTTCTGTGTATTTCTTGTGCCCGGTATCTTTGAATAGCTAATAAATTAGGGAACAGGGCTCAATGCAGGAAATGCAGGATGTGATGAACTGTCCGTTCCGACAGTAAAATTTTGCGTTCTTGAAAAGGTTTGAGAAGAAAAACGAGCGTGGATGCCTTTATCTAGCAGATTGTTGTCTGGCAGGGACTGGAGGCTGTATTAATTAAAAAGGAAAATATCTCTGAAGTTCCAACTTTATTATAATAATTCCTCTGCTGTGGGGAGCTGTACATTCATCACTACTATATACTGGTTCAGATCAGATTAAAACAATGCCATAGTTTTAAATTATTCGTTCCTTCTCTGGGGTACATCAACATTGCCTGGCTCACATCTGGATCCATCAAACACAGGAGTGCAAGACCTTGCAGTTGACCTAATACGATGCCCACAGCATTGAATAGACAAGACCGAATGGTTACGCTATTTCACAAGGATCAAACAATATAGATTTGGCAACTTCAACTTGATCATTACTTACTCTGGCTACAGTCTCTAACATGTGGTTCTAAATATAGATGTGGGGTGCTACAGATTGGAGACAGAGTGATAGCCATTAATGGGATTCCAACTGAAGACAGCACCTTTGAGGAAGCCAACCAGCTCCTCCGAGACTCTTCAATCACGAGCAAGGTCACACTGGAAATCGAGTTTGATGTTGCAGGTATGGTCATATAATCGCGAGTCAGCTGCAGAGTCAGGAGTGGACCGCATGTGAATTATATGGATTGTGTGGCAGATGGGGGAGCTATTTTTTTTTTACCTACTGAACATGTTTTTGTTTAGGAGATTTGGGGTGTCATTTTGTACTGAGCATTACTTTTGTGCTATTCGTTAAAATGTCGCCATAAGTATTAGCTGATATAAAGGTGATTTTAAAAAATCACGTAGCATTTATTCTTCCTGATTTTCCCCTATGTGCTCGAGAAACCATATTCTTCTGTCACATGGATGAGAAAAGCCTGTCTTTGACCCTTCCCACTGCAAAGAACATGTGGAAGTTTGGTAGGGAACAATGAAAATGCATTAGGTGGATTTATACAAGCCCAGCAGGTAAATAATTCATTCTCTAGTGTGAAAAAGAAATTGCACCGGACACTTGTTAAAAACAAGGAAGACTTTATTCAAGACTATTTCAAGAGAGATCAAGAGTTGGAATAGGGAAGAGAGACTAACTCAGTCCCAAAGACAGTATGGGCAGCTGGGAATTTATGGCCACCAAGCAAGGTGAGGGTAGGGAGTCATGGAATGAAAAATTACTAACAGGAACTTGATTAGATATCAAGGGGGTGAGAATGAGGAATTTGATTGTAGATTCCATGGTGGGGGGATTCTCAACAACCTGAGTTAGCTGGATTCTCACTAAAACTGGGCTCAGCAAGTCACAGACAAGGCCAAAGATAAGGCCTTGTTGAAAAGAGGACCCAGAGGGGCCTAACTTAAGTTTGATCCGGAAGGGAATCCTTGTCAATAGCTAACAGGTGTGTGGGTTTTAGAGGTCGCTGCTAGTTTCCATTTAATGAAATGGTCTTCATACAGTGATATACCACTTCATAGAGCCAACAATCTTTACCAACTGGTAAAGATATGCCTTTGGACGTAGGGATTGCATCTTCCCAGCAAATGCTTGCTGAGTGTTTACTGTGGGCCAGCTGGAGATGCAGCAGTAGACATGGAAGAAAAAATAACTCCTTCCTTCATGAACCATATAGTATTACAGAAAGTTGATTTTTAAGTTAACGAATATAACTTTAGACAGTAATAAGTGCTCTGGGGAAAAGAAAGCAGGATGGGGATGAGAGAATGGCTGTGGGAGCTATTTTCATGGGATGATTCTCTGAGGAAGTGACATTTGAGCAGAGATTTGAAGGTTGGGAAGGAGCCAGCTACGTCCTGGGAGGAGGGTATTCCAGGTAGAAGGAACAGCCAGGGTAAAAGACATGGGCCAGATTAGTAAGATGGATGGATTTGAGAACCAACGGAAAGGGTTCTCACTGCAGCATAAGGAAGTTGGGGGTGACGATCACGTTTGGAATTGGAGATGGGGTAATAAGAAGGATTGGAAGGGGCCAACTTAAGATGTGGCTTGAAGCAGGACTAGCAGAACTTGTTTATGGAATGGATATGGAAAATGAGAGAAAGGGAAAATCATGGATGACTCCTGAGGTGTAAGAGTCAGCAATCAAGTAAAGAGTGATGGCTTTAAGGGAGAGGAAGACTTGAGGAATGGAAATTTGAGGATAACAACAAGTTCTGTTTTATGCGAGTGGGTTAGGGGCAGAGAGAGAGGGAGACACAGAATCCGAAGCAGGCTCCAGGCTCTGAACTGTCAGCACAGAGCCCGACGCTGGGCTCTAACTCACAAACCGTGAGGTCATGACCTGAGCCGAAGTCGGTCACTCAACCAACTGAGCCACCCAGGCACCCCGAACAAGTTCTATTTTAGACATGACTAGACAAATCCACTGCCAGTTCTAGGGGGAAAGGGACAAGCACATCCATTCCTTAGTTCAGAAGACAATTATCGAGCACCAGTTACTCAGTGCTAGGCACTGTGCTATGTTCAGATCATTTAAAGGGAAAATAAAAAGGATTAATATCTTCAAAGAGCTCAGAGCCAATTAGACAAGAGCAAGATCTGCTAAAAGATAAGAATAGACTTACTGAATGTGTGTTGCCACTGGAATATGAAAGGAAGTGCCTGATGGGGGATCTGGGCCAGAGAGCAGCCTTGAGGAGGAACCACCATGTCAGTGACTGGTGAAGTCACTGAAATACAGGAGACCACTAAGGAACGAGTGGCAGGAAGGAGGGGATGCTGCCTGAGGAATTCTAAGATGGAAAGGGGAAGGATGCTAGCCAAGGAAATAATGTAGGTGGATTATGAGAAGTGAAAGGAGAACCCAAAAAAGGTAGCATTTTGGAAGCCAAAACAAAAACTTCAAGGTCGTGGTCAATAGCATAAAGGGGCTTCAGAGAATTCAAGTAATATAAGGCAAGAAAGGTCCATTGGATTTGGCAATTCAGAAAAAAAGACATTGCAGAGTATATTCAGGGAGTTGGGGGACAGGAGTCAGACCACAGAAAGCTGAAGAGTGAGGAATGGGCAGAGAAATACAGGCAGGCTATGCTTGCTTTCTGCCAATGAACTGGGTTTTGAAAGAGGGTAACTAGAAAAATGCAGTGAATGGATAAAAAGGACAGAGGCCACTGTGGCCTCTTCTTGTTTGAAAACTTCGACAGCATTTAATTACATACTGGACACTCTATTTTATCCTCTAATCAGTGGTTCTCAGTCAAGATCAGTTTTGCCCTGTGGGACATTTGGCAATGGTAAGAAATTTCACTGTGGGTGAGAAAAAGATGGGGTAAAAGATAAAAGATTCGGAGTTCAGAGGGGAGTTATTTGTTTTGCTGTTTTGTTTTGTTGAGATTGGAGAGATCTGAACATATCTGAGGCCTGAAGTGAATGAGGGAGAAAAAAGATAATTGATGGATATAGGTCCCTAAAGGGATGAGCAGAGAAGTTGTCTAGAACACAGGTAGATAACTAGTCTAAGACAAAAGGTTGATGGCCGCCTCTTGTGAGTTTGAAGAGAAGGATGTGAGAATATAACTATTGAGACATTCACGTAAGAACTGTCAAGCAAAGGTAAAAAGGATCAGCATCTTGGGGAGTTGAAAAGAATGATGGTTTAGAATAGCTAATGGGGAAATGACTGAGAAAGCTAACCAGACCCATGTACAGGGATTTTCCAGCTGGGTGGTGGACCATGCAAAGTCCAGAAGCTCTAAGTTAATAGCACTGTCCACCTGCACGGCCAAGTAGTTTTTTGTCAGGTGGCCTCAGCTACTGAGGAGTAACAGCAGAGGTGCTAGGTGATTAGACTGAACCAGAGATTGAGATTTCCAGAGAAGGTTCAACAGAAAGAAAACTAAAGTCACAGTAGTTCAAATTGTTGCAGGAAGAACAGATGAATAACTATAGTAATAACATCAAAATCATGGTAATACTACGAAATGCTTACTCTATGGCATGTCACTCTTCTAAGCACTGCATGTGCATTAGCTCACTTATAACAGCAATGGAGGTTACTGTTATTTTGTCACCAGAAAACTGAAGCCCATGGAGTTAATGGTAGGGCTGGGATTTTCACCCAGACGGTCTGGCTCCTAAGGCCATGCTCTAACCACTACACATACTGCCTTGAGGGAATCTAGGCTACAGATGGATGGAAGTCAATAATGGATCAGCATGGTAGACTGGGAAGAAAGAGAGGACTCAAGGGCTTAGGAGTATTCAGGAAGAAAAATGGGCATAGTAAGAGAAAGTTGAGGAGGGAGCTAATGGCGGGAGACTGAGGTCAAAGTGGCATATTAGAGCTTAGCATTTCAGAGAAGGTCAAGTAGGGCTCAGGGTAGTGAGCTGCTGAAGTGAAGTAGAAGGGAGGCGAATATTATTCAACCAGAGGTCTGGGAAATTGGAATGCAGTGTGATGGAAAGAGCATCCACACAGTGGAATCTCCCAGAAGGAGGGCAGGACTTGGAATGAGGGAGTATGAACTAGCTGCTGTTGACATGCTGAACACAAGCCCATCAGAGGATCTCTGCAGTTTCCCCTGCCTGAGTAGCTCTTCCCTCCCACATTCAGGTGGTTTGCTTACTTCATTCAGGTCTTTGCTCAAATATCACTCGTTCAGGGAATCATTCCCTCACCATAACACTCTGTTCCTGTGCCCAGATTTATGGTTCTTCTTAGCCTTACTCATGCTCTGATGTTATATTGTGGATGTACTTATTGTCTCATCTTCTCCACTGGAAAAATATCTATGATGTCAGGGACTTTGTGCCTTTTGTTCACTAATGTATCCCAGTACCCAGAATAGTGCTTGGAATACAAGAGCCTCTCAGCCAATACTTGGTGAATGAATGAATGAATGAATGAATGAAGTGCATTTGTCTCTCCTGAGGGACTGGATCCAGGAACCTCAGTTTGCATCAAGAACTGATTTCAGGGGTGCATGGGTGGCTCAGGCACTTACCCTTCTGACTCTTGGTTTTGGCTCAAGTCATGATCTCACAGTTCGTGGGTTTGAGCCCCACATCAAGCTCTGTGCTCACAGCCCAGAGCCCGCTTGGGATTCTCTCTCCCTCTCTCTCTCTCCCTCTCTCTCTCTCTCTCTCTCTCTCTCTCTCTCAAAATAAGTAAATAAACTTAAAAAAAAAAAGAACTGATTTCATATCCACTATTTCTCTGGAGTTCCTGGTCTCTCAGTGTTGCTTGTCTCTGCGTATCTGCTCCATTTGTCTCTCTACAAGTTTTTTCTGGCTTTTGATTGTACTTGATTGCCCCATCTTTGCTGAAGGGCCCAGCCAGTGCCAGCCAGTTCAAGTTTCTAATTCTCAGATTTGTTAGCTTCCCCTTCTTGTCAGCTGTGACCAAGCAGGAATCTGGTAGAAGGACCCTGTAAGGATCAGTCAGATGTTGATGAGGGTGTGCTTTTCAAAGAAGGCCGTCCAGCAGCCCCAGAATGTATTACTACAATCACAGAACATTAGTGGTGAAGGGACTCTTACAATCCAATACCTTCATTTATTTATAAATGGAGAAACTGAAGTTTGGGCGGGGAAACTCAAGGTCATAGAGCAAAGTAGACTGTTGACTTGCGCCTTTTTCATATCATATTACACTGCCTGTTCAGGAGATGTGGGGGTTTCCAGCACAGAAGCGCGGGATTTCTGAATTTCTGCGTATTGTCGTTGTGTGTTGAGGGGAGATGGCTATCCTGTGCATTGTAGGATGTAACACAGCATATTCTTGAAACCCCCCTGTAGTGGAATGGCCAGCACAATTTGACCTCTGCCATAAGCAGAATCCAAGCATTTACTTGTGCTATCAATACATGTTTATTTTATGTGCATCCTCAATGTTTTTTCATTGTTTAATCCATACTTAATGTATATGTATAGCTTAATATTTGCTGATTAACTATTTGAATATCCTTGGTTTAAGCTCCTCTAAGAAATAGAAACTTGTCTATTAAACTCACTCTGTTCAGTGCCAAGTTTGCTTGAATAAGAGACAGGGGAAAAGGGACCAAAGGTCTTTCCCCCCTGCCCAATTGTTCCAGAAATCAACGTGTTTCAAATGGATAGAAATGATGTAGAATAAGGCCAGAAAAAAAATATGCTCCCATCCTGTCATTCTCTCCTCCCTTGCTCATGGCCAACATCACTAATTGATTTCAGTATTCTCTTGCTGAGCCCAGACACAACATCAGAATCTCCAATAAAACACTTTAGTTAGTCATTACCAATCTACTGGAATCTGCTGGAAACTGCTGGGGTCAGAAAGCTCTCTTGTAGCCAATTGAGATCTTGGAACATTGGTATAGGAAATCTCTGGACATGAGCTAATTCAAGACTAGTCCTATCCTGGATTCACTCCTAATTGCCCGAATGTGGGCCACCCATTTCCAAAATTCTTCCTCAGAAACATACCAAGATATTAATTCCCAAACTATTGGGTCTCAGAGATAAGCCATCTCTATTTTAAGTAACACAGAGTTTAAAAAGCTTTCCTGTCAGTGAAAGACAGATACCATATGTTTTCACTCATATGTGGATCCTGAAAAGCTTAACAGAAAACCATGGGGGAGGGGATGGGGGAAAAAAAGTTACAGAGAAGGAGGGAGGCAAACTATAAGAGACAAATGCTGAGAACAAACTGAGGGTTGATGGGGGGTAGGGGAGAGGGGAAAGTGGGTGATGGCATTGAGGAGGGCACCTGTTGGGATGAGCACTGGGTGTTGTATGGAAACCAATTTGACAATCAATTATATTTAATTAAAAAAAAAAAAAAAAAGCTTGGGGCGCCTAGGTGGCTCGGTCGGTTGAGCGTCTGACTTCAGCTCAGGTCATGATCTCACAGTCTGTGAGTTGGGGCCCCGCATCAGGCTCTGTGCTGATGGCTCAGAGCCTGGAGCCTGCTTCCGATTCTGTGCCTCCCTCTCTCTCTGCCCCTTCCCCGCTCATGCTCTGTCTCTCTCTGTCTCTCAAAAATGAATAAACGTTAAAAAAAATTAAAAAAAAAAAAGAAAGCTTGCCTGTGAGTACACTCTTGCCTAAATCTATCTCTTTTAATGGGCACCACTGTATAAACAACATTGTAGTGACATTGATGGGATTCTTTTTAAAGCTGAAATTATTCACAGCCTCATCACTTTAATAAAAGTTTTTTTTATATTTCTTTGCAACGTCGTTTATCATGTATATAATTTTATAAAGCTATATTCATAATATATACACAACTTACATTTTGCCTTTTTCAATACTGTCTTTTAAATACCAGTCTACAAAATTGTGAACACTTGAAGATTCTGCTTTGACTATGAAGTTATTTTGTCAGGAAAAAAAAAAAAATACGGCTTTGTTCTGGAAAGAAGTCCCAGTGAAAATCCTATCAAATGATGTTTGCCATCATTGCGGGAGCCCCCGTGCTTTCCTCTGAGTGGTTGGGGGTTAAGCATCTACGTTTCCCCGCTCCCTCTCAGAACTCCTTACTTTTTCAAGTCTCATAAGGGTGTGCAGGTTGATGAATTATGATGGGGTGATTATCTTACTGTGCCAACAACGAATGCTTCAGGCAGGAAAAGCAGGCCGATTGGAAAGAAGGGAGCCTATGTTTACCCAAATGTGTTTTTAATTACAGTATTAACAAAGATAAGGCAAAACAAGAGAAGCACAAAATAATCACATGGGAGTCTAACAAAGTAAACATTCCAGCTGTTTGTTCTAAACCTATGATTTCTCCAAGTATCTTTTCCTCTCCAATAGTAGTTCTTTAAGAAACACCAATGTAAATAGGCCTTTGCTTCAACCACCAAATAACTGTGTGGGCAAAAACAAAACAAAGAAACAAAAAAAACTTACCAAGTATAAAATAAATCATGTTAGCATTTAAAGATTAAAATGAAGCCACGGCTGATCAAAGAGATTCATTTGTTGATATTTCTTCATCATTATGAATATTTCAAATCTCATGTAGTCAAACATGATTCATTACTATTTTCCAGAAAGTGGTAATATCTCCTCCAGTGTCATTAACAATGTTAATCTCGGTCAAGGTTCCCTGCATTAAAAATTTATAAAAGCAAAATGTTGCTATAGTAACAATTCTAGATCAATGATTCCCGGCCCGTAGGGTTCCAAGACCTCATTTGTATAGTAGCATCATGGACAAGCTGTTATATACATACGTGAATACATGTATACATACATACGAGCATACCATATGCTCCCCTCCCCTTTCACAGAGAATTTTTGTAAAAAACACAGAACACTTGGGGCGCCTGGGTGGTTAAGCTCAGTTGGTTAAGCGTCCGACTTCAGCTCAGGTCACGATCTCACGGTCCGTGAGTTCGAGCCCCACGTCGGGCTCTGGGCTGATGGCTCAGAGCCTGGAGCCTGCTTCCGATTCTGTGTCTCCCTCTCTCTCTGCCCCTCCCCCATTCATGCTCTGTCTCTCTCTGTCTCAAAAATAAATAAACGTTAAAAAAAAAAAATTTAAAAAAAAAAAAAAACACAGAACACTAAAACAAACATACATCAAGTGAGTTCCAGAATTAGCGAAGCCGTTTTCTGCCTCTAAAGCTTCTTATGCATGTACTCATGGACCACTTGCAAGCCTTATCTGGGTAATGAAATTCCTACCACACCCATGAACACTTCTGTGGAGGCTTTCTGCTTAGCTCCCATCCCATTTCCTCTACCAGCTCAATGTGTTCATCAGGGATCTTTCCATTGCAAGCAGCAGAAATGCACAGGAGCTAATTCAGACAGAGAAGGGGCATTTACTGGAAGCACACAGGTGTTTCACAGCCCTGGAGGACAGGAAATGCAGACAGCCCCAGGAAGCTCTCGAATCAGACAAAAGGGCTGTCAAGGCCAAGCACAGGCTTTCCAAGACCTCGTGCAGGCTCCTCATGTGCCCTCGCTTCTCTCTGCAGACTGGCTGTTGGTGCAGACAGGCAAAATGTGGTCCATTCAAATGCCCTCTCAGCCCCCAGTCTGCATGGTAATTCCCCACTCTTAACTGTCACTTTAGGGGTGAGAAGAAGGTGGCAATTAGTCTTCCACTGTTGGAACAGGGAATGTAGAGGACTTAGGGAAGAGATGGAAGAAAGGCACAGATTTGAGAAATGTTTGGGAAGTAAATATTTATACCTGCAGCATCCAAAGCCAGGAAGTAAAGCACACCTATATACTGTTACTTACCTCTTTTCTTTTTCTCCCCCAGTGTATCAAACCTAGCCAGTCTTTTTGAAATCTGTTAGGGAAAATAATTTTATCTATCTCAAGACCTATTGGGAAATGGGAAGGGTACAAATTCTTTTTTTTTTTTTTTTAAGTTTGTTAGAGAGAGACAGAGTGCACATAAGAAAGGGGCAGAGACAGAGGGAGAGAGAGAGAATCCCGAATAGGCTGTACTGTCAGTGCAGAGCCCAATGCAGGGCCCGAACCCAAAAACTATGAGATCATGACCTGAGCCAAAATCAAGAGTCGGATGCCCAACCGACTGAGCCACCCAGGCGCCCCAAGGGTACAGATTCTTTATGAATAAACAAATGAATATATATGGATCCTTTCTGGTACATCAGTGTGTTAGTTGGGGACAACAGCAAAGCCAAAGACATCCACTCACAGTCTGTGACACTCATCGAAAAGTTAAGAAGAGTAGGAGGGTGCTAAGCAAAATAAGAGAACGACGAATACCATATGATCTCATTCATATGTGGAATTTAAGAAACACAAAAAAAGAAAATAGGGAAAAAGTCTGAGAGAGACAGGAGAGAGAGAGATTGGCAGACCAAGAAATAGACTCCTAACTGTAGAAAACAAACTCGTGGTTATGGGGCGGGGGCAGAGGGATGGAGGAAATAAGTGATGGGGATTGGGGAGGGCACTTGTGATGAGCACTGGGTGTTGTATGGAGGTGTTGAATCCCTAAATTGCACACCTGAAACTAATATTGTGGTGTATGTTAACTCACCAGAATTTAGGTAAAAACTTAAAAAAAAAAAACAACCAAAGACCAGTGGGAGGGACTGGGAGAAGCAGCTTGGGGATCTGTTTTTCACAGGTGGCATTCTAGAAGCCCAGAGGGCCCAGAGAAATCAAATTTTTATTGTGTTTTCCAGTTGAACAGCCTGTGGCATATCTTCTGTTTTGGAAGATCAGATTCTTGTCTTATAAAAGGTTCACTGGCCTAAATTCCTCCTAGAAGAGTCCAAAAGGCCTGGACGGGCAAGTTAAGGCTGAGGAAGGGAGTCTCCAGCTGTTCTCATGAGACCATCCCCACTTCCACCTAAGCTTGGCAGAGACAAAATGTGTTCAGTATGTGATTAACAAATTGAACCCAGGGCCTCATGGTTGTGGTGGAGTCCTTGTGTGCGGGTTAAGCACTGAGCAAAATCAAGCAGTAAAAATGGTTTAGTTCTGCCATCCCACAAGCCCCCACTTACGCTAATGCTTCCCTTCACGGGCGCCTTCCACCCCTTTCCAAAACCTTCAAGAAAGGATTATAGTCATTAGCAGCTTAGGGTCAATAGATGTTATCTCCTCAGAGGATATTTTCTTGCTTTCTTTTCTTAATGTTTGTTTTTGAGAAAGAGAGAGAGAGAGAGCATGAGCAGGGGAGGGGCAGGTAGAGAGGAAGACACAGAATCTGAAGCAGGCTCCAGGTTCTGAGCTGTCAGCACAGAGCCCGATGTGGGACTCGAACTCACGAACCTCAAGATCATGACCTGGGCTGAAGTCGGAAGCTTAACCGGACGTTTAACGTATTTTCTTTTTAGCCTTAACTCTAACTGAAGGTCTCCCAGACTGTTAAAGGAATTTTAAGAAGAGTCTATTTAAGAATATGTAGCAGTTCCCTCTTTTCTCCAATACTAGTCAGGCCCTGGTGAATCCACTGAGTTCTATCCAGGGTTGAGATTCAGCCAGCTCCACTGGTTCTCTCTGTTGCTACAGTGTCACCTTACCTCTGTACCGGTTGGACAGGATCTGAGCCAACCTGCACCCTGTCCCAGTACCCCCTGCCCTCCCGTTCCTCCCCGGGACCTCCCAGAGCTCCCCATGATCCAGAAACCTAAGCACAATCCTTGATGCAGTTGGGTCCTCCGGGGACCCTCTGTTCCAACCTAGCAGTCAGCGTCCAGTCTGACTGGTTGTGGCCAGTACCCTTCTGGCTGCAAAATATTTTGAGAATCACTCTCGCTTCTACCTCTTGAGGGGTACTTTTCACTGTTTAGATTACAAATTAAGGCACCTCCTATCCCCCACCCCCAGCCCCTATCAACAACCATCGCATCAAACTAAAATTTCTCTTAAAACCTATTCCCCTAGCTACCTTCAAGAAACAGTTGAAAAAAGAATTGCTGACTAGGTAATTCTGGAAAAATATGGTTGAAGAGGAAAAAAAAAGATATATATGTAAAACCAGACCTATGATTAAACTTTAGTATGCCTAAGAATTACCTGGAGAGTGGGGCACCTGGAGCCTGCTTCAAATTCTATGTCTCCCTCCCTCTGCCCTTCCCTGCTCACTCTCTGTCTCTCTCAAAATAAACATTAAAGGGGCACCTGGGTGGCTCAGTCGGTTGAGCCTCTGACTTCAGCTCAGGTCATGATCTCACAGTTCGTGGGTTGGAGCCCCACGTCAGGCTCTGTGCGGACAGCTCGGAGCCTGGAGCCTGCTTCAGATTCTGTGCCTTCCTTTCTCTCTCTGCCCCTCCCCTGCTCACACTCTGTCAATCTCTCTCTCAAAAAATAAAAAAAAACATTAAAAAAAATTTTTTTAATAAACATTTTAAAAAATCTGTTAAAAAAATCACCTGGAGAATATGTTTAAAATGTAGACGTCTAGGCTTTATCTTCAGAAACTCTGATTCCATAGATCCCGGATGATTCAGGAATCTGTTTGTAACTTGCATTCCAGGCAAATTCGATGCAAATGTTGCCTGAATAACACTTAAGAAATACTGAACTCAGCTGTTGCTGTGAAATGCACACAGTTGCCTCCAAGCAGGACATCCACTCTTAACCAGGAATGCAATTTATCAGGATTTTATAGGCATTCATTTACTTCAATTCCTACAACTTGAACTTCAGACGATTATGATACAAGAATCCCTGATGCATTTCCATTGATTGGTGCTCCATTCTTCCTGGTCACCTACAAACGTACTCTTCTTTGTTTTGAAATTACAGAGTCTGTCATCCCAAGTAGTGGAACGTTTCATGTAAAGCTCCCTAAGAAGCATAATGTGGAACTTGGAATAACCATCAGTTGTAAGTAAAAGTGACTTTTTTTTTAATGCAGCATTTAAAAAAGACATTAGGAAATTGTATTGTCAAATGGCTTACAGGTGTGAAAAATGTTTTAAGTGTCATTGCCAAGTTTCCCTGTAATGTTACAAACATACAGAGCCACTCACACCTCTAGCACTCAACTAGCGGTGTGAATGGGGCATTTACTTAAACTGTCTCCAGTCTTATGTTTCTTCATCTGTCAAATGGAAATAAGGATATCTACAAAATATAGGATTGTTTATACTCTGGTTTCTCTTCAGATCGCATAAATCTTTCGCCTTTTACAAAATATAGAATTGTTTGAAGTATTATGTAAAATAACATATACCTAGTATATAGGTATATAACATATTTATATACCTAGTATATAGGTATATAACATATTTATATACCTAGTATATAGGTATATAACATATTTATATACCTAGTATATAGGTATATAACATATTTATACCTAGTGCAGTCCCTGGCAAGTAATAAGTGCCCAATAAATGTGTCTCACCCCCACCATGAATAGTTAAATGAGCATATAAATGCATATGGGTTCCCTACATTTTATTATATTGTGATTAAGTCTTCACAGTAATCCATTTCACTAACAAAAGTCGCATTTATTTCCTTTTAAAACTATCCTCCTATCTGCCCACTATGCATCTATAAGCCATTTTACAACACTGAAATATTATCTCTTAATTTAGTAACTTTCTGAATTCCTGCATGGTCCAAGGTGTCTGGGTAACCAAACCAAAAAGAAAAGCAGAACTATAAATGTGTTTAATTCCCTCCTTTCCTCGGGCTCTAGATGAATAACTGCTTTGGTAAAACAGCTTTGAAAATTTCAGCCCCTGTTTATAGAATGGGAATTGAAGTTTTTATGCTGTTAATATCCATAAACTAGGTTCATCCACAAATGCCCCAAGAAAATGAAGCAAATGATTAATACATGAAGACCAAAGAGGCAATGTTTGTGATCAAGGAGTGGTCCCTTCAAGAAAGAGTGATGAGGTTACATCAAGGCACTTTATGCCATGCCTCGCTACACTCTGTTGGATCGCATTTATGTCAGCGGTTAAGGCAAAAATAGTTCTCAACTGGGCAGTGTGAAATGGGGGCTGTCCACTGCCACTTTGACAATATAAACGCAACACTGAAAATGAAATTTCAGTTATAACCAATACATCAGACAGATCTGGCACAACACTAAAAATAGTGGACCTACAACACAGAATCAGTGTTAAGGACAAGAAGCTATGTGTATGAGAGAGCGCCTGTACCCACCTCCTGAACGCCAGTGTGGCCTCCTGGGAGAAGAGTAGGACCGAGGTGTCTACATGCCTCTCTATGATATGTAGAAAGGTGAGGTGGGATTTGGAAGACTCTGGACCTCTTCTAGGTACTACCAAAGTCACTTATGCCTTTAACTGGGTCGCTTAGCCTCTCAGTCTGTTCATCATGAAACGGGATGCGGTCATTCTCTCAACAGCGCTGGTTACTGAAATTAAGGGAGAGCTCATCAGAACTTACTATTCTAAAAATGTTTGGGGCTCAACGTGGCTGCTGCAACCCCCGTGTAGCTTCAAAGCTGCTCTCTATTCTGTTTATTCCATTCCATTTATTTATTCCTTCAGGATTGGCTATGAAAACGGCCTCTCTTGGAGTAGGACATAAACTGCTGGCTTCTCACAGAGGCGCACTGTCCACTCCGTTTTTTCTTCCCTTTGCCTTCGTTAAATAAATGCGTCCTGAGCGCCTACCACGCCTAGGCCCTCTGCTAGGTTTTGAAAATGCACTCCCTGTCCTTAGAGATGTGTATTGCTTGTGTGCAGGCCAAAAACACCCACTGCTCAGAAGCTTCTTTTGCCACATAGTCATTTTACTTCCAAATTTTAAGTGGGAAAATTGTCTTTATGGTTTTTCATACAATCGATTTAGTCTTTTTTTTTTAAGTTTATTTATTTATTTTGAGAGAGAGAGAGAGCACGAGCAGGGGAGGGGCAGAGAGAAAGGCGGGGAGAGACAGAGAATCCCAAGCAGGCTCTGCACTAACAGTGCAGAGCCTGACATGGGGCTCGAACCCACGAACTGAGAGATCACGACCTGAGCCAAAGCCAAGAGTTGGATGCTTAACCGACTGAGCCACCCAGGCGCCCCTGCAATAGACTTATTCTTAAAAGTTGATATACATAGGGGAGGAGAGTAGGGAGATGGACAAAATGGGTGAAGGGGAGTGGGAGATACAGGCTTCCATTATGGAATGAGTAAGTCACAGGAACAAAAGGGACAGCATAGAGGATATAGTCGATGGTATTGTAACAGCATTGCATGGTGACATGTGGTGGGTGGCCGCACTTGTGGTGAGCATAGCATAACAAATAGACCTGTCGAACCACTATATTTTACACTTAAACTAATGTAACGCTGTGTGTCAACTATACCTCCGTTTTTAAAAATTTAAAGAAAAAAATTGATATACACAAAAGCGTAGTTTAACTATAAAGGAGAGTATCCATTTAGAAACTAATCCTATGATATATACTTTTTTTTTAAAGTTGGCACTTAGCTGCTTAATCTTTGAATACACTTTGAATACACTTCGAAGTGTATTCAGGTACACACAAGTACAACATATTTTATTCATATGAAGAGTCATTTAAAATTATGCTTTTTGATGGTGTTATACATGTATTAAGCATTACATTTAATACCAACAATGGAAACTACTCCAAAACCCCCACAAGAATGGCCTGACTTTCAGCCAGCGGTAAGCTGAAGTGGTTTATGGAAGCTACCAGTATGATGCTATTCCTGGATGAAGACGGAGATATGACACATAAGCTTGTCAGACATGCTTGTCAGCCCGTCTATGGAGCTACAGCTCCATTTATACAACTTAACGCCATACTGAGTTTGTGTCTCCTCATGGAAAATACTCATATTTTCCCAAATGAGAAAACAGAATTTACTTTAAAGAAAAAAAAAAAAAGGCCAGGGGCACCTGAGTGGCTCAGTTGGTTAAGCACCTGACTGCAGTCCAGGCCATGATCTCAAATTGCATGAGTTTGAGCCCCACATTAGGCTCTGTGCTGCCTGCCAGCTTGGAGCCTGCTTTGGATTCTATGCCACCCTGTCTCTGCTCCTCCTTCTGCTCGTGCTCTCTCTCTCAAAAATAAATAAGAATTTTTAAAAAGGCCAGAATCCGTGTTTATTGTTATGAAATAGTAAACTCCTGAGGCCTCACACAGTTCCTGACGTATACAAGGTGCTTATTTTTTTTTTTATTTTTTTTTTTTTTGAGAGAGAGAGGGAGAGAGCAGGGAAGGGACAGAGAGAGACAAAGAGAGAGAATCCCAAGCAGACTCTGCTCTCCAAGTGCAGAGCCCAATGCGGGGCTCAATCCCAACTGTGAGCTCATGACCTGCACCAAAATCAAGAGTTAGAGGCTTAACCGACTGAGCCACCCAGGTGCCCCTACACGGTGCTTATTTAATCCCTCTCTTTGTTGAGTGAATGAATAAGGAGTCCATCAGAAACAATCTTCTACTAACTATCTTCTACTAACCACTGTTCACTCCAGAAAATGAGCCTTTGAAGGAGACAGTGAATATAGATGTTTAAGCAAAGGCCTTTGTGTGAGCCAAAGATACACTAACTTGAAAAATGATTAAGAGCAAGCCTCAGAGCCTAGACCACCCCACTCCTCGATTCTCTTGACCTCTCTGTACCATGTTCTTATCTATTAAACGGTGCACTCGCTCCCTTCTTGATAGCATGGTTGACAAGATTAAATGAGTTGGTATACGTAGAGTGCCTAGAACCGATTATGAACCCTAACAAGTGTTCGTTATTATGATGATTGCTATTTATCTTACATATAGAGCCTCATGAAATATTTTAACTCAAGCTGTACTGCACACAATTACGGCACTTGGGTAGGAAACCAAGGGATGCTGTTCTCAAACACACGCAGGTACTGTTAGTGAAACTGAGGCAATGCAGGGCTTTATTGACGTATCTCACTATCTTTATACAAAGTCCTCATCCGTCTTCTTCACCTTGTGAAAACCTGAGTGCTAAGAGGCAGGCCCTCATCTCGGGACGCATTCCACCGGCGCCTTTTATACTTGGCTTAAGCCTCACTCTTCATACCTAATTGACTGAGAAATGAGCCTCTCTGACTTTGGATGTGGTGAGCAGTTTTAGACTAATTTTCTTCAGTTCCTGATGAGACATTCATAGCACATTAGCATCAGGCATTACTTTTATTGATGTTATTGCTATAACATGGAGCAATTTATTATAGCAAATAAAGTGGAACAGCCTCGCAGAAGGATGGGGTATAGGACAACATCCTAAAACTCTGACAGCTCAGCCAATCAGATGCCAGAGCGCGAACCCTCTAACACGGCCCGGCTGCCTTCCAAGCCAGAGAGCCCCGGCTGCCTGTCATGCGCGGTTGTCAGTCAAGTCACGTTGATATGGGTGTTTTCTTTTGCTGTTTTACTACAGTTTGTATCTGCTTTGTACCAGGCATGGAGATAAGCAATTTATGTGTGTTCTTACATTATTAATCCTCAAAGTGGCCCTGTGGCGTCCATGCCCATTTTCTAGAATAGAAAGGCTCAGCTGGGTAACCTGCCCAAGACCCAGAACTCCTCAGGGCCACACAGGATTCAAACCCATTCTGTCTGACTTCACATGGGTTTTGCTGCCACACCACCACCCATCGCTGCCTCCACCTGATTGATGACCCTTCCCGCATCCTATATCAGAAACGCAAAAGACAGCATTTTGTGAGTGGAGTTAATTTGTTGGCTTTCTTTTTTAGTTGAGACTGAATTGTTTTCAGGAACAAAGGCTTGCTTTTTTTATTTATAAAATCGTAAAGCAGCCTTTATGACAAGCACAACAAATCTGTCATTTTCCCCTTAAGTCTTAAACGTATTTAAAGAGAATGGCTCAAGTTTTTTGCCAACTTTGCAATAAAAATTCTACTCACTGCTCCATTTCAAATCAAATAACTTGTTTTACTTGCCAGGTATCATATATACAGTTGCAAGTAAAACTGAATGGGTGTGTGTGTGTGTGTGTGTGTGTGTGTGTCCAGTGTAGTTTGGACACGTTTCTAGTCCCTTTGAGCAAAGTACCTTGACTAGCAGAGTAAGATCCATGAATAGCTAGTTATTATAGAATGTTCTTGGGATGCTTTGTTGAGTCATATTTAATTAGCTCCAGAATTCAGAAGATTTTACCTGTCTTCTAATACAGACAAAAATTTTTAAACAAAAGACAGCGTCATTTTCTACCTCTTCCGACAACTGTTTGAGAAGCAAAGAATACGTATTCACTTTAAGAGTCAGTTCTGATAGTGAAGGATGGCTAGTGGGTTTAAATCTTCAGAGGTCAAAAGATGATAGCTTGAACGCCGGCATTTAGCTCCGCTCCCACCCCATACCATTTTTAAATGACAGTATAAGATTTTTCAAAAGTTACAAACCCAAAAGGAGAAGGGGAAAATAGTTAACGGCAACCAAATTTGTTTTTTGGGTTTTTAAATATACTTTTTAACGTTTGTTTATCTTTGAGAGGGAGAGAGAGACAGAGCATGAGTGGCAGAAGGGCAGAGAGAGACACAGAATCTAAAGCAGGCTCCAGGCTCTGAGCTGTCAGCACAGAGCCGGAAGTTAGATCCTCAACGGACTGAGCCACCCAGGCGCCCCAACAGCAACCAAATCTGGAAGTGGCAGACAAGATGGAGCAAGATGAATTTATAGAAGCAGAAGGGAAAGCTGACAGGGAACCCGGTTTGCATTCAAAACTCCCAACAAAAGCAAGACAGCGGAGTCGGGAACTTCCAGCAGTGAGAGTGATGGTAGAGGGGAGACAGGAGGAATGGTGGGAAGTCTGTTAATTATTCCTAGGTGCCTTCCCCCAGCCAGCACAGCCAGAACCTAGGTCCATTCTCTGGAAAGCATGACATGGAGGGTCTCCGGACAAGAGAGCCCAGCTGAGTGTAGCAGTACCACTCTAAAAACAGGTGAGGGGAAAGTGTATATACCGAATATATATAGGGAAAGTGTATATACCGAATATATATAGGGAAAGTGTATATACCTAAGACTGCCAGCCTTCTTCCCCTCTGAAGGCTCAAACAAGCCAGGCGGCCAGGCTTAATACCCTCAAAGCGGCAGAAAGAATCAGAGCCATCTGACCCAAAGAAACAGCCTGGCCTGAACTATCCAGGGAAGACCACAGGTACACCCAGCTTTCAAACAGCCTTTTAGGGGTGCTCTCCTTAATGTGAACAGACAGCCACGAAAAAGCAGACACCTGAGGAAAGAATCTAATATGCAAGACTGTAACCAGAAACAAAAAAGAAAAACAGAAGCCGCACATTTAGGAAGGAGAAAACTTTAACAAGGAAAAAGCTTTCATTAACATTAGTGACAACCTGTGATGTTGTATCTGTGGGAGGCAGGAGACGACTGCTAATATAACATAACATACTGAGGGGGACAAAGAGCTCTCGGAACATAATGTGGCAGAAATTAAAATATTGGAAAATGAAGCTGAGGGAAAAGTCCAGAAATGAGAACAAAACAAATAAATGAGGAATCTAGACTAGAGAAGAATTATTCAGGCTGAGTCCAAACGACACAAAATCCAGAGAATAGCCATTACAGAATGAAAGAGGAGAGAAGTAAACTAAGTGTTATTAGTTTACTAATGTCATTAGTGTTAAGAAATAAACTAACGCACGTTAAACATTTTAAGCGTTTATTTGAGCAAAAATAGATTCAAGTCAGGGAGTGCCAAACTGGAAGTGGTTAGGGGCACTCTACCCACAGGAGCCTGGGGAGGACACGTAAAGGAAGTGCAGATACAGAGAAAGGAGATTATTGGTTGGATGTAGCCGAAAGCCCAGTTGGCTGTTTGTGATTGGTTTTCCTTAGCTTTTTGATTGTGTAACCTTAAGACATTGACAGGCTGAGATTTTGGTTTGCTTCTATAGGCCAGCACAGCATTAGAGCCACCTCAGTCTAATGGCCTCCATGTTTAACAAGTGTAACAAAAGTCAAGAGAACATCTATCTGGGTTCGCAGGGTCTGTGGGAAGGAAGTTCCCAAGATCTGTGTAGCAACCCTAGGAAGCAAACAGCCCAGACAGGTTGTGAACCTTTGCTAGAATCCCTCATCTGATTATATAGTATAAATAGTATATATAGTATATAGTGTATATATATATACTATATATATATATATATATATATATATATATAGTATATATATACATATATATGTAGTATATATAATATATAGTATATATATAGTATATATAGTATATAGCATGTATATATAGTATATATAATATATAGTATATATATAGTATATATAGTATATAGTATACATAGTATACTATATATACATAGTATATATGTACTATACATATATAGTATATATAGTATATATATTGTATAATATATATAGTGTATATATATACAGTGTGTGTGTGTGTGTGTGTATATATATATATATATATGTTTAGTTGTTTAATGTTTATTTGTTTTTGAGAGAGAGAGAGACAAGAACATGAGCAGGGGAAGGGCAGAGAGAGGGAGACACAGAATCCGAAGCAGGCTCCAGGCTCCGAGCTGTCAGCCCACAGCCTGATGCAGGGCTCGAACCCACAAACCGTGAGATCATGACCTGAGCCGAAGTCTGATGCTTAAACGACTAAACCACCCACGTGCCCCTGATTTTACATATTAAGAGGAGCTTTATATAATCTGGGAAATCTGAGGAGTTGGATTCATGATAAAGCCAAGAAAACTAAGCAAAGACACCAAGACAACAGACGACTACAGGGAAAACGTGTCCTATGAAAAGGCATGGTATGCGACATGACTTGTCTGTGAGTACTGTTTACATAGTCTGAAGAAAATATTGATCTTATGAAAAATTAAGACAAAACTGTGTTGGAAGAATGGGGGGAGCCCACAGGATAAGCAACATATATGAGTGTGGTGTTGGTATAGAGCGGGAGAGAACGAACTCCCCATCTTTCATAATAGAAGGTCAATGACTAGCACTGAAACGTAATGAAATAGTAACAGTTGTATGTTACTTACCAACAGAGCAACAGCCAAAAGTTGTACCTGGGGAAGTCGGAAGTAAAGGGCTGCTCTTGCAGAAATCTGACATGTATAATTTTGATATAAAAAGTAAAAAATAGAAATGCAGATTTTGAGAAGCAATAGAGTAGGTAGTGTCCTCTTGAGGATCAAGAATGTACGTCTGTGGGCAGCATGGCAATGTCGATCATTGTGATGTTATACAAACAGGTACTTGTGATTTAGGATAAAATTTCTAGGGACCTCCTCTTGTTGGATTGCGAAACAGCTGTCATTGCTGTCTCTTGTCAACTGGATTTTGAAACAGCTGTCATTGCCTCTTTTGTCCTAGGCTTTCAGTTCTGCACATGTGACCAATTGATACTGAGATTTCAAGCACTTGTGAAAGCATTTTGGTTTTTTCAGAACTTCAATAACCATGCGTTACCCTTCTTTGCTAGGCCACACCCCTGACCCATTTAGTGTAACCTCCCCACCATATGATGTGCTTGTATGGCCTTCCCAGTTGGAATCACTTGGCGGAAAAGAGAGCTTCGTGCCTAAGAACTTCATGAGATTTAACCGGCCCTGCCTCTCCTTGCGATCCAACTTCTCTGGGGTTTCATGGCCAGTGGCCAGAGCAGAGCTATCTAACTCAGAGTTGGTGTTCAATAAGTATGTTTTAAACAAATGACTCTGTGGAGATCTCCAATCAAATGTGAAGCACTGAGTGCTGGTGTATTCTCATTCAAAGGGTCACAAATTCCGAAGCCCTCAGGGGTGAGGCAAGTCAGTGAATGAGACCCATCCAAGTGAGGACAGTGACAAATGGGAAATTGAAGGCTCCATCCAAGGGAGGAGTTGGAACATGTCCAGTGTTGATAGATAATCATTAGAGTGAACGCTCACGTACACTTGCTTATGCACTGGTCCAGTCGCTTTAATGTAAAAACTCAATCCTTGTTAAAAAAAAAAACAAAAAACAAAAAAACAAAAAAACACCCTCTAGGTAAGTACTGTTATTATTCGTCATCACCATTCAGACATGAGAATACTAAGGTACCTAAAGACTATGTCCTCAACTGCACATGGCTAATAAGTGGTAGGGCCAGGATTTTGAACCCAAGCATCTGGCTGCCAACTCTTGGCTCTTAATCACTATACCATATTGCCTCCCTAATTTTTTTAAATTTTTTAAAATATTTATTTTTTTAAGTAATCTCTACACCCAACATGTGGCTCAAACGCATAACCCCGAGATCGAGAGTCACACGCTCTTCTGACTGAGCCTGCCAGGTGCTCTGCCTTCCTAATTTTTTAAAAGAAGTTACACATGAAATCTACTAACTTTTAAATGTTGGCAACTAATCTAACTTTTTAAAGCATCACAAGGCAAGCAAAGGATGCTTGGTTTGTGACTTCTTCTCAAAGAGTGGAGAATTAAAACATGGTACAGTAAAACCTTGGTTTGTGAGCATAATTCATTCCGGAAACATGCTTGTAATCCAAAGCACTTGTATATCAAAGCAAATTTTTCCATAAGAAATAATGGAAACTCAGATGATTCGTTCCACAACCCCAAAATATTCATATAAAAATGACTACAATACTGTAATATAATACCAAATAGTAAACAAAATACAAAATATAAAGAAAAATAAATTAACCTGCAATTACCTTTGAAAACCTTCGTGGCTGGTATGAGGGGAGACAAGAGAGAGGAGGGTTATTGTGTAGGACGACTTTCACTATCACTAACAGAATCGTTGCTATCTGTTGGCTCAATGGGACCTTTTTCTTTCCATGCAACTTTAACAAGGAACCTATCCGATGACCTAGAATGAAGCAAAACATTCCTAAGCTTACTCTTGAATGGGAAAGTAAAGGACTGTCCATAGTTGCTTTGAAATGACAAAAAAATACACTCGTGCCAGTTTTGGGCACCTTCCAACGTTCTGAAAAATCACTGCTATCTGCCAAACACCGCAGCCTGAGACCAAGCATCCGAGCATGGGAGGTGATCACCCATAATCCTGCAGCAAGAGAGAGAGAGAGAGAACCACCATTGGCTCACTTGTGATCACCTGACGTTCGGTGTCACATCCTACTCGAATTGTGACACATCGCCCGTTTATCAAGTTAAAACGTATTAGAAATGTGTGCTCGTCTTGCAGAACACTCGCGGACCAAGTTACTCACACTCCAAGGTTTTACTATACTAGGGTGTGCAAACAATGACTGGGCTCCCAGAGCCACATTCATTTAATATGCCTGCTAGGCATGGTAGTGACAGTGACAGGAGCTCGTACAGATTTGGACCCACTTCTGGGTTCGGCTTTATGACTCCAGTGAGCCTCTACCCTGATGAATTTTGCAAGCCTCAGCTATGGTCTTGGTTAAAAGAAAAAGAGAAGAATCTAGTAAACGTGAGAATGGCCGCCATATGTGCCTACACACCATGATGACTTTCAAGCCTCTCTGCAAAGCTGTGTGGGTTTGTCCAGGAGGCCCCAGTGCTAGTTTCCTCTGCTGCAATGATGACAGAGATGGGTTTGGTGTAGTTTGTTGTCTCCATTATTATTTCATATCAGACCATTTCAGTGGAACATGGATTTTATTAAAAACCAAGGGAAACATTGAATGCTCTACGATGTTACTACGGCTCGGCAAAATACAGTGTAAATTCATCGGCAGATGCTAGAAAAGTTGTATTTTCTGGTGATAACAAAGTTTTTGTTTTTGTGCCCTATGCCCAAAACAATTTGCGGTTGTGAAACATGACATGTGTAAAAATGCTCAATGTTTCTATTTCTCTAGCGGAATTATATCAGATCATTGAGTGGAGGTTTAAATTATGAATTAATTGTAGTGAATAGAATGTTTTGCATACTTTGCTAGAAGCTAAGAATCATGATTGAATGAAGTCCCATTAACATTTACTATGGACTAATTTAGACAGCGGGTAAGGTATTGGTATATGTGTTTGCTTTTTTTTCAATGTTGTGTTGAGATATTAAACCATCTGTTCCTGAGTATAAACATTTTCCTGGGATTCAGATGGGATTATGGGATATGATATGGTTCCATGATTATTATGGGGTGATCAGCCTGTTTATAATAAAATCTTACTTTAGGGGCCTTTTAATGATCCTTAAAAGGAAATCACAACATACTTCAAATTGGTAAAACCTCTCCTCTCGGAGGCGAATTGTTTTTTTTTATAAATGTCGGTATGGGTTATTTTAATTATCAGTCTCCTACATTAAATGCAAACCTTCTAGATCAAGATGGTGTTTTTGTACTTATGTGAGCTGTAGTTCATTTTCAGGATTAAATCTAAGGTAGACTCAATACCAAATGTATTGAGCCTCATCAAATGGAAACATCCCTAAGAGAAGTTATAAAGCCCAAAACTGACCACTGTGCAGGATAATGGAATAATCTGTAAACTCGATAAAAGTTACATGTATATATTTAGAATATGCATATGTATAAACATGTAATTAAGTCACACCAAATATTTACTATTCTCAGTAAAACAAAATAGTCACATTCCAGAACATTTCAGAGCATTCTAGGGGTGAATGTGTGAGCAAAATTTTAAGATTTACTGTCTATCTAGCAAAAGATTTCCTTCTGAAAAAAAGAACTTTAAATCAGTGAATCTCATCCACTTTCCAGCCCCATCCCCTTGAGTAACATGGCATGGTCCCATAAAAAGTGCTGTCTCCTCACCAAAAAGAAGGGAAGGGAGAAGGGAGGACATGTGAATACCCCTAAGGGGAGCCCCCAGTTGTGTCTGATACTCTCCAGTTGGGGTGTTCACCTTTCACCTTTCTCTTGGGAATCACAGGTTGAAATAGATTTAAACCTGATGGGAAGTTCTGCAGTTGCTTTCTCCAACTGCAAATTTAAAATGACTTTGTTTTGGGGCTCCTGGGTGGCTCAGTTGGTTAAGCGTCCCACTTTGGCTCAGGTCATGATCTCACGGGTCATGAGTTCAAGCCCCGTGTTGGGCTCTGTGCTGACAAGCCCGGAGCCTAGAGCCTGCAATGGATTCCATGTCTCCGTCTCTCTGCCCCTTCCCCAGCCCACACTCTGTCTCTCTCTCTGTCTCTCTCAAAAATAAACAGTAAAAAAAATTTTTAATGACTGGGCTTTTGTTTTTAAGTTTGTAAATACTTCAACACAAATATCTTTATATCAAGAAGGTGTAATGTGCACATTTTCTAATCTGTTTGCTGAGCATCTTTGCTTTGCATACAAACTGTACCTGCATTAACCATTGCTACAAACTGGAAATGTACAGTGTGGGTGAATCATGGGTATAAAGATGTGACTATTCTAACTTCGTTATTACAGCACCATCCAGCAGAAAACCAGGAGATCCCCTTGTCATATCAGATATCAAGAAAGGCAGTGTGGCACATAGGTAAGGAAAATGAATTTTCTGGTTCATTCCAAGGCATTTCTTTTTTTTTTTTCTTTTTTCTCTTTTTTAAGTAAACTCTATCACCAATGTGGGGCTCGAACTCATGACCCCAAGATCAAGAGTCACATGCTCTAACGACTGAGGCAGCTGGGTGTAAGGCTTCCTTAATTAAAGTAGAAGTGACCCTTTCCACACCCAAGGTAGACCTTCCTAATGAATCATTTTCCAGACAGCCACTACTAATTGATTATATTCAACATTTCTCATGCAATGACTGTGTAGCTCTCCCACCTTATTTATTTATTTTTGTACCCACTGTAGACAATAATCACCTGAAAATATTTGTTAGGGTCCTTCCCGAATCTATCATAGGCTCTCCTTCACTGACTCTCTTCATTTTCCAGCTAAGAAACTGGAAGTGGTCCTACTTATGGTCCCAATTATGAAACACCCCACATAGAGATAATAGCTTGTGGGAGAGCTTTGCGAGATGCCCGAATGTCCTCCCTAGCCAAGCCAGATCCCTGAGCCTAGAACAATGTCCTATTTGGCCCATATACCATTAAACTCAGGGAGTCTCAAACTTTCAGTGTCACAGATCGAAATATTTTTAAATGTTTGGGAATACTTATGTAAGACTTAACTTTCTATTGTCCAATTAAGACTTAAAAAAAAAAAAAAGAAACCCTTCTATTATCACAGTCATTTCATTAAAGAAATACTCTAATGCTCAAAAAGCAGGAAGGACATTGTATGGGTTTAGGTATATCAGGATAGGCTCAGATGCCATGACAGGGAAGCTCATAAACAGACTGGGTCAGACAAGACTGCACTGTATCTCATGTGACAGCTGGGAGGCAGGCAGGCAGTGCAGGACTAGGGCAGCAATCCTGCCATCCTCACCCGCTTGCTCCTGTCATTGTGGTTTTCTAGCCATGAAAGGGAAGTGAGAGTGGTGTCGAGGGAGTCTGGGACGTGCATCTTCAAGGAGCGACCCAGAAGAAGAGAGAGGAAATTAGATGCAGGAAAGCAGTTAGCAATCTCTGCCACAGACATAATGCATGAAAAATAGTCCTTCCCAAAACATAACCTTCCTTACAAATATGTATGTATGTGCATATATGCACAAACACGTATCCATTCTCATTATTTTTCTTATTTCATGATGGACCTTGAATATTTTCAACAGACCTGCAGAGGTCCATGGCCAGTGTGAGATTCTCAGGGGCCACCTCGCAGATAGGTAGCATCAGATTCACCCTTTCTCCCTATGGCAGCCACAGTGTGTTTCCCAGGACAGGTGGAAAGGGCAGGGACACCACGACTCTGACATCCACTAAGTCTCCCCCACCGTCTCTCAGCCCTCTCCTAGTACCTGGAATTGCCCAGGAAGAAAAGGAGTGCACCGATGCGGAGAAGCATGAGGACTCCCAGTGTCTGTAAACCCTGCCCCTTCACCTCCCTTCCTGGGAAACTTAGAATTCCTGAGTGAAGCTTATATAGCTGTCCTCGACGACTTGAAGAAACCAGTTAAAAAAAAATGTTTTTAATACTCTGAAATTTGGTGTCATGGCAGCCATCCAAAACAAGACTGGAAAAAAAGGGATTTGCTCATAAAATGCAATTTAAAAATAGCTGGAGGGCGTCTTTCCCTCTAAAGACTGCCATTACTGCCACACTCTTCTTAATGCCTCTTAAATGACCAGGGTAAGTGCTCATTCATCATGTGTCGCTGTGCATTTACTAACAGGACTGGCACCCTGGAACTGGGAGATAAATTACTTGCGATAGATAACATCCGGCTGGACAACTGTTCTATGGAAGATGCGGTTCAGATCCTCCAGCAATGTGAAGACTTGGTGAAGCTCAAAATCCGCAAAGATGAAGATAATTCAGGTATTGATAGCCTTCTTAGTTAAGACTGACTTCTCTAACTGCCCGTCTGTCACAAAAGATATGACATCTTGATGTTTTACATGCGACAGCTGGCTAGTGACTTTGCAGCAGAGTCTTACATAGTTAAAGGGGTCTTTAAATTGTGTGTTAAGAGGGTACTATGAATTTTCAATAGGGGTGCTTTTAAATTGTACAGTTAAGATTTTTATTATACAACATTATTGCAACTGTATCAAAGCAGTGTTTAAAAGTGAAAACTAAAGCATCACCCAATACTACCCCTAACACAATGGAACTAGTCATTTTCTAATTGATATTTGTATTACATAATCAGTGTGTGTTACACCTTCATAAGCACATTACCCACTTTTCAAACACTTAATATCTACCATTGTCTGTCTGTAATTTATTTATCATTTTTCTCTTCTTACTTAGATGGCTTCCAGTTATTGTAGATAGTACAATCACAGACATCTTTACGTATGGATATCTTTACTCAACTCTTCTCCTTCTTTTGAATTATTCCCTTAGGAAATAGTTTTAGAAGTAGAACTGCTGAGTAAGAGTAAAAAGGAACTTCTCATGATTCCTGATGAGTCTTGTATCGTATTGTTTTCTTTTTTTTCTTTAATTATTTTTAATTCTCAAGTTACTTAACATACAGTGTAGTCTTGGCTTCAAGAGTAGAACCCAGTGATTCATCTCTTACATATAACACCCAGTGTTCATCTCAACAAGCACCCTCCTTATTGCCCATCACCCACTTACCCCACCCCACCCCCAACAACCCTCAGTTTGTTCTCTGTATTTAAGAATCTCTTAGAAGGGCGCCTGGGTGGCTCAGTCAGTTAAGCATCAGACTTCGGCTCAGGTCATGATCTCACAGTTCATGGACTCGAGCTCCACGTCGAGGTCTGTGCTGACAGCTCAGAGCCTGGAGCCTGCTTTGGATTCTGTGTCTCCCTCTCTCACTGCCCCCCCCCCCCCCCCGCACTCTGTCTCAGTCTCCAAAGAATAAAAATAAAAATAAAACATTTAAAAACTTTTTTTCCATGAGGTAGAGACTTAAAAAAAAGTAAAGAGTCTCTTATGGTTTGCCTCCCTCTGTTTCTATCTTATTTTTCCCTTCCTTCCCCTATGATCATCTGTTAAGTTTCTCAGATTCCACATATGAGTGAAATCATATATCTTTCACTATAGAAAGCTTATGAAAGACATTGAAGAAGACACAAAGAAATGGAAAAATTTTCCATGCTCATGGAAGTATCCTGTTGTTTTCTAAAAGGGCTGTATTCATTGGTAGTGTTTCCAGTAATGGAGGAACACAATGGGACAGGGCTTCTCAAACTTTAAGGGCCTCAGAATCACCTGAAGAGCTTGTTAGAACACAGTTCCTGGATATTACACCCAGATGAGGCCCAAGACTCTGCATTTCTAGCAGCCTTCCTACTGTGGTCCAAGGAACACAATCTGAGCAGCAGTAGAGGGTCTTTTATCTGATTATGATAAGAACCTAGAGCTGATTGAAAAAAGTCCATAATTGAACGACGCAGTTAATGTGGGGAATTAACAGAAAATGATAGCTATGGGTAGCATAAACATTTAACTTAAAATTTTACCAATCTCGGGGGTGAAGCCAACTTCTTTGCTATGAATATCATTCTGCTGATCACAGTTACAAGTCTTTTTACTGTTTGGTTTCCTAAACCATACATATAATATACAGTTCATGATTTCCAGTTTTGTTTTTCTTTTAATATAGTGAAAATTTAAAGAATTTAATCTGAATGTTTACTCCATTTAGATTTTTTTACTTGCCCAATATTTTCAAGTTTTTCTTCTACAGAATTAACAGTAGATTTTTGCCTAACGACCTCCCTTATTGAATCTTTCCAAAGAATTTGATTTTGTTTTCATAGAACCACTGTACTCATGTTTCATAGGTTATGTGAGATTCATCAGATTACATAGTTACAAAAACTAGTAAAACTAACATCAACAAGCTTGGGAATAAACAAAATTGACTAGATTTTTAAGCTTACAACACAATTGTTAGCAGGAACAGAGATTCACAGAGGTACTAGAGAGAGAGACCTATTACACTAGAGCATTTGATGGCATTGTAAGGTACATTTTAGGGGCACCTGGGTGCCTCAGTCTTAAGCCTCTGACTTCAGCTCAGGTCATGATTTCGCAGTCTGTGAGTTCGAGCCCCATGTCAGGCTCTGTGCTGACAGCTCAGAGCCTGGAGCCTGCTTTGGATTCTGTGTCTCCCTCTCTCTCTGCCCTTCTGCCACTCATGCTCTGTCTCTCTCTCTCTCTCTCTCTCTCTCTCCCTCAAAAAATAAATAAACATTCAAAAAATTCAAAAAAAAAAGAAAGGTACATTTTACAAAGAGGATGGAGAATCAGTTAATCCAGTAATGGTTACAGAGAGAGTGGTTAAGAGAGCTTCGTTCCAACCAAAGACGAGTTATTGTCAGTGCTCTAGAATCTTCTATAACTAAGCCATCTAGATCTAGAGTTTGTGGTCATGTGGTTTTGATTCCTATCCAAAACTAAAACAAACTGGTAGTTGCATCCATCAGCAGAGCTGGTAAGGATGATTGTCTTCAAATATATTTTATAACCAATGTTTAAAATTTTCCACTCATTATTTCTCAAGCAACTGATTTTCTGTACCAACGTTTGCATTCTTCTCTTTATAAGCATGCTTCAGTTGCACTTTCTTTGGGGGATTTATTTCCAAAAAGGATAAAGCCTCAAGCATCAGTCTGGGCTGTGTCCTAGTGAAGAGGCAACACTCTGTGGAGAAACCCATTTTGTATGATTTGCCAAGCTAAGCAGATCTCAGCCACCTTCCTTGCAGAGTAAAAAACCCAAGCCAGAGATGAATATGTATAGTGCTCACAGTTGGCGGTGTTCCCAGTTCCAACACCAGGCTGTGCAGACATGTCAGGCAGGAGGAGTTCCAGAAACAATAACTGAGCACTTGGAGAGTCAGATCTTACTTTCAATTGCTTCTTTCCTTCAGTTCATCTTTCCCCCCTTTCCCCTTTCACCCTACAATCCCTATGCCTAGTATTATGGTAATTATCATGCTTATTAAGTTTTTTTTTTTTTTTAGGAGGTCGTATTTTTATTTTATTTAATTTTGTAATTGTTTAAATTTATTTTTGAGAGAGATTGAGAGGGAGAGAGAGAGAGAGAACAAGCGGGGCAGGGACATAGAGAGAGGGAGACGCAGAATCCGAAGCAGGCTCCCTCCGGGCTCTGAGCTGTCAGCACAGAGCCCGACGTGGGGCTCTAACTCGTGTACTGCGAGATCATGACTTGAGCCGAAGTCAGATGCTTAACTGACTGAGCCACCCAGGTGCACCAAGGAGGTCCTATTTTTAAAATTCTAAATCCTTCCGTTGAAAACTGTGCACCTACCCAAAATAAGACTGTAAGTATAGATGTGAGAGACATATTTACCCAAACCAGATTTTCTCAAATTGGCATATGAAAATATATACTCATTCAGACATGTTTTTATAACAGACCACTATTTGAAAATTACCATCTGATCATTGATTTGGAAGAATTTAAGTGTTTCTATATCCTCTTCCAACATGAGGATGTAAAGTACTGTGTAATTTGAGTAGCTGACTACTCTTACTCAGAACAGAGCAAGGAGTGGGGGAGGAAATGATTCAAAATGAGTTAGTTCAAGGCAGACTATGTGGTCCTAAAGAGCACATGCTTTAAGATCAGGCCTGAGTTTAAAGTCCAGTTCCACCACATTTGAGCTATGTGAGTTTGGGCAAGCTACTGAACCAACCTGAGATTCCGCTGTATTTTCAGTAATGTACAGACAGCAATACTCGCCTTACGGAGCAGTTGTCACTTAGTAATAGAAATATTTACTGGCACAGTTGGTGTTCAATACATGGGGACTATTTTTATGGCTACTGCTTCCTAAAATGCCTTTCTCCACCTTTGTTCTTATCATTCAGCAAGATTTAAATGAATGGGAAGTAAGCATTAATCATAACAAGTCACTGATTTGGGAAGTTTGATGCTGTGCTTAATCTGAAATTAAACTGGTGATGTGAATTATTACCATCCTTGGTCTCAATGTTTTAAAATGACAAAATTCAGCATATAGTCTCCACTCCCTAAAATGTTGCTCATATTCATGTTGGACTTTCTGTACTCTGGGAGTCTTCCAGTGCTTTCCTTGACCCTGCCCCCTCAATCCTTGCTGATTTCATCAGTTGCAGAAAGTTTATAACCATACGTGATAGAACTTCTTTTCCTAAACTAGCAATACTGCAGTTGGGTTTAATAGCTGTGGCTTCAAAATGTGGGCACGTCTTCCCGTTACACTAATTTTATTGCTCTGCCTTGTACCTTACCCAAGCAGATGGTAGAACTACTCTCAAAATTGTTAAAGTCTTTGTTTTCCATTCAATCATGCCATCGGCATGTATTTGATGTGTATGAGGTGTTAGGGTCAGCCAGTTCTTAGATTAAAAAAGACACAATCGGGGCACCTGGGTGGCTCAGTTGGCTGGGTGTCCAACGTCAGCTCAGGTCATGATCTCACAGTTCATGGGTTCAAGCCCCACGTCGGGCTCTGTGCTGACGTCTGGGAGCCTGGAGCCTGCTTCGGATTCTCCCTCTCTGTCTGCCCCTCCCCTGCTCATGCCCTGTCTCTCTCAGTTTCAAAAATAAATAAAACATTAAAAAAAAAAAAGACACAATCCCTGCCCCCAAATCAGTCACCACCTTATATGAGACACAGAAGAAAATAATTGATAGTATGATGAATGGGCTAGGTGTAAGCACAAAATGTTAAGAGAATATGGAGGCATCCATTTGAGCCTGGGGAGCTCAAGGATTTCTAACCACTTTGGTCTTGAAAGGGTTTGGGAGGTGTTGTTAGAATTAACCAGAAGACAGTGAGCCAAAGCAGGAGATCAGAAAGCATGACACATCCTAGTAACAGATGTAGCCGGTGCATAAATGATGTGTAAGGACTCGGTAGTTGGCAAGTAGAAAGATATACTGAAGCCAGACCATTACAGTCCTAACCCATGTTAAGAAATTCAAACCTTACTCCAGAAGCCAATGGGAGCCATCAAAAGACTTAAAGCAGGGGAGTGAGGCCATAGTATTTGGTCAGTGATGACCTGGTTGCCATTGTTTAGTGAAGAATGGGGCACACTCAAGGGTCTGAATCAACTCTTGTTTCTAGTCCAGCCTCGGGGAGCAAGAGAGTGAAATGACTAAGAGCTCTAGGCTAGCTTCACAACTGACAAGCTGGGAAACGGGAAAATTAAATTCTCTGAGCATCCGTTTCTTCATCTGTACACATCCATTTAATGCCTATTTCCCATGGCTGTGTTCAAGGATCCAAGGAGGTGATACATGTAAGCATTCAGCAGTGATGTGTGGTGCCTACTAGGGCTCAATGAATCCTAACTACCAGCTGCCAGTATTAGGATGCTTTTACGTTAATCTTAGCTCTATTTTACTATGTCCAAATCTTTTGGAACCCTTGGAATTGTAGGGATTTGCCTCCCTCCCTCCCCGCGATGTTCAGTGACCATCCTGCCTTCAGGAGATTTTGTGTGTGTCATCTTTCATTACCACAGGAGGATAAGCCAAGTAGAGCCAGATGGCTCTTGCCTGGGTCCAAGGCTCCAAAACAAGGGCTGTTACCCAATCCTTAGGTCCCCAAAGATGCAAATAACCCTCTTGAAATAAAATCTATTGTCTTTTTTTGATGGTGTCTAGATCCAATGTAAATGAAGAGAGGGAGAGTGGCTAGCCGAGAAGCAGCCCTGAAGCAAAACAGTTGAGAATTTGGGGACTTGAAGGAAGAAATAGGTGGAGACTTGCAAATGTGTGCCAAATAATTCCTAAGGGCCTGTGTGCTCTGTATTACTGCCTTTGTGCCAATCAAATTTATAGCTGTTAGCGATTTCTCTCTTGATCTGCAGATCAAGAGACCTCTCTTATAATAAAGAGCATGTTTTTAGAGACCATAAATGCAATATTTTACCTCCATGGGCTCTAATTTATATAGAGAAACATTTCCAGGCTACAATTTGTCCCATCAAAAGCAAATTACCTTTATGCCTTTCCAAACAGAGCCTTGTGCACAGATAGCTTTAGTACCAGTGAAATCTGCCCTTCAAAGATCTGAGCTTTCATTTTTTTTTTCAGTAATTTCCCCTAGCTTTTCTCCCCCTCAAATCTAGACTGAAGTAGCAGAAAGTCCCCATTACAAGCAAGCAAGAATGATCCTTGCTGTGCTAGGAGCGGTGGTTAAAGGGTGGTTTTGGCAAAAGACTGGCTTCAAGAAAGAACCTATAATAGATTTTTAAAAAGGGGGGCGGGGGGTATCTTCCCTTTTTTTCATGCTTGATCTCAGAGTAATGGTTTTCTTTTTTTTAAATATTTATTTATTTGGGGGAGAGTGCAAGCAGGAGAGAGGTAGAGAGAGGGGACAGAGGATCCAAAGTGGGCTCTTCGCTGACAGGCTTACATCAGAGAGTGCAATGTGGGGCTTGAATTCATGACCTGAGCCAAAGTGTGATGCTCAACCGACTAAGCCACCCAGGCGCCCCTCAGAGTAATGGTTCTCAAACTCTAGTCAGAATCACCTAGAAGTCTTGTTAAAACACAGATGACTGGGTTCCTCCCCCAGACTTGGGGATTCCTATAGGTCTGAGGTGAAGAGAATGTGTGTTTACAACAAGTTCTTAGATAATGCTGAAGTTCCTAGTCCCCAGACTACACTTTGAGAAGCACAGTCACAAAGCAGCGTAATGTGGAGATGTGTATGTATGTACATATATGTATATGTATATGTGTATGTATATATTATATATACATATATAATTATCATAACAAAAGAAATTCAAATTCTCCTCTCTGACACTCAGCAACTCCTTGGAGCTCCGTTGGTACACTATTTAGTGGCCAGATAAAATGACCACACAAGAGTAGGAAGCTGTAAGGGGTGTTGTTCTAAATGGTTTATTTTCTCTGTCCTGTCCTCCAAGAAACATAGCCATACTCCGTGAAATGAATTCTGTCGCTTTTAGTTGAAGTGAACTTTGATTGACCTGTACGTTTATGCATTCCAAGGGCTCTCTCCCAAATCCAGGCCCCCCGTTTGGTCACAGAAGCAGCTGCCATTATGGATTCAAGCCGGATAGTGTTCATTTGGTTAAATAGTCAACACTCAAGACGCCCGAAAATAACATTGTAGATAAGTAACGCTGCAATTTTGCATCTGTTCTGTGGTCCCATTAATTTTCTTAACTAGAGCCGAGCAGAACAAACAAGTAGGCCGGCCCCCTTTCATGTCTTTCCCTAATAGTTGTAAACCTTCTGTTGCGATATAAAAGCTTCTTATAATATCATTAACATCTGTTTGGGCTCACTTAGAAACTTACTGGCGATCCTGCATTTTTTTCTTCTCAGAAAGTTTTTGTTCTGGCTAAACACTCCCGTTGCTCCTTTCTAAGCTGGAGCAGCCTCAAGGAGAGAGGGTCTTGGAATGCTTGCACCTCCAAAATGGCCTGAGCATCAATGGCGGTTATCACCCTCCTAAGCTGTAGGACCTTACAACTGCCAGTTGGGCTAAAGCCCAAGAAGACAGATGGAGTGGGAAGTGTAGCCTGAAGCTGACTCAGACACTCTCAGCGCTGTGGAGGGAGGATGCTCTAGGTTTGCTGGTCCCCACGGTGGCAGCCCGGGTCTTACTGTCACTCTTTGAGTGAGCCATAGTTGGGTTTACATCACCTTGCGGAAGAAAACTAGACCTCAGAGTCACCGGGACAGTGACTCACGAGGCTCTCTTAGAGACTGCGTCCCTCGGAACTGTGACTCGGGCTAACAACATCCACTTATCCTCTCGCTCATTTGTCCAGCCGTTTACCAAAGACCCCGAGGTGCCAGACATTGTTCTGGGGATATGAAGACAACATGTCTATTTTCAAGGTGATCCTATTCGAATGGCGGAGACAAGTAGAGAAATCATTCAAACATAGAGTGAAAAGTATATACTAGAACATGCATGCATTCTTGATGGGGGCAAATACTGGTTCTCAGGGAGCAAAGAATCTTAGACGTTATATTAGAATGGTTTGTGGCCCTTCAAAGCTCAACCTTACCTGACTGAATCCATTCTTCAGATTTAATTTCTCTTGTTACAGAGAATTTAAATTGAATTGAATGTTTCTCCTTGAGGAGGGGAACAAGAATGAAGAGGAGTTGAGAACACTGGTAGAATACACAGGAGCTATGGGATCCCCTGGAAAAGCTGCTGGCCGCGGCCGGGTAACCAGGAAGCCTTCCTGAAAGACGAGACACATGAGCCAAGTCTCAAAGGAAGGGTAGAAATTCTCCGGAGAAAGAAATGCGTTTGTGCGTAGGGAGTAACAGATGCCAGGTTGAAGATGTTAGAAAAGCACTTTTCTAACTACGCTTTAAGGAGCTACGGCTGGTTCAGTGGAGAGAAGTTAGGAGACGGGACTGTGGTGGGAGAGGAGGCATGACCCTCTGGGGACTCAGAGGCTCCAGCTCAGCTCATACAAAGTGGTTGTATTTTATTCTCAAAAGAATTGAGGAACTACAGGAAAGCTTCAAGTAAGACAGTAACATATTCAGATTTATGCCTTAAAAATATTCTGGGAAGAAAAGAGGAGGAATTGTCTATTGGCAGCACTGGTGAAAATAGATGTGGGGGAGGGGCAAAGGCAGGAGCCCAACCAGGACAACAATTTAGGAAGAAACTGTGAAAAACAGGGCAGAGCTGAGGTGGGGGCCTCTTCTAGAGCGAGTGTCGGTGGGAAGTTCTGGGAACGTCGCCTGGTGGACAGATGGCTCATAAGGGTCTGGATGAGACAGTGTGCGTGCAGCCACCACCGTCTATGAAAGTAAGGAAGCCAGACTAATTAAATAATCGTTTACTCAAGGCATCCATGAGTGTTTTCTAAGGAAATGTCTATCTTTTTTTTTTTTTAAGTTTGTTTAAGTAACCTCTACACCTGAAGTAGGACTGGAACTCAGGACTCTGAGATCAAGAGTCGCATGCTCCTCCAACTGAGCCAGCCAGATGTCCCGATATTTTTACAGTTTTAGGGGCACCTGGGTGGCTCAGTCGGTTAAGCATCTGACTTAGGCTCGGGTCATGATCTCGCAGTTCGTGAGTTCGAGCCCCGCATCTGGCTCTGTGCTGACAGCTCAGAGCCTGGAGCCTGCTTCGGATTCTGTGTCTCCCTCTCTCTCTGCCCCTCCCCTGCTCACACTCTGTCTCTCTCACTCTGAAAAATAAACATAAAAATATTTTTAAATAAATAAATAATAAAAAAACCAATTTTATTACAAAAACTTCAAATGTATTTTGTAAATGGAGAAGAATGGTGGCATGGACCATCCAACACCACCAAGCATCAACAACTGTTAACTTAGGATCCATCTTGCTATACAGCTCCACTCTTATCCTGATTTCCCCACTCCACCCACACACTGAATCACATTGAACAAATTCTAGACACCTATCACCCCACCTTATAAATACTATTAATGTATCTATAAAGGATATTCTTTTAAAGGATTTCTAAAAGATGTAGCTCCATATCATCACAGTTTAAAATATTAGCAATAGGGGCGCCTGGGTGGCTTGGTCGGTTGAGTGTCCGACTTCGGCTCAGGTCATGATCTCACAGTCCGTGAGTTCGAGCCCCGCGTCGGGCTCTGTGCTGGCAGCTCAGAGCCTGGAGCCTGCTTCAGATTCTGTGTCTCCCTCTCTCTCTGACCCTCCCCCGTTCATGCTCTGTCTCTCTCTGTCTCAAAAATAAACATTTACAAAAAATTTTTTTAATAAAAAAAACAGTTGGTTTTAATTTGGTGCAAAAAATCTACTCATTGTTTTTGGTTGAAATTTCTCTTAAATATTCCCTTTCCGGTCTTTGTTCCTGACAATTTACTTAATGAAGAATTCAGAAATAAGCTTCTATTTCTGTCGTAATCTAACATAGCCTCACTTCTTCCTGTTTCCATCCCAACGTGACAGATAACAGGAATGTGTCCTTCCTCACTAAAATACTGCCATTTTTTTAATTGGCTTCCCCGTCACAATTTAAACTCGAGTGCCTTAAGAATTGACAGCTTGTTATTGTGAGGCCTCAGCTGCCTACTTTAAAAATGTCCCTACATAAAGTGGCCTGTCCTAAACCCATTCACTCTATTCTGGTGTTATTTTGTCATCTTTGTGATGCAAGTTGCAAAACTGTCAAAAACAAAAAACAAAAAAACAAAAACACAAAAACAACAACAACAACAACAAAAACCACCCAGGGCACTCACTCTGGATCGCCTAAAGAAGAAGTGAAATAGAACCAGTTTTTCCACCCTTTCCCAGCTAGTGGGACTGCACCCAAGCCCAGCTTCCTATAGACCAGTGGTTATTTTCATCTGGACTGAAGTTTTAACTGAAACTTCCCACAGGTTGCTGGGTTTCGCTGCTGGACAGCTGTCACTTCCCACAACTCCCATCAAGCACCGGTGGCCAAGTCCAGACTATTTGGTGTCCATTGACAAAGCGGTGTTCCTGCCTGCCCTATAAGGCGGAACAATAAGGGTCAGGGTCTTTCCACTGGCATAAACACCCGCACTGAATGACCAGTAGAGTGAGTGCCCCGGGGGTGACTAATATTTAATAATGCCAAGGTCTACTAATCAAATGACTCACCCAGAATTCTATCCCGAATATAGTTGGTAGCACAGTCTATGAAGTACATGTAATCTATCCAATAATACCCTATTCCTTTATGTCAAAGCCAGCTCTGAAGGATGATGACGTTATCATAGTGTCGAAAATTTAGACTTTTGACCTCTGCCTCCACACGGTACTGTATCCTCCTGCTGCCTTCAGCAGCTCCCTAGCACGTGATCACCACCTTGTTGGCCACTTGGGGAGAAGCCTGTAAGTGGTTTGTGAGCCGTCAAACTAAAGCTCTTGACACTGGATGTGGAGGCTTCTTGTCTGCCAATACAAATTTGAGTGTAATATTGGGTATTTTTATATCGTAAGAGGTTGATTTAAGCGTTGCGTGTGTGGTGGACGGTCTTGAATTCTCTGTGCATGGAGCTTATTAGGAGTAGAGTACCGAGGAAGTGGAGGGGATGGGTACATTCCAGAAGTCCCAGTCTATGGCAAGAATGAAGTAAACGCTGGCAGGAGAGAACATATCACTTCTACGCTACTCTACAGACCTTTCATTTTATGCTCGTTGTAACTGTTCACTGTACACACAGATAATTGAATCATTAATTCAGGCTCTTCTTTTCCTCCTTATTTCAGGGTTTCATGTCATAAATGAACAGCTGCTCCTTGCAGAAATGTGACTGTGGTAATGCTTAACTAGGATACAGTCTGACTGTAAAACTGACTGTGTTAAAGTAGCTCCGGGACCATTTCACTGTATCCTTGGGTACAGAAATGAAACAGCTCCTTAGCCATTCGCAGCTCTGGGGCACAAGGAATAGAATGAGAAATGCCCAAGGACTTGAAGCATGTCACGAGCAAAGAAAAACACTTTGAAATCTGAGACTGCATATTTGTAACCCTGACATACTGAAAACCCCCAACAAGGTTAAAGGTGTCCCGTGACATCTTGCAGGCCAGTGCTGTGGGAAGACCGCATTAACAGAGGATTTCCTTCATACCAATGTTAAATAGTGAAAGTTAGTTCATGACCGTGGCAGCCTGGTATATGCTACCGAAACGTGATTTGCATGGCTCTTTTTTTTTTTTTAATTTTTTTTAATTTTTTTTTAACGTTTTTATTTATTTTTGAGACAGAGAGAGACAGAGCATGAATGGGGAGGGGCAGGGAGAGAGGGAGACACAGAATCGGAAGCAGGCTCCAGGCTCTGAGCCATCAGCCCAGAGCCCGACACAGGGCTAGAACTCACGGACTGCGAGATCATGACCTGAGCCAAAGTCGGACGTTTAACCGACTGAGCCACCCAGGCGCCCCTGCATGGCTCTTAATCTCTAGAACAGAGGAGAGAGAACCATTCAAACCACGACTTTAATACCTGTGAATTTATCCGTAGGATTGACGTTTTAAGATACAATCAGTGGAATGACGTGTAAAGGATTTTAGATTTCTAAGCCACCTCGGCCGAGCCCCACTTAGCCATGTATATGCTAACGTTTGCTCCAACCCTGAGTAAAATCTTCTCATACTGGAAGTTAGCTTGCTTGGAAAGGCCTGGAAATAGGAGTGGCCTGGCCGGGTCTCTGTCACTGCATGACTCTCTCTCTCCTGCTTCAGTTCCTCCTCAGCCATGCGCTCATGCCTCAGGTATTTGTGGCACACAAGTGCTGGGCAAGCCCCTGTACTAGGTATGGACACCGTCCAAAGGGCCTGCGGTGCCAGCTCGGTGGCTCACTCACTGATTTCAAACATAGGTCATTAGGCAGTGAACCCCTTCCTGGACACTAAGGTAACCACATCCCTGTATTAGAATGTGATATATCCTAAGGAGATTCTACTTCCCCAGATAATGATTTCCTGAGACGTAATGTTTTCACGATGACGTTTCGAGTTTCTTATTTCGTGCATGAATATATGTGTCTTCTTACTTCGCTTTTTCCAAAGAAACCAATTATGACTCCTTGGCGTTTATTGCAGATGAGCAAGAAAGTTCCGGAGCAATTATTTACACTGTGGAGCTTAAGCGCTATGGGGGGCCCCTTGGCATCACAATTTCAGGAACTGAAGAGCCGTTTGATCCTATAATCATTTCAAGCCTCACTAAAGGGGGATTAGCTGAAAGGTAAAATTTCAAGAAAATGCTACAATTACCTGTGTCTGAGATGGGTTGCTGTCCTCACAAGCCGCATAGAAATATGCTCCCCTCTCCTGCTTGGTTAGCTGTTGACTTTTTCAGATCCGCACAAAGAATTGATTTTAGAGCTTGAGAACTCTCAGGCAGAGCTCCGACTTGACTTTGAGGGGCATCTTACGGGCAGTAACAGATACCATGGGCTTAGCCTTGATATTACTCTCTGGAAATGTATACACTTGACCACAGTCGACTGGAGGTGGGTTTATATTGTGTCCATTTTGAGAGGAGACTGAAGTTCAGGGAGGTTAAAAAGGCTTGTCCAGTTCAATTCCACAAACATTTACTGAGGCTCTGTTACCTGACAGGTACTGGGTTTGGCCGCTGTGTTTTCCAGAGAGGATGACCCAGGCTTTGTCTTCAAAGATTTGGGGAAACAAAGTGTAGTGACCCATCTTCATAACGTCTTGTAACTTAGAAGGTCCATCTGCTGTGTTGGCAATGATGCACACACACACCCAAGCCCCGCTAAACTGCTTTTCTTTCTGAGACGTGATATGGTGCGTCTTCCAAACCCCATAACCAGATCTTTCCTCTGGTAGGCTTGCTCAGGGAAGCACACACGTCATTCATGCCGACACGAATAATGGTTGAATTTTGGAGCTTCCAGGCACCTTGGAAGTCAGCTCCCCCAACATCTTCATCTGGGAGATGTGGGCACTGAGATAGCTCAGAAAGGTTCACCCTGTAGGAATGTCACAGTCCGATATTAACAGAGATGCCGACGCTGTGGTATTCTTCAGATATTCTCTTTTCCTAGCTTCCCCTGCTAGAGAGACAGTCCCACATATCTCTGTTAGGGAGACAACAAGAAAAGATTAATATTGATCTGATTCAGCCACCTACCGGTCAAGTGTTCTATGGTTTACAACACAGATCTTTCATAAACTGGAGATCCTTTATGAATGAATTAAGTGATCTTTTTTTTTTCCCCCCTAAGAAAAAATTTGCTTGAGAGTAGATGCATCGGTAGACTCGTTAAGCATGCTCTCATAACCTGTGTGACCGCATGTCACCTCTATTACCCCAGTTGCTGCTGCCCAGTGCCCCGGAAGCAAGCTGTGGTCAGAATGCTCAGCCTCAAGCAGCCTGTGAGCTGGGCCGCTTCCTTCCCTCAGCGTGCTTACAGTGAGCCAGTACAATAGGAGGCTAGCGCTTGGAGAGATCTGAGTGTTTATACCATCCCTGAGCTTGAAAGCTTATGACCCTACTCCTTCCCCACCCAGTGCTTCCAAAGATGGATATGGTGAACATCAGAATTATGAATTCCAACCTGCCTGCTCAGAATTGGGTGAGGACAGAAAGAGAAGAGAAAAGGCCAAAGGTTTATTAGTTCATCGATCAATAAATTTTCTTTATCCATCTTTCAAGCAGCAGGCTGAGCCCTTTACATGAGATTCCCCGTTTAATCCTCAGGGCTCCCCTGAGAGATGATTATCCCCATTATGCCCCCTGAGACGTGAGGAAACTGACACCCAGAGAGCTTAAATGAAGGTACCCGGGCCACACAACTGGGAAGTTGGATTACAATGTAACATTAATTGATTCCTGAATGGAGCCTTTTCTATCCTTGGAATTACCAACAGAGGGACCCCGAAACACCAGGGTCTGGTGTAGGTCCCCACCTCTCTGAGCCTCACTTCCCGTGAGCTGCAGGAGTGATTGTGTTCAGCCTTTCAAATCTGTCACAAGAAGGAATGCCCCATACTAAACATCGCTGCGTTTATTGTCCAACATTGTTTCTTTCCTCGGGATCTTTAAGAGGTTACCAAATGACCCAGCGTTTTTTTGGAATGTAAAAAGCACACGAGTCCATTCGAAATGCTAATTAAAACAGTTTTTCTGATTTTATTTGAAACTAAAAAGTGATTCCCAGCAGATGCAGTTATCTTGTACCATTGCCCAGTAGAAAGCTAGAAGTGGCTTCTAGAGACCCTTGCCAAATCTTTATTACTATGAATGTATAAAGTATGGTGGGGAATTGATATTCAGCTGCACACAGGGATTATTTCTACCTTTCCTATTACCATGTGGTGTTTCAGAACCGGCGCAATCCACATAGGAGACCGAATCCTGGCCATCAACAGCAGCAGCCTGAAAGGGAAGCCTCTGAGTGAGGCCATCCATTTGCTACAGATGGCAGGAGAGACCGTCACCTTGAAGATTAAGAAACAGACAGATGGTGAGTGGGTCGAGAGCCACAGTGAAGGGTTTTCAGTGCATTTCTTTCCCTGCGTGTGTGTGTTTCTAAGGAAATGACTCCCCTGAGGGAGTATGTCAGTATCTTTTTATTTAAATGGACGCTTAGACTTCAAACTCCTTCTCTGTCTTTAAAGCCCAGGCAGCATCAAGTCCCAAGAAATTCCCCATCGCTAGCCACCTGAGTGACCTGGGAGATGTGGAGGAGGACCCCTCTCTGGCACAGAAGCCAGGCAAGCTCACTGACACATACCCCTCCACCGTGCCCAGTGTGGACAGCGCAGTAGACTCGTGGGACGGCTCTGGAATAGAGAGCGGCTATGGGAATCAAGGTATGTCCTAGCCTCAGGGAGCAGAGGACTGGCTGTTGGAGCCCGTGTGCCTCCAAGATCCACCCTCTGCTTTCTGAAAAGAAACACCTTCATTTATTTTACTTGCCTCTACTTCAGCATAACCAGATTGAACACACTGAATATGGCGGCCTTGCATTTTCTCCTTAACACCCGTAAGTCACGAGCATTTATCAAACACTTGCGAGGCCCTCACTAGATCTACTGATGTCTAACTGTTCAATCCAGAGCTTGCCCTTCATACGTAGATTAATATGAAGCAACCCATACAATAAAGCGGTTCACTGAAGACAGGCCCCTTCTTACCTTTTAAGCAGGCTTTCCACAAAGACGGATTGGGAGCGCTGAAGGTGTGTGCTTCAAGAGATGAGTCAGTGACTTGTGACCCCATTTACTCCTGCCTCCTCCTGACTTTTAATAGAAACTTATCCGGGTTTCCCAAACACTCACTATTAGAGAGCTGTAACCACGATATATGAAAGTAGAGAGCAGATTTTTCTCCACAAGCATCATCCTCATGTGAAGAAGGGTAACCTCCGTTAAAAGTTAAACCTCACTGACAATGTGAACGTACAAAAAGTGTTAGGCTGAATGCGGACAATAAACTAAAAGCTTCTTGTCTCTTCCCTTCGACTCTTTCCTTCGAATGATACATAGCATCAAAAGAGAAATGTGTCAAAACTTCTTTGTATTTCTCCCACATGGGATTGAGACGTGACTGCCCCCATCTGGATCTCTGGTGAAAATGCCCCTCGAGGAAAGGATGTTCCAGATTGCCCCTGTGGTGCCTAGAGAATATTTGAATTGCAGGTTAAGCCACATCGGCTCAACTACCTAAAGGTGGACAGACTGGCCACCAGCGGAGACTGGGGTGTCCTGGCCATCTTCACATGTGCTGAAAGCTGTAGGTGGGACACTGGCCACACAGAGGAGTTGGTTTGAAAGCAAGATACAACAGATACACTTAAAAGACCATGGCAGAAGGCCTCACAAATGCTCCTAATCTCTTAGACCTTGCAATTTCATTTCTGGGACTCTGTCCTAAGGAAATAATTTTACCAGAGTCAGAGACACAAAGACATTGTTTTAGGCACTGTTTACAATGTGTAAATATTAGTGAAACAAAAATGTCAACGGACAGGGAAGTAAATAAATGTTTGGTGTATCTATTCCAAACAAAAACTAAAGCTAAAACTTCACCTTCTCTTTTTTGCCTTGTATAAATTCCAGCCTTCACATCCCTTTTCTGCTCTGATTTAACTCAGTCAGAGAATAAAACACATAAACCAAGAGTCTGGAGTCCCACGCTCACTTGGGTGTGGGAGTTGGTTTGTAACTTATTTAGCTACTTTTTAGGAGACTGTATCCAGTTTGCTCTCTTCCTGGTTCTGCTAGTTTTCTCCCCTCAAGTCCCATGAAGAGTAAAGGACAAGGAAAAGGAATGATATTTCAAAAGTTCTCAAGTCGTTACTTGTCAGAGAGGATACTGGAGTTCGGTGGAGAAAATATTCTGAAGACCCAAAATAGAATCGGAGGTTTTATTTATCTGCCAATTCATTTTTCCACGTCATAATTGCTTGTGACGACTTAGCTATCCCATCAAATAACTGCTCTTCTCATTGCCTGTGAGTTGATGAGTCACCAGAGGTCTCAGATAAAGGACAGAAGTCAAATTCTCTCAGCGTAGACTCTGAGGTTTATTTATTAATGTGCTTGCTTCTTTATTGTTTGTTAATGTGGAGACTTTCGTGTTACACAGATTGTTTGTAAGGATGTTCTTGATTTTAATGATGTCCACCCATAAGGTAACGTGTAAGAACTTAGCTACTCTCAGGGCCACCTGGCTGGCTCAGTCAGCGGACCGAGCGACTCTTGATCTTGGGGTCGTGAGTTCGAGCCCCACTTTGGGTGTAGAGATTACTTAAAATGAATAAACAAATTTTAAAACTTAAAAAAAATTAAAAGAGAAAGAACTTAGGTACCCTGCCCCTTTATACCATAGGATGAGGACTGTGATTAGCATACTAAATATAGGGCCTTTCCCAAAGTAATAAAAAATGAAGAACCACTTATTATTCATGAAGCTTTTGGAAATGTGAATTCCTAGACGGAGAATTGTGATCATAATAATATTAAATTTGACATTAGTAAGTTAGAAACCTTTATGAGGTTAGAGAGATGATGAAAACATAGTAACACCTTATATTTGTGAAACTCTAATCTCAATTCTCATAAGGAACATGAAGTTCCTCAGCGTGAGGGGAGAATTTAGGAGGCAGCTCTACCACATCCTCGCCGGGAGCTCTGATGGCCCGAAGTTCTCACCCGTACGGAGCTGAAATGTGTCTGCCCGTGGCCCCTGCCTGTCGGTCTCAGTTGTGCCCTCCAGGTCATTCAGAACTAGACTGAAGTGTCTTCTACTCAACAGCCCTTCAGATACTCAAAGTCGGCTATCGTGCCTCTTTGGAGTGTTTCCTTTTCCAAGCAAAATCGCCCCAGGTCCTTAACTGTTCCTCGCATAAAACTTACTTTTGAGTGTTTTGATCATCCTGAGAGCCTCTCTTCTGAGTATGTTCAAGTTTAACTTTATACTTCTTGAAGCCTATCTCTCAGAAAGGAAGGTTATACAACAGCCTGACAGTCCAGAGCAACTCAAGCCTGTCACCCTTCATCACTGAAAATTTTAGAGCCTGTGAACACAGCCTATCTTACCTCAGCATAAGAATTTTGGTGGTCAGATCCTGTCTGTCACTCATTTTGAGCTGATTGTTTGCCAAGATCTCAAAGTATGTTTTTTTTTTCCTTTTACTTGTGTTATTAGGTTAAACCCAGTCTCTCCAGATTGTGCTTATACAGTTGACTTTTTTTCAAAGTAAGGCATAGAACCATACTTCCTTTTCCCTGGTAAATACTGTGTTGTGAGATACAGATGATCTTCAACGTACTCCTCCAGCCTCTCAGCAGACCTTCTACCATATCCCGGGAAGACCTTGCACATTCTGACTGTACCCTGCAGTCCACAATAGCTGTCCCATTCCCAATAAGATGTCACACCTCCATGATGTACATCTTCCTCCTTGGGGCCAATGTCTCTGCAGCCACATTCCTTACTGTTCTCTGCTTCTTCTCCAAAGTGTCAAACTTGTCCCTGTCATTCATTCAACAAATATGTAATGGCTGGCACACTAAAAGGCCAGCATACATGGATACACATGATGGGCCAGAGAGTTGGGGTTCCTACTCATGGAAGGGGTAATGCACTTGAAGGACCAATTAACAAGCTCCTACAGTGCAAAGTATTAATTAGTTAACACAGAAAGAAATAGGATGGAGTCATCAAAGCTGTGGGGAAAGGAGTGTGTTTAAAGAAGTCTTGGGGCGCCTGGGTGGCTTAGTTGGTTAAATGTCCAGCTTCGGCTCAGGTCATGATCTCACAGTCTGTGAGTTTGAGCCCCGCGTCGGGCTCTGTGCTGACAGCTCAGAGCCTGGAGCCTGCTTCGGATTCTGTGTCTCCCTCTCTCTCTGCCCTTTCCCTGCTTGCACTTTCTCTCTCTCTCTCTCTCTCTCTCTCTCTCTCTCTCAAAAATAAACATTAAAAAAATTTTTTTTAGAGAAGTCTTACAATGGGATGACTCTCAATTCTATTGTGCAACTCTAGGATGCAGACTTTTTCTAGTCTGCCTCTGGGTCAGCTTCTTCTATTTCCCATTCTCTTGACCCTTATGTTCATACCCTCCTGCCTTATCGAAATCTTATGCTTTGGCCCCCTTGTCTTATTTACGCCTCTAACTCGAAAAACCCTTTCCTTGGATTTAGCAAAGGATGGACTGACAAATTGCTTGTACCTGGACTCTCATTCTCCTGGATGGCGTAGCTCTTTTGTTGTCTGTAATTCTTGACTCTCAACTCAGATAGCTTTGTTTCTGTCTTATCTTACCCTAATCTTTAGATATTTCTTTCTTTTGAGTTCATCTTTTTCAGCTTTATTGAGATATAATTGACAAATAAAATTGTATATATTTAAAGTATACAATGTGATGATTTTGATGTACAAACATATTGTGAAATGATTACCATCAAGTTGATTGACACATCCATCATCTTACGTTGTTACCATTTGTGTGTGTGTGTGTGTGTGTGTGTGTGTGTGTGTGTGTGTGTGTGGTGAGAATGCTTAAGGTCTACTTCTTAGCATATTTCAAGTATACAATATTTTTCACTGTAGTCACCATACTGTAAATGGTGTAAAGTTATTCAAACTCTGTAAATCTCCAGAACTTATCATGTCTCCATTTCTCCCACTCCCCGGCCCCTGGCAAGCACATTCTACTGTCTGTTTCCATGAGTTTGACGTTTTGTTTTGTTTGTTTGTTTTTAATTTAGGCTTTACATATAAGTGAGATAGTAGTATTTGTTTTCTCGCTCACTTATTTTACTTAGCATAATATACTCCAGATTCATCCATATTGTTGCAAATAGGATTTCCTTCATTTTTATGGGTAAATAATTTTCTTTTGTGTATATACATTACATTTCTTTATTCATTCATCTGTCAGTGGACACTTAGGTTGTTTCTGTATCTTGACTATTGTGGATAATGCTGTTATTATATTCTATCTCTTCAAGATACCTACTATATTTCCTTCTGGATATATACCCAGATGTGGGATTGGTGGATCCATTTTGAGGTCATGTGTATCATTTGTATTTTCTCAGAAAAAAAAAAATCTGTGTCACACAGGTTTTTAAATGTATTTGTGTACAATTAAGGAATTTCTTGTTTGATTCTTTATATTTTCTTGGTTTCTATAATTATTTCTCCAATATTGTCCCATATTTGGTATATTTGTGTTTTTATTCTTTTTTCCCATGAGCATGCTGGTAATGATTTATTTTTATTTAGTAGTTTTCTGAAGAACTGACTCTTGCATTTACTTATTAGTTCTGTTCTTATTTTTTAAAATACATTTTTCCTTTGAGTTTGATTAACTTTACTCCATTCTTCTTAGGTTTTCTGTTTATGACTAGAATTGGGTACCTGATTCGTTTATTTCCATGCTTCCTTGTACTTTTCATAAAGATATTGATGACTGAGAAAAGACATCAACATTATGAAAGTGTTGAATCACTATGTCATACACGTGAAACTACGAGTACACTGTAGGTTAACTAAGTGGAATTTAAATAAAAACTTAAAAAAAGAGAGAGACGCCAACAGGTACAGTCAGAGAGCCCAAGCTCCCTTTAATATAGTTAAGGAACACAACATAGTACATGAAGAGAGTAGCCAGGGCAGAAGACTGAGCAGTATTCTCCCCAATGGGCGGGCTTTTCTTTTTCTCTTCTATATCTCTTCTGACCTCTACAAGCTCATGTTTTATCTCCTTCTATCATGTGGCCTTGCCCAATTTTCCTTGAGTTCTTCTATCTGTGCTTTGACCTCTTGCTTTATAGAGGTGGTGGTTTCAGTGTGCATCTTTTAAATATCGTGATGATGTATTTGGTCATACGTATCGTTTGCTCCATGGCAGCCTTGTATTCATGAGTATCCTTCATCTGCTATTGCTTTGTTTTTCTGTTTCTTTTCCCCCTTGTTTGTTTTTTTTTTTTTAATATTAACTTGGTATACATCTTATGACAGTTCCTTTTTAATTATTGCTCATCTGTGGATGAGATGACTTCTTTCTAAGTTGGAAGTTTGAAAGAGGGTCTCTTTCAAAGAAGAGCCCAAGTTGTGCTCCAGGCTAGGAAAAATGACTCCCCCGTTCACAGTGACCTGTGATGAGTGCCTTCTTCCCCAGCCCACAGAGATGGCAACCGTAGGCTGCCAGCAGTGCGGAATTCCTTCCTGCTCGCCTGATAGATTGCTTCCTGCAGGTGGTGGCCTATCGGTAGGTGTGGTCCTTCAGCCCGCCTCCCTGGCTTGCCCTGGTGCCAGACTGGGTCCAGGGCACTTCCTGCCACCAGCATGTGCAATCCATTCTAGTCTTCCAAACAAAGGACTGTTGTTTTGCTTTATGCCATGGCCCCTGCTTTGGAAGCGTGGGCCCTCTCTGAAATCACTGGCCATAGGTGTCTCCTCATGGCTCCTTAATACTGCTTCTCACTCCCTGTTTGACTCAGGGAATTTGGTAACTTTTTTCGTGTATTTATGGTTTGAGATTCTAGTTTTGCTGAAGATGAAGTTTATGTTGTTTGCCAACCCTTTTTGTCTTGAGATGATTTCTGGAAAAGGTAGAGAACTATTTTGCTCTGCCATTTTAAGACCACATTCCCATCTAAACACCTTGAATATTTCTTGGCTAGAACAATTACAAGTAGTTACACAAATGTATGATTTGATTTTCTCATTCTTAACAAAACTCGATTTTTACGAAACAAATTTTGGCAGGGAATTATCTGGCTCACTTGACTATACTAAAATTGGCTTCCAAAAATGAAAGTAATGGCAGGAGCTACAGCCCCAAAATTGCACAGTGGAAGACTGCATTTCAAAACCATTCTCTGATTTCAAATTTTATGAATACGAACCAACATTGTTGAGTTCGCTTTTTAAAATTAATACTCAGTGTGAATTAAGAACTATAAATGTAACATATTAATCTGCACAGTATTGTGGTACTGAAAACCAAATAGTACAATATTGGAGTATCAGAATTTTACAGGTATCTGAAGTGTAGTTACCTTAAAAATAAAAATCATTATACCAAGATTGCCAACATTTGTACAGACCTATTTTCCATTATGCTAATGAATAAAACTAAACATTACTCTCAGTGAAAGGAATCTAGACTGAATTTTTTTCACGTTTATTTATTTTGAGAGAGAGAGAGAGTGTGTGCGTGCACACAAGCGAAGGAGGGACAGAGAGAGAAGGAGAGAGGGAGATTCCCAAGCAGGCCTCGCACTGTCAGTGCAGAACCTGACATGGGACTCGAACCCACGGACTGCAAGAGCCAAAACCAAGAGCCAGACGCTTACCTGACTGAGCCATCCAGGTGCCCCTAGACTGGATTTTATAACTTGTATCAGTTTGCCTGGGCTGCTATAACAAAATTCCACCGATTGGGGAGCTTAAACAATAGAAATTCATTTTCCAGTGTTCAGGAGGCTAGAAATCCGAGATCAAGGTGCCAGGTTTGGTTTCTTCCCGTCTCTTTCCTCGGCTTGCAGATGGTTGTCTTCTCACCGCGTCTTCACATGGCCTTTCTTATGTGTGAGCTCATCCTTGGTATCTCGTGTGTGTGTGTGTGTGTGTGTGTGTGTGTGTGTGTGTCTAAATAGTCTCTTACAAGGACTCCAATCAGAGTAAACTATGGCCTCACCTTTTGACTTCACTTAACCCGAATTACCTCTTTACAGATCTTTAAATGCAATCCCATTGATGGCGAGGGCATCAACATACGAATTTAGGTGCAAATAAAGTCAGTCCATAACATACCTCGCCGTTACGTTATCAAGGATAAGACCAGATACTGAAACGTAGATGGGAAGGAAGGAAAGAAGGAAGGAGGAAGGGAGAGAGAGGGAAAAACAAAGAAAGGTTTCCAATTCTAAATAAAAAGAGTAATGACTTAGGAAATGCATTTCTTAAAAATTACATCTGTCTTTCCATGGATTTATCAATTTTGAATTTAAAATCTAGTTTCCAATATCATACCCGCTTGTTAATTTTAGGTGCTCACACCATCATTCAATAAAAACAAAGTCTAATTGTATTTCTGGCCGTTGATTTTTCTTACACCTGGGCCGCCTCGCTGATTCCGTTCCTCCTGTGGCGTTTAAGTCTGACTCCCCTTGTAAAGGGATATTCCTCAGGGCTGCTAACTTCTCGACTATGGCAACCAGCCTGTCTTTATTTAAGCTTAATTTCCGTCAAATATTCCCTATGTTCAATTATGCTCCCATCCTCCACCTGCATTCGTTAGGGATCGAGTTCACGTACATATGAGAGAAAACACAAAGGACGGCGTTTAAGCAAGTGAGTTATTTTTCTCCCGCTGTAGTAGAGCCTGGAGGAGGCAGGTAGCCCCGCGGTGTCGTGGACCAGCATCTTCTACTTCCTCCCGGCTTCGCATGTCTCCCGTCTCTCCATTCATTGCCTTTTCTTATAAAACCTTCATCATGCCTGAACTATTTACCTCTTCACCGGCTCCTTACTTTGAGTATATCACCATCAATGATCCTTAAGAAACAAACAAACAAACAAAAACACCTAAATCTAACCTTGCCCCTCCCTTAAAAACAAAATAACAAAAGCCCTCTTGGTGGTTTTCTGTTGTTATAGGGTAACCTCGCAGGTCCTTAGCTTAAAGCACAGAGCTCTTTGTAATGTAGGTACAACTGCCTCATCAACCTATCTCCTGACTTTTCCCTGCAGGACCTTTAACTCTATACATCCTGAACTTCTTTCTCACTATTCTCCAAGCAAGCTTTGCTCTTTAGTACTTTATAGCACTAGGTATTTTGATCCGTTAATCAATCCCTGCCTTGATCCATCCTAAATCAGTGGAGAAGTAGAAATGGGGGCACTTGGGTGGCTCAGTCTCAGCTCAGGTCATGATCTCACAGTTCATGAGTTCGAGTCCCTCATTGGACTCAACTGTTGTCAGTGCAGAGCCCCGTTTGGATCTTCTGTCTCTCTCTCCCTGCCCCTCCCCCGCTTGCATGCTCACTGGCTCGCTTTCTAAAAAAAAAAAAAAAAAAAAAAAAGTAGAAATGGAGTCAGCTATGGATTAAAAATTAACTATTTTTGGTTTTTTGGAGAGGAGGCATTTTGTTTTGTTTTGCTAGAAAAGCTGAGTTGAACATGCAGCCAGAGAATCAAGATTGTTATTTCCCAGGTGCCTGGGTGGCTCAGTCGGTTGAGCATCTGACTTTGGCTTAGGTCATGATCTCACAACTCAGCTCCTGAGTTCCAGCCCTGCATTGGGCTGTGTGCTGACAACTCAGAGCCTGGAGCCTGCTTCGAATTCTGTGTCTCCCTCTCTCTTTGCCTCTCGCCTGCTTGTGCTCTGTATGTCTCTCTCAAAAATGAATAAACATCAAAAAAAAATTTTTTTAATATTGTTATATCCCTACCCCTAACCCAAATCTAGATGTTGGGACATAAATGAGGGGGAAGTCAGACCAGCAAAGCAAACTGTTGGATTTGGTTTAGCTAAATAGAACTGAATACCCTAATGTTACAGTGGCTTAAATCATTTTTTTTTTTTAAGTAGGCATTTCAGAGCTGGTATATAATTCTACAGTGTTGTCAAGGAACCACACTCTTAAATATTTCTTCTCTATTGTGCTTAGCCCTTGGCTTCTGTCTTTGGGTTTACCACATGATCCAAGGTGGTTACCAGGGTGCCAGCTATTTCATCTACATTCCAGGCAGCAGGAGAGTGTTGTAAAGAGCCTTTCTGGAAGTTCTATTTACATGTCATTGGCCAGAATGTTTTACATAGTTTCCGTAGTCAACACTTAACATCAAGGGAGACCTAGGAAATACAGTCTTATCCTGAGCACTAATATGCCCACCCCCAAAACTGGTATTCTGGTAAAAGGATAAAGAGAAGAATGCATGTTTGGATAGGCAGCTGGTAGCCTGCCACAGTCAGCTCACTGCACAGTCTTGGCCTTGCTGTCCCTTGGGAGCTCATTGAGCCCCAACAGTGGGACCCAGTTGTGCTTGCCTTACAGCACAGCAGCAGTGGGAGAGAATGAGTCCAGAGGGAGCCAAGAAGAGACCGAGGGTCTCAACAACCCCCCGTTTTCTTCCGGAACTCGACAGTTAGGTAACTCATTGCTCTTCCTGTGGGGAGGCATAAGCCCAGATGGTAAGAGGGACCAGAGTGTTTCTGGAACACTGTTCCCTCCTTCAGAAACCCACTGATGGAACATGAGGACAGGGCTCACCACGACTGCACGTTTACCAGCCTCTCCTGTGAGGCCTGCACCGTCTTGCCCAAGGAAATGCCACCTCACCCTCTAGCTCTAAGCTTAGAGGGCACCTTCCCTTTGCACCTTTCGTGACCCACATTCTGACCCCCAAGCAGGTCTTGGTTCTTGCACATCAGTGTGTTCAGACTAAAAGGACAGCACTCCTCAGATGCAGTTGGAAATGTCCCTTTCTATGCCTGTTTCTCCTCCTCTCTGTTCCAGACAATGTGAAAGTGTGCAGTGTTTGAGGATAGGAACCTAGTACTGTAATCTTTGCATTTCAGCTCCTCACATGTTACTGAACACTTAAGAAGCACCAAATGTTCACTTAGTGGTGCTGAAGCTTTCCTCCTTTCCTGCTCCCCCTGTTTCAGAGATCTTGAGAAGTTGAATGGCTTAGCACGTAGTAAAAGTAATGGGCATCTGTACTTATTAAACCCTCATTATGTTTGAGAGTCTGTGTGTATTATTCTCAACCCTCTCATTAACCTGGTGAGACACATGCATATCATTATCCCTATTTTACCCTGAGACGAGTTGGCCAAGGTTACAGAGCAAGGAAGTGGCGAAGCTGGGATTTGAACCTAGATCTCTTTCTGAGTCCCTGTGCCAGCACAGTGTGGTCCAGACCCAGTTCTTTTGAGTCTATGCCTAATCCAAAGATACTTGAATTTTATCCCCTTTTCCTGCCCTGCTTTGTTGTAATGCAATAATCTTTTAATGCTGCTTATTAAGACGAGGCACCCTTGGTGTAGACAGACATGCTTCTCAAAAGAGGCATTTCCCCAGTAAGGAACAATGCTGCACCTCTGTTCAAGGCCTGCCTGCATCTGGCCCAAGTCACCAAGAACTACTTACAGACAACATTTGGAAGGAAAATCAGAAAGTTAATCTGTCCAGTTTAAAACCTGCTGGAATTTGGGGCGTCTGGGTGGCTCAGTCGGTTAAGCGTGCAACTCTTGATGTCGGTCGGCTCGAGTCATGAGCTCACGGTTCGTGGGATCAAGCCCCACGTCAGGCCTCTGCACTGACAGCATGAAGCCGGCTTGGGATTTGGCTGTTAACAGGTTTACAGCTAATTAAGGCCAGGGAGGTGCAGGCTCCCCCTATTTTTTTGTATCACAAAAAGTGAGACTTCACATGTTTAGGGAGTTGGTTTATCTCGTTGGGAAGGAGAAAATGGATAGCCTGTCACGGGGATCCAGGAGAAATGCAGCGGTGCACAGAGTCACTGCCCTTCAAGAAGAGATTCATGCGTGTTCCCTTAATTCACCACTTTTGACAGAAGGCAGTGCATCCATCACACAAAATTTCTTCCCAAACGGCTAGCCACATTTCTGTAGTTACCCAAGAAGAAAATGAGATATTGAACTGTAAATATTTGCTCTGCACCGTGGACTCCTAATGCTTGGTATCCTAAAGCAGAAGGTTCATAGAAGGTTCTTGCAGCCGTGGGCGTCCCCCCTGCGTTCTTGAGATCAAATCCTTTTGACCAGAGCGTTATCCTTTGGGACATCCTGCTCCCCCTGCTCTCTTCTCGTAAGGATGGCATTATAGGCCCCAGCAGGTTGAGGGACAGCGAGTTAAGACGAGCAGGGATGGCATGCAGACAGTCATGTGATCCTGTCATTTCATTGTATGTGAGAATGGGGGCCTCAGCCTGTTTACTGTAGTAACTTTTTAAATGCAGTCAGAAATACGTATTATATTGCAACCCAGTATATACATGTAAACACCTACAGAGACACACGCATGCACACACATAGCACACACAACCTGAAATGGTGGGTGAAGCCGTGCATCATGATCACAGCACAAGCTCGAAAGTCTGAGCTGCCAACAAGCCCTTGCTCTCCTCTTTAAACCTCCCGAAAGAATTTTGAAAAACCGCATACCCCATCACAATTTAAAGTTGTCATCTAATGTTTTTCTCCCCAAATTTAAATACTTGCAAAGACCACAACTTCCAGTTTGCCATTAGCATGCCTTAAATATAGTTTTGTCAAACTCTGGAGCCATGGATTTGGCTCAAATTTATGGAAGAGGTCCATTGTATAACCCAACGGCCAAAGCCGTTCCTCACTGCCTCGCCTATCAAGCTAATCAGACTTAACTCCCTGTCAGAAGCGAAGTCAGTCTTCATCTTGCAATTCAAATAAAATAATAATGTGCCCACCTCCCAACCGACAACTGTTTTGAATTCTAACTCTGAGACGCAGAGAGACAGGTGAATGAGAGAGGGGGGAAAGCCTTGCCAGGAGTCCGTGCCTGGTTGAAATAAGGCACTGTTCCCGAGAGACCTTCTCTCAGGAGCGAGGCTTTCCCAAATTATCCCTTGATTTAATGACTGGGGGTCTTTGCAGCCCAGGGCCAATCTCCTGGAAAGGTTTGAGATGGATAAGACATGTGTCTTTCATTGGTAAAGTGGCAGAAGACCAACTGTGACGGTGGATGTGAGAAGGAAGAATCAACAGATCTCAGATCTCTGGTCCTTTTCTGTAGGGTCAGTGTGGGGAAGACGTGCTTAACGGTTTGTGAGTTCGAGCCCTGCATTCAGGCCCGCTGCTGTCAGCATAGAGCCCACTTTAGATTCTCTGTCTCTTTCTCTCTCTCTCTCTCTCTCTCTGTCTCTCTCTCAAAATAAATAAACTTTAAAAAAAATAAATAAATGCGGAACTGATTCTTCTAAGGTTACGACTGGAACCCCCAGGAGAGTTCGCAGATACCCCTAGGTACTTGAGCCACTGTTCTAAGCCCTTAGTACCCTCAGATGTAAAGTGCACACAATAAAAGTACCTACGTTCAAAGACGGTTCTGGAGAATGAATGAGGTCATTTAACAAGTCATTTCTCATTGGACCAAGTCATCCCTGACATGAGTGGGTCCTGGCCCCACCTAGCCAACTCCGCCCACACTCGGCAACCAGCAGCCTCTCGGCCATCCCTTGGGCCTGGAACCCCCATCTAGTGGCAAATTTCAATCGCAAAAGGACAGACTTGGGTAAGAAGCTCTCACACACCCTGGAAGTGATCACAGGTTTGCCTGGGCAGGAAATGTAGGCGCCTCACTTTCTAGAACTTGCTCTAGAGAGGGTTGGATACAGGTCTGGTAGGCACCTCCCCCTGGTCCAGTCGATTTCCTGCCCAGACAGAACAGGGCAGGAGCCCTCATAAAAATAGGTCCAGCACCGTGGGCCCGCCTGCTTAGATCTGACGGTCTTAACTCAGGGGTGTTGGAATCAGTTGACATAACGTGCGAATGTGTTTCAAATATAAGACCTGGGGATTATCTTGATGGCCTTCAGAATCCCGAATTCAGTTAAGGTCAGCTGCCTTTTTTTTAATTTTTTTTTTAATGTTTATTTATTTTTGAGACAGAGAGAGACAGAGCATGAACGGGGGAGGGTCAGAGAGAGAGGGAGACACAGAATCCGAAGCAGGCTCCAGGCTCTGAGCTGTCAGCACAGAGCCTGATGCGGGGCTCGAACCCACGGACCATGAGATCACGACCCGAGCCAAAGTCGGACGCTTAACTGACTGAGCCACCCAGGCGCCCCTAAGGTCAGCTGCCTTAAACAAACTAACGGGAACCGCAGAAAAAGGCAAGTTCCCGAACAGACCTCCCGAATCTTTCTCAGAAACAGAAGATGACACTTTGTTTTTGTTCCAGGCTCTGGCTTTCAGGCGTCAGGCTACAGTTTCAACACTTACGAGTGGAGGGGTCCGAAACAGAGAGGTAGCCTGTCCCCAGTCACGAAGCCACGAAGCCAGACCTACCCAGACGTGGGGCTGAGTAATGAAGACTGGGACCGGTCCACAGTCAGTGGGTAAGGTTTTCGTCAACTGCTGCTTTGTGGCCGTTAGCCCAGATCCGAATCACTCCACTTCCGATGGCACATAACGGCTAGCGTGGGAAGGAGCCACTGTCATCATGCCGGCCCCATGGCAGGGCTCAGAGACCTGTGCCTGCCGGGCTGGATCCCGGGACCACCCCACGGCCGGACAAGAGCTCATTTTCCCCTGATAAAAACAATAGCATGTGGGAAAAACTACATCTGTAAACCCTGTCCTCACTCTCTGACTTGTCTCCTGTCCTTACATTTAAAAGGTTGCTTCACCAAAGCATAAGAGAGTCTTCAAAAACTGAGAACAAACTGAGGGTTGATGGGGGGATGGGAGGGCGGGGAGGGTGGGTGATGGGTGTTGAAGAGGGCATCTTTTGGGATGAGCACTGGGGGTTGTATGGAAACCAATTTGACAATTTCATATATTAAAAAAAAAAACTCTAATAAATAAATAAAAGGTTGCTTCATGTCAGCTTATGTTAAAAAAAAAAAAAGGTACATCGAGGATCCCATAGTTTGAATTGAGATGTATTTTAGCATTTTGTTCCTTACCAAAGTATTTTAAGGAAATTCACAAAAACCTATAGCACGTGAATGATCTCTACTGACATTTATAAGTGGGAAAACATGTTTCTCTTAAAGGGAAGCTTGATTTCTTTTGCACTAGACAGATCAGTTGAAAGGCCCACACGGTGCCATGTTGATGCAATTCACCCTGCAGGAGCCACGAACACCCTAAAATTCAGTTAATAGGACCGTGGTCCTTCCCTCCCTCCATTCTCTGAGATACTCTGCATTTCCTAGAGCACCCTCACTTGGTGGTTACAGTTGGAAGAAGGCCAGATCCCAAAAAGAATCTCCATTTTTTTTACACGTGAGATGAAAGAGAGAGATTCCGAATTACGCCTTGGCGAGTTGTCAACCCAGACTGTGCTTTTTGACGACAGTTTTACAGGGGCTCCCGACAGTACGGAGGCTGAACAAGAGGAGAACTTCTGGTCCCAAGCGCTGGAGGACTTGGAAACCTGTGGACAGTCGGGAATTCTGAGAGAACTCGAGGTAGCCTCGGTCCTGCTACTTGTATTGTTTCTACATTCATTTTTTTTTTTTTTTTTTTTTTTTTTGGTCCTTTTGAGTTTGCATTTATCACATCAGTTCATTTAAAAGCTTTAACCCCTTTCCACAGGAGAAAGCTGACAGGCGTGTGTCTTTGAGAAACATGACTCTCTTGGTAGCTACCCTTTATGTTTATATTTTTGCTTGTGAAGCTGCCTTCCCTGCCCCTTTGCCTCCTGGACAGCAATTTGATTTTATTCAGTGCAGTTGAAAGTATTTATTTCCCCATTTCCACCCCCACCCCGAGCTTTCTGACTTGTGGCTTCTGCCATTGCTCCCTGCTAACCCTGACTGTACCTGTTTGCCACCGAATCGCTGGGGAGGGAGCTAAGCCCCCCAGCCGTGGCGCATCTCACTCTCTGAGTTGCTTTAGAAAGGTTTCTTTGGCATGTTTTCATTTGTACCCGGTATAGCAATTGATTTGATCGTGAAGAGGAACATAAGAGGAAATTTTATTTTATTTCATTTCATTTTGCCCTTGAAGTAGATGACAAAGGCAGCTGGTGAAAATGGCCAGTCTGTGTGAAAAAGCAGCCAAAATATTGCACAGTACTTTGCTGTTAATTGCAAATCCTGATTCCGTATCAACTTAGTGTGAATTCTAGGAGTTGTGGCAAGATGGAACACAATAGCTGCACTCCCGGTGAGTTCTTTAATCAAAGCCATGAATTTGCTGACGATATTCACACTGTGGTCTAGGAGGTCCTGGACTGTTTCCTTTTATGTTCTTTTTAAATTTTCTGAGCTGTAAAAAGTAAAGTGGCAAAAGTCTCATTTTTATTTTGATGTCATCTGAGGTCCCCAAGTCACCATAAGGAATGTGAATGGCATAACTGGGTGAAACTGCAATTCTAAAACGAATACTCATCTTTATATCATTTTGCTTCTCGGTTGCATGTGTGGATATTTTTATGTGATTCTAATGTTTGTGAATCTGCAAAGAGAATTATAAAGAAAAATAGTAGTTTGAATTTATAAATAGAGTATTACCTGGCATGAATTGAAACTTCAGAGCACAGTTAAAGGGCCTGGAGGTGGATAATACTATAAAACTTAAATAAATTAAGACGTTGGCCATCGATTCCTTTTTAGGCACCTTTCAAAAAGAATAAAACGCTTAAGTCTCAGCTGGCTTATTTAAACTTTTACCACTTCCTGGATGTAGAATGATTAGCACAAGGGGTCCAAACTGGATACTGAGCTCAATTCACAATTCTTGAACATACGCCTGCTTCTGAAAGCACGCTTGGCCTATATGCCTTTTCCACTTTGCATTCTGATACTTCTCTTTTAAAGAAACAACTATTCTTCTAATAACATCTTTGACAGCAAGTAAAACAAGGACGATGTAAAAAGTGGCACAATGAAATTGGGTTTTCACTCATTTCACTCAATACTCTAGTCATTGTCCCCATTAGCTAGCAAATTGATTTATCTAATGAAAACAAACGTCTATGAGCATAGAAATTATGTTGCAAAAAATAAATAAATAAATAAATAAATAAATAAATAAATAAATAAATAAAAAAGAAATTATGTTGCAAAAGCCTATAAATATAAACTTTTTCTAACATAGCTTCAGGCAGGTGTGGCCCTTGAAATTATAAATGCAGAAAGGAAATGGGTTGAGTGTGTAAGCCAAAAGGAAGTTAAGGTCCTCAATGAGGAAGAATGATTGGCAAATCTAAAGAGTCTTCTTTATACTTTTATCAAAAAGAATATTCATTCACTAGTTTAAATGAACTCTGATCGTGTGATTGTAAATGTTACTGTGCAAAAAATATTATGGGAGCTAGTTCCCTGTGTATGAAATTTACATCCAGCATTAAAAGTTACAGCATATTATAACCATAATAAATGTAAAAGATTAGCTAACATGAAAAATGATTACAATTGAAATGGAAATGAAAATTATACTAGTCATTCTTCCCATTAGCTGGCAATAATTTATGTTCAACTTTAGCACTGAAAAATGTTAAAACAGAAGAAAAAATTTCAGACTAAGACTTAGGACAAGTTACTTAATCTCTTTTACCAGATATTTATTCTTCTGTAAAATAAGGGGATTATAATGACTAATGCTTATATGGCACTTAACACAGAACATAACACTTGGTAATTATTCAGTAGAAGTTATTATTTTTGCCATTGTTATTAATTAACAGTGCCATAACTATTTTCTGTTTAGTATAATATATGAAAAAATTTTAACTAGATATCAGATAGAAAACTCTTGAACATACCCCTCTAAGTTATATGTATCTCAGTTATCTCATTGAGAACTTGGGAGGTTATAAATTGTGCAAAATGGAAACAGGCAATAGATATTCTTGAAGTGAAAACAAATCCTAGATAACTTAAAATAATAATTTTTAAACTTTATTTTAGTTTTTATATTTGTACTTTAATTTTTATATTCCTTCATAGTAATTCAACTGAAGTCCACTTTAAACAAAGCAATCAAGCTGTGCTTTGGAAACTTGGTTCCATCAGAACTCCATTTAGATCAGTTTGGAACTTCCGTAGTGGCTTAAGGTTCAGCCAAGCAGAATTGTGATTAAGTATTTTACTTCCGACGTGTTTCCTACTGGTCCCCTGAAAAATGAATATAAAACATAGATGTTAACAAAGCAAATAATGTGTCTAAGTAGGTAAAAACAATAGAGGGGTGGTCAGCACAGCAAGAAAATAATCACTGGGTTCTGTCATCAACAGTAGACAAAAAAATGTTGTATGTGGGTTAAGTGCCATAAAATAAAGGATGTCCCATGACACCAACAAAGCTTTCAATTTTAAAAAGGGATTTAACTGAAATAAAGCAATAATATGGTTAATCCACATTTGTTTCAATATTAATCTCCGAAAAAGTCAATATTATATGCTTCAACCTAATACTTGACTGGGAAGCAATACAGCCTGGTGGTCAAGGATAAGGTTTCTAGAGTCAGAGTGTGAGGGCTATAATCCCAGACTCTTGGGCAACTTGCTCAATTTATCTGGGCATCCCTTTCCATAACTGAAATGGGGAAGTATGATGACTGTAATACCTATCAGAAACTTATCATAAATATTAAATGACATTCTACATACACATGTATATGGTATTACATGTGCTAACATGTTAAAGGTCAATGGCCAGTAAGGTTGTTTTTTTTTTTCTTTTTCAAAATTATCAGTAAGATAACTGATCCAGTCTGGATATCGATAACTGGTTGTGTTTTTTGTGTGTTTTTTTTGTTGTTGTTTTTTTACAAGAGTTGTAGATATACCTACATGTGCTCCAATACTGGGCTGCCATTCGAAGACCATGTTAGTGGTGCGTGTATAGTCGAACGCCAGGTGAATCTTAGAGTCACAAAATCTTAGGGAGATAACAAATGAAAGCTCTATCACTTGGCAGTGTTCCCTTCTAACCACCCATTTTAGACGGTGCCGTTGGCTCCATCTATGTGATGGAGCCCTACGTGACCTTGAGTAAGTCAGCCTCTTTGTGCCTCAGTTTCTGCACCTACAAATTAGGAGTAATAACAGTGTCTGTTCACAAAGTTGTTGTGAGGCTTAAATAGGGGAATACAAGGACTCAGCAAAGTACAGTTACTGTTAGCATTAGCGTTCACGTAAACCACCAGTCGCATTGTAGCCGGCACACGGCACGTGGGGCTTGCTCTTTTTCCCATGACTTCGGGCACGTTCACCAATGCTAGTTTACCACCATCCAGCCATCCTATCAAGGAGGACGGAGCTGGCTCCAGGCACAATTTTGAAATTTTGGCATTTCCGAACCATGAAAAATGAACATTCTCAACAGGACATTGGTTTCAAATGCTTAAGTAGTTTCACTTCTAAGATTCAGTCAATTTGGGATCTAATCTCGCCTTTCCTTGTGTATGAACATATTTGAAACTGAACAGACTTCCCTGTTCACCGGTAAAATCCAATCTAAGTTTCCCAGCTTTTGAGCAAAGGGTTGAGTCCGGTAGCACAATATAGGATCCCTCTTTAAACTCTCTGAGCATCTCACACAAAGGCCGTTTCTAAGAAAGGTTGACCCATGCTAAATACGCGGAGACCTCGCTGGTCTACACATTTCTGGGGCAGGTCACATGGCCCAAGGAGAGACCATATGCTATGGTAGGCAGGCGGCTTTGGGTAGAAGCCCTTGCCTTTGTATCAATAGCCCTGTTTCAGCCCATTGTTACCTCCAGGTGGAGCTACAGGCAGCATTGCAAATAGACGCCACCTGGTCCCGTTGAGAAATTCTTCGTCCATTTCTGTAAGATATATTGAAGCTGCTTCACGAATCCCATCTTTAGAGCCCACTCAGTGGAAAGTTAATGGCTAAAATGTAGTTTACAGTAAGCAAATGTTATCGCTTTTCAATTTGCCTCAAAACTGCCAGGAGTGGTATCTGATTAAATAAACTCAATGGCTTAAGTACTTAAATTGGATTTGAGATGTGCATTATAAATGGCACTTGCAAAGCATTTTGCCAGACTTTCATAGTTCAATTAGTACGTCCATTCTCCAGCCTTTGGTTATGCCCCGAAGAGACTGTATCTTGACTGGGCAGAAGGAGAGATGTGCTTACTGTTGAGCAACCGAACCCTTTTCTTAGTCCATGGCTTAATCGTGTCTGAAAATTGTCAATGCCACAGGCAACGATCATGTCGGGGAGCACGATGAGTTTGAATCATGAGGCCCCAACACCTCGCAGTCAGCTGGGGCGACAAGCCAGCTTCCAGGAACGGAGCAGCTCGCGGCCGCATTATAGCCAAACAACGCGGAGCAACACCCTGCCCTCCGACGTGGGCAGGAAGTCTGTCACCCTGAGGAAAATGAAACAAGAAATAAAGGAGATCATGTCCCCAACTCCTGTGGAGCTGCACAAGGTCAGGATGCTTTCTTCCCTCCCCTTGGTCACATTCAGTAGCCATTCGGCTGCGCGTGAGCACCCTGATGCAAGCATAATGATGACACTGTACTGTCGGCTCAGCCAGGGAGAGAAGCCAGAGCTTAAAGGCAGAGCATTAGAGATTCTGTGCTCAAAATGCGATCTTTGGGAGGGTATCCTGTAAAATCGGGAAAATTCGCTTTGGAGCAATGAATTTCCTAATGATGCATTTATGGCCAAAATCTTCTTGCAAAAGTTAGAGGCTCTCACATCCCCTGGAGTTGCGATGAATTGGTCTGTCATTCCAACTTCTTTGGAAATGGGAGAAGGATTTTCTTTAAAAAAAATTTTTTTTCGACGTGTATTTATTTTCAGAGAGAGAGCGTGCGCATGTGAGCAAGGTAGGGGCAGAGAGAGAAAGACACAGAATCCAAAGCAGGTTCCAGGCTCTGAGCTGTCAGCACATAGCCCGATGCGGGGCTCAAACTCATGGGCCGCAAAATCATGACCTGAGCCGTAGTCGGAAGCTTAACCAACTGAGCCACCCAGGTGCCCTATGGATTTTCTCTTTTATTTTTTTATTTTTTTTAATGTTTATTTATTTTTGAGACAGAGAGAGACAGAGCATGAGAAGGGGAGGGGCAGAGAGAGAGGGAGACACAGAATCCAAAGCAGCCTCCAGGCTCTGAGCTGTCAGCACAGAGCCCGACGAGGGGCTCGAACTCGTCAACTGCGAGATCGTGACCTGAGCCGAAGTCAGACACTGAACCGACTGAGCCACCCAGGCGCCCTGTGGATTTTCTAAGTATCATACACTCATAGCTTCATTAAAAATGAGCTTCAGGTGTAGTGTAGGAATGCTTACTCTTTAATTGCAGGCTTATCAGTAGAGGGTTATATTACGCAGAAGACATGAAGTTCTCTTCCAGACATAATTTAGATGTCTTTGGGTCAGGACAGGGCAAGGCCTCATATGTTCCGTCTCAGCCTGTGATGGTTGCCTCATTTGACTTCATGGAAGAAAGCCCACTATGGCACCCAGAGCTGAATTTGAGTTGCTGGCAGAGTTTAAGCAAGGCATATGTAAGAGACACTGTTTGCAGAACCCAGGGAAGGAGAGCAGTAGTAAGGAGGTGTCTCTGATTTTCTTTCGTAGAACTAACGCTTTATTTTTATTTAATACATAAAGATGTATAGACAATAATAATCTGTCCCACTTTTCTTGAGAACCAAGACCCTGTCTGCAGTCAATAACCTATTAACTAGAAATTAGTTGTTCGTCTTACCCAGAAAAACAAGTAAATGTTGGACTGAGAGGAGTTAACAGGCCAGACAGTCCCTTTTTCCGCTAAAGACGTCCATTTCCCCAAGCACCCTATAAAAGATATTTTATACGTTTTGGAGCTATTTACTTTGAAGCTGACAAAGGATGTGATGAAAGAGAGACATAGAATGGGAAGTTGAGTTCTGAACTTGGTGCTCCAATCCCCAGGTTGATTCATTTCCCACTCATTCACTCATTTCATACATGTACCGCGCATGCATTCACTTAACTAGTGTGACGCAAATCATCAGCAGGCACACGGTCTGATGGGGAGACAGTCTGGGAAACAGGGGGAAGATGGTGAGGTGAGTACAATGAGAGAGGCAAGACCAGGCTGCCTTGGGGGGGGGGGGGGGGCGGGGGCAGAGGGTGGACCCTCACCCACTACAGAAAGAGACAGGCAAGGCTTGTTAGAAGTAGGTGCCGATTCTTCAGGAAGGTGGAGGTTGAAGGAAGGAAGGAAGCTTGTGCAAAGGGATGTGAAAGATTGTGGTAAATGGAGGGAGTGGAAATACCCCGAAGTGATCAAAGCCTTGGCTTGGAGCCTTGTGCGTTAAGAGGAATTGCAGACGTACAGAAAAGCAGAGAAGTTTTGGATATTTTAGGGCGGGGACCCAGGTTAGCCCCATGCCACAATTTAGCTTGTGTGTCCAGCTACCCTGAATTGATGCGTCTGTTTGGTAGACACAGCCTTCACTGCCTGTCAAACGTCCTGATATGCTAATTGACAAACACCATTAGGAGGCTGTAAGGTCCCCTATGGTGGTTAAATAGCAGGAGCTATATAGTCTGTGCTCATTCAGCTGTACTAAGAAAAAGTTAGCCTAACCTGATTCCCTCAGGTGTCTTAAGAATCCTGCCTTCTCTTCTCAAAAGTTCTCCTGCCCAGGCAGAGAAGAGATTACGTGATAACCCATCCTCCTCCAGCCCCAAAGGGAAAAGATACCAACATGTATTGAGTTCCTATTATATGCGATACTCTGTATTTTTAGCCCTTACGATAGCCCTTCTGAGCAGATATTTATTATCCCCATCTACAGGATAGGGAAATAGCAAGTATAAAATAGACTCATTTTTCCTTCTAGAGCGAAGCACTTTCCTCAAAAGATTATTGATAGCGCACCCGTGCAAAGACCTGTCTCCCCATCCTTCCTGCACTGAAAGCATTTAGCAAAGATAATGACGATGAATGAGGTGTGCAAGTTGTTACCGCTGAGGTTTGAAACAAGTGACGATGCCGAAAATCGATCTTATTTTTTGAAAAGGCAGCATCCGCTTGCCAGCCCGATGAGTGGCAGTGTGTGGCCTATCGCTGGAACATCTGTGTGGCAGTGTGTGAACCTGGAGGCCACAGGATCACACACACGGATGGACCTTTTCCCCTCAGTGGTGGCAATAAGGGCATCGTCTGAATTGATCCCAAATAAAATAGGACTCTCGTAAGTGGATGGTGTGCTGGGCATTATAAGGCACACAAAAAGACGTAGTTAGGTGAAAAGGTAGCCAGGGAGGCTGCAGGCTGACCGTGGGGAATCTGGGAGCGGTGTATGCTCACAGCCCGGGTAGCCTTTATTTTTTAAGTGAGTTCGGTTATTCGTTAGGCCATCCAGTGTTTGCTGTTAAGTGCGTTCTCCAGTCTTGAAGTGCGTGAGAAGAAAAGCCGCTCAGCCCGTGGCTGTGCTTGTATGTTGTACGTGGGGTGTCCTTTGAACGCTGCGAGATTGCCTGACACCATGAAAAAGCGCAGTGACTTGTTGATGGGATTGAGTTATCCTCCCAGTGGGGGGCTGCCAGCCTGTACTAATCCTTTGTAAAAAAGAGAAAAGGCACTCTTTTGGGTGGTGGCCGTGGAATTAGAAAAACGTTCCTTCTTCAAGTTGAAGATAACCCCAAGCTGGATACACAGCTTGACAAGTGGAATGAGGGCTGGCTTTCAGTTCCCCGAGCCCCCTTGCTGGACTTTTCCAAATGGATCTGGTAAAGGAGTTCCCAAGGGGCGGCAAAGAGGAGAGCGAAGAGGCTGGACGAGGTACATGGCACGCCATCCTGAACGGGCTTGGCGTCATTTTCCGTCGCCATCTTTCTTGTGGCTGTTTGCTACTTGATGAAATCTGCGTCCTTGAGGACGGGTTACAGCTCTGGTTTCGTCCAAGCCAGCACCTACAAACCGATACTGTGTTCGCTAGGAGCTAGGTCAAGAGGATACGGATGAGTGAGCAAGTATCCATCCTCATTTCTGGGAAGAAAAAACATAAAGCAAAAACAGCTCCAACTCTGCATGGCGGGTTACTAACGTCACCTTCATACAGAGAGAAGACAGCGTGGGCTTATCTTCCAATTTCTTGGGTTTCAGCTTCTTTCCATTATTTGCCTATGATTTTCCAACCAGGCCTCCTTGTCGTTCCTTCTCTTCCTTCAGACCTCCAGAAAATCCTAAGCTCAGGTCAGGGTCAATATGGCTTTCTCTCATTTCACACCATCCGATATAGACATATCTCTTCCGGGTTTGACAAAGTCTTCCTTCAAGCTGTCTACATTCATTCCTCAGCCCCGTAAGCTAGTTGTCCTTCATGACATTTAGAACAAACATAAGAAATGCAGCCCCACTTCCTTTGTTGGCCGTGTGAATGGGGGAGGAAATTAGAGCTGACATGATGATTTGATATTTGGTACGGTGTGGGGGACAGTGAGAGGGGTCACAGGGAGATAATACTCAAGTCCCCTGAGGCCACTACCTCTCAGACTGTGTTGGCCGAGACGATCCGAAATACATTTGACTTCACGATTCAGGACGTGCATACATCCATGCTCATATAGGAATGAGTCCAAAACTTGACTGCACGGTTTACAGTAACATTTTCTGTTTTTTATTTTTTTTTCAAACGTACTCTCATATTAAGCCGATTGTGAAATTCATTGGAGTCTCAACCAAAAGTTTGCCTAAAAATTTTGGCCTAAAAAGTTTGGCCTAAAAGTCTCTGATGATCTTTACCATGATTACATGGGATGCTTGTTAAAGTTCAGTTTCCTAAACCCCACCCAGACTTACCCGGTCAGCACTTTCTGGGAGTACAGCCTATAAGAAGCTGCATTTTAGCAACCTCCTCAGTGGGTTCTTTTGCACCAGAAAGATTGAGAATCACTTCTTAAGGTTTTGCTACTGGAGGTGATTTCTCTGTTTCAGGGAGATCATTGTCAAGAGCTGGGTGGCAAGGTAAAAGGGAAATGAGGCTTCATCTTCAGCCCTAGCCCTAGCCTTCTGGGTTTTATCTTTAAAATGAATTCCGGTTTGTACTATATAGCTTACCACAGATTGATTCTCTTTGCAGATAAGGAGCCTGTGATCTTAGCTACGGTTCATTGATAGCCCTTTCCCTTCTGATGCTTAAATATCCTTTATGTCCACTTATTGTCTATTTCTGAGACAAATTCTAGCTTCACTTCTTTGCATACTTGAAAGCAAAAAGATTATTTTTCTGCAAAATAGAAAGTTACCCCACATTCAGAACATTTGGGCTCTTTTTTTTTTTTTTTTTAAGTCTATTTATTTGAGAGAGACAGAGACAGCAGAAGTGGGGAGGGGCAGAGAGGAAAGGAGACAGAGAATTGGAAACAGGATCCCTGCTGCCAGGGGCTTGAACTCACAAAACCATGAGGTCATGACCTGGACCAAAATCAAGAGTCAGACGCTTAACCGACTGAGCCAGCCAGGCGCCCCTGGACTTTTTAAAATTTTTAAAATTTTTTGGAAGTCCATTTCTTTATTTTGACAGAGAGGGAGAGCATGAGTGGGTGGGGCAGAGAGAGAGGGAGAGAGGATTTCAAGCAGGCTCCCCGCTGACACAGCACAGAGCCCGATGTGGGGCTCGAACTCACGAACTGTGAGAGCGTGACCTGAGCCAAAACCAAGAGTCGGACACTTAAGCGACTGAGCCATTCAGGCGCCCCATCCCTGCACTTTTTTTTTTTAATCATGATTGACATTTCCTTTGCCTTGTCGTTTGTGTTTTTAAATAAAATTGTATTCCTGAATTGTATGCAGCTATTTTGTATTTATCATCTTACGGAAAAGTTTTAAAAATACTTTTTCAGCATCTACTTTTATTTATGGCTGCTGGTGGCATGACCCTGGAACATTCAAGTCATCTGTCGGGAACCTCTTTATTTCTTACGGCCTTTGCCACCATCAACTTTTTTCCCAGCCCAAGTTCACTTTGCGTTTTCTGTATATCTGAATGTTTTCAGAGGGGATCTTTGTTTTTCTTGATATGATAAAGCTGTTTTTCCCCTTGTAAGGAGTGTCGTTTTCAGTGCCTAGTGGCAGCTGATTTTGCAATATTCTTCCTGAGTCAGGAAAAGAGGCTCAGCCCTAGGAGGTAATATGAAATGCAAAAACATATCTTATTCAGACACACGCCTCTTTCTTCACCAAATATTTGGAGTTGGTACTCAAGATGAAGTGAGTCCTCGTGGCAGGTGCAGACCTTCTCCAAATAGCTAGTATAGAATTGTCTTACTATGGAAGTCACTAGAAGCTAAAAATGACAAACCTTTTGCTTTTGTCTACCCCTCTTTGCTAGCTGCGGTTTCTGTTTCTCCAGGCAAGGGGTGATCTGTTAGAGAGAATACAGACTTCGTCGTCAGGCAGACCGAGGTTTGGTCACAGTCTGACAGTCATTAGCCATGTCACTTGTCTACACCTTAGTTTTCTCATTTAGCAAAGGAGGGGGCAGGATCCTGCTCAGGAAAGGAGCCTTCACAGATAGTGTTTTCCCTGAGGAAGCCACCATCATTCAGAGTCTTGCCTTAGCCATGCAATGTCAGTAACCCAGAAAATCAGATCTCCGCAGAGTCCCAGCCTGAAAAGAAGATTCAGCCGCTGCCTTAGAGCCCCCGAGAGGAGATGTAAACCAGAATGAGAATCTGTTTACAAAGACAAATGGATGAGTGTCTAGTTACTACTAGTCACTATCTCAGTCTGACAGACATATTCTCTCCCTGTAAAACCAGGGGCAGCTGATAATCAGAACACTGTTGGAGGGACGTGGATGTGTAGAATAAGGGTTGGAGGTTGCATTGTATGTTTTCAATGAGTAATGGCATTCAGCCCTGACAGTCCTCCAGAGGGATCATTCCCTCAGCTTTGTCTAAGTATTCTATGATACTTTTCAAAATGTCAAAAATGTAATTCTTTTTTTTGAGGATTTTGGGGTTATTTTTAAATTTTTTTTATGTTTATTTTTGAGAGAGAGAGAGACAGAGGTGAGTGGGAGAGGGGCAAAGAGAGAGCGAGACAGAATCCAAAGCAAGCTCCAGCCTCTGAGCTGTCAGCACAGAGCCCGACATGGGGCTCGAACTCATGAACCACAAGATCATGACCTGAGCAGCAGTCAGCTTAACCAACTGAGCCACCCAGGCATTTGGGTTTTTGTTTTTTTTTTTAAGTTTATTTATTTTGGAGAAAGAGAGAGAGAGCACACACGAGTGGGGGAGGGGCAGAGAGAGAGGAAGAGAGAATCCCAAGCAGGCTTCTCGCTGTCAGCTCAGATGTGGGGCTCAAACTCACAAAAGGTGAGATCATGACCTGAGCCACAACCAAGAGTCAGATGCTTAAATGACTGAGCCACCCAGGCACCCCATAAAAAACATAGTTTTTATAAAAATGATAGGCTCATCTCAAAAATGAACGTTTTTTTTTTTTTTTTTAACTCATTGATGAGTGGGACGACAAAGCTTTTTCAAAGGGGGATAAAGACACTTTCTGTATGTCTCAGTCAGTGTGGGAGGGGGAAGCAATAACGCTAGAATGAGATTTCCAAGTTAGGATTAAAGCCGCCCTGCGACTTATAGGGGGGGAAAAGCAGAGCCTTTAAGGTTATCTTTTCATTTGCAACCCTACGTGGCAGAGCCCATTCTGCATCTTACTGTTTTCCAGCAAGTTACCATCCGCCTTTGCAGAGTCTGAGCTCTGAGCCATAGAAATGTTAAGTCCAACAGACTGGCAGGCTTCCAGACTCAGATGACCCCCAGGCCTTCTCAGTGCTCCGATGTGCTTTATGTTATAGCTCCAACGTTAGTAGCTTCCCTTAAGTCTAACACTGGCCGAGGATCCTTCGTCTCTTCCTGATGTTTCTATGTCTCTCTGTCGTGATCAAATATGTTCATTTATAGGTTGTAAGATATTGTATTATCTATAGGATGTTCAGTTACGGATGGCGTAGCTCTCTGAGGGTCACTCTGTTCCCCTGATGTCCTGGTCCTTGGAGACAGGTCCCGCAGAACCTCTTCCTTCACCAGTGTTCTGTCCTCTTACTTGTCTGGCTATAGTAAGGATTACGCCGACAATGGTCTTGCCCGGGGCTCGTCTCTTTCTTTGCCTTAGACAGATAAGAGCTCTCGCCTTGTTCTGAGGAACTTTGTAGTGTCCGACTTCCTGAATGACAGTGAGCCTGGCCCTGAATTCCCGCAAGCCCAGAGGGTGAGCGGAAGGCATGCCTCCCGGCTAGAGATGCGGGTGGCCCTTGAAGCGAGGAGGCCCACAGAGACTTAAGGAGATTGGAGGTCAGTAGGTTACAGAGGGAAATGGGAAGGCTCAGCAGCTGGAGAAGAGCCAGGCCAGGGCAGACCTGGGAGCCAGAAAGCAGAGGCAGGAGCAGAGGGAGCAGGTGCGGACCAGGCTGTCCTGAGAAAAACCCTGGAACAGAGACTCTGCCAGCTGACTAACTTAGTGGTGGCGGCAGCAAGGGAAGAGGCTGGTGGCAGTGTTGCTGGGTGAACTGGGGAGACCCTGTGCCCTGGGGCCTCGGCTCAGTTCATCCCAAAGATGTCGCTGAAGGTTCTTAGTCCCCTTATGGGAAAGAATTCAAGGATAGACACACAACATAGTGGACACACACAGCACAAGCAGGAACGTTTATTAAAGTGGAAGTATACTCTTGAGATGTGAGATTGGGCAAATGAGAGAAAGAGAGAGAGAGATGTGCACCCTGGGGTTTGGGTTTTCTGTCTTTTCTTGACAGTTGTCAACAAGGAGGTGGAACACTCATTACTTGGGGAGGAGATGCAGGATTTCGAGCCTCTTCTTCCTTACTTGGTCAGGGGTTTCCTGTCGTGACACCCGCCATCTTAGGCCTTTCTGGTTTGATCCAGCTTCCTGCCAGGACAGGATAGCTGGGCCGGCCTTTCTCATTGCCGGCCTCCAGGCATCCTGTTAGAACCGAACTGACTGCCTACCCTGACAACAGAGCCCATGACAACAGGTGACCAAGGTGCCCATGGCTTGGTCTGATCTCCCAGAGAATTTGGAGACTGATCTGGCTCTTTTCCCTTTGATGTGGCATGAAGTGATGGAGGTGAAGTTGCTCTGACATGAACTGGGAAAGCAGCACATAAATCCATCTCAGATCTTAAAAACTGTGATGCTCTCCTTGGTTAGGACTCCCTTCTCCAAGGGCCAAGTCAGCCCTGACGTGCTCATACTTAGAGCCAGAATCCAAGCTACGGAATCTCTTGTTGTCGAGCCCCTACTTCCCAAGCCTGTGGTGCCACACACTTGCCAGGAAGCAGCAGGAGGCAGTGTTTGAAGCAACTGTCCCTTTCTCTCCCCTGCCAAGGAGGATCCCCAGACGGGGCAGCAGCTGTCTTTCCTGACCCAGTTTGTCTTGAAGCCCAGTCTGAGTGGCATAAACTGAAATCGCTTCCTCCTGGGCTGGAAGAATGCAGTCGGGAGGCCATACCTTTGTTTCTTCCAGCCTCACAAGTAGTCATAAGATTATCCTCCAAGCCAGCATTACTTGAATTATCGGGTTTAAAGGCAGAGAGCTACGCCAGTAATGTCTGCAAGAATAAACCCAACTGCCTGGTGATTTATGGGCAAAGGAGTACAATCTCTGTGAAGTAGGTGTCGATTTGGCCCTTAAGGCCATCAGGCAAGGGGCTGAATGATAGGAAGCCTGCCAGGGCTTCAGAAGTGCTTGACTTGCTCAAGATAGCAGACACAATGGCCCTTAAAACCCAAGTGGGGAGAATTGCCTCTGCCCGCTTAAAGACTTCCACATGTGTCAAAACCGAAACCAGAAACAGTAGGTTTCTAATCTTTGCCTTGAGGACATTGTTCAGACATGTGAATAGACTTGCTTAGAAATAAAAAAACAAGGCCCAAGTTGAATTGTGGTGAACCCTTCTGCCTCCTGTTAAAGCTTCTGTTCTCGGGAGGATCAGAAACAATCTCAGCATGTGCGGACGAATAGTTAAGATTGAACTGAGCTTTGTAAAACCACGTTCTGGCCCGGAGTTATATTTCAACGTTTTTTATTTATTTTTGGGACAGAGAGAGACAGAGCATGAACGGGGGAGGGGCAGAGAGAGAGGGAGACACAGAATCGGAAACAGGCTCCAGGCTCCGAGCCATCAGCCCAGAGCCTGACGCGGGGCTCGAACTCACAGACCGCGAGATCGTGACCTGGCTGAAGTCGGACGCTTAACCGACTGCGCCACCCAGGTGCCCCCCGGAGTTATATTTCAAGAGGCTCTTTGGCCCTTTTAGGACAGAAAAGTGTAGCCTGGTGTTCATAGTCCAGGTTCCCCGGCTGCATCCTGGGGGTCAGCACAGAATAGAGACGCCACAAGAAAACTTCGTTCCCAGGAGCCAGAGGGGAACATGAAGAGCTCAAGGAGCAGAAGTTCAGGCAGATGTTCATGGAAAGCCACGGAGGGGCTCTGATGAAAAGAAATACAGCAGACATGATAAATTATTCATCTTTCGCTTGTTGGGCGGTTGGAAATGGATAAAGGCTGCCTGACCAGCTAGATTATATGTCCGGGGCGGGGGGGGGGGGGGGGGGCGGGGGGGGTGGGAATCATGATTTAATGGAAGGAACACGGCAAATGAGGTCAGATATTCAAGTACTGAATCCCAGAGCTTATGCATTGTAACTGGACAGGTACGTCCATCAACTTCTTGAAGATCAGTGTTCTCATTAGCAGGAAGGGAATAATTCTGCTACACAAGATTGCTAGGCGTTCAAAAGCAATCTTATGTAAGAAAGTGCCTGCGTAAGGAATTCATCTGTGGCAAAATAAAAAAAAAGGGGTGGGGGGACTGAAACCTTGGAATCCTTAGAATTCTTTTTGGACGGGAAATAGATCAGAAGTAACCACCACCAGTCTCCATGCCAGCAGGAGGGAGGCAGCTACGTGGCACAATTTATTGTTGCTGCTTTGAGAGCAGCCGGCTGTGCTCCCCATTTTTGTGAATTATTGATTCCTGGAATCTTCTCCTTTGTGTCACTTTAAAATAATTTCATTTTTGGTATTGGCTATCTCCATGAGAACCATAGAGTTAGCTCTTAAAATCCCTTTTCCTCTAAACTTAGGTAATCATTCTAGCGAAACAGATTAGTTTCAACTTTTTTCTTTTCAGATTAGTTTCAATTTTAAACCATTGGTTTGCCTCTTATCTTGAAGAGTTTTCCATCAAGTCTGAGGCTCAGAAAAACCAAGTCTCTTGGCCAACAACTCTGACCTTAAAGTTAATGAGCTAATCTGTTAACCTGCTCCGGTTGACATCCAACTCGAATATTTTGGTTAATGTATTACTCCTGACTGGTGTTGGCATTATTTGGTGCCCCTCCCAGGTTCTGGCTATGGAGCTGACATCCAAGAATCACAGGCCAACTGAGCAATGAAGAACTTCACTGTTATTCTAGGCCACACCAAATGCTGCCCCCAACGCAAGAATACTGGTCCATGTGTTGGAAAACATGCCTTAGACCTAAGACAGAAGTGGGCTTCTCCATGTCCATTGCATGTATAGGCTTTGCAACCCTCACATCTGGGTGCACCTCAAGAGTGTGGCTGGGCCTGCAGAGCAGATGCCCCACTACCCATCCAGCAAGAAGCACAGGGTCTCCAGGACCCTCACCCACACCAAGCTATAAGTGGAGCAGAAAGAACTAGGATGCACTGCCCTCTAGGAGTCGTGGGGACGTCCCTCCCTAGGAGCACTACTTGTCACATGGTGGGAACATGACTAGAAACAAAGGGGCAAAAGGATACAAAATCCCACAGACAAGGCACAGACAAAGCCAAAGAGAGGCACAGAAGCAGGGACCTTGAATAAAGAGGATCATCTACTAAGAAGCAGGGCCCAAAGAATGGCAGAATATCACCAGTCCTATTAGCCATCTGCTTTCTCCTCCTCATTCTCATCCACGTCCTCCTCCTCCTCCTCCTCCTCCTTGTCTTTGGCCTTCTGCCCCCATTCCTCCTCTTCCTTCCTCTGATAAAGGAGCATGAGGATGGGAGGAAAGGAGCTAGAATATAAAAATGTTTCCTCCAGTCAAGTCACCTTGGAGGAGTGGCTGATTCCAGATTGGGAACAGGAAATATTCATGATGAGTCATGATATCTTGGAGCCAGAAAACAAAGAAGTTACCAAAACAAATGGGTCATGTCAAAAGGACATCGAAGTCAACATGAAAGAGTCCCCTTAGCCAAAGATGAGAGCGTTTGAGCACCCAAAAGAGTAATGATGAAATTAATTGAAATCCATTTATCTATATATAAACCCAGAGGTTCACAGGGATACTTTACTTACCAGAAGTCATCCCCCCCACAAAAAAAAAAAAAAAAAAAAAAAAAAAAAACCTTTTTGGGACACCACTGGAAGTGTTTAGTGTACCAATTCCCTACACTAAAAATGAAAGCATTAGAATTCATTCAGCCTTTCTGGTACGAGCTGCACTTCAGGGTAACCAAACAGCACTAACTGATGAAAGGAGACTTCTTTACAAAAGAATTCTAGCTGGAGCACCTGAGTAGCTCAGTCAGCTAAGCGTCTGACTTTCGGTTCAGGTCCTGATCTCATGAGTTCGAGCCCACGTGGGACCATCTGCTGTCAGCACAGAGCCTGCTTCAGAACCTCTCTCTCTCTCTCTCTCTCTCTCTCCCTTCCTCTCTCCCCCTCCCCTGCTCATGCTCACTGTCTTTCTCTCTCTCAAAAAAAAAAAAAAAAAAGAAAGAAAAAGAATTCTAGCTAACAAATATGGAAGCTATTATAGGATTAGAAAAAGAGCATCACTCTGAAGCCCCTAATGAAGTTAATTGATTCAGACAGTGGTCACCATCGGTCAAAATTTACATTTAAAGAGAGGTTGATGGGAAGCCTTACAGTGGAGGAATGAAGCTGTCCCCACCTGGACACGCGCCCCCCCGCCCCCGAAAGTGGGACGAGTAGACATTGAATGACGTGACATCATAGGAAGCACACCCTTCCCCACAAAGCTGACCCTGACTCCAATCAAGGATCCCGAGGTAACTTCCATTTACAGGGAAATGGGCTCTAGAAGAGTGCACTGAAGGACAAAAGGTGCTGTTCCCACAGTAAGGGAGCAGCAGGGGGCATGTTCCAGATGAGAGGACACATAAGACACCTTACATTCCGGTGTAGACCTTGTTGGGATCCTGATTTGAACAAACTGACTCTAAAAACCACTTTTGAGACAATGAGGGGAATTTTGTCACAGACTAGGTATTGGAGTGTGTCAAGGAATAAGGGTAGTTTGTGAATGAATTAATGACCTTGAGGTTATGTAAAAAGAATGATCATGTCCTCCCCCCCCCCCCCCCCCCCCCGAGATTCATCCTGAGGTATGTAGGAGTGAAATGACTTAAGGATTGGCATTCACCTTAAAATAATCCCCCAAAGAAGGAAAAAGAAGGGTGGATGAAGCAAGTGTGGCCTGCCCTGAAGGGTTGTAGGATCCGAGTGATGAGTCTATGAGGATTCATTGTTCTAGCCTCTCTACTCTTGAATCTGAAATTTTTTTGTTAAAAAATAGCTTTCTCCTAACTCAACTTATGGTGGTAATGATTTTGCAATATATGTACGCGAAGTCCCTTAACTTATACAGAGCTGGATGTCAATTATATCTCCACAAAACTGGGAATTAAAAAAGTTTTTTAATACCGTTCTCCAATAACTCCCCTCCCCACCTTAGGAAAGGGGCAGACCTCACCTGAACATGGCCTGAGGCCAATCATAATTATAGAGGGGCCTAGGGGCCCTGGGTGGCTCGGTCTGTGAACCACCCTGCTCTTGGTTTCAGCTCAGGTCATGATCTCACGGTTTCGTGTGAGTTCGAACTCATGTGAGTTCGAGCCCCACATCTGGCTCCACGCTGACATTGCAGAGCCTGCTTGGGATTCTCTCTCTCCCTCTCTTTTTCTGCCCCTCCTCTGTTCACTTTCTCTCTCTTTCTCAAAATAAATAAACTGTAAATTAAAAAAAAAAATTATAGAGAGGCCTAAAAATTCTTCTTTGTAATGAGTATTCATTAAACAACCACACGCTAGCTAAGGAGATAGTGTACCTTGAAAAGATCTCAGCTTCGCAGTCAGAACCTCTTGGGTTTGAACTACTTCTCTGTGTTGCTCGCTATTTTACTGTGGACACGTTTCTAACTCTCTGAGCTTGAATTCAATTCCCCGTCTGTATGGTCTTCTCCACAGACATGGTAGAGTCAGTAACATCCTGTTTGCTTTTCAATCTGCTCATTCAAGGCTCAGGCTTCATCTCTTATTAGCAAGAAGTCTGGTATTTCCTGCTGGAGGACGCTCCATCCTCCCTGCCCTGCCCAAGAATGGGGGGGCTTCCTTAGCCCTTAGGGCAGGCCTGGCTTCAACGTCAGAGGTTGTCTCACCTCTCACGTCCACACGGTGTCGCCATTGAGCTTCATCCTGCCCTGGCCCCAGCCATCTAGCCACCCAGCCACCCTGCAGCTGCAGCTTTGAGAATTCCCAGCAGAGCCCTGGGGCGGGAGAGGGAGCGGGGAGGACGGCTTGGATTAAATGCCTCTTAGTTCATGCGCACAGCACCTCTTGGCCAGTTTTGACTGGCTTCCATAGTCAACCCCTCCGTATGTCAGAACCAGTCCTTTCATTTATTTGACGAAACACTAACCCTACTATGTGGCAGACACCGTATTAGGGGTTTGGGATATATCAGTGAACAAAAAACAGATTCTTTCCCCCACTCGGTGAGCTTGATGGGCGTGGGGGAGGGTGAATCTTCCATATTCTCTCCAAGGCCACCTGAGCCCGGGTCACCAACAAAGACTTCTCCTCACCTCCTAATGAGCTTTGGTCTGGAGGGAACTTTCTCACTCGTGTAGAGACCTACTTCTCCCTGTGCATCATCAGGGTGCACGTCAGATGGGGGCTGGATTTTACTAAGCTACGCACACGCATGTAGTCACACACACACACACACACACACACACACCTTCCATAGTGCAGTAAGTCTTTCTACTTTTATACCTGTACAACTAACTGAGTGCCATGAAAGTGATCCTTCCTTGGGAGTCAAGTCATTTCAGATTTTAAAACTTCATATACACTACCTCATTTAAAACTAAGACTCCTGGGGCATCTGGGTGGCTCAGTCGGTTGAGCATCCAACTCTTGATTTTGGCTCAGGTCTTAATCCCAGGGTCATGGGATTGAGCCCTGCGTCGGGCTCCATGCTGAACGTGGAGCCTGCTTGGGATTCTCTCTCTCTCGGTCCCTCCACCACTCGCACTCTCTCTCTAAAAAATTTAAAGATAAGTAAATAAATAAAAAACCTGAGACCCTTACCCATCTCTAAGGATTGTTATGAGGATTAAATCAGATATCTTCACTGGTGATAAACTCAAGAAGGCTATGTTTTGCTCACTGCTGTATCTTTTTTATTGTTTAAGTGCTGTGCCCTTAGTCCTTAAAACAGTGCCTGGCACATAGTAGGGTGCATGCATGCACACGCGCACACACACACACACACACACACACACACATACATTCACATGCACACAATGATAGAATGAGCCTGCAAAGGCTATCATTCCATTAAACTTTGGTTCCCTCGATTGTTTTCCAAACATGTGATAGCCCCTCTTGTGTGTGGAGTACCACGTGGAGCAATTCTAATGTGCACAGGAATCACCAGGGATCTGCAGGTGCCAGTTCGCTGGGGCTGAGATTCTGCATTTGGAACATGCTCCTGAGAGGTGTGGATGCTTCCGTTCTGGAACTCACTTCAAAGCGCATTTTTTTTTTCTCTCTCTCTTAAAGCAAAGTTGCAACAAAATCCTTCCAGTGTACTTGTAGGAAAGAGCCAGGTAGGGGTAGAATGTTTATATATCTTAATTCATAGGATCGAGGTAAGATGCCATCTATTATGAAACTCACCTGATTTCAGAGAGTTAAATATATATATATATATATATATATAGAGAGAGAGAGAGAGAGAGGTAAGTTATATATATATATATATATATATATATATATGCCTATATATATATATATATATATGCCTATATATATATATATATATATATATATATATATGCCTATCTTAGAATCTATGAAATAAGGCATATGCAGTGTCTGGAATCAGACAGACAGGGTCCTGCTATTCATTACCTTTGTGACCTTGGGAGAATTACTTAACCTCTATAAAACTGAATTTCCTCACCTCTGATATGGCAATAACCATGAGGGCTGTCTGGTGAATAGTACTGACTCAGCCAGCTTGATATGTTAGCGCTCTGCCCAGTGAAGTAAAAAAACACAAACACCACTTTTTGTAGTTCTTTCAATATTCTCTACTGCTCTGAAGTAGATTTATTTACTTATTAATTTATTTCTCTGAAATAAATTAAGTGGGTATAAAAAATAGACCTGTGTCGTCTTTACTTTTTGCCCCGTACAGCTCTGAATTTTCTACTGTTTTACAGACACATATTCATGTATTACTTGCATGAAAACAAAAGACAAGAAAACATTTTTTAAAAATAATTAGCATAAGACAGAAAGCCCAGATCACTGCTTGAAGAGTGCATCAGTTTGTATGGAGGGCATCGGGCAAATCTTAGCGGTATCAGTGGCCAGCTTAAAACATTAGGTGAGCCCAAAGTGCTCAGTATGTCACCTGGCAGGGTCCAGGACAGCATGTGCTCAGTAAATGTTACGCATAAATGTGCTTGCCTCTGGAAGGCAGCCTCCTCTCTCGTTCACCGCTGTTTCCCAGCACCCAGCACCATGTTTAGAACATCATAGAGACTCAGTACACATTTGGTGAAATGTATGAATGACTGGATGAATGTATGAACCTCAGAGTAACTCTTGCAGGTGGTCAGATGGGAGGCATGAGGATCATGGGAAGCTTTAACCGACAGGTGGCTGCAGGTGCAGAGGGAACCAGTGAGGCCCCTAGCTGAGAAGGGGCAGTGCCTGGAGTTGCTAAAACCAAAGCCTGGTTGCTCTTCAGGCTGGACCCCAGAATGTGTCAGTTACAAGAAAACTTTCAGGTCTTTTAACTCATTTTTGCTCTCAGTATGGACGTTCTGATTGGGCTACCATACCATTGGCGTCCATGGAGCTTGCTCAAAGGAAAATGATATACTGAGCGCTTACCTGGCACAGCATTGGACTCGGTGGGCAGGAAGGAAAGGCCTTTGGCTTGGTCCTGATATCCAGCAGCTGCAAAGGCTGCTACTGGCTACCCCCAACACCCGGGTGCTGCTCCAGGAAAATAGAGAAGTCAGCCTGCCCTGGGAAAATGCTCACCTAGACCCATCCGAGGACTGTGATTAACAACAACGACGACAACAAAAAGACCAGGACTCTCCAGTAGTTCCCTTCTCCTTCCTTTTCAGTTCTGAGTGGGACTTTACAGATTCCAAGGATGTTCTTGGAGAAGGGGAAAGCAGCAGGGGGATGGGGAGCTGCCTAATGCATTACAAATCTATGATGCTACTGAGTAAATTTGTTTGACAGATTGTCAGACAATTGTGGCACGAGAAGTTTCACAAACAAAAGTCTCCAGGGGCACCTGGGTGGCTTGGTCGGGTAGGCGTCCGACTTTGGCTCAGGTCATGATCTCACGCTCTGTGAGTTCGAGGCCCACGTCGGGCTCTGTGCTGACAGCTCAGAGCCTGGAGCCTGTTTCAGATTCTGTGTCTCCCTCTCTCTCTGCCCCTCCCCTGTTCATGCTCTCTCTCTGTCTCAAAAATAAATAAACGTTAAAAAAAATATTTAAAGAAAACAAAAGTCTCCAGCCAAGCTAAATGTCCCCTTCACATTTTCTCACTTTGCAGGTGACCTTGTACAAGAGCTCCGATGTGGAAGATTTTGGGTTCAGCGTAGCAGATGGCTTGCTGGAGAAAGGAGTATATGTCAAAAACATTCGCCCAGCTGGGCCAGGAGACCTTGGTGGCTTAAAACCCTATGACCGACTCTTACAGGTAAGACCTCAGGTGAAATTCTAATTTAACTTTCCAAAGTCTTACCTGACCGATGCCTACCCATCTTTCTTTGCCTCAACACTAGATTGGGGCCCCTCCTGTATGGGATAAAAACCTTTCCCTTTGGTAAAATTTACCAGTCATTGAAATTGGTTCCCTGTGTATATTCCCCAGCAGCTTAGAAACAGCTTGAGAACAGAGCTGGTACATTACTCTCCCATATCCCGGTATACAATACACGATATCTCAGCATCTCACACAATTATCTGAAAGCAAGAAGCCAAACCTTGTTTACCGAGTGGAATACCATCATGGTCATGTATAGTTTCAGTGAGCTAAGCAAATTCCTGACTTGACGTACACTTGTTAGGAATAGCATTTTGTAGGAAGAAGAGAGGGTTGACATCAGTCTTGAAAGTGTATCTAACTGGAATGAGTCTGGCACCAAAGAGCTGACTTTCAAAGCATGAGGCTATACTGATCGGTTGGCCTTCAGACACGCGTTCACCAGAGCAAGTTGTCGTTGATCAATTACGGTTTTAAAACCAGTTCTGGCGATCGTTGTTACCATAGCAATGGAACAATTAGTCTTATGCTGGCAGGATGGGACACTTTTATTTTCCACAGATACTCTAATATTTGTTGAAAGAATAACTGTGGTTACTTAACTTCTATGTGGCTCTTCCTAATGTATAAATTGGGGCTGCACTGTACCTGCTTTCATGGAAGTTGAGGCTACAAAGGTAGACTGGGTTCAGACTGTGAAGGGCCTTGAACGCCACGGTAAATCTCTTGGACTTTGCTCTCAAGCATATTAATTTCTTAAGCAGAAAAGTGACATAATTTGTTAATTTAGAAAGACAACGGAATAATACCATACGTGGATTGGTGTAGAATGGGGAAGGGGAAGACCACAGGGAAGGAGACGAGGTAGGTGTGGGTCAGATACCTCTATCTGACCTGAGACCTTAATGCCTTCAGTACTTCCGGGTAGAGCAGTCTGGGAGGCAACTGGCAGTTTGGACTTGTTGCTCCGAAGAGATGTCAGAGCCAGATTTAGGAGATTAGGTTACTGAAGGCATGGGTTTGGATGAAGTGACCTCTGGTGGGCTTATAGTAAGAAAGAGAACAGAATCAAGGAGAGAATCCTAAGAAAAACTAATGTAAAGGACAGGAAGAAATAAAGGTAGGCGAGAACTGAAATCAAGTTAAAATGGATCCAAACAAACTGGTGTCATAGAGAGCCAAGGAAGGAGAGTTTTAGGGATGTGTGGCTGTCAGGCACAGCCAGTGCTAAAGGCCAAAGCAGATGAGACCTGGAAACACCGTATCTGTATTAGACAGTTGGGGTCATTTGTACACTGTGTCAGGTTCCAGATGTGACAAGATTGAGAATGGAAAGTCAAAGAGTGGAAGCAGGCATGTAGATGGTTTAGAAACCCTTGCCGATGAAGAACAAGGAGAAATAAAAGAAGATGAGTACATGCAAAAGCTGAGGAGGGGATGGGCTCACTTCTGAGAGGTAGTTCAACATCACGGCCAAGAACACAGCTCTGGGGTCAGCCAGACTGCCTGGGATCACATCCTATCTGGACCGCTTACCAAGTGCTGATCTAAGGCAAATCTCTGAACCACTCTGTGCCTCACCTACCTCATCTGGAAATTATAGGGATAATGTTCGGCACTAGGACCACATGCCATGTGCGAGGCAATCTGCTCAGCGTGGGGATGTTGGGACATGTCCCTGTTCCAAGCTCTCAAGGGCCTTACAATTTAATAGCAACGAGTAAGTCAGCCAATGACCACCTTCTAGGGTGGTCAGAGAAAGGATAGACCTCTCTGCATACAGGGCTCACTTAAGCATCAGCAGACACCTGTTAACATGGCAAGTGTTACTCTGGGTTTTGAGAATTATCTCAGACTATGACAATAATTCAAAGTGGCTCTTCTTGATTTTTCAGGTTAATCACGTCCGAACGAGAGACTTTGACTGCTGTCTTGTTGTGCCCCTCATAGCAGAATCTGGTAATAAGCTGGACTTGGTTATTAGTAGAAACCCACTGGCCTCACAGAAGTCTATAGAACAGACTCTACCAGGAGGAGAATGGAGTGAACAGAACAGCGCTTTTTTCCAACAGCCTAGTCATGGTAGTAATTTGGAGATACGAGAACCCACTAACACATTATAGCAACGCTTTTTATAAAGCAGGACAAAAGACAATATCTACATGGTGCTAAAATATCCCTTTCAGATTTCTGTGGCATTTAAAGCACAGATAATCACGTGGCATTAACCGCAAGCACAGGGGTCTTTTAAATCTCTCTCATGGCTCATGTTCACTTCCCCTTTCAAGTTGAAGAGGTTTCTTTCTTGGTGACCACTATGGTATATGGCAGCCAATTCCCTGCTGAGCCCAATGGTAGAGAAAAAGCAAAGCAGACAGGCTACCCCTCCCCCCAGTTAACATCAGAGGAAATTTTTTACAAGGTCATCTTCCAATCACTTTTTAAAAAGAGAAATGTCTGTTCAAAACTGTTCTCTATGACAATTTCCTTAATTCACTTTGAAATCAGTTTTCTTACCGTGAAGTCGTTAATGTTAAGAACTTGACCAAGTCTTTCCACAAAGCTGGCTCTCCTAGGGGAACTTGAGTTTGAGATGTGGCCGGGGACTGCTGCCATGGGAGGGGTACAGGTGTAACATTAAAGTTCTCTTAAAACGTTTCAGCGATGATGCACGTAGGAGACCATAATAGGTGGTGGTAAATGTTTTGCCCCAATATAGGAATGATCTTAACTAAGATGTATGCTATTCCCTATGCAACAAACTAACAAACAGGATATGTCTTGTGACCTGTTTTTTTGTTTTTGTTTTTGTTTTTTTTTAAGGACACATTTTTAATAGCTGCAAATCTCTGATAATGAATTAGAGTGCTTAGGAACACTGAGAATGAGTTATCTTATTTTTAAAATTCAGGACTAAGAACTTAAGAGAGAATGAAGAGTCTATTACAATGAGGTTTATCTTAATGATAGGCAAATCAAACTCATCTTGCTTGACATGTTTGGAAAACTGTTTATAGAGGGGTGTACAGGACACGTACTTTAAAATGACACTGGACTATCTTTTGTTCTGAGCCATGCCACTTCTCGAAATTGTAAATACATCTTTCACAAAATGCATTGCCAATTATTACCATCCCTCAAAGCAATAAATTGTGACAGTTGCTTTTAATGTTTGTCAGCAACTGTTCTCATTCGTTCAGATATTTTGAATAGTTACACTAATAACTGTTATTTGGTGAATATTGAAAAAAAGATAGATCTGTATATGGATTGTAGAATCTCCATATTGAAATGATTATTTTGCAAACATCTTCATTTTGGTCAATAATTCAAACGACTGCTTAGGTAAAGCATTTGAACACTGTGTCCTTTGTTTAAGGAAAAAGTTCACCTTTCTTTTTGTGCAAAGAAATATATTATTTCAATCATATGTCACAACCCGCCAGGGCAAGAAAGTATAAAGCAGAATCATGTTAAGAAAAAAAAAGAAAAAAAAAGATCATGAGTCACTTAAATATGTATTTTTATTTGTAACAAACAAGTATTAAGCTGTAAAGTATTTTTGTACAAATTTAATACTTTAATAGCATGGTATTTATCGTCTATGTATGGTTTTGGGGAATTCAAAATTGTTGCAAATATTTGTATGAAAAAAAAACCCTCTACCAAATGGAATAAAAAGTGATTTTGAAAAGCCAAAATTATGACATACATTTTTTTGGTGCTTTGAATATATTTTATTCTAAATGACCCCTACACAATGCTTATTGCTGTAGAATTTTCTTTTTTTTAATGTTTATTTATCTTTGAGAGAGAGAGAGAGAGAGAGAGATGGAGTGTGAGTGGGGGAGGGGCAGAGAGAGAGGGAGACACAAAATCTGAAGCAGGCTCCAGGCTCTGAGCTGTCAGCATGGAGCCCAACGTGGGGCTCAAACTCACGGAGTGTGAGATCATTACCTGAGCCGAAGTCAGACACTCAACCAACTGAGCCACCTAGGCACCCCTAGGATTTTCTAAAGGGGAAAGGTTTTGCCATAAGCTTGAAAAGCAGCACTGGAAGAATGGAAGAATAGGAGTTTTAAAATCAGATCTGGGTTTCAATTCTAGCTCTGGTACTCACTGGTGGTACAAAATTTAGTTACTGTGAGTCAGTTTCCCTACCTGTGATACTGAAGGTCATAACTGTACTCCAGGACCATTGTAAGGACAAGATGTAAAACATACAAAGTTTAAGTCCTAAAACAGCCTGCAGACAGAAATACCCCAGACTAATTATACAATTATTTTAGGTGACAAAGACAGATTTTAACTCAACAATCATAATAACATCTGCCCTCAGAGAACAGTACGTGTTCATGAAATACACTTATTATATATACTAAGATGTACCAATTTTAATGCATGCTATGCTACTTAAAACTTACACTTATAGTCCCAACATTTTCATTTTTGCAGACTGTCTTGCAGGCCTTGTAAATTCACAGGAACAAGGTAAGGATGTCCATTCTCACCATTTGTATCTAGCAATGTATTAAAGGCTCTAGCCAGAGCATTAAGACAAGAAAATGAAATAAAAGGCATCCAGATTGGAAAGAAAGAAAACGGTCTCTATTTGCAGATGATATAACCTCATATACAGAAAATCCTCACTAAGGAATCCACTAAAAACCTATTAAAACTAATAAGTGAGGTTAGCAAGGTTGCAAGGTACAAGATCAGTTGTATTTCTAAACAGCAGCAATGAACAACATCAACACCATGGGAAATTTTTTTTTTTGCAAACAGTAGTTCTAACAAGGGACTTGCATGTCAAATATATAAAGCACTCATACCTCAATAAAAAGAAAAATAACAATTTATAAATGGGTAGGGGCACCCGGGTGGTTTAGTCGGTTAAGTGTCTGACTTTGGCTCAGGCCACGGTCTCACGGTTCGTTGAGTTCAAGCCCCGCATCAGGCTGTCTGCTGTGAGCACAGAGCCTGCTTCGATTCCTCTGTCCCTCTCTCTCTCCCTGCCCCTCCCTCATGTGTGCTCTCTCTCTCTCTCAAAAATAATAAAATAAAATAAAATAACTTTATTTTAAAAAATGGGTAAAAGATCTGAATAGACATTTCTCTGAAGAGGTCATACAAATGACCAATAAGCACATGAGACGATAATTAACATCATTCCCCGTAAGGGAAATGCAAATGAAAACCACACCGAAACAGCACTTCACACCTACTAAAATGGCTATAATCAGTAAGTCAGATAATAGCAAGTACTAGAACGTGGAGAAACGGGAACTCTCACACACTCCCCAAGTATAAATACAAAATGGTACAGCTGCTTTAGAAAACAATCTGGCAGTTCCTCAAATGGCTAAATAGAGTTACCATAGGACCCAACAATTCCACACCTAGAAATATAATGAAAAGAAATCAGGGGCACCTGGGTGGCTCAGTCGGCTAAGCCTCCAACGCTTGATTTCAGCTTGGGTCATAATCTCACGGTTTGTGAGATCAAGCCTCAAGTCGGGTTCCTGGGCTGACAGCACAGAGCCTGCTTGGGATTCTCTCTCTCCCTCTCTCTCTGCCCCTCCCCCACCCGCCCCCCAAAATAAGTAAAAAGAAACTTAAAAAAAAAGAAATTAAAATCCATGTCCACAGAAAGCTTGTACGCCAACGCATTCTATAATAGCCAAAAAGTGGAAACAACGCAAATGTCCATCAACTGATGAACCGAGAAATTCAATGTGCTATATCCGTACGACAGAATACTATTTGGTAATAAAAGGAGATAAAGGCCTTTTGTCTCACTGCACTACTGGAAGCAAGATAGGTCACCTGCAGCTCTACTGGAACCACCCGCAAAAATTCAGCCAGGGTTCCTGGTTTTGTCTCATTGGCTCAAACCAACATGGTGTGATCCAGAAATACAGCCTCCATATATGCTGCCATATTTTCCATCAATACACCAAGGATATGAGGCTTCATCTGGTTAGACTGAGTGATTCCCCTTGAATGGACTATCCAAGACATCCACCCAATAAAAGGAACAATGCTAGCTCTTGGTACATATTTGTTAGTCTTTAATAAAAAGACAGATATGAGAGGCGCCACAACATGAAGTCTGAAATCATTGTGCTAAGTTAAAGAAGTCAGTAACAAGGAACCACATATTGTAGGATTCCATTTGTATGAAATGTCTGCAACAGGCAAATCAATGGAGACAAAGTAAATTAGTGTTGCCCAGAGCTGGAGGGGATGAGGGGGTCAGAACTACGAGGTACAGGTACTAAGAGGCACATCTTGGAGAAGATGATGCAAGTGTTCAAAAATCCATTGTGGTGTCAGTGGCACAACTCCATGAATGTACTCAAAGCCACTCCGTTTTACCCCTTTAATGGGTGAATTGTATGTGAATTATAGCTCATTAAGGTTCTTTTTCAAATATTGGAATCACGGGTACATTTTTTTTTTTCTTAACCTTTTCTTTCACTGGTTAACAATAAATAGAGCTCTAAAAAAAATAAAATCACTGAGAGAAAATAATTTTCCGGCGGTAGAATACCTTCAAAACAATGTATTCATAAAAGAAATAACAGTCATGTGCTATGATGGAGGCGTTAGCTAATGCTACAGTAGAAATCATATTGACGATATAAATGTATCAATTCAACACACTGTACACTTTCAAGGTACGCAGTGGTAACATATGTCAATGGTATCTCAAATACAGAAAAAGAAATGTACTCCCAAATCAGAAGGAATTTCCAGGTGAAGTGGGTCCGGCCGGCCGTGATAGAGCAAGGAGCCTTGCCAGATGAACACTTGGCAGAAGACCCAACATCCTGAAAAATGTGTGTCAGTTAATAATACGAGAGGCATAATTACAGTCTGTCGTGACCATGGCTTCACAGTATGGGCAAAGACCACCCAACATGATCATGGAAGTTAATAAAGGCATTATTGCAAAAATAAAACACTTTTTAAAGTACAAACTTTAAAATATATATATATATATGTGTATATATATATATACACATATATATATATATACATATATATATATATATAAATTTTTCCTGCGTTTATGTCCAGTGCTATCAGTTCTCATGATGACAGATGTTGAACTCATTATGGTTTTCTATGATCAAATGGATTTAAAATATCTGCTAACACAAACACCTTAAAATAAAACCCCAGTTACACATATCCTGTTTTGTATCTTAATATTTTCAAGCTACGATGTTCATTTGTGTTAAACAGAAAAAAGACAGAGAGAGAGAGAGAAATTACTTTGCGCAATCTGAAATCAAATTAAGTTTCTTGATTACTTGTGGGTATGAAAAGTTGCCGGGGGGTTAAACTATTCAGTCTCAAATTCCGAAGTTTCAAAGACACTTGCGGAGATGATTCTTCCACCTGTTAGGACAGCAATAAAAATGAGATTAATTTCGTGAAAATACACACAATTTGCCCTACGTACTTCTGTTTCCTCTACTTCTGCGGGAGACATAATATCTTCCTCACCCCTTGGAAGACCTGAGCAGTCCACAGCAATCAGCTGTCGGCAACTTGTGGGATCATACCTGCTTTGGCTCACTGTGGTATCCCTAGCACCCAGCTCTGGGACGGGCATGAAGAAGTGACTATTTGTGAATGAATGTGTATATATATATATATATATATATATATATATATATATATGTATGTATTATATATATATATGTATGTATTATATATATATGTATTATATATATGTATTCAGACTATATATATGTATTATATATATATACACACTATATATATATATTATATATATACACGCTATATATATATATACACATAATATATATATACACACTATATATATACATAATATATATATACACTATATATATATATATATACATAATATATATACACACACTATATATATACATAATATATATATACACACACACTATATATATATATATACACACACACACACGCACACACATACTTTCTACAGGTATGGCCACTACATAATTTGGCAGCTCAGTTCAAAATGAAAATGTGGGCCCTTTGTTCACGGTTAAGAACTTCAAGATGGTTAAGTGCAGAACATTAAAGCAAGCATGGGGTAGTTTTAAGCACAAAGCCCTGAATGACTGACTACTGCTCAGCTACACATCCGTGACACCGGCCTTGGGTATGATAAGACGAAACACTGCAATGCCAGTACTCTTGGTGCTGTTCATGACTCCCAAGCACAAGGCAAGGGATCAGTACGGTCATGAGAAAGTTTCACCGCCATAGGGAAATGAGAAAAATAAGCACAATCAATCTTTCACAATGCTAAACCTGTTCAATTTAGAGGACTATACTGGTTAACTTTATGTATCAACCTGACTATGCCATGGTACCCAGATATTTGGTCAAATATTATTCTAGATGTTTCTGTGAACCTATTTTTACATGAGGTTAACATTTAAAAAAAATTTTTTTAAGGTTTATTTATTTTTCAGAGACAAAGACAGACGGTGGGGCGGGGGGTGGGGGGCGGGCAGAGAGAGGGGAAGACACAGAATCTGAAGCAGGCTCCAGGCTCTGAGCTGTCAGCACAGAGCCTGATGTGGGGCTCAAACTCACGGACCGTGAGATCATGACCTGAGCTCAAGTCGGATGCTTAACCGATTGAGCCACCCAGGTGCCCCAACATTTAAATCAGTAGACTATGAATAAAGCAGATCACCCTCCATAATGTAGGTGGGCCTCATTCGATCACCTGAAGGCCTTAAGAGAAAACTTAAAAGAAAAAAGATTGCCTCCCAGAAAGAAAGAATTCTGCCTGCCCTTGGATGCAAACTGCAATGTCAATTCTTCTTTGGGTCTCCAGTCTGCAGGACTACCCTGGAGATTTTGGACTTGTCAGCCTCTACAATCATGAGCCAATTCCTTAAATAAATCTAGACAGATAGATGACAGGTAGGTAGGTAAATAGGGACATAGACACAGGCTACTGTGTCTTTAGGAGAACCCTGACTAATAGAACTATCTTTATTTAGGGATTTTGTGATTACTCCCTTTCCAGATTTTTTTTTTTTATAATAAAATGTCATTTTCTTTCAAAAACTTCTGGAAATCACTGCTTTATATGATAAATTTTTAAATATTGATGTATATGCTTTTATTTAAAGGGGAATTTCTGTTTTGGACCCCCCCCCCTTTTTTTGGTTGTGGGACACAAGGCAAAAAAAAGCAACAAAACAAAACAAAACCAAGCAAAACAAACAAACAAACAAAAATCAGGACAATATTTTAAGCTTTTTTTTTTCAAAACCCAAAGCTATTAATCCACAGAAAAGCCAAAGCTTTCATGTAGGAGAGGCTCAGCCATCAGTACTTGCAGAATTAAAATGCTGATGTGGTTCTTATGCAGCCATCTGTATAGGAAAGAAAGGTATGAGGGCAGCCCCTGTCAGTGAATTTGAGCTTCTAGAAATCACATATCTCACAATTATGGAAAACACAGAAGTCCCTAATTTATCACTCGCGAGCCTTTGAATTCTTAGTTTCCTCATTTCCAGGGATTTCTGTAGATGTCACATGTTTTTGGCAAGGCTTGCGAGAAAACTGACCCTCTGTGGCCAGCGCTGGACTCTCCGTGTTCACAGACCAGAGCTTAAAAACTTTGGCAAGCTCGGCAGCGAAGATGGGTAACGCTGTCATTGTCTCTTTGTACCATCCCAGAAGCCAGAAGCCACCCATCCCACGCTGGCGTGAAGAAATATAAAGCAAGAAACTTTTAGGCAAAGACTTTTTGTTTGGAATTTTCTGTTCCAGGTCCAAAGCCTTATTACTCCAGGGTCTTTGTAAGAGGTGATACAGTCAATTTCAGGAAAAGATGTTTTGCTGATATGGTAATTCCATATCAAAGAGTTGACGTGGAGCACCGAATGAAGCTTAGAATCGGCAGGGACCCTACTACTTCCAAGAAGGTAAAAAAAGAAACTTGGGGTTTTTTTTTTTAACTATGCCTCCTCTTGTCACTTTCCTTACAAAACCTGTCCCTCAGCCTCATTTCCCAATCCTAATGTAGCTGGATCCCCCCGGGAAGCCCAAGCCGGAGCCTAAGAGTCCTGCTCGGGCCCAACCCCACCCACATATAACCGGCCATCAAGGCCCGTGCACCCCCTGTCCCTAAGCATCTCTTTTCCAACCCCATCACTACCACCTGACTTCAGAACCTAATCATTTTGTTCAAGCCATTGAAATCATCTTTGTGCTAGGAACTCATCCCCTATGGCCTCCCAAAACACTACTCAACTCCGAAGTGACCTTCCAAAACTTCAGTGCACCGGGCTCTTAAAATGCCTCTAGCGTTCTCTGCTGTGTTCAGAAGAACGTTCAGCCTCTTGGGAAGAGCCTGTGTCTTACGACTCTTCCAGTGTCTTCAGCTCAGCCTCCGATGGCGTGCGTACTCCAGCCACACTACTCCATACTTGCGATGGCCCAACAGGCCAAGACGTCACATGCCGCATTTGCCGGCAGCATCTCAGAGGACGGTTTCACTCTCCCCTATCCATGTGGGGTCAGAGGCTATCTCTATCCTCCTTTCAGAACTCTGCTTGGTACTGACAGCTCACATTAGCACTTTCCCCTCGGGGCTCCCACCCTGGCCCCTTTCAAGGTCATGGCCTTGAAAGCCTACGGACCCCAGCACGTGAAGCGACTCTCAAACTTCTACTGGAACTTCATTTGTTCCAAGAATGTTGATAATTACCTGGCCGCTTTCACGGACAGTGGGGATAAAAGTGAGACTGTGGCCTACAAAGGGGAAGGGGAGGGTGACAAGGAAGCTATGCGGAAAGACGGTGCAGGATGACAAGGTCTCTCGGCACGCCACCTGTGCCGACCTCATGCCAGGCAACAAAGTGCGCTAGGATCGACCAGGCATAGGGGAGAGGACACGTGGCAGAGGGGAGAGAACACTTGTTTTTAGGTCCGATAGCACAATGTAACACTAATGAAAAATCCACAACCACGTATCAGCACCCTGAAGTCAACACGACTTAAATACAGCGGGAGCACACAGGAACGTCACTCTTACCATCAGGACTTTGCTTGGACTTTCAGCATCACTCATGCCACAGGCTCTTTTGGACCCACGGGGTTTTGATGGATCTTCATCTGTATCCACCTCATCAGGTGAAGAGAATTTCCACGCTCCGGCCAAGGGGAACGTCCTGTCATCAGCTGCGGAGGCCTTGCTTCTGGGTGTCACGGTGCTGGCTGTGACTGCAAGGTGTGACGGTGTTGACGGCTGTGTGCCGGGCCTGCTGCTGTCTCCAGAGCTCTCCGACGGGGATGCAGAATCCGCCAGAGACGCGCAGCTCTTGGAGAGCTTGTTTTGCAAAAAATGTTTCAAACGGGTTTTTCTAGGGGCACTGCTTTTCATAATTGCACTCCGGAGGTGAGACTCTTCTGCGATGACATACACTCTGCCGCGGCCCCTGGTCACTGCCGTATAAACGTGCTGCCAGTGCTGTCGGCCCGCCTTCCCAACCACGTACACGACCGTCTGCTCCTCAGACCCCTGGCGGGGGGGGGGAGAATGCAGTGGGAAGGGTTAGTTTTGCACAGGGGGCTCTTGTCTTCACACGGTCCACCAAGATAGAAAACAGACAAGTCCTAAAAGAGATCTCTGCTAGTCGGCCAGAATATTCACCTAAATCCACCTTACGCTTCCGGTTTATTCATTATCCAAGACCTCATGATTCCTAACTGTGCTGTTAAGTTCAGGTCTGACGGATCCACAGCTGGCTTGTAGAAACCCAGCAAAAGCTTGAAAGACTGCATGCGGTGCCAAATCTTCCCTCATAAAAAGAATGTTCAATGATCGTGTAGGCTCTATGGATAAATGTGTTACCCTATTTGTACCTACATAGCAAAAAATTAGACACCTTAAATATTCAATGACAGGAGAATAGATAAGTTCGTTTGTTTATATTCATATCAAGTATCTGTATATAGACATTTGAAATACTATTCTGCAAATGGCAAAGGCGCTTTAAAACTTAACAAAATTTTAAAAACAACTGGATACTTTCGGGGCAGCTGGGTGGCTCAGTTGGTTAAGGGTCGGACTCTTGACTTTGGCTCAGGTCATGTTCTCGTGGTTGGTGAGTTCAAGCCCTATGTTGGGCTCCACACTGGAACCTGCTTGGGATTCTCTCTCTCCCTCTATCTCTGCCCCTCCCCTGTCTCCCTCCCTCCCCGCCCCTCAAAATAAATAAATAAATTCTAAAAAAATAAAAAACAAAAACTGGATACTTCTACATAAAGAGTGATCACAACTATGTAACACAAAATAAAATTACTCTGATCCAAAAACGTACACACAAATGAACACAAATACCTAACAAAATGAGTCACACAAAAAAAGAAGGAAATCCTATCAAAAATTTAACTAGTCTATCTCCAAAATGGAAGCCCTGTGGATTATTTTTTTTCTCCTACTTTTCTGTATTCTCCCATTGTTGAACATTTATTACTTTCATCAAGGTGAACAAAACAAAAGAGAACAATGAACTTGTGCTTTTTAAGTTTAGCAAGAAGAATTACATAGGCAAGGAAAATGCCCAATGTCACCTTGTAACTGTGAGCAAACAATTTCAAGTTTTGGGACTATTCAGAGTCCCTATTATTTTCAGGGCCGACACAAACTAAGAAGTGCTTTGAACCATTCTCTCTCCCAATGTCCCCATTGTCCCCCCACCAAAGGAACTGTGGGAAGACAAATGAGGAGACGAGACAGGTAGGAAACACAGATCCCCAGTTAAAACCCTCTTCCACAGCAAGCCCTTCTGTCTTACCTAGACACAGAAAATTGGAACCAACGCTTCAGATTATCAAAGTGTGACAAATACTTCCTTCTGGTGCTGCTGAGTCTCAGAAATGTACTTCAATGACACCTGATTATGCAAACGCCAAGTCCATTGTATAGACGCACAGCACCATTTGTCCCTCTGGACTTCATATTGGGTACTCCTAAACTGGTAAATGTCTAACCTAAACTTAGTTCACCGAGCTCCTAATCAAGGATCACAGAAAAACCCAACAGCTTCATAGTCCGTCTCCCTCGCACTCACACGTGCTGCAATCCACGGCCCTCACAGCATCTATAGGGATACGCATAAAAAGCAAATCCAATCACATCCGACTCCGCTTAAAGCCACAGCTCCCGAGCTCTCAAAGCAAAGTCCTAACTCCTTACTATGGCTCGTCTGGCCCTTCAGAAGCCAGCCCTGGACCTGCTCCCTTCCCTCCTCCTCTCCTCTCCTCCTTTCCATGCACAAGCCACGCTCCATCCAGCACCACGAACCTCTTTGTGGTACTGCTGGTGCCAGCCCCCTTCTGTATCAGCTGTCCCATCTATGCACATTCCAGAGCCCCGGACTCCCTCTGTCACAGAACATTTACTGAGCTGGAATGTAACTGTCTGCCGCCTTCACTGTATTCCTCCTTGCTGGACTGTAAGCTCTGCAAAGGCAGGGCCGCGTCTTTCTTGTTCACTGCTCTTTACCCAGTGTCTAATGAATAATTATAAAAATTAAACAGCCATGCCAAAGGTGTGCTTAAAAAGCAGGACATGGACATCTGATGTCACGGCAATAACCTGCTATAAATTATTCGTCCATTTTTCATATCTTCCTTGAATCATGAGAGCTTTCAAACTTCTTAAAGGAGGCAGGTTTCCTACACTGACTTTTAAATTATGTATACGTCCGTTCTCTAAATGTGTTCTAAAACTCTACATCTGTACGAATAAACACAAACCATTGATTCCTTTCATGATGTTATAGGCTCAGAATCTGAAAATATACGGACCTTAGAATAGGGGTTAAAACACTCTCTCTGCAAACGGTCGAAAAATAAATACTTTAAGTTTTGCAGGCCAGCTGTTCTCTATGGCAACCACTCAATTCTTCCTTTGTAATGCAAAAGCGGTCAGAGCCAATACGTAAATGAACAAGTGCTGCTGTGTTCCAATAAAAGTTTCTTTACAAAAACTGGTAGTGGGCCAGATATGGATACCATATTAAACCATACAGTCCTAGAAGGTCTTAGGAGGTGATCTGGCCCCCAATCCTTCTACCCTCCCTTATCCCCCCTTACTTCTCTGACCTTGTCTCTTGTCACTCTCCCACACTGGCCACCTTGCTGTTCCTGTTCTTCAAATGACAGACAGCCTGCCACCTAAGAACTGTGGCCTTGGCTATTCCGTCAACCTAGAATGGTCTTCTCTCGGATACCCACATGGTTAACTTCTTTACCTCCTTCAAGTGTTTGCTCAAATGCCACGTTCTCAATGAGGCCTACACTGACTACTATTTAACGTTACAACTGCATCCCACACCTATCCCTGCCCTTTTTCATAGTATTTGCCACTTTCTACCATAATATGTACAGTTGACCCTTGAACAACATGGGTTTAAACTGCACAGGTCCACTTACACAGGGATTTTTAAAATAATAAATACAGGGCAGTCCTGTAAATGTATTTTCTCTTCATAATAATTTTCTTTTTTTTAATGAATATTTTTTGAGGTTTATTTATTTTGAGAGAGAGAGCGCGAGTAGGGGAGGGGCAGAGAGAGAGAGAGAGGGAGAGAGAGAATCCCAAGCAGGCTCTACGCTGTCAGCGCAAAGTCGAATGTGGGGCTCTATCTCATGAAATGTGAGATCATGACCTGAGCTGAAATCAAGAGTCAACTGCTTAACCTACTGAGTCTCCCAGGAGCCCCTTATTTATAATTTTTTTAATATTTTCTTTACTGCAGCTTACCTTTCTAAGATTTTATTTTAAAGTAATCTCTACGCCCAGTGTGGGGCTGAACCTTACAACCCCAGATCAAGAGTCACACACTCTAATTCTTGAGGCAGCCAGGTGCCCCTAGCTTACTTTATTGTAAAATAACGTATATATTATTAATGTATAACATACAAGATACGTGTTAATTGTTTGATGACCATTAAGGCTTCCAATCAATGGCAGGCTATTAGTAGTTAAGTTTTCAGGGAATCAAAAGTATACATAGATTTCTGACTGCAATGGGGGGTTGGTGCCTCGAGCCTCCACAATGTTCAAGGGTCAACTATAGTTTACTTGTTTTATGGTTGTATCTGTCTCTTTCCTCCTCCCCAGCAAATGTAATCTTCACAATGGCAGGTATCTTTCTTTGTTTCATGGACTGATCTAAACCAAGCACCAAGGACAGTCTGACTCAATAAATATTTGTTGAACTGAACATGGAAGAAACAAACTACACTGATACAAGATAATAATCACGAGATGTTCCTCGAGGTAAGAGATGCTCTTTCAACCACAAAATGACAGATTCAATAAAAGGAACAACTAGAGATATTTACTCCAACCTTAACAAAGTAATAAAAAGACCCCTTCAAACTTCATTTGTCCAGAAATGTAACAGAAGACTGGATTATAAATTTGAGGAAATCTCTTAGAAAAAAAAAAAACAAAAACAGCAAAATAATAATGAGATGGAAAACAGGAGAGAGGTAAGAAATTCAGACAATCATTTCTGGAGGCCCAACATAATAGAGATTCTAGAAAGACAAAACACAGAAAACACAGGGCAAGAAACTTAAGGAAATTATTCAAGAAAATTTCCCCAAACTGAATGATACGAGTTTCTAGAATTACAGAGAGTCCATCATAAAGATCCAAGGGAGAAATTTTGCCAGAACCTGCAGCCAGGAATATGTGTACTTCTTAACAACTGGCTGTTTTGGTTTTTTTTTACCCAACAGACACAGTCCACTGACTGCTTCTCTCTAATTTTGAAAACAAAGCCAAATCTTCAGCCTACATTAGCAAGCAAATAGGTCAGTGTGCATATCCGCATCCCAACCCTCCCTTGGCAGGAATGCTTTTACCACCCTTACCTTGATCTTCTGCATGACATCATTTCTTTATCTTTTAAAAGGAAAGGCTGAATTGTGGCCATTTTTTTGAAAGCCATTTCAACTTCTATTTGGAACTGAGATGGAGTAGGTTAATAAATAAAACACCATCCATTAAAAAAAACCACACACGCAAAAAACAGAACTCATATGCTAATTAGTTTGCCTACCAGTAGAGGATACAGGCTAACCTAAATTTTCCCACATGCAAACGTAGGCTGATGCAGCTTCATGATTAAAGCAACATACCAACATCAAAGAGGGGCACGCAAAACAACGAGTTAAATAACAGAACCACAAATAGCTTATGAGAAGTCAAGAGTATTAAAATGAGCTTAAAAGCAAATTGCACTAAATGCAATGTTGTGTCCAGGATTAGATCCTGGAACAGAAAAAGGATATTCTTGGGAAGCTGGTGAAATCCAAATAAAGTGTGGAGCTTCGTTAATAGTAATTCTTCCAACGGTAATTTCTTAGTTTTAACACAAACACCATAGTTATGTAAGATGTTGACATGAGGGAAAGTCAGATGAAGGGTATATGGGAAGAGTCTCTGCTATCTTTCGAACTCTTCTATAAAACTAAAATTATTCCCGGGGCGCCTGGGTGGCTCAATTTCAGCTCATGTCATAATCCCAGGGTTGTGGGAATCAAGCCTTGTGTCAGGCTCCACGCTGAGCTTGAAGCCTGCTTAAGATTCTCTTTCTCTCTCTCTATGCCCCTCTCCCCAGCTCATGCTCTAAAATTAAAAAAACAAAACAAAACAAAAAAAACCTAAAATTAAAATTATTCCCAAGTAGAGAGTAGTTGCCTCAGAAGAACAGAGGAAAGGGATGTATTTGTCAAAACCCATCCAACTTGATAAATTTAAATATGCATGCAAATTATACCCCACTAAAGCTGATTATACAATAATAAAAAAGCAAGCTGCAAAAATACATAAACATCAGGAAGCCATTTATGTAAACGTTGGTAACCTTGTTCCTTTTTACAAAATAAAGGCAACAAAATTAAGAAGAAAATCTTTGAAGGTACTACTCCATGGCTTCGAAACCAATTCAAATCACTTCATAAATGTCCACTGTTACCTGAAAAGTGTGAATAGTTCTTGCCCAGGCATGTTTTATATGACAATATTTCATCAGTTTTTCAAAGTCCACGGTTATTTCCAAGCCAGCCATATTATTAATGGTCAAAGATCTTCTCTTTCCAAAAGTTACATCAGTTACATCCTATGATCAAAACAAAGAATTATTCTGTATGTTTTCAAATAGGCACACTGTAAATATAGTCTATTTTTGTGCTGAATATTAAATGCAGACTCAAGTAAAATAGCATGTATATTCACAATTGTTAAGAACTTTCAAAAGGCTTAAAATCTACACTTGAGCACAAACTAAATATATATATACACCCAAACTTGAATAAATTTGAAACTTAACCTTAATCTGATTCTATGGAGAATAGTCTGTGTGCCTGACTTATTCTGAAGTCTATACATTTCACTTCTCGCACTATGTAAGTCTGCACATATTCTTTACAAAAAGTTTATATTTCCTCACATCCTCACTGCTTGTAAAGAATAAGCTTCTATGTTTAAGACGGTGTTTATACAATGAGAACAAATTCAAAGAAACCTCAATGGTTTCTGTATTTAAGCAGCAACCAAAGAAATGATGTTTTGCAAAATATATTAAGTATGTCACTTGTCCCTTATTTTTTGTTACTTGAGCCCTCCGAACTTAATAAAAATGTTTCTTAACAAAGTCTTCCAGAAAATATGAGAAAGAAACCTATCCCACCTCATTTTATGAAGCCAGTTTTACTCTGACACCAAAACCAGACAAGACATTACTAGAAAACTACAAACCAATATTCCTCATAAACGTGAATGCAAAACTCCTTAACAAAAAATTATGGAAGAATGTCAACAATTCCGATATGATTAGGTTCTGAATCAAACCTAGGGCAATTAAAAAAAAATCTACCTCTAATAAGGTACTATTTTTCTGTTGTCACCTACCTTTGTTATAAAAAATATTTCTCCATTGCAGAGTCGAATATCACTTTCAAAGTCTTGCTTATTTTTAGCAAAACCACGAAGAGTACCATTAAAGTCTTCACCACTGGCCTCTTGTTCATTACTCTCCTGACCGGGAGAGGTATCTTGAGGGAGTAGCTCCGAGAGATACACATTCCTGGTACAACAAATTTTATCACCAACTCCAAACTGAAGTCTATTCCGATGGTCTCTGAGTTAGAAAATGAGAATACATCATCAAGGTTTGGAAAGCCTCAATTTCATTTTGTTTAGGCATTAACCCCCACTCAGATCTGATCCAATTCTCAAAATAATTTCCAAACTCTCTCTCCTTCAATTTTGTTCTCCAAATGTCAACAAGAAATCAGGCTCCCACAATCGTGGTCTGATTACCTATCCTGTCTGTGGCACCTCAAACTCAATGACATTTCCCAGCCAGATGTTTTCAAGTTAGAAATCTTGGCATAAATGCTGATGTCTCTCTTTCCCTCTATAGATTCTAAAAGTTATCCAAATTTCTTACTTGACACATCTCCAAAGGCAAGGGAATTAAAAGCAAAAATGAACTATTGGGACCTCATGAAGATAAAAAGCTTCTGCACAGCAAAGGAAACAACCAACAAAACTAAAAGGCAACCAACGGAATGGGAAAAGATATTTGCCAATGACATATCGGACAAACAGCTAGTATCCAAAATCTATAAAGAACTCACCAAACTCCACACCCGAAAAACAAATAATCCAGTGAAGAAATGGACAGAAAACATGAACAGACACTTCTCTAAAGAAGACATCCAGATGGCCAACAGGCACATGAAAAGATGCTCAACGTCACTCCTCATCAGGGAAATACAAATCAAAACCACACTGAGATACCACCTCATGCCAGTCAGAGTGGCCAAAATGAACAAATCAGGAGACTATAGATGATGGCAAGGATGTGGAGAAACGGGAGCCCTCTTGCACTGTTGGTGGGTATGCAAACTGGTGCAGCCGCTCTCGAAAACACGGTGGAGGTTCCTCAAAAAATTAAAAATAGATCTACCCTATGACCCAGCAATAGCACTGCTAGGAATCTACCCAAGGGATACAGGAGTGCTGATGCATAGGGCCACTTGTACCCCTATGTTTATAGAAAACATGTTTATATGGCTTCAACAAGAGCTAAATTATGGAAAGAACCTAAATGTCCATCAACTGATGAATGGATAAAGAAACTGTGGTTTATATACACAATGGAATACTACATGGCGATGAGAAAGAATGAAATATGGCCTTTTGTAGCAACATGGATGGAACTGGAGAGTGTGATGCTAAGTGAAATAAGTCCTACAGAGAAAGACAGATACCCTATGTTTTCACTCTTATGTGGATCCTGAGAAACTTAACAGGAGACCAAGGGGGAGGGGAAGGAAAAAAAAAGTGAGAGGGAGGGAGCCAAACCATAACAGACTCTTAAAAACTGAGAATAAACTGAGGGTTGATGGGGCGGGGGGGGGGGGGGGGGGATAGGCATTGAGAAGGGCGCCTGTTGGGATGAGCACTGGGTGTTGTATGGAAACCAATTTGACAATAAATTTCATATTAAAAATAAATAAAATTAAAAAATAAAAGTTATCCAAAGTCTTATGGATTCTGCCTTTTAAATTCATCTTCTCCTCTCCAATCTCTCCTACCCCTGCCCTATATCACATCTTATCCCACGTACACATATTTCTATTCTTGTAACTATGATGTTATATCGGAATAACAGCAGCAAATTGAATAAATGCTGGTGATGTACCAGTTACCGTGATAAGTGACTTAGAGATATTATTTCATCCCATCCTCACTACAACTCTGTGAGGGAAATTCTGCATCGGTATCCTATTTTTATACATATGGACGAGTTAAACTACCTGCCTGAGATCACAGTCACTGGGACACAGACTGGGTGACCCACCGCTGGTGCTTTCTAACCCTTTGTTAGGCTACTAAAGTGGGTTTCTTTTGTGGGTCATCCCTCAACAGACTGGGAGTTCCTCCTGCAACTTCCACATCTTTACATTCTCTGCACTTAACAAACAGTACAGTGTTGATAAATGCAAGAGAAGTGAGTTAATTTTTCCTGTGTGTAAACACAGTGGCTTTTCTACACTGCTATTTCTCTGATAGATGTCCCCTGGGGTGCTCTCTATGGGCATCCTGTTGCTAAGGGTCTTGGACATGCCTACACACATATTGTATTTGAAAAACAATTCTCCTGAATTCCCCACACTCATCTCCGAGAAGCTGGAAGTTGCCAACTTGAAAACCACAAGAAATACTGTATTCCTTATTTTTCTTATTACACTGATTACCGAAACAGTTCCCAAGGAGACATATTTAATTGAAGAGATCATTCCACTTCACAAATGAGAATAAAAAAGATTTTTGAGTATGTGGCTACAGTGATAAATGTCAAATAAAAGAACAGCAAAGGAAGGGCTCTCCTCAAGCATTCAGATCCCTTGTGCTCACTTGATCAGACGGCCCGTGTAGTGCTTACAACAGCAGGCGTTGATTAAGTCACAGTCTTGCCTGAAACACACAAACAAGCAAGGGTCACCTTAACGATATCTGCTTTGTGCTCACTTCTGTTACCAACAATTACAATGTACTACACGCTATAAAAAGTTTCCAGGAGTCTCACCAGAGAAAAGCATTTTGTAATTTTCATCTTTTTTAAAAAGATTTTATTTTTAAGTAATCTCCACACCCAATGTGGGGCTCGAACTCACAACCCTGAGATCGAGCATCATATGCTCTCCTGACCGAGCCAGCCAGGTGCCCCCAATAATTTTTATCTTAACATAAACCGTTTCCATTCAGATTTCCTGGGAGTTTCCAAATATAATATTTGGTAGAAAGAGTCCTGTTTAAAAACTTCCCTCTGGGGGCGCCTGGGTGGCGCAGTCGGTTAAGCGTCCGACTTCAGCCAGGTCACGATCTCGCGGTCCGTGAGTTCGAGCCCCGCGTCAGGCTCTGGGCTGATGGCTCGGAGCCTGGAGCCTGTTTCCGATTCTGTGTCTCCCTCTCTCTCTGCCCCTCCCCCGTTCATGCTCTGTCTCTCTCTGTCCCAAAAATAAAAATAAAAAACATTGAAAAAAAAAATTAAAAAAAAAAAAAAAAAAAAAAAAAAAAAAAAAAACTTCCCTCTGCCATATCTAACAAAGAAAGACCTCAAAATTAGAGACAGAATTAGCAATGAGAGTCTCCCATCCATCCAGTACCTGTATTGATAAGTTACGAGATTTAAATGCTACACTAAGCACACTAAAATACTGCAGATGCTTTACCTTCTAAATGCAATGAATTGTGACATTTGTGCATCCTGTAGGTCATTTTCTTTGAGCAAGGTTCCAACTGCAGAATATAAATCTAACACAAGAATATAAGAGAAAAAAAGTCAACAAGGAAAAGCACCAAATTACAACATTGTTTCAATGGAGAAACTAACGCAAACGGAACACAAGTTCTCTATGGGAACATCAACCTCATTTGCTACAGCAGCCAGAGCAACACAAGAGAGAATGGAGATAAGGGTTCCAGATACCCCATCCTCAACAGAGAGGTCAACCACTAGCCATTAGAACGGCTCCTAATCTAGAACACAACCCCTTATCACTGATGGCTTGTGAAAGCTGAATTTAAAATATGAGCAAGAAGACAAAATATGTAATAGAATTACAGCAACGTAAGACTTCTTTCTGTCTTAAGTTCTGGTGGGAATGAGAAATAATTTGAGACTTTATACGCTTTGCATCTGTCATTTCACTTTTAATCTTTACAACATGCACAGGAAGCTGTTATTATTATATCCAAGGTTGATATTTAGTAGAAAATATTAAGACACTTCCACAAAGGATGGCAAACAGCTACTCCCCAAACACTGCAACGCCCCACCCCCCACCCCAACCATGTGTTTCCTACCTACCCCCAGCATGGTCCTCAACTAAACCTCCCCATGGTCCAGCAACTAAAAGGTTAACCCCGGCACAGCAGAGGCATCCATTCTAAGAGTGACCATACCTCAGCTATTACATAGTTTGACCACAAACACTGATTACAGTCTAGATATAATGTGGAGCCGGGGCTCTTGGAAGTAAAAGCAATTTTCCAAAAGGGGTATGGTGCCTGGCCTCCCTCTTTCAGACTTCAAATCATTGGCAATGATGACATCCACTTCCAACCCCCCTCAAAGCAGAGAAGTAGGCTTCCTCTAATCTGTCTTACCAACAGTACAAAACAGTGAACATTTCTCATGAGAGACAGATGTAACAATTTGGGTAAGAACATTCTAGGCTTTCGTGCCTTCCCCTCACAGCAGATGAATCCCAGGGGAATGAAAAAAAAACAGCCCAGGCCTTGTGATGCCCTGCTCGAGGAAGCCTAAATTAGTTGCTTACTGAGCCCTTCCTGGTTCAGATGAAGGGAAGATTATCACTAAAAAATGGCCAATGCTCAGCTCGCCCCCCAGCCAAGCCCTGGGCTGCCCGAGCAGGAATTTCCAAAGGTCTCACAGGGTATTGTTTTCCTTTATATGTACAGGATCGTGTTGTTCTGCTCCTTGCTTTTTTCACTCTCCCTACACCTTACAGATCAATACGTACACCATATTTCATTGATTCTAAGATATACATTTTTCTCCCACTTTAGCATCTCTGAAATTCCAGCCCAGCTCTGAAGCCTGTCTTAGGCCCCTGTACTTTGGAATATAATGGAGTCATGTACTCAGTGATTTCATTATCAGTGCAAGTGTACTATATGCCTCTCTCTAAGGAATATTTACTCAGTTCTTTTAAGGAAGGGACTAATTTCACAGCTGAAGTTTGTGACTGAGATAGAAAAACAGCATCAGCTGAGGGCTCTGCTGCCATTCTGAAACAGAGCACTTTTTTTTTTTGTTAAGTACATTCTCATTAACATAAAGAAGGGGTGTCAGAAGGAAAACCAACCGTATTTCAGGTAAATCTACAAGGAGTGGCAAGGAGGGCAAGTTATTTAACTGCCTAAGTCTTATTGTATTTCATAATTATTAGCACCTACTCTTAACTAAACTGTTGTGAGAATAAATATTACCTATTAATTCTTCATAATACATGTAATAAAAAACATCACAAAACGATGCGGCTTATAATCCCATGTATGTAAAACGGAAATAAATTATACATGCTTGTGTATGGATATCATAAGGTTTAAAGGATGAACACCTAAGTCTTACTACAGAGCAGGAGTGGTGGGCGAGTAATAGTGATAGTATGTGACCTTTCGGGGTTGCCTGAGAGGAAATCAAGAGGAAGAGTACAAGGAAATATTCGTTTTTACTTCAAACACTTCTGTATTATTTGACCCTTTTTAAGGAATATAAATTATTTCTATGATCAAAAAAAAAAAATCAGGGGCATCTGAGCGGCTAGTTGGTTGAGCATTGGACTCTTCATTTCGGCTCAGGTCATGATCTCACGGTTTTGGGATCAAGCCCCGCGTCCGGCTCTGCATTGGGCGCGGAGCCTGTTTAAGCTACTCTCTCCCTCTCTCTGCCCCTACTCCCACTCTCTCCCTCTCAAAAAACAAAACAAGACAAAACAAAAACTGAAAGGGCATTTAGAGAATACTACATATCATATGATCCCATTCCAAAAGAAAAAAAACATTACTGTAACACATGAATGGACACGAAACCAAGGGAACCACATATGCGACACACAAAGCAGGAAATGTTTACATGTAAAGCCGTGCGTCACCTGCTTCACATACGAGCGAAAGTAGCTCAGTAGTTAGGGCACACCCGTAACAACGATGGCAACTACAATAAATTCCCAGCAGTGATCATTTAAATCCTCACTAATTCAATTTTGAGTAAACCATCACACTATTTTTTTTAAAAAAAGTTTGCTAAGTATAGAATACAAATAACGATCAAAAGGTTTACTCTACTTGAATTAACTTGTAATAGTTCGTTTAAGATCTATTATTTACAAAAAAAACTAACAGTGCCTCAAAACTGAAGAATGCCCTCAACCCTCCTAACAGCCCCACAGGCAGTGCCACTATGATTCCCAGTTTGCAGATGCTTAAGTGATGTGACCTGCGTTGGGAGCCTGTGCTCTTTTTGACCTTGTGTTGTCATCCTAACACCCACAATCAGAAGCAATGCTTGTCATTTTGTAAGAAACTGTAAGAACTAGTAGGAACTCCAGTTGGCAACAGTTTCACAACCACTATCTCTGGTTCACAAATGTACCCAAAGCAACAAATGTATTTACTTTCCCAACTGTTATAAAAGAAAATCTTCATTAATTAGGATATGCTTTCTCCTGAATGAACTTGGATTCCTGGAGCTTTGCTTCATTTTAAACTAATCATCTATATCCAATTATTCACTCAACAGATATTTACTGAGCCCTTAGTGTGTTATGTGTCAAAAGCTTACTTCTTGTGTGTGTGTGTGTGTGTGTGTGTGTGTGTGTGTGTGTGTGTGCGTGCGTGCATGTGTGTATCGTTAGCCCTTCCAAATTCCTTCCAGCATGAGCTGTTACAGATAAGACCTGTTAAGGCAGGTTTGGTCACATATGTTGGGCTAGGAAAGCTTACTTCTTTACAAAATTCTAAGGTACTCTGCTTTTGATGATTAATAAATTAATTTATGGGTTTTTTTTAATTTTTTACTGTTTATTTATTTTCAAGAGAGAGAGAGAGTGCAAGCGGGGAAGGGGCAGAGGGAGAGGGAGACACAGAATCCGAAGCAGGCTCTAGGCTCTGAGCTGTCAGCACAGAGCCTGATGCAGGGCTTGAGCTCTCAAACTGTGAGATCACGACCTGAGCCTAAGTCGGACGCTTAACTGACTGAACCACCCAGGCGCCCTGTAGTTTATTCATTTTCAGTGCCTAAATTTTTTACTAGCAACATTTATCTTCACCGTCAAATAAAATTATAACTAGTCATTTAATAGGTACATTGCAAAACTGAAACCATAACCCTACACAATACAGAGGCTTACACTTACAAGAGCGATGATCACTTTTTGAGAATTGAGAACTGGCATCCTCTTCTGGGAGTCGGATAAAAATAAATGTTTTATCTCGTATTGAGACAGGGAATGTTGGATTATCAGAGATATTCAGCTCTGCATCAAATATTGGAAACTGGCGTCTTGAGATTCTTAAGTGAAGATAAAATAACACACCAAGAACATGAGTATCCAAAAAAGTGTCTTCGTATATCATCAGAGATAATGTCAACACTATAACTAAAATCTGCTAATAGATAATAAATAGGGTGAAAAGGCTTCCCATATATGCATGGTAAATAGTAAATGAGTTTTACAATAGACTTAGCAAGACCATAATGTTACATTTATCAATCAGTCCCCTGCTTCTAGCAAATTAAAAGCATTAGAGAAAAATGTCAGGGAATTTACCATTCTGGGAAGTTGACCTACCTTCCTCCAGACCACAAAAGAACTATACGAGGTAGGAATTAGCCTCATTTCACAGGTGAGCAGCATGAGGCCCACGGCCAGAGGGAGAAAGCAGAGGAGCTAGGAGGCAAATCCGGGCCCTTCTGGCTCCATAGCCCTTCCTATTTACATTAATGTGGACTCTTTGGGGCCTTTTCCAAATGCTTACATCACACTCTTTTTCTCCTTTTTTCTGTGTATAGCATTTACGTAGCCTCATTTTCTCAGCGGAACCAAATATCCACATCTTCTCTTTGCTTCTATTCCCTCATCCTTCTTTTGTTCTTAGTTTCCCAAGACTAGCAAATCATACCAGAAAGCAGAGTCCCTATGCTACAAGCAGGTGCCTTGTCACAACAGAATCTCTCCTTGGTTATCTGGAAGAAGGTGGATTCCCTGACAAGACCCAACATCAGCCTGGCTATCAGAGCTAGTGGTACCCTACTGTCACCTTCAACCCTCCCCAACAGGGTTGAAAGGGAGAAAAGGGAAGGAGGCCACCCTGCTGAAATATCCCTGCAGATATAATTTTGGGAGTGCTGAGAATCACCATGGATTTCAGGTTTTGCTTCTGACCCAGAACATGAAACATAACTTCTATTTCTAGGAGTCCTTCCCTGGTATCATTGGGATCCTTTTGACATTAAATATTTGGTGATGATGATTAGGAAGAAATGATAAAGGCAGCACAGCCCAAATGACATCAAAAGCGTTACTAAGAGGAATTCCTAAGTTTCAGATAAAACTGAGTTCTAAGAAATCTAATGTGCATTGGGTTCTTCCAAGATTTTCAGATTTTAAAGTGACCAATCATCTACCAACCTCCCCAAAGTGAGGTGGCCTTTGGGTAGGAGCAGAAGGGTTATACGAAAAGGGTCTAACTGCGTTCTTTTGCTTAATGTCTTAATATGAACCTACAACATCCTACCCTATCCCTGTCAATTCTTCCTATAGTCCTACCCAGGGCAGACAGGGGCATTAGAGAAGGTCGGTTCGAAATGTTCTAATTTCTGCTGACATCCAATGAAGAAAATGTTCAAGCAACAAAAACAGCATTTTATAAGAATGTCAATCAAAAACAAAAATAAATTTTGGCCCAATGAATAAAATGGTCTCTTAGTATTCTGAGATCCCATTCCATCTATTAGAGGATCACTCTAAAGGCTTATGAGAAGACTAAGGAAAGAAAAGGATTCTTTTCTACACTAAGGGGAGTAAGATGCTATGGGGGCCACCAGTACTCATCAAGGAGTACAATAGTGTGTTCCTTTTTTTTTTTTTTTTTTTTTTGGCTTGGGGCTCCCTTTACAAAAATTGGAGATAATTCTTCCCCATTCTCCTTTGAACTCTAATGAACTCATTTCCAAGTCTCTGTTCCCCTTGGGCTTATTCTAGTCTCTAAGGTTGACAATAACTTTATTCACATATATACTTTTTAAATCAGGAAGATACATTTCTTTTTTTTTTTTAAGTTTACTTATTTATTTTGAGAGAGAGTGAGTGAGAGCATGCAGGGAAGGGGCACGGAGAGGGAGAGAGAGAGCGAATGAGAAAGAGAGAGAGAGAGAGAGAGAGAGAGAGAGAGAGAATCCCAAGCAGGCTCCATGCTACCAGCTCAGAGCCCAATGCGGGGCTCAAACCCACAAACCGTGAGATCATGACCTGAGCCGAAATCAAGAGTCAGTCACTTAACTGACTGAGCCACCCAGACACCCCCCAAAAAAGTCATTCTTCTTTTTTTTAACGTTTATTTATTTTTGAGACAGAAAAAGACAGGGCATGAACGGGGGAAGGTCAGAGAGAGAAGGAGACACAGAATCTGAAACAGGCTCCAGGCTCTGAGCTGTCAGCACAAAGCCCGATGCAGGGCTCGAACTCACGGACCGCGAGATCATGACCTGAGCCAAAGTCGGACGCCCAACTGACTGAGCCACCCAGGCACCCCCAAAAAAAGCCATTCTTAAATTTCAATAATAATTCATGCTAGACCAGTAATGAAAAATATTACCTTTGTTTTTCTAACTGTGGGTCAAAAAGTATATATATACCTGAAGGCTAGAATAGGTTCGCTAAAAAAGCACAGTAAATATACTGCACTGAATTGCACTAATTCAAAAGCTAATACGTATTTTTTTTAACCTTTGATTTCTAATACAACAGAGAGAAAATGCAAAATTTTAGTTATATTGTACCTCGTAGCATTGTTCACAATTAGCTCAGATTCTGCTCTGTGGTTTGTCTTTAGTTCAATAGCACAATTTCTTGACTTAAGAGTCTCAAAAAGATCTCTCAGCAAATTACCAGGTTCAATGCTGGGTAACTGTCTAATATCACCTAAAAGGGGAACAAAAAGGATACAGTTGGTTCTAAGTAATGGGGGTCCTGAAATTCAGAAGTTGTTTTTATTTCTCCCTACTGACATATGTTATAATTATAAAGACTTACTCTAAGAAAAAAAAAGCCCCAAACACCTTTGTTTAAAATTACTTAAGAACATGAACTCTTTAAAAATATTTAACAACAACAAAGCACTGAAAGTAAACAATATGAAATATAAAAAAGCAATAACACAATAAGGTAAAATCTGAACTGAATTCCTTTCAGACCTATAACCCCAAGCAAACTGTGCAGGGGTGTATATTTTAGCCAACATGTGAAGAGAAAAACAGGCCTTAGATCCTTAGATATATGGTATTTAGTCCCCTATTCAATCTTGCTCAATGTCTTAGTAGACCTGGAAGAATCTACGGACTCAAATAAACAAACTAAACACATGAAATACAAGATAAACAAACCCAACATATTTCATAATAAATTTCAGTAATATAGTGATAATGTTTGGCTCTATTAAAATTCTCTTTAAACAAACAAAACTTGGAGTTAAAAAAAAAACAACTATTTTTTCAGCGCAAACTGGGGAAATGCTTAAGCCATTAACAGAATCAACTGCTCAGAACACATCCTCAAAGACCTAACAGAATTATTTATATACAATTTGATTCTCACAACGCGATTCTATTTTTTCTCCATGAAATCATACAGTCTACAGACCAGAGGTACCCAACAGAATCTAACTAAATCTCACCAGAACGGGAAAGAATTTAAGAGGCTAGTGAGGTCTAATTTGGGTTATTAGCTGAAAATCATAAATTTACTCCTAAGTGGTCTGTAATTCAGACTTTGTATTATTCCCAAATGATCCACATGGTTATTTCCTCTGAGTGTGTGACATTTTTACTACCTGAACAGTCATCATTTAGGTGATTAGCAATAACCCCTAACAACTCTATTTCATTTCACCACCCGGCCTGCTAATATCCTGGCCCAAATGAAGAACCACCCAAGCTAACAGAAGGAGTAGTCAGACTGAACTCAGGGTAGCTGGAGTGTGGACTCTGAGAACTGGCTTCCCACCTGCAGGATATGGATATCAACACCACCAAACGGTATAAGCAACCTATTAACTGCAATGCTTTGAGTAAACAAATTAGGATTCCAACAATATTTCACTTACCAAGGATAATAAGCTTAGAAAGTTTGGAGTGCTCGCACAATAAATTTAAAACTGACTTGAAGATCTTGACAGATACCAAACTCCCTTCATCTACAACCAGAACTCTAACAGAGGAAAACTTCCATGGGCTGTTCTTGGCCGGGTTCTTTTTCTTCCAGTAATAGAAACTATAATTGACCTATAAGCAAAGCATGGCATTTTAAAATTCAGGTTATAATAAATTTTACGAAACAAAATTTTAACATGTTATTTAAAAAAAATTTTTTTTTTTTTAAAGTTTATCCATTATTGAAAGAGACAGAGCACATGGGACGGGGGGAGAGAGAAAGAGAGGGAGAGAGAGAATCACAAGCAGACTCTGTACCACCAGCCAGAGCCCGATATGGGGCTTGAACCCAAAACTCTTGGGGCACCTGGGGGCTCAGTCGGGTAGGTGTCCAACTTTTGGTTTCAGCTCAGGTCATGATCTCCAGTCCGTGAGTTCAAGCCCCACGTCGGGCTCTGTGCTGACAGCTCAGAGCCTGGAGCCTGCTTCAGATTCTGTGTCTCCCTCTCTCTCTGCCCTTCCCCCCACTCGCACTCTGTCTCTCTGTCTCTGTCTCTCTCTCAAAAATAAATAAATATTAAAAAAAACTTGTTTAACAAAGTTCTTAAATGAGGGGCAGGGGGATGTACATAGAGTCACATAGGGAAACAGGCTAAAGAAATAGAGAACACAAAAGTTTTAGGGCTCAATACACAGAAAATATAGATCAAATAAATTTAAAAAGAAAAGATCAAATAGTTCAAAAAATTGCTTCCTGATAAGTACTATGTGTGTTTAACAAGCTTTGCACACAGCACTATTCTAACGCAAAATCTCCACCTCTCTCTTACTGCTCTTGATTAAAGAGCTCCCTATTCTTTTCCAACCTTTTCTTGGCCTTCTGAGATGGTCCTGTCACTTTGGCTCACCCCCTCTCCCCACTGGAATACTCCATTTTAGAAATAAAAGGCTGCCTTCCCAACCTATGAAAATACTATTTTTCTTCTAATATTCTAAGCTCTCTTCCTTACCACTTAAATGTTTGTTTTATTTTTGAGAGAGAGAGAGGAAGATGTAGGATCCAAAGCAGGCTCCGAACTGTCAGCACAGAGCCTGACGCAGGGCTCAAACCCACAATCTGTGAGATCATGACCTGAGCTGAAGTCGGACGCTCAACCGACCGACCCAGCCACCCCTTACTTCCCAACGTTTAAAAACATACCACCAAGGCTGACAGCTCAGACCAGAGCCTGGAGCTTGCTTCAGATTCTGTCTCCCTCCCTCTCTGCCCCTCCCCCACTCACACTCTGTCTCTCTCTCAAAAATAAACATTAAAAAAAAAAGTTAAAAAAAAAAAACTACCACCACCAACAACAAAACAACTAAAAGAACTATTTATTAAAGATGTAATGGGGCGCCTGGGTGGCTCAGTTAGTTAAGCATCCGACTTCAGCTCAGGTCATGATCTCACAGTCCCTGAGTTCGAGCCCCGCATCAGGCTCAGCGCTGACAACTCAGAGCCTGGAGCCTGCTTCCGATTCTGTGTCTCCCTCTCTCTCTTCCCCTCCCCTGCTCATGCTCTGTCTCTCTCTCAAAAATAAATAAAAACATTAAAAAAATTTTTTAAATAAATAAATAAATAATAAAGATGTAATAATATTTACTATTTTAAAAATATAGATGAGGAGAAAAATTTGGAAAATACAACCAGAGAACATTAAATATTTTGGTATACATCATTCCCAAAATGTTTCTACATTGTCACTATATATATAATATACATACATGGATTTTTTAAAAATGGTATCGTATCTTTATTTAATGTTTCTACTGCAGCTAGATTCAACATATATCTATTAAGGAAAAGCCTTCATATTTTCCACATGAATGCATCAATTCCCTTCAATAACACCCTCATTCTCTCAGTGGCCTTGTCTCACAATAGAACGTTTGGAATCACTGCTAATTTGATTTTACGTATTCAATCAGTTATCTTAGAAATGCCTGGTTGACATTTTCCACTATACTTTTAGTGCTACCAATTCAATACAGGACCTATCTATGAGCCTAGATTACTCCCTTACACACTAACTCAAAATGAAATTGCCTGATGAAATATAGGACGCCTAGCTAAAACTGAATTTCAAATAAACAATAAATGACATTTTAGTACAAGTATGTGTGATACAATATTTGGTACATCTTATACTAAAGACTTGTTTTTATTTTTATCTGCTCCATCTGGTAACCCTAGCCCAAGGATGATAAATAAATGGCACAAGTGCCCCATCAGTGCCTTTCCTATGGTCCTACACTCTCTCCTGCCCCTAAATGTGGCTTCAGAAATACTCTCCCAGCGTTCCAAGCAGATATTAAGACACTGCCAATTTCATTCTAAATGAAATTCAAAATGATCCCACTCTGGCTCTCCTCTTCTAATCCAACCCTTAGACTCATCAGACGTGAAGGCATAAAGGAAAAAAAATCATAAGCTGATCAGAAGACCCTTCCATCAATGAGCTACACTGAACCTCTCTAGGACTATGTTCACCCTCATGACAAATAAAGGTAATAGGTAACGTCACTTCTGGGGTGGCTCATGGCTCTGTGATTCTATACAGTCTTCCTTAAAACCGCTTTCTTCATTTCACTCTCTTGCTTAGGAACCTAAATGGCACCCCAGTAAACCAAGTCCAAGCTTCTCTGTTAGGTCTATAATAAATGAGGAAAGTATGGCACCACCGGAGGAATAATAAGCAGGGAGGTGAGAAATCTGAATCCAGGTGCTAGGTGCACTCCTGGTTAAGATCGTGGGCCAGTCCTTTAATGCCCCCAAATTTCAACTGGCTCTTCTACAAAATGACTCACGTCACTGATTTATCAAGGATTTAATGAGATGGCAAAATACTTTGCAAACTTTAGAGCTCAAATTCCCAGTCGAAACCAAATTCAATTTCCATTATTTTGCAATACGTGGAATTCATTCCAATCAATGCAGTCACCTCAAAACCCATTATGATCGTTTTCCTCAATGCCTGTGGAAAGACCTGCCCCCTAAATAAAATGTCCTTCTCCTCACCTGAGGCTCTCTGTCCTTTAGAGTCCAATTCAATGATCATTTCCTTCAGAAATCTTCCAACAGCTAAGTTCCTGGATCTACAAAATGACAGGTCAGAGCTAGAAAAACCTCTCCAGCTCTTTACAAGTTTGAAATCTATGACTTCTAACTACAGCCAAAACTCTGTTTTTCAAACATGTTAATTCATTTGAAAATTTCATTACGTGTGACTATTTGCCAGGCATTGTTGTGCATGACAAAGATAAAGAACTAAGCTAGATGATCAAAGTCTTCCCTTTCATGGACCTTTCCTTCTGTAAAATAGAATAAAACCTTTCCCTTCCAATACAAATGCTTCTCAAAATAAGGCCTGTGGACTGTAACATGTTTGTAACCAGTCCCAGCAGAATAAAGCTGGTGTGAGAATCTAAACTTAACTACATCATTAAGCATACGCTTCAGTTTAGCTGCCTTTTATTTTTCCATAGTAGTAAGACTTTCTCAGTGTAGGGAGCAGTGTACGGATTTACTGTCCGGCACTAGCTCCTGCCTCACGCAAACCAGTAACAGTTTACAGCCTGGATGTTCTGAGTGGCACTGACCTCACTGTTCAGCTGCTACAAAGCGCGGATCCGTAAAACATTCAAGAAATACCTACTGATTGTCATCAGGAAGAAATAAAACATCAGCTGATTCAACAAAGCTTATCTTTAAGGCAAATGTTTTATCTGCAGAAAAAAATGTAAAAAGCTTTACCTGACACAGTGTATAAGCGTTAAAACCAGTCTTCTGTTGCAATAAGCCAGCTGCCTTTCCTGTTGGTGCTGTTAATAACACGTCTATAGCCTTGTCGGCCTTCAGTAGCCTTTGCTCGGTAAAGGTAATCCATTCGTCTGGTACATCCCGGTCTTGTTCAAAATCTTCACAAGCTTTTTTTACTTCTTTTTCTTCCAACTGCTCCATATGCTTAAAAAGACGGCTAACAATCGTGGTCTTCCCACAGCCGCCTTTCCCACTTATGACTGTCACAGCATTGGAACAAATCATTTCCAAAGCAGCCACCTGATCCTGATCCAGCAGAGCGTCACTGATTTCTGCGTTAACCTCATGTTCACCATTGTTCCAAATATGGTCACCACTGTCCTGGCTCTCCAGAATGTCCACAGAAGTTTCTAAATTGCTCTCATCAGGCTGACTTTCGTCCAGTGCATCATCGCTTCGTGAGTTCTCCGGTTGTGCGGTGTGAATTGACGCAAGCACCCTTTTGACGTCAACATGTAAATGCCATGGGGGCCTCGTCATCAGGTCACATATGGAAGAGGCAATGTCCTTCTCAGCCTGGTAAAGGTCATAAAGAAAGATGCAGCCCTTCTGGTAGGTCACCACACCAATATCCTTCAAAAACCTCAGAGACTGCCAAGCATCATGGAAAGACATATGGTCTGACAAATTAGAAGTGAAGTCAGCTTCTTCAACACACGTGTGCCCTTGGTCTCTACATATATGTTTCAGTTTAGAATATATTATTAATGCATTCTGCTCCAAAGCAGTCATCAACTGGAGGAGAGACTTGCACTGACAAAATGATGTCCAACTTGCCTCACACTGCAAAAGCTTCAGTTCTGTGTAGGTTATCTTTAAGAAAACAGAGTTCAAGTTTATAAAAATTATAAATGTCGATGAATCTTATTAGAAATACAGTAAAAACTATGTAATTTGTCAATAACTGCTTAAGTCCCAGAAGACATGTATATCAAGTTGGAGGAAAAAACTCTGTACCTAATACATCACCAAGTTTTTACTGTCCTGTGATTAAAGATCTATATACAGGGCACCTGGGTGACTCAGTCGGTTAAGCGTCCGACTTCGGCTTAGGTAATGGTTTCATGGTTTGTGGGTTAGAGCCCTCAGAGCCTGGAGCCTGCTTCCTATTCTGTGTCTCCCTCTCTCTCTGCCCCTCTCCCACTCTCTGTCTCTCTCAGCCTCTCAAAAATAAATAAAGGTTAAAAAAATTTTTTTTTAAAGATCTATGTACATTTTTAATTAAAATTCTATTTTCTCAAAACAATACATACATAGTTTCGAAAGTCAAATAACACCATGAAGCTTATCAAAAGACAGGAATCCCCTGCCTTACTCTTTCCATGCTGACAAAGTCAACACTACCAACACTTTCAGTTATTTATTCCAGAATTTACTCCACATTTCCAAGTACTGTTTACACTATCCTTTGTGGGGGTTTCTTTGTTTTTTGTTTTTTGGTTTTTTTTAGATTTTCGATATTTAGTATGAACTCCCTACTATGGAAAGTCTTTCTCTGGGGAAGCTCTCTCTTATACCATCACCTCCATACCTTCTTCTCCTCCTCCCATCTTTGAACAAAAGTTATAGTATACATTTTGTTAATCAGTTTTGGTTACATTGATGTTAAATAGGATTCACAGCTGAGCAACATGATATACCACGATTACATGCACTTTTGTGTCAAACTCTTGTGTGTATGATGACTGCTTCACTTTCTTGGCGTGTTTAGGTGTCTATGTGCCTCTCAACAATTCTGCCCCAACTCTACTGAAGAGGCAGAGAACTTCCTTCACCATGATCCACTCAGCAAGTTCTCCACCAGCTCCATTTTTTTCATGGAGACATCCCTGCTAGAACCCTCCTTATATCTTATGGGCTGAAATGTGTCCCCCCCGCCCGCCCCAAATTAATATGTTGAAATCCCAACCTCCTAGTATTCCAAACTTGGCCATATTTGGAGATAGGGTCTTTAAAGTGGTAATTCAGTTAAAATGAGGTCACTGGGGTAGGCCCAAATCCATTATGACTGGTGTCCTTATTAGGAGAGAAGATTACAACAGACAGGCACAGAAGGAAAATCATGTGAAGACACAGGGAGAAGTGTCTTCTCATGACCATGTACAAGCTTAGGAGAGAGGACTCAGAAGAAGCCAACCAGACCAACACTTTGATTTTGGACTTCAAGCTTCCTGAACCATGAGAAAATAAATTTCCATTGTTTAAGCCACCCGAACTATGGTATGAAGCACAGATTTAGATGGTCAGCAGCCCCAGCAATCTTAACCCCAGTAATGGTCTTTATTCTTGATGGCAGTTCACACACTGAGCAATGGACTTCAAGCCTCCTTCCCCCACTTGAGTCCCAGAATATGCATTGCTCTGCCTCTCTTCTCTACTCGGTAAATACATGCAATAATCAAATGTTCCAGAATCTCATTTTGCAAAACATACTGAAACCATCATCATTTTACATAGGGAACAAATTCATTGTTCCAGTATTACTCAAATTGTGGGGGGAGGGGGTTCTAGGAACATTCCTGGAGATCCAAGAATTATCTCAGATTTTTTAAATTGTATTTTCAATTGGAAAACCACCCATAACCAAGTCCTGCAACATTTAAGGGCCACATTTGGTTCCCAACACCCCTGAAGCCTCATAGCATCACTCCTACTTTTGGTCTATAATGATAAGAACAGAAGTGGGTTCATACGTAAATGATATTATTGTGCCAAATAATAAAAGTTTTCAAAAGTTCAAACAGGAAAGGGAGGGACTGAAATGAACTTGCCAAATTCATAAGAACTGGTGCCTTCAATGAGATCTGTATTCAAGTTGCAAATGGCCATTTAGTTACCAAAACATGTTTCCTGTTAAATTATATAATGAAATTATTGACAATATGAATGTCATCAGTTTTGTTATTTTGTTTTCCTTTATAAATTTACTGTGTATGAGCTACAGGTGTAAGAACTTTATAGTTGGTTCTAACACTAAACGAAAAATAAATCAACATTGCAGTCCAATACAAATTTTTTTCCTTTGAAAGAGATGTAAAAATTGTCAAGTTTGAGACCTCCCCCCGCCCCCCATACAAGATGCTGCTGAGTAAACATCTTACTTACTTTACCAAACCCAAGTTTCCACGGATGTGTACTTAACATCTCTTCTATGGCTCCCAACACCTCCTTAGAACCTGAACTTATGAGCCGTTTAAAGTGTCGAGGCAGAAGAACTGGAAGGAATTCCATTATTTTTGGAAACTGCAAAGCTGTCATTACACTTATAAATGGAACTATAGGATAATAGAAAAGAACACATCAAACATACAAATGAGCTCACAGAACAATTGATTTGATGGACTTTCTCACCCAGCACAACCAGTTTAAGAAATCCTAATCAAAGAGAGATCAATAAGTGTATTTTAACCAGCAAGAAAATTGATTGTATTATAACAATTGATTTTGTACTAAGGTGGTTTTCACTGTGTTTAACTCCAAAATTTATGTTCCTCAAATGCTTAGACAACTGCTTCTCGGCCTTCTATTTCCTTCTGGTTACAATATAATCAGTAAAATTTGTGACTCTGTGATACAAAGATAAATTTAAAACTAAGCGCAAAAATAACTCATTACATTTTAACCTTTATAATCATTTTTCTGACTGTAATCATGATTCTTTTGTCACTGAAGTCATTCAATGCTGTCCTGCCAAATTTATTTGATATAATTAAGAAATGAAATATTCCACTCATGCGGATGTCCAGATAGCAAGTCATAATACATAATTATTTTATACCATTTTGGGCTGAAATTTTTCCAAAAGGGAATACTCAAGAATATGAGTATCTTTCTCCTCTGCCTTCTTAAACAGAATCATAACTAGAACCGAATAACTAACAACTGAACTTTTTCTTAATGACTCAAGGAAATCCCATGGACACAAAAGTTAGAGACAAAGACAGAATCACAGTGTTAGAACTGGGGAGGAACTGAAAGGAGCTTAAAGATCATCTTACCCAACTCTCCACATTAATGACGAGGAACCTTGAATGACAATGACACATCCCAAAGCGATAGAAACACATTTTCAAAAACACATTTTAAAAAAGAATACTAAGCCAAGATACTATAGGGGTAATGTCTTAAACACACTAGTCATTAAGTATTTCCATTACACTAAAAGTGGATGATAAAATCACACCTACTTGTGTTTTCCAGAGGAAGGCACATCTCATTTTCTGGTAGAGACTCTTCCCGTACATTCTGTTTTGACTGTTTTTGATGATTCCTTTCAATTTCCTTTTGGAAAGTTCTTAATGTTTCCCTAAGATTTTCAAAGTTGAGGTTTTTATAACTTGATACAGCATTTACCCATGCTAAAAATTTATTTATATGATCACTGGAGACATTACAGTCTTTAAGAAACAGGGAACAGATATTTTTTTGATTGGGTGGTGACATATCAGACTGTAAAAAGTAAGATGGAAATCCTTGAACTTGATAGCTCCTCAGTCCCAAAGGTTTCACCTGTACTTTCACTCGCCACCAAGGACCCGTTACTGGAAAACGTCCAAACACTTGACATTGCTCTTGAGTGTTTTCATCAGGAATTACAACTTTAAAAAAAAAAAAGTTAATTTAAGATATTTAAAACCCCTTTTTCAATATTTTACCAAATCTACCACTCTCCTTAATCGCTCCACAGCACCCTGTACAGATAGATGTCTATGAGGGAATCCACATTCCACTTACCTGTTTATCTGTCACCCTCTACTACACAGAAAGCTCTCTAGAATAACAATGTTTCACTTGTCCTTGTATTCCAAGAGCTGAGTATGGTATAGGGCAAAAGTCTGCTGTTTCTCTTCTAAAAACAGTCATCTCTACTATACACTGACCCATGCCAATAATGACCTTCATGCCATTTCTAAAAACTGGCATGGCCCCTCCCACCACAGGACCTTTGCATAAGCTGTTCCACCTGTTTCAAATGTTCTCTTCCTTACTGTTTACCCCATTTGCTACAGACCTCAGCTTAATTGTCACTTCCTCAAGAAAGCCTTCCCTGAATCTCAAGAATATAACCTCTCCTAGCACTACTTACTATTCCTTCTATGCACTAAATAATAGTATAGTTACCTCTGTAATTATTTAAAGAATGTCTGTTTAATTTACCAAAGGATAAGCCCCATTAAGACAGAAATTTCATTATCTTATCCCTCCTGGGTACACCTGCAACAAATACCACCTTGCTTGGAACAAGATAGCCAGTCACTAACACTTTTAGGATAAATGACTACACCCTCCACAAATACTTGAAAACTTTCTGTGGAAACTTGTGCTGGCCACTCACAGGTAACTCTTCAAATTCAATTAATTAAAATTAAATAATATTTAAAATTCAGCTCAATAGCACAAGCTGCACTTCAAGGTTCTTAATAGTCACATATGGCTGGTGGCTATTGTACCGGACAGAGCAAATACTGAAAAATGCCATCAGCACAGAAAATTCTACTGGTCTTTGGTTACCACTAAAATATTCTTAAATAAAATATTCTTAAATATCAGTCACAATGTACACATAACAGGTATAATTTATAGCACAGGAAACTACACAAGGTAAACAAACCCCCATCGCAACACTATTAACACAAGGTTAATGAATCAACAACGCCTTGAGATGTTTCTTGCGTACGTGCGTCTATTTTCGAAGTAGCTGAAAAATAAATACACATTTGATTCCAGGCAGGACAGGAAAATAGTCTGAAAGTCTGATTCCGGGTGTGAATACAGGCTGGACATTCAACTGTTTCCTCGACTATAAAATTACCTCAAAGAGTTATGAATATCAAATGAGATAATACAGAACACAAGCTTCACGCATAGTATTTACTCAAGTCACTGCTATTATTATTATTATTATTATATTATTATTATTAATATTATCTTATCCTAAGTAGGACGAAAACAGCGAGGCCGTCCTAAATAAAATTTTGTTAGCAATGCGGCGCCTTACTTAGGACAACACCAGAACGGGAAACACTTCAGCCTCCAATCCCATCCCCTTGGGGCAGGGGGCTTCCTCACCGCGGAGGAGTCCGGGGAGGGCGCCAGCCTTTACGCCCCCACTGCACAGCTCCTCGGCGTCGACAAACACCAGATCTTCAGTCTCCTCCGCTTCCTCCTGATAGTCATCGTCCTCCTCCGCCAAGTCCTTCGGTGGGAGCAGAGGTCCCTGCAGTTCGCGCAAGTGCTGGGTCAACCAGGCCATGACGATCCCCCCCGAGCCTCTTCCCACATTCCGGAAAATCCCGGCAGGTACACGGCCATGATCAGCCAATCAGCTTCGCGACGTCCGGCCTGCGCGCGCGCAGGGGGCGGGGCAGCGGCGAAGCTCCGCCCCAAGTCTCCCGCGGGAGGCGGGGATAAGACGCAGACGCCGGGGACCGGGCGAAGGGCGGGGTGAAGAAGAGAGGGCAAGCCGGTAAGCGTACTCGAGTGTCCGCGGGATGCCTAGACCAACCCCGCTGGCTGGACAGCGTCGGCGGGGGGGGGGGGGCACTTGCAGAACTTCTAGCACCTCCGGAGAGAGATGAGTGAGGGAAGCCCAGGTCTAGTGAGCCAAAAAGCCCGGAAAAGCAACCCATCCCCAGCACCCTAAAACGAAAACCCAGATGCCCTTCAGGACAATCGGCCACAACCCAAAGCACAGAGCAGCGAATCTCCAGTCGAAAGACCCGTTTATTCATGGCTGCTTTGGTCCTCCGCTTTCTTAAGGAGTTAAATTCATATCATCAAAGGCTCTTATTCAAGGTACAGTTCTCTACGCCCCGTTCCAGACGCAGAGTATAGGGATCTAGGGCAGGGACCCAGGATTCTGTCTTTTTCATGCACGTGCCAGGTTATCTATTTCGATGCTCAGCCGGGTTTGGAAACTACTGGATTAGATGACATTCAAAGTCTGTTTCCTCTTTTCCTCTGTGAGTGCACACTGGTCTCCCAAGCTCCTTGCAGCTGGACTACCTACCTGCTAACAGTGGGGCAAAACAGCATCTACTTATAGCCAAGAGTATGGACAGGGACTGGGGAAAGGAAGTAGAAGAGAAAGCAAAGAGGCTTAAAAAGTTATTCCGGAGCCATGGTTCCCATACGGGATACTGTTTGAAAGTCATGGTACTCTTTGAGGAACACCATAAAACATATGATTACCTTACTTATTTTTATACTATTTGTTATGAAATTACTCTATTAATAATAAACCTAAAATACCTAAACATGTGCTGTTTGCTAAATCCCAAAACATTTTATGATAGATTTTAATATACATTAACAACAGCCAGCACCAAAGTTTTAAGAAAAATCTATGGGAGAAAATACTAAAGTTGATTTTTCCCTTTGGATACAAATCTCTCTTCTTGTTGCTTTTAGAAAAACTCTATTGTAGCTGACAAAACACCAGGTGTTTCCAAGATTTCCAAGGATCATCTGTGTGAGGTTGAATTCCTTGCTTAACACTCAATAAAGGCTACTGTTCCCACCACAGTATTAAACCTGGTCTGCCATAGTCCTGGTCTCTTGGATGGAAATCAGTGGATACCTTCTTGCCTTTGTCTTACCTCACCTCTCAACCTTTGACACTGGTAACTGTTATCTCCTTTTAACACTTTGTTCCCTGGGCTTTCCGTGACCTGTGTTCTCAGGGCTTCCTCCTACTTCTCTAGCCATGTATAGTTTCCTTGGGCTCCTCTACTGCCCTCTTAAGTACTAATATTCCCCAGAGGTCCATCCTAAGCACCTTCTCACTCTGTAACCCTCCCCTCGAGCATCTTTCACCTACTCTGGAATCGACACTCACTGACTCCTAACCTCATCTCCAAACCTGTGCAAAAAACCGCCTAGTAGATGCCACTGCTGGATGTACCTCAGCTACTTCAGACTCAGCGTATCTAAACTGAAAGTTATCTGCTGCCCAAATCTCGGTCACTTATGTGTGTCCGAATAGTATATTCTTGTTACCGACGTGGTGATTAGGGGACAAGACTCCAGAGGTTAAACTACTGTTTATATAACTCAATTGCATTCCTCGAAGTAAAGTGACTATTTGGGATGGTGCGAACTTTGCTTCCCTACCTGTTGTTTCTTCGTTTTAAAAATGTTAACTATTCAAGGTTTCTGAATACCATTTTTACCCTTTTTACACAGTAAGCAACAGTACTCCAATCTGGCTATGCATGAAAATCACTTGGGATGTTTCTAAAAGTGAGATTCCTGGATCTACCCTGAAGGTACGTGTCCACAAACACAGGCATGGAGTTATTTGCTCTGTAATTGTTGTAGTAGCAAGTAAGTGGAAATAGCAGAAATGTGTCTAAGTAAGAGACTTACTGAATTATGATACATCCATCCAATGGAATATTCTCCAGTGACTTTAAAAAAGAAAGGAAAATCTCTATGAACTGATAATGAGTGGTTTTCAAGATATTCAATTAAATAAGAAAAAGCAAAAGCCATGCATATAGTTTTATTTATGTGTATATGGGTATGCTTGTTTGGGGGAGAAAGAAGGAAGGAAGGGGGATAGGAAGCCAGGAAGACCAGGAGAGGTAAACCCAGAAATTAATGAAAATAGTTACCTACAGGTAGGATAGAAAGAAGGTAGAGGAAACAAGACTGAGAACAAGATCTCTGAGCGTAACTTTTTATAATGGTTTTAACTTCTGAACTGTGTGAATGTTTCACTTATTCAAAAATAAATAAACCAAAAGCAAACCTGAATTGGACACAAACAGAAACAAATGAAAGTGTCTATCAAACATATGCTATAACCTTGCAGGGAAAATAATTACTTCAAGTTACTTTTGAATACTTTGAATAAATACTTTTAAGTTACTCTGACCATAGACCCTTAACAGGATATATGCTGAGGACAAAAGATCTACAAAGTAATCTTAAACTTCACCACACACTATGGGTAATGCTAGTTTTAATAATGTCATGATAATTTTGAAATTATGTATCATAGGATAAAGCAGATAAGTAAATGCCTTTATGTTTTTATCAAATGAAGGTTTTTAATGGATATGAAAAGAAAACAAATGGAATGAGAAAACTCCTACAATATTAAACTTGCATTAGCAATGTCAATATGAGCTGTGGTTTCTTAAAATATATTTTCTAGTTCTGTCTATTGAGAGGACCTGAAAAGAATGTCATCCCAGTAACTCTGATCACATCTACCACCCTAACTCTTGGTTTTGGAATACCATTTTGTCATTCAAAGAAATGGAGGCTTCTTAAGGAGTGGCTGTTTCTACCTCTGAAACAAGGAAAATAGAAGGCAGACCTGGGGCTTGTTGTACCAGATGGCAAGGAAGCCCTCAAAAAACAATGGGGTGATGATAAAAGGATTCAGGCGCCCCCTTGAAGGGACTTCCACTAACCAAATTTCGGGAAGCTTGAGAATCAGAAAATCACTGCACTTGATTGTAACACACTGAGTATGTAAAAAGTGATGTGTCCATTGTGATACTTCCTAAAAACAAAAACAAAACAAAACACCTTTTAAGGAAGAAGGAAAGGGGAAAAAAAGGAAAAGAAGAAAAGAATGTCAGGTAAGAAATTTAAAAAGAAATTCTAAAAATATAAAACACCATTTTGCAATCCGCAACGTAATAACGGATTCAAGCAAGGGTCACAAAAGGATAAAAAAAAAAAAAAAAAAAACATTGAGTGAAAAGTCAATGGGAAACAGTGGCTCAATAGTCTCACGGCTATAATAGATTACAAACTGCAAAGGGGAAAATGTATTTTTACAATGAAGATTCTTGTCAGTCACCCCTTTATCAAGTTTTCAAACTTCACGCCATTAATGAGACAAACTGATGTGTGTCTCATGGTAGGATGCAGTACAATGTACAGAAGATCAGCTGTGAAGTATTTTTGCCAAAAACATTTAACCTGGTTTTAATTAAGGCTGCAGACCACATTGTTCAATGAAAATATGTGAACTACATATGTAATTTAAAACTTTCTAGTAGCCACATTAAAAAAAGAAACAGGTACCATTAATTGTAATGATGCATTTTATTTAATCAAATATATCCAAAATATTTTTATTTCAACAGGGTAATCGACATAAAAATCACTAATGAAAAATTTATGCTCTTTTTTTTCATGCTAATTCTTTGAAATCTGGGGTATATTTTACCCTTATAGCACATCTTAACTTGGACTAACCATATTTCAAGTACCCAATAGCTACATGTGCCTGCTGGCTACTATATTGGATAGCACATTTCCAGATCTAATTTCCAACTTGCCTAAAATCCAAGGAACTGAGGTATAAACTAAATAATGCCACGAGGAAACAGAAAGATCTAAAATAGAAGTCAATACAGTTTTCATAAAGGGCCAGATAATAAATATTTCAGGTTTTGCAGGCCCTGTGGTCTCCATCACATAATTTTCCTGCCTCCTCCTCCGGCTCTTCCTCCTCCTTCTCCTTCTCCTCCCTTTCCTTCTTTCTCTTCTTTTTTACAACCCTTTAAAAATGTAAAAGCTGTTTTTAGCTCTAGTGCTGTTCAGAAACAGGCCATAATATATGCAACTTGACCTAGCACATGTGACATTCTACAAGACAACTGACCTGGATTTTCTGAAAAGCCAGCGTCATGGGGGAAAAGGTAGGAAAGAACAAGAGGGATTCCGGGGTTGACGTAAGTCCAGTCACTGAAGCCAAGAGTATCAGGAATGGGTACAAGGTGAGGCTAGAGAGGTGGGCTACAGCCAAACATGCCGTGCCTTGGGAGGCCTCTGTAAGGTTAGTGAGGAACCACTGAAGGCTCTAAACAGCTTAACCATTTTCTCCTGAAACCGTGGCTATTCATCTCACACAAAAGCAAGCTCTCGTGTCAATGTCTGCTTGAAATCTATCCTAGGAAATTTGTTAAATAAATCAATCTGAATCATGAAGCAAAGAATTTTCAGTATCTCATTCATGTTGCTTCTCATGCAGAAGTTTTTTTTTTTTTTCCCTATGTTATCTATAATGTGTCTTCTGGTTATTTTGGAAATGTATTTGTTTTAGAATGCCTGGAGGGGATCAAGGCAGGTAGCCCACTGTGAAGTTGTCATTAGTAAAGCCTAAACATTTTATTGGGAGAGCAGGGAGGGAATAAGGTTTAGTGACCTGTTTAATTAATGTAATGAAGTAAAGCACACGGTTAAGGTGTAGTCACGATAATGACGGTTTCACAGTTACATGAAAGCACTTCAGATTAATTTATCCTGATGAGTGTTTGAATTAGTATTTTGTCTGTTTTGTTTGTTAAAGTAATGTCTGGAAGGAAATGGTAGAATCAAAACAAGAAATGGGTTAGGGGCGCCTCAGGGACTCAGTCGGTTGAGCGTCCAACTTCGGCTCAGGTCATGATCTCATGGGGGTTGGCTTGTGAGTTTAAGACCTGTGTCAGACTCTGTGCTGGCAGCTCAGAGCCTGGAGCCTGCTTCAGATTCTGTCTCCACCTCTTTACCTCTGCCCCTCCCCTGCTCACGCTCTGTCTCTCTCTCAAACATAAATATTAAAAAAATTTTTTTGAAAAAGAAATGGGTTCAATAATAGGACTGCAAAAAGATTGGTAATTACATACAGAGCAGAAATTATAATCAAAATGTGTTCAATTTCATTTAGTCAACAGATATACCTATGTGTGGCAGGTAGTACTGTTGTCAGCAGATGCCTAGTTCCCCTCTCATCCTAAGCACATAGGACTTTACTTCCCCACCTATTTGAAGTCAGTCATGGCCATCTGACTTGCTTTGGTTGATGAAACGAGAGCAACGTGTCACTTCAAGGTGGAAGTATTTAATTGTGGGTGCTCTGCTCTCTGTCCCTAATTATTCCTTACCTTGATGGTTGTGGGAGTGTGAGGTACAATGGCGATCCATCATATGATGGACAACTGCCCTGGAGAGTTCTAGAGACCTGCAGGAAACTTTGAGTCAACGAGAATAAATCTTGGTTGGGTTAACCCACTAAGATTACGGAGTTGTTTGTCTTGTCAGCCGAACCTAGCCTATCCTTCCTGACATAAGGCTGATCACATACTAGGTGGTTGTGTTGGTGGGTACAGTGAGAGACCTAAGGAAACAATTATAAACCTTGCCACAAAGTTCCTATAAAATAATTAAGGTATGTACATTGGGAGTTAATGGGATGAGGGGCTGGAAAACCGTACTAAGGGCTGATTCAGCAGAGTTTTGAATGCTAAAACACTGGGATAGCATTGTGCGGTAGGAAAATGGATTAAAGAAGTATAAAGCCTTACCCACAAAGAGTGGATATCTAGTTTCATAAGTCTCCAACCAGAAATCCAGACTCCTAGTAGTTCAGTAGTGATAGACCAAAAAGGGAAAAAAGACGGAAGAAAAAAGTCCTTTGGGAGTGCCTAGTTGACTTATGATGTTATTTAATACGTAAAGTATGTCTTTATAGTGTTTTTAAAAAATGATATGTAAGATGACAAACTGATATGGATTTTTAAGGTGAAAGAGAAAAGTAATGTCACCTCTGAGGAGACAGATTGGGTAGTAAATACCACGAGATCCCATGAAGCCTTCGTGGCCTCTTCTTTACCACCTGGGTGCCACCGTAGAAATATTGATCTCAGTAATTGCCATTGATGTTACGCCCCTGTCTCTAAATGTTACAAAGTAATGGTCCCAGTTATCTCAATTACAATTGAATTTAGTCTGCATTATTATGTAAGTTTTTACTCAAGGTAAAATAACGTGAAGGGCTAACTCCATGCCCTTCTATTTCTATTTCAGCATATACGTCTTTAAGTTCTAGGAGAGTATGTTGATGAAAGAACTATTGCTTTCTTAAATATGCTTTCTAGAGGCTCCTTTCCTAACATGTATGCCATGATTGAAGTAAGCACAGAAGCGAAAGCACAACAACTCTGCTACCCCAGAGGTACGGTGCTGCAGACAGATCCCTCGTTGGCCATCTTGGTCTTCAGTTGTTAGGCAGTTTATGAAAATTATTGATCTCACAGAATAAGTGGGGGAAAAAAGCAGCAGAAGTTTGGAAAGTATTAGTGAGAAGAAGCAAATGGTTACAACCCATTTATTCAGTCAATACGTATTTCGGGACAGTTACTGGGCACTAGAGAAAGATAGTGAACAAAACAAGTCCCTGCATATTCTAGGGGAAGGAGATAGACAAAGATCAAGGAAATACAAATAGCAAGTGGTTCTAAGTACTACGGGCTACACTGAGATTAAGGGGAGAGAGGATGACGGGAGTGGAGGCTTCTTATTTCAGATAATGGTGATCGATAGAAATAGAGACAGAGATAGTATTAAACTGACATTGAAAAGATAGTGTGCTATGTTGGCTCTGGGATGAATTATTGAACAGAAGTGCACATCGAGGAACAGGTGAAAAATGTAATAGTTACGCAATTCATAATCAGTAATAGAGGAAGAAGACTGACGTCATGGAACAGAAATATATTTGGGCATTCCACAAGGTCAGCCTGGTTGCAGAAGTCAAAGTGCCTTCAGATTACCAGCTGTGTTTTCCTGGGCTCATTGTAAGTGGCTGGAAAATTCCCTCCATCTGTGCGAAGATTCTACCTATTGCACATACCTCTGGTCAAAGACAAAAAAAAAAAAAAAAAAAAAAAAAAAGTCGCCCAGCTCATGAAGCATTGAAGAAAAATAAGATACAAAGAACTAGGGTGGAATGATAAGGAGCAAAAAGGGAAGGAATGAGTGAAAGACAAGTAACATGCAGAAAGAGAATTACACTGAGGATAAAGCCATTATATGCAGGGCAGTAGAAAAAAGAATTTGAAAATTCTCAAAAAAAAAAAAAAAGCCATAAAGCTATAACAACAGTTCATTTTACCCAATGGCTTATTTCATTAAGGAAGATAAAATCTGTGAAATTCCACTTTTCATAGACGAAAACAGAATTTGGAGAGGGCACAGAAAGATTCTTTCACACCCAGAAAAATAGAACATTTATGTATTTTTTATCTTCCTTTATTTATAAACAAGAAAAGTAGCTAATTTTGAGTGCTTATGATGTGTCGGCCATCAAGTGCTTTTAGTGAATTAGCTCCTTTACTCTTCCCAACAGCCCCAGGAAGTAGGTACCAGTAAAATATCCATTTTACTTCTGAGGAAACTCTTGTGAAAAGGTTAAATAACTTGCTTAAGGTTGGAAGCGGCTGAGCCGGGATTTGAACCCAGGGAGTCTGGCGCCAGCGCCTGTGTTCTTTGCTGCTGCGTGTCCAAGCACAGCTCTGTGTTCTCAGCATCTGTGCACAAAGCCAAGAACACTGGGGTTGTGTGGAGACAAATATTGCTGCAAAAGAAAACTCCTTGATTTTCTGCCTTCGCTTATTTGTTTGAGATTTGTAAAACATACGTTCCTTTGAGATCCTCAAGTAGGTGTAAAACAGTTATAAAGACAGCCACAACATGATGTCATCTGTGAGTGATCCATAACTCAAATTGCACGGAGGTTACTTTTCACGCAGCTGCTGGATCAGCCTGTCAGAACTCCCTGCTCCGCGGTTTCAGATCAATAGTGCATGTGGGAGAAATGAATGTTCCTTACCTCTTTCCTGGCTAGCTCTGTTTTGGAAAGATTATTGTTGGCTGACACCTTCCCCATAACATTTGACCACTACTCCACATTTTGAGAAAAAACGCTTCCTTACAGCTCCCACACTGCTCTTTAAAAAACTCCACCTATTATCTCTTTGCTAAGTTGTATCATTGCCAAATAATAAGGGGAAGTACAAGGTTTGAACTATTTCTTTGCGGGGGGGTGGGGGGCGGGATTCACTTAAGAAGATGATGCTCAGATATCCAGACATCTAATTAATCCCTAAATTGCATCTATTCTCCTTTTCCTCTAAAATGTCTCTTCGATTGCCCCTTCATTACTATGTTTCACTCAGGGCCCTTCCTAGGGTGTGTGGAGCCATGGGCAAATATTTTTTGCAGCGCTCCTGTCTGTATGAACGATTTAGGCCACCCTAAATCAACATGGCAGTGCCATTCTGGCAGCCCAATCTCATGCTCACACAATCCTAAAACAAAAACAAAAACCTGCATTGCCCAGTAGGTGCAATTAGCTTGCCGGGTCACCCTCCCGGAACCAAGACCTGGCCACAGAACCCCAGGATGATAGCATAGTCAAGAACCACAGAGCAACTTGGGATGTCTGATCAAGGCCACTCATTGGACAGGCAATGGAAGATTGTCCACAAACAGAGAAACTGGTACTGAGCCCACATGGGGCCCCGGTTCTGGTTGGAAGCGCCCCACCCAGATGGACACCAATCCATTCTCAGCTGGTCCCAGGTACCAGAGAGGGTCTGAGGAGATTTAAGGAAGTCACTTCAAAGAGTGAGACCCCCTGATGTCTGGGGCCCTTGTTAGGAGCCCTGAGTTACAAGTCTGAAAGTTATACCAACACCTTATTCTGTACCTTCTCACCTAACTTAGTACAACTCTGTCCTGGCTGGCCTCACAACCTCCATTTTCCTTCTTTTTGTGGTCATTGTTCTCCTGGTGCAAACATATTATTTCACTGTCTTATTTTGTGCCCTGTTGCCTCTTACTGATTTTATCAAATACCAAGCCCTCAGTTGTAGTCCTCATTTACATTATGGTCTAGATCCTAGCCCCTCTCCCAGTGCCTGGGTGGCTCAGTCAGTTAAGTATCTGACCTCAGCTCAGGTCATGATCTCACGGTTCGTGGGTTCAAGCCCCATGTTGGGCTCTGCTGATAGCTCAGAGCCTGGAGCCTGCTTCAGATTCTGTGTCTCCTCTCTCTGACCCTTCCCTGCTCTCACTCTGTCTCTCTCTCAAAAATAAAGTGATATCTAGATAGATAGATAGATTGATCCTAGCCCCTCTCATCTGCTCAAGATCATTCACTCCAGCAACCCTTCCCTGGTTAAGTGTCTGTTTCTTGATCTCAGCTCAGGTCTTGATCTCAAGGTCCAGTTGGTTGTGAGGTCAGGCCCCAGGTTGGCTGTGAAGCCTACTTAAAAAAAAAAATTCATTTCTCTGTCCTCACTTCCCCCACCAGTCACCAACCCATTTCTTAGCTCTCCTGCACCAAAATCACTTAATAGGATTGTCTATATTTATTTATCCTCAATTCCTCTCCTCCAGGGCTAACTTGTGCTCTGCCCAAAGGCATTTGATAGAGGAGGTGCTGGTAAAGGCTGAAATCCAATTCATTCTTTGCTTGCCAAGCAAAATGCCTGAAACAGGACTTTGTCATTTTTGAGGAACAACATTTGAAATTGATCTACCTCGAGGCATCACCGTTTCCAATTGGCCAGCCAGAAACAGGCTTTAAAAAAAATTTTTTTTTAAATGTATATTTATTTTTGAAAGAAACAGAACACAAGCAGGGGGAAGGGCAGAGAGAGAGGGAGACGCAGAATCCGAAGCAGGCTCCAGGCTCTGAGCTGTCAGCACAGAGCCCGATGTGGGACTCAACCCCACGAAATGTGAGATCATGATCTGAGCCAAAGTCAGACACTTAACTGACTGAGCCACGCAGGTGCCCCCAGAAACAGGCTTTTTTTTATTGATTTTGCACAAAGGTCCTGCATGTTCTCCTGGTCTTCGTTAGCCCACTTCAGTCAGACTTCTACTCCCATCATTCTCCTGAAACTCCTCTGCTCCAAGGCCACCATGTGGCCACGAACACAGGACACTCACATCACTATACCCCATGGTTGGGGTATTTGTTTCCTATTGCTGCTATGACAAAGTACCACAAACTTAGTTGCTTAAAACAACACAAGTTTATTATCACACGGTTCCAGAGGTCAGAAGTTCAAAATGGGTCCGCAGGATGCCTTCCTTCTGAGGCCCTAGGGGACAGTGCGCCCCTTGCCACATCACTCCGAACTCTGCTTCCATTGCCCCATTGCCTCTGCCTCTGACTCCAAACCTCTTGCCTCCCCCTTCTAAGGACACTTGTGATCACATTGTTCCCACCCTGACAATCCAGAACAATCTCCCCATTTCCAGTTATTAACACGATCCCATCTACAAAGTCCCTTTTGCCATGGAAGGTAATGTATTCACAGGTTCTGTGGAATAGGATGTGACTGTCTACTTGCTCAGGGCAAGTAGTAATTGGGGTCCCTTGCTCAGTCTATCAGTTAGCTCTCAGCTGTCCTCTTACATGACTTATCAGAGCCACATTGGACGCACCTAATCTCTCCTTCTGCCTTCATACATTTTGGGCCCCTGGTTTCAGGGACACCACTATCTCTTGATTGTCTCCCTTTCTCGTGTCTGCTGCTTCCGAGTAGTTGCCTTTTCTGGTCTTCCCTGTTCTCCCTGACCACTTGGTCTTTGCTCTTCTCTCTACACTCTCTTTATTTGGTCTCATGTCTTTAAATAGCATCTATATGCCATGATTCTTTTTTTTTTTTTTCTTTTAATTTTAGAGAGAGAGATTGAGAGCACAAGCCGGTGAAAGGGACAGAGAGAGAGAGAAAGAGAATCCCAAGCATGCTCCACATGCAGCAGAGACTGATGTGGGGCTCAATCCCATGACCCTGGGGTCACGACCTGAGCTAAAATCAAGAGTCAGACACAACCGAGTGAGCCACCCAACAGCCTCGTTATGCTGTGATTCTTAAGTTTGTATTGCTGTCTGTTCCCCTCTTGAACTATAAGCTTGTATTTCCAACTGCCTGCCAAAAAACCCCATTTAGATCAGTAATACACATGTAAAACTTAATATGGCCAAATATGAATCCCTGATCTTTTCCCCTCAGATCTGCTCCACCTACAGTCTTCCCCATCCCACAGTGATGGCAACTTTATCCTCATGGTTGCTCTAGCCAAACTCTCTGGATTCATCCCTGACTCCTCTCTGTCTCCTCCATCCCATAACCAACCCATCAGCAAGTTCCACTGACTCTACCTTCAGAACAGGCCCAGAATCTGACAGATCTCACCATCCCCACTGCTTATACACTAGACCCCCCTCTGCCTTCCTTTCTGTGCTAGCTTATCGCAGCAACCTCCTACCTGGTCTCCTGTGCCCAGTGCTCTCCCAGATAGAGCATTTCTCAATGTAACAGCCGTAGTGATCCTTTTAAAACAGGTCTTAGTATATTACTCCCTTGCTCAAAACCCAGCGATGGCTCCTTATCACACTCATGGTAAAAGCAAAAACCTAAATGGTTCTACAGGCTCTGCGCTACCATCAGTCTCACTGACAGTATCTCCTCCTGTTCTGCCCTTGGATCATTCTGCTTTGGCTGCACTGGCCTCTTTCTTGTTCCTTGAACGCATCAGTCTCAGGGCACTTCCCCGGTGTGTTCCCCCCTGTCCGGAAATGTCTTGCCCAGGGATCTGTGTGTCTAGCTCATTCACCATCTTTGAGTCTTTGTTCATATATCATCTTCTCAGTGGGACCTTCCCTGTTCACTCTGCCAAAGGCACCTGGTTGGGAATGTGAATTGTTAGAACCCTTTGAAAGTGATTGTGAAGTGTCTTTTAAAACATATTAACACATCCTTTAATATAGTGATTCCATTTTGGGGGATCTCTCTCACAGAAATAGAAGGCGTGGAAGAGCCCTGTATAAGTTTATGGGGATATTTATTGTACATCTTTCTTAAACCAAAAAGAAGCCGGGAACAATCTGATTGTTAGTCAATAGGAAAGTGGTTGGATTAATTATAGTAAATCATATTAAAGAGCATTATGCAGCTATTAAAAAGAATGAAGTTTCTTGGGGCACTAGGGTCGTTCAGTCTGTTAAGCAACCGACCCTTGATTTCAGTTCAGTTCATGATCTCAAGGACATGAGATTGAGCCCTCGAGGTGGGCTCTACACAGAGCGTGGAGCCCGCTTGGGATTCTCTCCTTCCCTCCTCTCTGTCTTATAAGAAATCAACATTAGGGGCGCCTGGGTGGCTCAGTCGGTTAAGCGGCTGACTTCAGCTTAGGTCACGATCTCGCGGTCCGTGAGTTCGAGCCCCACGTCGGGCTCTGTGCTGACCTCTCAGAGCCTGGAGCCTGTTTCAGATTCTGTGTCTCCCTCTCTCTCTGACCCTCCCCCGTTCATGCTCTGTCTCTCTCTGTCTCAAAAATAAATAAACGTTAAAAAAAAAAAAGAAAAGAGGGGTGCCTGGGTGGCTCAGTCGGTTGGGCAGCCGGCTTCCGCTCGGGTCATGATCTCGCGGTCTGTGGGTTCGAACCCCGCGTCGGGCTCTGGGCTGATGGCTCAGAGCCTGGGGCCTGTTTCAGATTCTGTGTCTCCCTCTCTCTGACCCTCCCCCGTTCATGCTCTGTCTCTCTCTGTCTCAAAAATAAATAAACGTTAGGGGCGCCTGGGTGGCTCAGTCGGTTGGGCGTCCAACTTCGGCTCAGGTCACGATCTTGTGGTCCGTGAGTTCGAGCCCCGCGTCGGGCTCTGGGCTGATGGCTCAGAGCCTGGAGCTTGCTTCTGATTCTGTGTCTCCCTCTCTCTCTGCCCCTCCCCCGTTCATGCTCTGTCTCTCTCTGTCTCAAAAATAAATTAAAAAAAAAAAAACGTTAAAAAAAAATAAAATAAACGTTAAAAAAAATTAAAAAAAAAGAAAAGAAATCAACATTAAAAAAAAAAAAAAGGAATATCTAACTTAGTAACTAACTTAATTACTAAGCCAAAGGATGGCAATACTGGATAATTAAGCGAAAACAGCACATTGCAGACTAATGTGTAAAGTATGGTTACATTTTTGAAAAACAAAAACAAAACAGAAATTCACATAACTGTCTTAAGATCACACAGAAAATGTAGCTGGATAAACACTACACTGTTAGTATCAATTTCCTGTAGGGTATGGGAACAGAGAAGGAAAATAATTGACTTTTTCTTGAAATACTTTTGTGTCACTTTATTCACTAAAAGGTGCGCATAACAATTCAGGAGTTGCAATTATTTTTTAAGGTTAAACGGCACACCACTCAACAACAACCTCATAATCCATTTCCGTTCACTTAAGTGTTTGCTGATCACCTACTGTGTTTCAGGCACTGTGCTAGATGCAGGATGATGGGATGGGTCAGGCACCGCGGTGCTGGTGGTAGTGGGGGGACAGGTATGCTTGTTTTCCATCCAATATCTGAGGGTTTTTTAAATTAAATTATTTGCCCCACTTAAAAATCAGAATATTTTGCATTAAAACTTTAGGCTTCCAAATTTAGTATATCTGGCAATACTGGGCCTGCATTCTCTCTTAGAAAAAATTGACATAAACTACGTACTTTGTCTCCTCTTTACATGAGGCCCATTGTCTCTAGTTGGTCATAGTTCTTACTGCCCCCTATTAAAGGCACATGTCCCTTCTCACTTGCTTTCCTCCTGTGTGCATTTGAACCTGTAACTCCTGACCTAATGAAGGCAGGGTTGTGTGGATGCAGAGGAAGTAATAGGTAAAGAGGTGTGAAGGGCATAGACTTGAGAGGGCTTGGTGACCAATTTGTGGGGGGGACGGGGTGGGGACAAGGAGACTTGCGTGGATAATTACGTCACTATCTAAAACATGGAATACAAGAAGAGAGCCCAACTTGGGGGAGGCTAAGAAAAAAGATAAGCATTCTGTTTTGGACAGTTGGAGGTGTCTGTGGAATATCTAGATAACAGTTGAACATATGGATCCTAGGGAAATCATCAGAATAAGAGAGAAAAATTGGGGAGTTGAAGGGGTAGTTTTTATACTGACTAAAACAATGATAGTTGATGAAATTGTGCAGGGGGTGGTGGGAGAATGAACTCTAAAGAACATTCCTTGTAGACAAGAGTAGAGGAAGGCACTAGCAAAGGAGTCAGAAATGAGCATCCAGGAGACAGAGGAAAATCTAAAGTCGTCATAGAAGCCAGGGACTTAAGGAAGTTCCCCAGGAGGGGCTCCTGGGTGGCTCAGTCAGTTAAGCATCTGACTCTTGATTTTGGCCCAGGTCATGATCTCCAGCCCCAAGTCGGGCTCTGCTCTGGGTGCGGAGCCTGCTTGAGATTCTCTCTCTCCCTCTCCCTCTGCCCTTCCCCCACTCCCTCTCTACCCCTCCTTCTCCCCTTTGCCCCTCTCCCTTCCTTATTCCCCTCTGCTCCTACCTCTCCTAGCATGGGTGAGTCCACACTCTCTCTCAAAAAAAAAAAAACTTTCCCAGGAGAAAATGGTTACTACCCAAATGTCACTGGACGTCATATCTAGTCTTTCAGAACCTTATCTTAAACACAGATGGGAGTCTTGAGCTCTGTCCCAACCCTATCTCAAGCTTGGAGAGGGAACTTACACAAGTCTTTAAAAATTTGGGGGCCTCAGATACCACATCTGTAAGTAAGGAAATTGGACCAGATGATTGATCCCTAAGGTCTTTGAAGTACTAACATTCTAGGATTGTTAGAAGCTGCCTTCTCCAGCCAGCTATCACTAGTACCTGTTGTTCTTGAATCCATGCAGCTGTACGAGTGTGTGTGTGTGTGTGTGTGTGTGTGTGTGTGCGTGTGTGTGTGTGTGTGTTTCAGTTGCTTCTACATACAGAAGGATGGCTGAGGCTCGATTTGGTCAGTTCTACCTAATGAAAAGAGGAAGCAAGTAACTGCTCCTTGAGAAACAACTTAAAGAAGCCTCTACTGTAGCTTTCCCAATTCCCATAGATCAGTTATAACATACACATGAATTTTCTTACCCTGAAGTTACTTCCAAAAGTAAATTCATAGGAATATGAGAACTGTGATTTACAAGGAACCAGTTGTTCTCTCCACCCCAGATCAATCACTTCTTACGGGGGGGAATTTCCCTTCTGGTTTCTAATGTTTTTGTTAACTATGTTATGAGTTTCTTAATGGTGACATCTTTCTCCTACATAGTAGGCCCTCAATAAGTGTGTGTTGAAACAAATGTGTTTCTCAGCTTATTCAATGTTTATGTTTATCAATTAGATTAAGAATGGGTATCTCCACTTAATTAGAGAAAGGTATGTTTAAGAAGCATAATTTCAGGGGGTGCGTGGGTGGCTCAGTTGGCTGAGCGTCTGACTCTTGGTTTCCACTCAGGTCATGATCTCACGGTTTTGTGGTTCAGGTGGAGTCTGACTCTGACCATGCCCAGAGTCTACTTGGGATTCTCTGTCTCCTCTCTCTCTGCTCCTCCTCCACTTGCTTTCTATCTCTCTCTTTCAAAATAAATAAATAAACATTAAAAAAAAAAAAGAAGCAGCATAATTTTAGGAGGTCCTTAAAAAGAAAATGAACCTTGGGGAAAGGAAGCATCATAAGAAAAACCTGTGGAAAATGGCAGATTCTGAAATAAAGAGAATTGGTTGTGATTCAAGTTGAAAGATGCCAAGATCAAGGAGGAGGGTGGATACAAGTTATAGCTGTCACAGTGCGTGGAGTTAAACGATTATTGCTCAGTCTATGCCCACATACAGAGATGTTGCATATCCTCTTTCAACGGTAACTATCTGTTGCACTGCATGCAGGGGCAGTCGCATTTCCTGCAGGAAGGGGTAGAGGAGGGAACTGCCATCCTGAGTACTCCAGGTGCTATTACAGTTTTCTCCTGCAGGGTGGATTTTAACATCGGCTGAGCTAACACCGTTAGTCAATCCCCTCTGTGATGAACGTGCACATTTGATTTTTGTAACCTCACCATACACCTTCCCCATTAAATTCCTTCCAACAGGATCCTGATAAGGACCAAAGCCACTTCTTGAGCATGAGGCTCGTGTGCAATGGCACTTCTTAGAGTTGCCAGGTGAAACACAGGGCACCCAGATAATTTGAATTTCTGATAGACAACGAAAAATCTCTAATGTAAGTATTCCCAGAGTTTCCTGGGGTTTTGTTCTTGTTTTTGTTTTTGTTTTGGTCTAACCTGACAGCCCTGCATTCTGTATTCCATGAGGTTTCTGTTACTGATGTTTCTGATTGACTTGGTTACAAGACTTCAGCCATCCCCTCCAGGGTGCTTTTGTACCTCTGCTGCCCTCTAATGGTCACGGTTGGTCACTGGCACCAGAAAGGCTGGATCACTCCAGTCTAGAAGAATTTTGAGGGAATGGGGATGAAGCATGTCCATTCAGCAAACATTCCTGGAGCGCGATCTTGCTTTGCTCCAGGCATTGTGCTGAGCTAGCTAGCAATTCCACACCCTCAAGAAGTCCCAGGCCAAAAGACTAGAGAGATTTGTTTGCTTCTAATGTTTCTCTATTTCTGAGAGAGAGGCAGAGCACGAGCAGGGGAGAGGCAGAGAGAGAGAGAGGGGGAGACACAGAATCAGAAGCAGGCTCCAGGCTCTGAGATGCCAGCACAGAGCCTCGTGCAGGGCTCAAACCCATGAAGTGTGAGATCATGACCCAAGCCAAAGTCAGACACCCAACTGACTGAGCCACCCAGGCGCCCCCAAGATGAGAGATTTGTACAGAAAGCATACTGGAATCAAGGTCAGATGTCTCAGAAAAAGATGTTCTGTTCTAAAATCTGTCACTGACAGTGCTGTGCACTTAGATTTGGGAGCTTCTGTTTTCTCTTCAAAATAGAGTACAGACAGCAGGAAGGAAATAATTACTATTTGAAAAGTGCAGCAGAGTTCATCTAGAGAAAACAGCTTTGGGCAAACGCTTGGCCATGCAAAGCCAGGACACGGAGTCTAGCAAGGATGAGAAAAATTAAACATAAGTAAATAAAACTGATAAAACTGCTATAGATAAAGTGGAAAAAGGCATTATCCTTAGATGACTTATGTGGATGATCACTGATTTGGGAAATGGGCTGGAGACAAAGGATTGGGGTCTTAAAGAACAGGCAAGAGAAGAACCAGGCGAAGACACCTATTGTAAATGAGAGCATGCACGTCTAGTAGGACAGCAGCTGGCCAGCCCACGGGACAGTCTGAAATCTGAGTCTAAAGTTCCTTAATTTGCTCAGTAATCTTCCTCGATTCCTTGCAGTCTTTTATAAAGCAAGTTACAGGCAACAGTGTTGGGTCCCTAGGTCCTAGAGATGAAAGCCTGGGGCTCTGGGGCCAAGTTAGAGGGAAGGAATTGAGACAGAGCCAGAGCATGAAGGGGAGGCAAGGAAGTAGCAGTAAGAGGGGATTAAGGAGAAATGGAGCCTTGCTGGTTCCCAATGACAATAGGCCATGCAAACATCCTCCTGGGAATGCCTAGAAATAGTTGGGTGTTGACTATATTTCCTACAGTTACAAAGCATAGGTACCTGAGATATTTTACTTGTATAGGAGGGCCCCAGAAGGCTGGAGAGTTTTGTGATTCTTAAAGCTCATATATGATGAGGTTGTTGCTAATCTGTGTGATCCAGTACTGTTCCAACAGTCTGTGGTTCTTACGTGGATTCCAATCGAAAGAGAAATGATATACTAAAGGAGCACAGAGAAATGGGTGATAAAGGTCAGCTGCTGGGACCGTGGAGCGATTCCATGACACGTGTATCACACCTGGCCTTCCTCCACTAGCTCCTCGAATGCTACTCTCCTCTTGCTGACTGCCCGAGCTAGAACCCTAGAGGCATCCTCCACTTCTGGCTCTCTCCGCCCTCCCTACCCCTGCAGCTCCTCACCAAATTCTATAAATTCCACCTCCTAAAAATATGCTTACTCTGTCCGCTTATCTCTATCTCCTCTGGACCACCCCCGTGCAGGCCACCATTATGTCTTCCCGAACAACCTCCTAAAAGGTCTTGCTGACTCAAGTCATCCTAAAAATGAACCCCATCAATAGCTTCTCATTGCTCATAGCATGAAACGTGATGAAAAGTTTCTTTCTGAGCCGGCTGGTACCAGCCAACTACTGAGATCACTCAGATAACTGCTGAGTTTATCTTCTCCCCACCACCGCCCTCTTTCATCCTAAGCTCCAGCCATCCTGAATTTTGTGCAGTTCGTCGGTACGTTGGGCTCTCTCTTGCTTCAGATCTTTGTACAAGTACGACTTCCTCAAGGGAGTCTTTCCTGACCCTCCCTAGAGGGAAAGTTTCTCATTCTGTGTGGCCAGTTCTCCTAGAGATAATAATGGTAATGTTAGAAATTATAGTGTCCACTGCAAGCCAGGCATATCAAGATGATTAGTAGAAATACACCATTATTTTTGCAACAGAGTAAATAAGAATAAAGAAATAAAGCTTTAGACAATTGGTCTTTGGGATAAACTATAAACATACTTGAAATAAACTAATTAAATACTAATATCCTTATCTAAGGATATTAACCTTAAAAATATGGAAGAAACTTTCACATAAATTCAGTGATCTGAATTCTTAATGTGCAAAATTAAAAGCCACGTTCAATTTTGGGTTTTATCCAAACGTGAATTTTGACATTATCCATAAAACCAGAAAGAGATGCAGATCACATAGTGCTGTGAGGCTTGTACGACATGGCAGAATTTCAGTTTCCATTAAATAAACAATAAATGACTTTAAAAATTAAACACAAAGTTAAATTTTTCATAAAGAATTGATTTACTAAGTGCCTGCACTGTTCCTTCCTAAAATGTAAAGAAAGCGACCCCTGGTGGAATGCTGATGAAGCGTTTCTCTAGTGTTTTGAATTTATCGACTCAACCACTGTAGGGGTAATAAAGGTCTGTGTGCCAGGCATTGTGCTAGGCTCTGGAGACAAAGACAGGACTGAAAAGCGAAGTTCAGAAGGTTGAGAGGCAACGATTTTTAGAAAAAGCCGATCATAGCTGCAGGGGTTAGAGTGGAAGTAATGAATTTGGTAAGGGACTGTGGGAGAGATGGTCAGGAGTGGCTGTACAGAGTAGGGTAGCAATAGAGACAAGCTATTTGGACATGGTACCTTCCGGAAATTGTCAGTGGTTTCATTTGGTGGTGCATGAGCACTTACGGGACAGTGGAAAAGTAGGCAAGCACCTAGCCTTTATCCTATTACATTGTGCCTGTCAAATGGTCTTTGCTGGATATGAACAGAGTTGTAATAAATCCTGCACAAAAATACATTGAGTGGGCGCCTGGGTGGCTCAGTGGGTTAAGCATCCGACTTCAGCTCAAGTCATGATCTCACAGTTCGTGGGTTTGAGCTCCATGTTGGACTTCGTGCTGACAGCCCAGAGCCTGGAGCCTGCTTCGGATTCTGTGTCTCCCTCTCTCTCTGCCCCTCCCCTGCTTGCACTCTCTCTCTCCCCCCTCTCTCTCTGTCTCTCAACAATAAATAAACACTTAAAAAAGTTAAAAAATAAATAAATATCAAGGCAATGAGCAACAGCAGGGTCGCTACAGTTTATTGAGGCATTTATATGTGCCAGCAGCTTTTTCTGCATTATTTTAATCCTCACGACAACCCCATAAGCTATGTGTTGTTAGTCTCACTGTCCGGTGGAGGAGGCTAAAACTTGCATAGGTTAATGATTTGCACCGGGCATTTAGCCAGTAAGCTGTGTGGCTGAGCAATGTGACGGCCACTGTGCTACTCTGGTCTGGTGGGCCTGGACCCCAGCACTGGGTCGTCAGAAAAGATAGGGTGGATAAAGCCACGAGGACAAATGAATTCATCAAGGGAGGCTTGAGAGGGAAAGAGAAGGGGGAAGGGTGGAAGCCGAGAGAACAGCAACAGTGGAGGGAGCAGCAGAGAAGGCGAAAAGGAGAAGGCAAAGAAAACGGAGAGAGAGACCACCTAAAGGAATTAGAATTCCAGAATTCCTTTTCAGAAGGAAGTAGAATTCAACCATGTCAGACACTGCAGACAAATGAGGTGTGATCAAGTTTAGATGTTGATCACAGATGGGCAGTTAGGAGCCCACTGAGTGTCTCAGAGAGACAGATGTCCCTGGAATGGAGGACAGCCTTCTATCAAGGGAGCTGAGGAGCTGTCGGAAGTGGAAGAAGGGAGCGAGCCAGCACGGTAGGCTTTATCAAAGGGCCTGGCTGATGAGATGGAAGGGTTTCCCCGTAAATTAAATGTTGAAGAAAGTATCATTCGGAGGAGGGGCAGACATGGAGAACAAGAGGTTGACGGTAAAGTAGAAAGAATGACTGACCAAGTTGGGAAGCAACAGAGGACCCAGAGTGTAGAGGAAAACGGGCAAGAAGAGAGATACGCAGGAAGAGGGGGAAGGAGGGAGGCCCCACATACAGGGATCTGTCTGTAAGCAGAACAGGGAAGGCAGAGTCAAGCCCAAGGCCTGCTTTTTACCTCTGGAGTCGAAACCGGGGACAGTGGCTCAGAGTCAGAGGATAGGAAAGGACAGGAGGCTCGAAGAGAAGCCTTCTCACAACCACTGTGGGGTATGGAGGTTATGGATGAGCCGAGACCAGCAGGAAGGGGCTGGCTGGAGTCGGCAGGCACACGCCAGCACAGCAGGGTCTCAGTCTGGGAGCAGAGAAAGCAGATCACAGGAAACTAGAGAGGAACTAGGTAAATTTTTACGTGGCAGATATTTTGCAGGTCAGCTATGGCAGAAAAGAAACGAGAATCCTGCCAACAGTTGAAAAAATAGGGGGTAGGGTAGGGAGTGAAGCCTGGGGATGGACAAGGGTGTCGTGATAGACTGACATAAAAGGGGGAGATTGAGAGTGGAGATCTTAGTGTTGGATGCCAGTTTGGTGGGGACAAGAGGGTGGGAGCACAAGGGTAGGAAATTGTGACCCAAGGGGAAAATGCTAGGCTTTTAGTGAGAAGGCCTATCTGTGTGCCAGGCATCATGCTAAGCACATCCTATATATATATATATATACCTTACAGCAAACCTACAAAGTAAACATTACTCTTCTCCTTTTACAAGTTGATTTGCCACATGGCGTGTGCACTAAATCACAATGCTGAGGTTGAGAGGTGGAGCAGTTGGGTGATGAAAGACGAGGGTGGGTCACAAGAGGGACTTGTTCTGCTAGATTGGATTTGAAGGTTGGGGAAACAGGGAGCTGGATGTGGCTAAGTCTGACACTCCAGGAATGGCCACCACACCATGATGGCCAGGAGCAGGGATAAAGATACGAGCTAAAGGAGTAAATTATAAGCACAGAAGCAAGGGTACTGAGGAGACAGGATGAAATACCCAGATTGTATGAGCTCTAAAAGTAGTAACCTTAAGGTATGGGGCTGGCCTGGGCAGGGCTGGCGACATAATTTATAGAGCCCAGTGCCAAATGAAAATATGAGGGCCTCCATTTAAATAGAGCGCTGTTGGGGTGCCTGGGTGGCTCAGTCAGTTAAGCGTCTGAATCTTGGTTTCTGCTCAGGTCACAATCCCGTGGTTTGTGGGTTCAAGCCCCGCATCGGGCTCCTTGGTGAGGGTGCGGAGCCTGCTTGGAATTCTCTGTCTCCCTCTCTCTCTGCCCCTCCTCTGCTCACACTCTGTCTCAAAATGAATAAATTTTAAAAATTATATATAATGCTGCTAAAGTTACTAAAATATAGAAAACTCTTTCCTTTTTTTCTGCGGTCTCTTGGCCTGTCATGGTGTTTTTACTTGTAATTGCATGTTGTGGTCCCTTGGACATAGGGATACTTGCAGAGTGAGTGCAGACCCTCACAGGTGCCCCGTGGGGGCTCTGTCCCATGACTCAGTGCAAGGCCCATTGGCTTCCGATTTCTACCTCCCTGATGTGCTGCACCTGAGCTGAATGGAAATAAGTCAGTCTCTCCTTCCATAGCCCACCATTCCAACCAGAGCAGAAGGGCAGCTGTGAAGGAACCACAATTCCTGGATCGGGGTGGGCAAGAGGATAACCCTTGCCGAGGACCCACCAGACACAGTGGTGCTGCCAGCTGTGTCTGAGAACAGAGATGGTCCTGACGTGCCCTACCTAAATGCGTCATAGGGAATGTTCACTCAGCCTCAGCCCTACCTGTGCCCGCATCCAGTCCCCAGCCAGGGCCAGGGAGCAATGATGGGACACAGGTGCACTTGCTCTGCCGACATGGCCCACTCACTACCCCAGGGAGGGGACAGGAAGGGGCAGAGTGGGCATCACTCCAACTGCTGGGGGTGTAGGAATTGAGGGGAAGTGTAGGAAGCCAAGAATCTGACCAGGGAAGGTGGGGAGACAGTGGGAGGTGGGACTCATGAACTGTGGCTCCAAGCCTCTTGAGTACTGTTCCTTCACACTTCACGCACAAAACATAAATTAAAAGGTAAAATTGTTATATTAGATTGCTAGGGCTGCTGTAGTGAAGTACCACAGACTGGGTGGCTTAAAAAGCAGAAATTTATTTCCTCACTTGTTTGGAAGCTAGAAGTCCTACATCAAGATGTCCCTTACAAGTTGGTTTCATCTGAGGCCCTTCTCCTTGGCTTGTAAACAGCCATCTTGTTTCTCTTCCTTTACCACGTCTTTCCACTGTGTCTGTGTCCTAATCTCTTCTTTGTACAAGAGAACAAGTCATATCGGATTAAGGCTTACCCCAGTGACATCATTCAACCGTGTCTTTAAAGACACCATGTTCAAAATCTTTTTTTTTTTTAACGTTTATTTATTTTCGAGAGAGAGAGAGAAGCAAAGTGTGAGTGAGGGAGGGGCAGAGAGAGAGAGAGAGGGAGACACAGAATATGAAGCAGGCTCTAGGCTCTAAGCTGTCAGCACAGAGCCTGACATGGGGCTGGAACTCCTGAACCATGAGATGACCTGAGCTGAAGCCAGACGCTTAACCAACTGAGCCACCCAGGCACCCCTAAGGACCCCATGTTCAAATATGGTCCCATTCTGAGCTACTAAGTATTAGGTATTCAACATAGGAGTTTTGAGAGACACAATTCAGCCCATAACAATTGTTAAGAGTTTCAAGACAACACTATAGAGCATTAAGCCCCAAGCAGGGGTATTTCTGTGCACGGACGCTGTGTGACTACACCGGACACATGCCCCTGAAGCCAGCCCTGGGCTGGGAGACAGCAGCGTGCAGCTGGAAGCATTGGACTGGCCCCTCCCAGACCTAGAGGCATCAGGTTCACAGCAGAATGAGCACCCTTCCGTGGACAGAATTGTAAATGAAGCAAAGCAGTGCACTTAATGAGAGCCAGGTTTCCTTGAGATGATAGGATGAAAATGCCTTTGAGCAGGTTGAGAATAAAGAAAAGTTTCTTTGCAAGCAAATGAACATCCCACTGCACAGAGCAGAAATGTCCAAGAGGGAGGTCAGCAGTGAGCAAATGAACTCTGGAGGGAGTGTAAAGTGTGGATGGGAGTATAAAGAGGATACATACTGGAGGACCTGACATTTCATTACTTTTCCGTTACACGGGTCTTGAATTCCCAGAATTTTTAAATTAAATTAAAATTGAATTGAATTCTGATCAAATATTAACATTTCTTGATCCAACCGCTATGGTACTTCCTGTACAAATACGTAGTGTTAACTGATTGACCAGTGGAAAAGTGTTTCATGCCGATCTACCCTTGCTCTCTCGTGGCATCCGTTCCAATCAATGCAATATTTACAGAGGATGGATTATGAACAGGTACCTACTGTAGCCCTAGTATACAGCCCACTCTCCCACACTGGAGACAAAATCATAATTGTTATCACAACACGGTAGTGCTCTAACAAATTAAGCTTAGTCCCTTGTATATTTGCTTGGGAGTCATTATCCTCGTTCTTATATTAGTCTCTTCCAGAGAACAACGAAAAAGACTTGTCTGCAATTATATGGATAAAAATACAAGCAATTAATAAATTTAAAGAGCTTCTCTATAGTGGAATGTCACTATAGGAAATTAATAGCACATGAAATAGATAAAAGCATTTTTCTTACACAGAAAGCTACCAATACTGACATATGGTGCATATGACTTTTGTTTTTTCTTTAAATCCCATCAACTAAGATTACAAAAATAATTTTAAAACTACTCAAATAATGACAATTATTTTAAAAATTAAAGTAATACATGTTCCTTGCAGAAAAAATTTTAAATATAGATAAGCAGAAAAGAAAGGTGGCATCATTATAATCCTAACACCCACTTACTTTTAGATGTTTTTGTTTATTTTTTCTAGTCCTTTTTCTGTAATTATAGACCCATTCACTTCCTTGTTGCAAAAAGTAGAATCCTGTTTACATAGTGTTTAGTAATCTGCCTTTTACCACTAACAATGTAAGATGAACATTCTTGTAGAACATTGTGTTAATGACTACATTTAGTTATAATTTATTTTTTAAATTTCCTATTATTGGACACTTACATTGATTTCTGTTATTTACTATTATACATAATGTAGAAATGTGCATCCTTCCAGCTATAATTTTTTGCACCAATACGATTATTTCCATGGGATAGATTCATAGACGTCAATAATGTCTCAAAGTGGGAGATGGAAAAAGGGGAACCCTCTTACATTGTCGGCAAGAATGCAAACTGGTGCAGCCACTCTGGAAAACAGTGTGGAGTTTCCTCAAAAAGTTAAAAATAAAACTACCTTATGATTCAGCAATTGCACTACTAGATTTTGTAAGATTTTATTTTTAAGTAATCTCTACACCCAACTTGGAGCTCGAAATTACAACCCCAGGATCAGGGGTCACATGCCCCACTGACTGAGGCCTCCCGCACTACTAGGAATTTACAAAATACAAATACTAAATAATAATACAAAAATAACTCAAAAATACTAATTCGAAGGGATGCATGAACCCTGATGTTTATAGCAGCATTATCTACAATAGCCATTATGGAAAGAGCTCAAATGTCCATCAATGGATGAATGGATAAAGAAGATGTGGTATATTTATACAATAGAATATTAGTCATAAAAAAGAATGAAATCTTGCCATTTTTGCAATGATTTGGGTGGAGGTAGAGTGAGCTTAGAGTGTGCTAAGTGAAATAAGTCAAAGAAAGACAAATAACATGATTTTACTCATGTGGAATTTAAAAAACAAAACAAATGATCATAGGAGAAAAAAGAGAGGTAAACCAAGAAACAAGACATTTAACTATATAGAACAAACCGATGGTTGCCGGAGGGGAGGTGGGTGGGGGGATGGGGACTAAATAGTGTACTTGTCATTAGCACCAGGTATTATATGTAGGTGTTGAATCACTAAATTAATTGGACTCCTCAGGGCTCCTCAGTGGCTCAGTCGGTTAAGCATCTGACTCTGAATTTTGGCTCAGGTCAAGATCTCACGGTTTATGGAATCGAGCCCCGACTCTCTCTGGGCCTCTTCCCCTGCTCTCACTCTCTCTCTCTCTCAAAATAAATAAATAAACATTTAAAAAATTGTACACCTGAAACTAACATATGCTGTATGTTAACTAACTGGAACTTAAACAAAAACTTAAGGGGGCGCCTGGGTGGCTCAGTCGGTTAAGCTTCGGACTTTGGCTCAGGTCATGATCTCATGGTCTGTGAGTTCAAGCTCCGCATCGGGCTCTGTGCTGACAGCTCAGAGCCTGGAGTCTGCTTCGGATTCTGTGTCTCCCTCTCTCTCTACCCCTCCCCTGCTGACATTCTCCCTCTCTCACTCTCTCAAAAATAAACATTAAAAAGAAATTTTAGGGGCGCCTGGGTGGCTCAGTCGGTTAGGCAGCCGACTTCGGCTCAGGTCATGATCTTGCAGTCCGTGAGTTCTAGCCCCGCTTCGGGCTCTGTGCTGACAGCTCAGAGCCTGGAGCCTGCTTCGGATTCTGTGTCTCCCTCTCTCTGACCCTCCCCTGTTCATGCTCTGTCTCTCCCTGTCTCAAAAATAAATAAATGTTAAAAAAAAAAATTTTTTTTTTAAAGAAATTTTAAAAAAAACTTAAGAAAAAAGTCTCATGGGGCGCCTGGGTGGCTCAGTCGGTTAAGTGTCCGGCTTCAACTCAGGTCACGATCTCACAGTCTGTGAGTTCAAGCCCCGCGTCGGGCTCTGGGCTGATAGCTCAGAGCCTGGAGCCTGCTTCCGATTCTGTGTCTCCCTCTCTCTCTGCCCCTCCCCCGTTCATGCTCTGTCTCTCTCTGTCTCGAAAATAAATAAACGTTAAAAAAAAAATTAAAAAAAAAAAAGAAAAAAGAAAAAAGTCTCAAAGTATATGCATGTTTTTAAGCCTTTTAAAGAAAAATACCTTTAATCAGGAAGAAAAGGTTAAGAACTCATCTGCTTGTACAATTATTAGGTATTTCCACTTAGAGAAGTATAGTGAAAAGCATACCAGATTAAAGCAATAAGATCAAGGTTGAATTTTTACCTTGTCCATTGACAAACTGCAAGACCTTGATTCATTACTCAACCCTTTTAGGTCTTGTTGTCATTAGAGTTGACAATGAGTCAACAATACAGTTGTGCTTGAAGTTAAATTAGTTAGATCCACACACAGTAAATATGAACAGGAACAAACCAGGAGAATATCCATGAATATATAAATGGGAAGAATGGGAACTCAAATACAAATGTAACTTAGTCACCAGGCATTCAGTGACATTTCTTTAGGTCCTGTTTGGGCAAAGACATGTTGGTTGACCGTAGCTACACAAGAAACGGATGGCGAGCTGCCAAGCTGAAGGTGATCCCCCAGGCCCTGCCCAGGGAGTGGCAGCCTTGGCTAGGCAACCTCAAACATCATAGTGACCTTGAAGGCACTGTTTCCCTAGTGCATGAGATGGTCTCAAGCTTCCTTCACCAAGAAATACTTACAATCAATCAGTCCCCCTGTACCATATCATACTGCTTCATATATAGCTTGCCTATAAGGAGATAATACACTAATATGTTGACGTGAGAATTCAATTCTCTGGACAGTTAGGCTTTTCATTATAAAGTAGAAAATCAGTATGCTGATTTTTATCAACCTCTATGAACTTGATCACTTCAGATCTGCCATTGAGAGATAAGTCCATTCCAAGGAGACTGAAGAATTCTAGCCTCTGAGATGGCAGGGCTAAGATGGATTCCCCAATATTCACCAAGGTCAGTGCCACTCTGGTGGAAGCCGATCTGGGGTATCAGTCACTCCTATTGGGTGTGAATTGCTCTCTTTAAACTCCAAAAAGTAATGGATAAAATATTTTGTTAAGTGTTTCATTTGTTTAATAAACATCAGTGAGTAATTTCATACCCTGGAGGAGGTCACAGTCTTAACTCCGAAAAGAGACATAAACAATATGATAATGATTACAAACAATAAGCAAAATGCAAAAGTTTATAAATCTAAATTACTGAGAGAGAACAGAGGAGATGATTATATCAGGGAAGTTTGAGAAGGATTCATGGAGGAAGTAATATTTATGATAGCTCATGAATGGTGTATAAGGATATACCTAGCTGAAGGTGGGGTGAGGAGAGGCGAGCATTCCAGATAGTTGGAACAACATGTGCTAAGGCATGGAAATGAGAAGGGACATGGTGTGCTTTAGGAATCAACAAATTTAGTGGGACTAGAACAAAAAATACAAAATCTATGGAAAGGAACAAGAAAGAGGTAGTAATGGGATTAAATACTAGAAAGATAGTTTGGGACCAGCTTATGAAGGTCATTTTATGCTATTTAAAGGAGCTTGGATCATATCTTGTAGTCAAGATAGAGAAACATGTTGCAAAAGTGAGATAAAGTCAGAGTTGACTGGATTTTTTCCTAAAGATTTTTTAATTACTAGGGGCGCCTGGGTGGCGCAGTCGGTTAAGCGTCCGACTTCAGCCAGGTCACGATCTCGCGCGGTCCGTGAGTTCGAGCCCCGCATCAGGCTCTGGGCTGATGGCTCGGAGCCTGGAGCCTGTTTCCGATTCTGTGTCTCCCTCTCTCTCTGCCCCTCCCCCATTCATGCTCTGTCTCTCTCTGTCCCAAAAATAAAAATAAAAAAACGTTGAAAAAAAAAAATTAAAAAAAAAAAAAAAAAAAAAAAAAAAAAAAAGATTTTTTAATTACTGGAAAGACATTAACCTGAAGGAGGATACTTGGTGAAGTGCCACATGGTTCTGAAGTTGACTCTATCCTGTAGAATACTTTTTATCAACAATTTTGTGGATAAAGTAACTTCATCAAATTGTCCAATCATGCAAGCCTGGAAAAAAAAATGCTAAAATGTTGAATGATTGAATTAAAAATTTGAAAGACTACACTATCAACAATAGCCAAAGTATGGAAAGAGCCCAAATGTCCACCAAAGGGTGAATGGATAAAGAAGATGTGGTGTATACACACACACACACACACACACACACACACACACACACACACACACACAGTGGAGGATTACTTGGCAATCAAAAAGAATGAAATCTTGCCATTTGCAACTACATAGAGGGAACTTGAGGGTATTATGCTAAGTGAAATTAGTCAGAGAGAGACAAATATCCTATAATTTCACTCATATGAGGACTTTAAGATACAAAACAGATGAACATAAGGGAAGGGAAGCAAAAATAATATAAAAACAGGGAGGAGGACAAAACATAAGAGACTCTTAAATATGGAGAACAAGCAGAGGGGTTGTGGGAGGGGGGATGGGCTAAATGGGTAAGGGGCATTAAGGAATCTACTCCTGAAATCATTGTTGCACTATATGCTAACTTGGATGTAAATTAAAAAATAAATTGATTAAAAAAATTTGAAAGACACTTCTAAAAATGTTTATTGAGCATCTATTATGTCTCAGGAAATTTTCTAAGTGCTGGGGATCCAGTCATGACCATGTCAAAGTCCTTGGCTTCATAGAGTTTGTATTCTAGGGAAGAAGACTGATGATAAACAAATAGATAAGTATATAAAACAGCATCATGCACTGACACATGAATTGAAGGAAACTGGTACATTGTAAAAGAGGATAGGGAGTAAGAGCAGAGAGAGAAATTCTGGAGGAAGAGAGTTCCAGGCAGGGGAACAGCAAGTGCAAAGTCCTGAGATGGAAACAAGGTTGGCATGCAAGAAGGCTAGAGTGGCTGCAGCTGACATATGATGGGGAGCATGATAAGAGATGAGAGTGGTAAGAAATGGAGTGAGGGGCTGCCTCAAAATGTTGGATCAGTGATTCCAAATAAACAAGATAGCAGTGAACCACAGTGTGTATTAAGTCATTCAAAACTAGTTGGATGGTGTTAAGGCGATAAACATATAATAAGCTCTGGGTTTTATTTTGTGAAAATCAATTACACAAGGAAAAGATGAAGGAGATCTATGCTATCGGCTGTTTATGTGAAAAAGATCTCAAGGCCGTGGTAGATCCCCAGGCTAGTAGGAGCTCGTATGAAATGGTGGCTTTGACAGACACACATACCGACACTTAACACAAACTCAGACTAGATTCACAGAAACATAGCCCAGTTAAGTAACAGAATAAACTAATACTCTTTTTACATACAATATTTAAAGTATTACGTTTGATTTGGTATGATAAATTTTAAGAGAGCTGTTGATTTAAAATGTTTCCCATTATTCAATGACAAGGATGCTGAGAAAAGTAAACACATCCACTCATACATATTTTTCTCAGCTTCCCATCATTTCGGAGCTCTGCTTATTTACATATTTACGTATGTATATATTTACTCACTGTACGCCCATCAAGGTGTTCAGACTCACAACCCTGAGATCAAGAGTGGCGTGCTCCCCCAACTAAGCCCACCAGGTGCCCCGTGAGCTCTGCTAGTGTAGAGCTCTTAGATCTCAAGTGAGAAACGATCCCATGCGGACACAAGCATGGTTTTACAGACTGGGAAGTGGAGGCTGTCATTTTGGGCTCTTCAAGCCACTGAACCAAGGAGAAAGATGTAGCTTATGACACAGGTTCTGGGTATTGATTGCCTCTGTCAAGGGGGAAATGAGATTGGGGAGCACAAGGAGGACAGGAAGGCCTGAAATCCGGGGAACTCCGCTTACTAACAGTTCCATCTCCAGCGATGAAAGTTAACGTCAATTCCAGCACCAATAAAGACCACTGAGGGCTCACACCCTTTAGCAGTGAAGGTTTGGCACACACCATCAGGGAAGGAAACCGAGAGACCCAAAGTGCCGGCCGAGGCCAAGGGAGCATGGAAGGAGAGTGAAATTGCATCCTGGTGACCAATCACAGAAACAAAGACAATAGCAGCCGCGCAGGCTTCCTTTGTTTTGTATGTATTTGTGTCTATTCACCACTTACTTACTTTCCCTCTCTTTTCTCCTATATTGTATAAGAATTGTTGGAGATGATTACCTCTATTTTTAGAAAATTTAGGCAGAAGATATATTAAAATCACCTGGAGACAGATATAATGACTGATGAGAGCCTGTACATCTTTTGAAAGAGTGACAGCACCTTCGATTATTTGACGAATATTTGCATGATATTGTTACTGTTACCGGAAATTGAAACAGAAGGTAGAAAGGCGAGAATAAATGCTGAATAGCCACAGGGTAGGATTTGTCTGTTCTTGCCCTTCTGTGCTTTCCTTTGTAGTTTAAAGAAAACTGCATCTCCTGGATGCCCTTGACAGCTGACTCCTCGTTATAGAACCCGGAAGAACTAGAGGAGCCTTTTCTTTCTCTGCTTCTTATTGGGCCCCTGGCAGTAACATAGGAGCTGCACAGGTGGTGGTCGGTCCACGTTCCCGCTTTCTTCCATGGAAATGCATCAGCATTGCACGCATCAGGAGCAAGCTCTCTGTGGCCTCAGCAGAACAGTGGTCACGGCTCTTAGTTACACCTCTTCTCTTTTTTTCTCCTTCATGCACAACAGTGAAAGTGGCTTCCTGTAGTTCTTAATCTCTGGATAGCTACACATTTTCCTTTTCTTTTTTTTTTTTTTTCCTCTTCTGGCCTTTCCAAGTCTTTGATAACCAACTCCCAATATTAAATTCCATCTGTTTGAAATAACTAGCAGGGGTTCTAGTTTTCCGTAAGGACAAATACTGATACAGATGAACCCATGGCCCAACCTCTGCAAAGAAACCATGGAGTAGATGGGGAGGAAAAGGATGGTCATTGACAGGCCAGGAAAAAAAAAATGGGGAGATCAGATAACAGGATGTCTTTATAAAGTCCAGGATAGCATATTGTGATTTCTGATGTGTAGCAGCTTCAGGTAAGAATGGAGTCCAGAGGGTGTGGCCTTGGAAATAGTGGCTGAAGTAAAGTAGAGGTGTAGTTTCACTGTGATTGATGAGATCTGTGATGCAGGGATGCTACTTGGGTCACTCAAATGGCCATTGAAACAAGGACAAACGATGCTGGGATTATGACATAGGGAGAAAGATGAGAACATGTTAGATTATGTCTTCTAAAATACGGTAATAATTTTTTTTTAGAGAAATACATTTTAATGGCCAAGACAGAATATTAGAAATCATATGAATTATTTCCCCCTCTTCAAACTGCTAAACAAATGCATAATGATTGCTCTGCCTCTTGTCTCAAGCCTTAGAGCTACTGGCAGTGACTTAATACAAACATGCACACTTGGCTTTGTAAGCATACTGGAATCTCACATTTTCCTCCAGGGCACATAAAATAAAAATAATAAAAGTCACAGATTTATATTTGCCCTTGGCTGAGATCACTGCAGCTCTTTTCTTAAAAAAAAAAAAAAAAAAATCCTGAAAGAAAAATCCCGTGTTACAAACATAAAATAAAAAGATATATCAGAAGATCCAATGTTTAATGGTCCAGCAAGTGCACTGTAATTAGCTAATATGCTTTCAGAATGACATGAAATTATCGTTAGTGAATAATGGGATTAAGAAGACTACCGGAAGTTATGCATACTTCACCCCAATGTGCTGTCAGAGTGACTTCATTTTACACTCTATTTGCGTACTAGATTCCTTAACCTCTCTTTTGCTGAAATCTCTTCAGTGATGATACAGTTAATATTACCCGGCATTTCTCTTCCAGGAAACACAAAAATAGCACCAACACGTCAATTTGGTATCAAGAGAACAAAATTTGTGGCAGGGTCATGCTCCTAAAAAGCCAGCACGAATTTATCTTTTAGCTGGATTTGCCTGTGTTTTTATCATATTTACTGTCCCCTGTAACTTACGCCCACAAAACAGTCCCTCCAGGATAGAGCTCATTAGAATTGGTATTTTACCCTGGAGTACACTTTGCTATTTCCCGTTATAATTAATGTATCGTGGGCCCCATTAGCATTGTTACATAGGCTCCATCTCTACCTGCTAGAGAAAAACACTGTATTCTATCACACTTTCTCTGCACTGTGGCAAGTTTTATCTTCAACTCATAACTACAGCCCCGAGTCTACTAAATTCAGCAGGTTAAAAGTCGTATGTTGGTTAAAAAGGGATAATGGGACCTAAGTCTGAGGAAGGGATAATTTATGGTTAAAAATTTCTCTCTCCAAAGATCTTTTAATTTTTTTTTTTTAACTGTAGGCTATTCCTTGCAGTGCTAATTTGTAAGGATAGAGCTTAAGGGTAATTTTTAAATATTTTACCAAAATCAACTGTAATTACAAAGCATTGTGCACTGTGATCTGTTCTCCACTCTTCTGTATTTTAGCTGGTCTGGTTTTTGCATCTTGGCTTGCTTTTTTAATTTGTTACCTTTTTTAATTTTAATTAGGCTCCACACCCAATATGGGGCTTGAACTCATAACCCTGAGATCAAGATTGCACAGTTCAGGGGTGCCTGGGTGGCTCAGTTGGTTAAGCATCTGACTCCGGCTCAGGTCATGATCTCGCGGCCTGTGAGTTTGAGCCCCGCGTCAGGCTCTGTGCTGACAGCTCAGAGCCTGGAGCCTGTTTCAGATTCTGTGTCTCCCTCTTTCTCTGACCCTCCCCCATTCGTGCTGTCTCTCCCTGTCTCAAAAATAAATAAACATTAAAAAAAAAAGAATTGCACAGTTCACCCACTGAGCTAGCCAGGCACCCATTGGATTGCCTTTTTATAAGTCCTCTCAAAACTTGTTATTCAGGAGATACAAGATAGATCTATGTGGGAGCTTCAGTCGCTGAGGCTGTACAATAGAAATAAGGGCAATGGAACAGAAATATTATTGGTGGTTGATAGTTGTTATCAAGGGCACAGCTAAGCAAAGAGGTAAATATCGACATGTATACAATATTTTTTTCCAACATAAAAATACCTTTATTATTTTCTGGTAATAAAAATGATACATGCTCATTATACAAGTTTTAAATACATAAAAGTCAAAAGAAAGTAAAGATCACCCAAATCCCATAGCCCAGAGAAAGACATCATTTTTGGCAAAGATCTCTGTATGAAACATATATTATTTTAAAATATCCAGTGTTAGAAATGGGCCCATATTAAACATATTATTCTATATCTTGCTTTTTCACTCCATAATATTTCAGGGACAGATTTCCATAGCAATAAATGCAATCTAAATAATATTTAATGACAGTTGTATATGACTCAATAGTATATATGTGCTAGAATTTATGTAACCCATTTTCTGTTGAAGGATATTTAGGCCATTTCCAAAGTTTTAATATCATGAATATCATAAAGTACATCTTTGCCCTCATGTTTACATACTTGTGTAGTTTTTATTCTTTAGGACAAATTGTAAACAAATTGCTGGGTAAAAGTGTATCATTTAAATGTTTGGTATATATTGCCAAATTTGATACATACTGTCTCTAGAAAAGTTGTACCAGTCTTCACCCCTGCCAACAGTGAACAAGAATGTCCCTTTGTTCATATTTTGTCAATTACTTTGATATTTGCCAATCTTGGAGAATACAATTAATACAAATAAGATAAACACATATGTTATTACTGTTTTTATTTTCAAATAGGGTATGCCTTTAATTTTTTAAAGTTTACTTTTTTATTTTTGAGGGAGAGAGAGAGTGCATGTGGCACATGTGCACAAGCAGGGAAGAGGCAGAGAGAGAGGGAGAGAGAGAATCCCAAATAGGCTCTGTCAGGGCAGAGCCCAATGTGGGCATCAAACCCCGCAACCATGAGATCATGACCTGAGCCAAAATCAAGAGTCAGACACTTGACTGACTGAGCCACCTAGGTGCCCCAGGAATACCTAATTTTTAAGTTATCCGTTTTCAGACCAAATATTTCCTGGATTTGAATAAAGAGTTTTCAGTTTGTGTCCATACTTCACTATCAGCGTGACTTGGGATAAGAGTCAACTTTCTTGATATCATTTTCCTTGCTATTATAGTAACAGAACCCAGCTCAGTTGGCATTCAGAGTGTAGGTAATGAAAGCACTTATCACACTATTAGACACCTCAGTGTTAACTGAGTCTGAATCTCCTGCACGTAAGTTCTTTCTACCTGCTTACTCTCCATTGCAATCAATGTTGGTCTGTAAGAAATTTTAAAATTAAGGAGCCAATACAAAACTTTGGAAATATTCACTTGCTATTTATAGAGATTGCCACAAAGTTTTCAACAAGACAGATGACATTAATAAGAAGGCTCTAAAGTGAAGGCTTGGTAAGCAGTGTAGATCTTTGGAATAAAAATGCCTTCCAAGAAAATACTTGCATGTCAATTTCAATGGACCATCAAATATATACAAATAATTTGACAGAAATATGGAAACAAAATACCACAAGTATCAGTTTATCCCCTATCAAATGTTGGTTTATCATTGCTTAGAAATGGTTTGGGAATATTTTCTACCATGAATCATATCTATAAACAATGTATACACAATGTCTAATTCCTCCTTTCAAAGATATCTCAGATTTAATACTTAATAACTTTTCTCTGAGAATAGTGGGATGGAACCATCTAAGCAAATGAATAATGGTAGTATGGGTATTAGAAAGATGCACTTTAGGGGCGTCTGGCTGGCTCAGTCAAAAGAGCATGTGACTTTTTTTTTTTAATGTTACTTATTTTTGAAAGAGTGTGAGTGGGGGAGGGTAAGAGAGAGAGGGACAGAGACTTAGGATCTGGAGTGAGCTCTGTGTTGTCAGCAGAGAGCCCGATGTGGGGCTAGAATTCACAAACTGCAAGATCATGACCTGAGCCAAAGCTGGTCATCACTCAACCAACTGAGCCACCCAGGCGTCCCATGAAGAACATGCAACTCTTGATCTCAGGGTCACAAGTTGAAGCCCCATGTTGGGTGTAGAGATTACTGAAATAAATAAAACTTTAAAAAAGAGAAAAGAAGGGCGCCTGGGTGGCTCAGTCAGTTGAGCGACCGACTTCTGCTCAGGTCACGATCTCGCGGTCTGTGAGTTCGAGCCCCGCGTCAGGCTCTGTGCTGATGGCTTAGAGCCTGCAGCCTGCCTCGGATTCTGCGTCTCCCTCTCTCTCTGCCCTTCCCCTGCTCAGGCTCTGTCTCTCTCTGTCTCTCAAAAATGAATAAACGTTAAACAAAAAAAGAGAGAGAGAAAAGAAAGATGCACTTTGGGTGCAATGTAGATGACAGTCGTGATATACTAGATACCAATGATTTTGAAGATATTCTAAATGACTATTTGGTTCATTCATTTTATAAATATTGATCAGGCCATATTATGTACCAGGTACCATACTCATTGTTACAGACACAAAAATGAGCAGGATATAGTCCCCGTCCTCAAGAAGTTTCAGTTTTGTGGAGAAGAGAGAAGTCAACAGACAATTACATTGTGGAGTAATAGGGAAGTGAGGCATGTGTAGGTGCTTCAGAGTCCTTAGGAGCAGCCAGTTGAAGGTGTCGTTGGTAGCTAGATGAATGTCCTGGACAAATCATAGGTCAATGGAAGAATCGGACCTGTCATGATTGCCATATATCACAGACTGCCTGGTGCACACTAATAGCAAAGCAACCAGTTACCATGGAGACATCAGCTGTACCATAGGGTGAGGGGAAACCTCTGTGAATCCCTGCGGAAGGGCTGGCAGAGAAGCTGGAGTCTAAGTCCAGACAACACTCAGAGATGACTCAGTGAGGCTGGTCTCCTGGAGAGCCACCAGTTAGCATTAGAATCGAGATTACAACTTTCCCATGTTGTTTCCTTTCATCCATCCGCTCATTTACTGACTAGAACATAAGCTCCATGAGGGCAGAGATCTTTGTTGGGTGTGATTTTTTAAAAAAAAATAATTCTTAATGCTTATTTACTTTTGAGAGAGATAGAGAGCAGGAGGGGTGGACAGAGAGGGAGACACAGAATCCAAAGCAGGCTCCAGGCACTGAGCTGTCCGCACAGACCCCCACACAGGGCCCAAACCCACGAACTTCTCAAGATCATGACCTGAGCTGAAGTCGGACGCTTAACCAGCTGAGCCACCCAGGCGCCCTCAGTTGGGTGTGATCTTCACTGTGTCCCCAGCTCCCAGAACAATGCCTGACATAAAGGAGGCTGTTGATAAATATTTGTTCAGTGAATGAATGGTTAGATCAATGAATTCATTTAACTTACATCTAATGACTAAAGAGGTGGGTAACTGTTAACAGAGGAACAGGATAGTGAAAAAAGGCAGAAGACATGGCAAGCCTTGTGTGTTTACTGAAAACCTGATGGAATCAACAAATGAGCTCTCACCTCTATCCCTTTCTATAAAAGCTTGAATCTGTGGGGGCTTCTGTATGCAATGTGGAATACAAGAAAGAGTGTGGGCTTTGATATCAGACAGCTGTGCTTTAAAATCCTGGCTCTTCCAGTTCTGCGAAAACCCCAGGCTCGTTATTTAACCTCTCTAAGTCAGTTTTCTCATCATAAAATGGGATTTGTACCTTCAGTGTGGCTGTGAAGGCTTAACAGGAAAAAGCATGAAATGCTTTGGACCGAGCTCCCTTTGCCCTCACCCATCCTTCCAGCCCCAGAGCTGGGGTTCTGCAGAGCTCTGGTAGAGCTCTGGGCCCCCAAATCCCTGGATGTCCATCCTGGGACTCCTTTTCTATTTCTCTTCCTCCCTTCTCTCTCTCCAACAAGTTTCTCCAAAAAGCCTTCCTTCCCCTCTAGAAAATGCATAGTAATCTCTGCCTCCTCCTCCTCCCACTTTTACTTTCAGTTCCACTGGTTTGTGGTTCAAATACCAGATGTCACCCAACTCTTCACTGGGGTGGTTGCCTTTTCTTCCTCACTCAGTGTCCTGTTGGAGCCAATACAGTGCCTTGATTCTGGCAGGTGCTTAATAACACATGCAAAGAACAGATGGGTAAGATGGCTGGCCCCTGAGGACCAGCCTGAGCATGACCTCTCCCAACTGCTTACCTGGGCCTTTATGTGGCCTGTCAATCAGACTAAGGCTTATTGTGTTCTGAACCTCACCATGAGACCATTTTTCCCAGAATTGTAGGTTCATGTTCCTGGCCTTGGTCTGTTAACCTGACCCTGATTCCTGATGACTTCCATCTTCTTTTTTTTTTTTTTTTTTTAAGTTTATTTATTTTGAGAGAGAGAGAGAGAGAGCACGAGCAGGGGAGAGACAGAGGGCGAGGGATAGAGAAATAACCCCAAGCAGGCCCCGCACAGTGTGGAGCCCGACGCGAGGCTCAATCTCATGAACCACGAGATCATGACTTGAGTTGAAATCAAGAATCAGACGCTTAACTGACTGAGCCACGCAGGCGCACCTCCCAACCTTTTTTTTTTTCTTTAAAGATGATTCCCTGGGGCACTCCCTGGTGGCTCAGTCGGTTAAACTTCCGACTTAGACTCAGGTCATGATCTCCCGGTTCCTGAGTTAGAGCCCCATGTCAGGCTCTGTACTGACAGCTCAGTCTGGATCCTGCTTCGGATTCTGTGTCTCCCTCTCTCTCTGCCCCTCCCCAGCTCACACTCTGTCTCTGTCTCTCTCAAAAATAAAAAACATTAAAAAAAAATTTTTAAGATGACTTCCTTTTTTAAATAATTTGTTCTTAAATCTAGACTCCAATCTGACCAATTAACCCAAACATATTAACTCACACACACACAAAAAAGCAAGAGCCTATTCCTTGGATGCAGAGCAGGCTAGAGGTCTACCCTTTCATCATACATGTTCTAGAGAGGGAAATTCCATTAATCTTGTGGAAATGGTTTTCTTGGAGTGTTTCTATCCATCATCAGAAAGACAGTCCTAATCCCCACTTTACTCAGCAATCTTTTTATTATGTGGGTTCTTAGAACTTAATTCAACTTAACTTGTAAGGAAACAGCTCTGTATAGGATAACATGCTAGGCCTTGAAGAGATGGCCCCTGCACACTCAGGGAATGTGATAGAGTAAGGCCCCCAGTTCCCCAAGGACATCCATGTCCTAATTCCAGAAGTCTGTGAATTACTTCTGTGAATGAGTTACGGGTCTTGCGATGCATAGATATCCTTGGATTATCTGAGTGGGCCCAATGCAATAACGAGGATCCGTAGGAGGCAGGAGGGCAAAGGAAGAGAAAGAGGTGATGAAGAAAAGTCCAAAGAGAAAAAGAAAGAGAAATCTAGATTCAAAAATGCCACAATGCTGGCTTTGAGGATGGAGGGGAAGAGGCCATGAGTCAAAGAATGCAGGCAGTCTCTAGAAGCTAGAAAAGGCAGGGGAATGAATTCTCCCCTAGGGCCTCCAGAAAGAATGCCAAGGACTTCTGACCTCCAGAATTGTAAAATAATTAACTTATTTTTTTTTTTAAGTAATTTCTACACCCAAATGGGACTTGAACTCATGACCCTGAGATCGGGAGCTGGATGCTCTACTGACTGAGCCAGACAGGCACCCCAACTTACATTGTTTTAACCCACAAAGTGCCTTATAATTTGTTCTAGCAACAATAGGAAATTAATACAGGTAGTTTACAATCTAGTAAGAGAGAAAAGATGGCACAGGCAACATCGGTACAATTGAGAAAATAACAAGTATGAAACAAACACAAAAACAGTGCTATAGAAATGCTAAGGAAGTGAGTACTTCTGGCTGGACAGATTAAGGAAGCTTCCTGGAAGAGGTAGTTCTGCTGGGCCTTGAAGGCCTGAGTAGGATTTCAACAGGGGGAGACCCAGTAAACAGCAAGAGTAAAGGCACAGAGTTGGAAGGTACAGGATCAAAGAAAAAGGTAACATAAGCCCTTGTGACCAGCCATTTTCTCAGAAACAAAAACTACTTGATTAAAATTTCACACATTCTACTCAGGATATAATGGTCTCTAGGTTTGTAAAAAAAAAAAAAAAAAAAAAAAAAAAAAAAAAAAAAAAAAATGCAATAATAGCCAAAACTGTATGATATGTGATAAACTATCCTAAGGGTTTAAATACAGAAATACAGATCTTGGGCAAGAATCCCCTCTCTACACAGAACATGTCAATAGCCAAGGGTAAATCTGGCTCATTTTCAAACAGACAGGCTTGACAGGGAGGAACAGAAAAATACTAAAGGTTAATTAAGATAAACACAAAGGTAATTCTTTAAAAAGGCACCTGTTAACATTTACAAATTAGACACTTCTTACAACCTTCACAAGCAAGCCAAACTGAATAATGCAATCTAACTGAACTGAATGTACTTAGCAGACTGGTGGCACAAGGGCTCATGTTGATGATGATGGAGAAGACCGTAGAATCTAGTCCCTCTTTGGTAGGTTTTGTTTGTCTAAAGCCACAGCTCATGATCTTAAGTAATTTTGGATGGCTCTCATATAGCCTAGGTTTGAGCCACTCTGTTTTCAGAGTTGGGAAGGAAGGAGTAGAATTGTCCAGAGTAGATCTGCATCACCCAAACTCACCATCCATAGTCCTTTTCCCATTACTTATGGTAACAATGTTTTCCCAAGATGATACCTGTACTCAGAGGCCTTAGCAATATTTGCTTTCTTCTTTATCTTCTGGTGAAATTGATTCCTTTTTGTACTGCTCACATTCGTTCCAGGAAGATTCAGAAGAACAGCTAGTCTCCACTGGCCTGCTCCTGTAAGAAGGGTCTGGAGCTTCTGCAGAAGGGTCCAGATCTGCACCACAGGCCCCTGAGTCCTGCGATAGAGCTGAATGCTTTGCAGACCAACTTTCTTTACAAGAAGAACTGGGCATGTTGCATGCATCCTCTTTTCTCTCACCCCCTGTCTTTCTGTGAAAGCCCAGAAACGTAACCTCAGACTGGCTGCATTCAAATGGAACTTTCGGAGTCACTCCATCTTTTCTCAAACCTTGATCATGAGGGTGTGAACGATTATTCTGGTTTTCATCATCTTCCACTGGAATACTTGGTACATTATCCAAGAATAGAGGAGAAGGACACCTGAAGGACTTTAGTGAAGTGGGAGGGTCCTCAGCAAAATATAAGCAGGCTTGAGTACTTTCAAGAGTAGTTACAACCTAGGTAACCAAGAAACAAACATTGAGTTAAGTTTGAATAACCTCTCCTTTCACCTTTTCTTCTGCCTACTTATTAAGGAACAGCCTCTTGTTTTCATGAAATAAGTTCAACAATAGAGTTTTGAATGAGAAGCTATTAAAGATTAGCTAGACCCTTTCTTTCACAGACTTGAACCAAAGTATAAAAGATAGGGGCCCAGGAATCTGTATTTTAAAAGCTTCCCAGTTGATCCAGATATGCAGCCCACATTGAGAGCTGTTGACCTGATTTAAAAGAGCATGTAACATATCTTTACACACACACACACACACACACGTACTTTTTAAAAATGTACTTAGAGAGTTTTACTATTTACAAAGTGTTTTCACACCCATTCCCCCTTTTAATCTGTACAAACAATATTATTATTCTCATTTTACAGATAATAAAGCTGAGGCTCGAAAAGGGAATAAATATCACTAGCCAGTAAGGAACAGATCTGTTGCTTGACCTCAGATCTGGCTCCCAGTCCCATTGTTCTTCCACGGTACCTCTCATAGCTCCTTTTGGGCCCAAGATTTCAGGTCATATAGCTCTTACTGGTGGTGTCAGGCCTCGAATATACCTCTGCTGACTCCCAGGCCAGTGTTCTTTATATTCTGATTATGTTGACCTCTTGTTTAAAATCCCCTCCTGCTTCTACAATAGACTCAGGATTAAACCCAGACTACCACAATGGATTCATGTCTGTCCATCATCTAGAACTTCCTATTATTTTGAGCACTCCAGCTTTTCCCTTATGACATCCCACTTCTCTGAACTACCTGCAGTATTAGTGCCATGGAATCCATCACCTCTGAGCTTTGCATGTATAGATTCTCGCTGACTGAAGTGTCCTCCTATTCTTACTGTTGCCTCAATTCACCCTATTCTGCCAACCATAGCACAGCCGTCACTTCCATCAAGAAGCTTCCTTGACTTGCATAGGCTGGTGTGTATTCTGAGCCTACGCTCCCATACTGACCTGGGCTTCTACCCACCCTGATGCCATGTTTACTGATCTGACTCACTCTGGACTGTAAGCCTGAGGGCAGCAACCGTATCTTGATTACTGTTGTGCCCTCAGCACCCAGTACAAAGTCCGGCACATGCAAAGTAAGCGCTAGCTAAATATTTGTTGAACAAATAAACAAATAACTGACTGGATGATTAAACTGATGACTAAATTAAAAAATCAGTAGGGGAAACAAGTGCTACATTCTTAATGGACCAGATCTCTTAATGAAGGCTGAATACAATTCTCTCCAAACTACTCACTTATGTCATTTCATTAAATTTTTTGTGGTGCCCTGATCCCACCCAATAATGACCTCTACCAGAGTACCAAAGAATGTGACTTGGTGACTTGGAAAAACTATCTATTAGGTTAGAATTCTGTGTTAGGGGCTGGATTTGCCTCATTGATAAAGAATTTACTTAGACACACAATGTATCCAATTTAGATTTTCCATGGTTCTGTGGGCTTGGTTTTGAATAAAACCATGTGTACGTACTTCATCCATTGATGGTCTTAACTTTGCCCGCGTGGTAGCACACTGGCCCGCCAAAGAGAATAGCTTGGCAGAAAAATTCCGAGGACAGGGATGCACTTTCTTATCTAGAAACGAAAGGCATGAATCGAGTCCTCTCTTCTCCATCAACTCCATAAGGAGATCCCTCTAGGAAGAGAAGAAGATAAGGTATCTTTGTCTTTTAGAACTCTATCCAAAAAAATGACCAAGAAATGGGTGCAGAGATGAAGACAATTCTTACCAGCTGGATATGCTTTGGATCATCTAACACCACTTTACAACCTGTCAGAACTTCCATGATTACCTATAGGGAATATAGAGAAAGTCAGCTACATATGTTAAATATATACATATAATTAGGTCAACAGTTAACCTTGACAATGGATATAGTTCATTCTAATCAATGACTGTATATTTTATTATTTGACAGATTGCATGAGATTAATGTATAAGACATTGGGTAACAGGAAGTCAGTAGGTCTAAAAGTTAAAGCCCTTAAAAAAATTCTTAGAATCTAGAACATTCCTGGTGATAAACTCTCCTTCTTTGTTGACTGGTACTTGGTACTTACAATTCCAAAGCTATAGACGTCCGTTTTAATGGACAGTTTGCCCTGTCTGATATACTCTTCAGGCATATACCACAGATGTTTAGTGCTGCTGCTAGCCATGCTTATGGTAGAGCTCTGATGTTCCGGGTGGGGTCGGAAGTGCGCCATGCCAAAGTCCGTCAGTTTGGGTTCAAACCGATCATCCAAAAGTATGTTCGCACTGAAATTGTAGCCAAGGACAAACGAGACCAAAACATCATAAAGGCATTCCAGCGAAAAACAAAATGGCAAGCGTACCCTCATATCTGGTTAATTCCAAACAATGACAACACAAACGCGTGCAGAATTTTCCGTGAGGGTATTTTCCCATTTTTCTTAAAATATAAATACAAGGATTATATAAAACTCAAAGATGAAAACCTGGCCTAGGGACAGTGGGCTTCTCCAATTTATAGATACATAGAGGGAGTTGGTAGATAAAGCTGATGATTTGCCAATAGGAGGAACTAAAATGAACCAAAGCAGCTTTCCTTATGCTCTTCTGATATGCGGTGAGCACACTAACTGGGTTTTAGTCAGCTAACAATCAAGTACCTGTTATGTACAGAGCTGTGCTGCGGAATGCCCGGCTTCTCAGCAGAGAGCCACTAACCTGCAGCGATGTGAAGGATCTTTGGTAGCCCCTGCCTTAAGGATAGTCCTTCTCTATTGTCCCATCTCTATGACTTTCTACGGACTGAAGACAAAAATGTCTTTGAGCCTTATTTAAAATATAGATATCTGCTGAGGTAAAGACAAAGTGCTTAGAGTCAATTTTAGCTACTTGTCGCATAAAATCCTAAATAATCACTTAACATCTTGTCTGACAGTAAGCCTCAGCTTACATTTACCTTCAAAAGGCTGTCACAGCAGGGATGGAAAAGGCTAAGCCCATGCATTTCACATGGCCCACACCTGGGGTGAGTCCCAGCTCTGCCTTTCCCTGGCTCTGTGACTGTTGATGGGTTACTTCACCCCGTAAGTCCCAATGTCGTTTTCCTCACATGCGAAATGAGGCAAACAACAGAATTCACAGAACTGATAAGGAGAATAGAAATAGCCTACTATCTGGCACACAGGAACGGTCGATAAATGGTAGGTAAGATGAAAATTACTAATTAATCATAAGAGAGCAGAAGGATATTGATAAAAGAGGTGGGTGGGCCAAGAAAAAGTAACCTATTTCTCAGTTTTGCTCCGGGCTATTCAGAGCTTGCTCTTTGTCCCCTGAAACCAAAGCTTCCAAAATGTCAAGTGGTATATTTGAAGTACTACACATTGTTATTAAAAGTGGTAATAGGGGCACCTGGGTGACTCAGTCAGTTGAGTATCCAACTTTGGCTCAGGTCATGATCTCACAGTTCGTGAGTTCGAGTCCCATGCCAGGCTCTGTGCCGATGGCTCAGAGCCTAGAGCCTGCTTTAGATTCTGTGTCTCCCTCTCTCTCTGCCCTTCCCATGCTTGTGTGCTTGCTCTCTCTCTCAAAAATTAAAAAAAAAAAAAAAAAAAAAAAAAAAGTAAGTGGTAATAGCCAGAGGAGAAAAATAAGAAATTCTTAATCCTCAACAAATATTGAATCTTACAAAAGTTCCAGAAGTCCTTGCTGTCCCTGTACGAGTGGGCCGACAGGCAGACCCTAGTTTCATGGGTCTGAATTGCAGATGTTGTAATAATTCAGAGTATTCAGACTCCTAGTTCTGTTTCGAGGATTCAGAGCTGAGGCCTTTAAGAATTCTAACCCAGACTCTGTCTAGAACTAAGCTGACAACAGACAGAATGAAGAGATTCTCCGGGGCCCTTTAAGGGTAGAGAAGAACATGTCCTATACCTTACGTCACCCTCTATCCTTTAAGGGTGGCAGGAGAATTGCAAAATCCAAAGAGCCCGCTGCCTCATGTTATCCGTCCTAGGGCCATTCCCCGTGGTGTGATCCTTGCACTTACGAGGAGAAACTCAGAGAAGGCCTAGCCCTCCACACTTGAATCAACGATCACGGTTCTCATTTTTCTCCTTGCCTTGTCTTTTCTCTCCATTGATTTCAATGGAGCTTCTAAGGCCGCTTCTAAGGCCGGCCCGGGGCTCACACATCTGTGTCACTCATCATCTGTCTCACTTGGAACACAGTGCTGACCACCCTGACAAGCCTCTGAAGACGAGGAATCCCCTAGAGCCAGATCGTACCTTCTCCCCAGCTCTAGGTGAGAACAGACAACTTGGTTTGTAATTACTTCTTCCACAGGTGGATCCCCTGATCATTTTGGAGTGCCGGGTATTTAGCGCAGGAGTTTGCGACGTGTGCCAGGAGGTGAGATGGGCAGAGAGGTTCGTTAGGTCCCGTTACCAGGCCCCAAACTCCTGCCCCTCCAGCTCCTGTTGCACCGACAGCCTAGCTGTCTTCTGCATACACCCCCAACCCCCACACGCACACCCTTTATTTCAGCCAAGGGGGGCGCAAGAGCTCTGAATGCCAGAGTTTCAATGGCACACGTCTAGCCCTCTCCTTCCTCAACTCAGCTCTGAAGACAGTATCAAATCATAACTTAAAACGTCAGACCTGGGGCACCTGGGTGGGTCAGTCGGTGGAGCAGTTGTGCGTCTGACTTTGACTTGGGGTCAGATCACGATCTAGCAGTTTGTGAGTTCGAGCCCCGCACTGAGCTTGCTTCTGTCGGTGTGGCACAGAGCCCACTTCAGATCCTCTGCCCTCACCCTCTGACCCTCTCCTGCTCGCGCTTGCTCTCTCTCTCTCTCAAAAATAAATAAACATTAAAAACATGTTAAATGCTATACCCATGAGGATGCAAAAAGCTGAATTTGCAAAACACTTAGATTTCCTGAAGAATGGGTCTTTTCTAAGCACAAAAGAAGAAAAAATAAGGAGCAACAAAAACCAAACCCATACTCTAATGCCTTTATTTGAGCCTCAGCAAAACTAGTGGCAAGCTTTCAGCAATTGGTGACTCATGCTTCTGAAAGACTTAGGGAGAGCAAGTAACCACAATGTGTGACACAATAAATCCCACAGAGGACTTTGGGTCAGCGAGAGGCCATCAGTGAGAACGTGAAATTGCCCCAGGGCACTGCATTGACACTTTTCATGATGATAATCTGGTGAAGAGACAAGTTGTTTACCCGCAGACTAGCATGAATTTTACTAGCATGAATTTTACGTCCAGTGATTTACTTACTCTGTTCTAAATAAGTTAATAATAGCTGAGGAAGAAGAATGTTCTATTTTAATAAAACAGTAACTGCAAAAGCCCCTTGAACAATGAGTTCCACCCTAGTTCTTTCCCCTGCTACAGCCTTCAATAGAATGTTCATACACTGCCTTCAACTATCATGCAGGTCAAGGGAGTATGTTTATCTTAGGGGGGTAAAACCAAGCTAATAAAATAAAGAGAACATAAAAGAACTACAATCAGATACCAATATAGTGAAACAAAAGGGCAGCTTGCTAACCATGGCGCTTACCAAAGAGACAGACAAGAAACCTGTCACGGCCCACACCTTCAGCTTCGTGCTTCTACAAGCCATTTCTTCTGTTCTTTCCCACAGAGCTACTTACTGTAACACAGACCATCACCTCTCTAGATAATTCTTTTAGTAGCAGGATCAGTGGAGGTACACTGAGGAGATGGCGAAAATCCTACTACACAAGGCGGTCAATTTGTATCCTGACTCTGGGGAGTAACATGCTCTCTCTCTTTTTGTGCCAGCGATCTCCAGGACAATTCTTTTTGGGGCCTGAACCTCCTCCCAAAGGCTACAAGGATTGCTTTCTCTGCCCACCAGTTTTTTTTCCTGATTTAGCCAAAGCCCTTGGGCCTAAAATATAAACAGAGAGTGCAAGGACACACCTAGACTATAATGCAGAATTTGGATTTAAGTAAAAATAAACGTCTGACGTGTAAGCATACGATTGGTTTTTAAAAATACCTATTTTTAAAGGATTTTAGGGAGAGTATTATTGGTGTCTAGTAACCCAGTCTGGAGTACCTGGCAATTCTCTGGGAAAGTCCAGACTCCAACCAATTGGCTCCAGAGATAAAGACGACCCGCTGGCCTCTTCCTGACAGCCTGAGGCAACAGGACATCTCACTGTCTGTGTCACTACTGTTGCAACACCAAGATACCCCTCACCAGATGAGGCAAGATGCAGCTTCTCAGGGAACCTACAGGTTACTGGAAAAGGGCACACACGACCCCTCCCCCCACTTCAACATGCAGTACATCTGACGAAGTTGAGGCCCTTTATTCCGCCTCAGACTGTACAGCCTTCTCTTTCTTTTCCACTGAACCCAGGCAGGACCCAGAGACAGTATTAAAGCTTGTTACTGCTTTATTGATGACTTGTGAGTCTTAGGCTCTCTGTGTCAAAGGCCCAGCCAATAAGGAGTATTCGTGCTTTAAATGTGAAATTTCATCTCTAACCAAACTAGCACAACTTCCCTAAGGCTCAGTTTCCTTGCGGGTAAGAGGAAATGAGAATGCTTACCTCTTAGGGTCGTTACAAGGATTAAATGAGAAAATGTAATCAGAGTGCCGGATACACAGGGAGGGCCTCGAAATATACTCTGAAGGATGTAGGCTGGCCTTTGTCCATCCTATACCCACCTTAAAATCCCAAGAAATTTGGGTGGGTATGTCTAGAAGTTCAAGGCACCAATCTGAAGGAACAAAGGTACAGGAAGTTGCAGGATGACCCTGGAGATCTGAGGATCATCGGGTTAATCATTTTCAGGGCATCCGTTGAGTTTCAAAATAGTTCCAGAGAAGTTCTGGAAAAGCCTGAGTAAGGTAACATTTCCAGATACTCTAAAATCATAGAGAGAGAAAAAGAATTGTTTGGTATATATATGTGCATGCATGTAGGTACCCATGTGTATAAATAAATGAATGTTGGGGTTTAGAGACTGTGATGGTAAAATTAATAGGAGAAATTTTAATTTATGCAACATTTAATTGTGCCAGCATCCCTTAGAAATGATGAACTTATTTGGAAATTTTAGAAGAAGGGAGACATGGCTGCGGGGAGAGGAAAATCTGGGGGAAAAGAATTATTTACATCTGAAATACTTCTGAAAAGAAAAGTAGGTTTTTACGGGGAGGGGGTTGGGGGTTGGGTAGAGAGGAGACTTGTTAATTAACCAACCAACCAGTCAAACAAACAGACTTTGCATTCCCTTCAGGCTCTGCATCCCTACTAAATGCTAAGCGGGAGTCCTAGCCACACACAGCAGGTCTGGTGGGGGGGGAGGCGGGGTAAAGGAAGGTGGAGCTTGGGTCCTCAGGCAAGGGTGTTACGGTGGGAGGAAGGGCCTGATCAGTGGCTTCCTAGCCTCCCTCCAAACCACTCAGTGTTTCTAGTCCCTCACAAACGAAATTCTCCACGCACTCAACTACCACCATCTCTGATCAATTTCCCTCTTCTAAAAATTCATTTTTAAGCATATGGCTTTTTCCTTCCTTTCCTTCCTAGACCACCTCCCTTGTATGAAAATCTGTTTCACTTGGCAGGAGACACATGGCAATACCGATGAGAGAACATGATCTTATAGGAAACATTAGAAATGTTCACTGAGATTATCTCGGCTTTGGAAACATTAACAGGAATGAATGCCTGGGATGAAAAATGCTGAGGATAAAATGCACTTCAATGTAAAATCGTTCATAAATGTGAAAACAATTAAGCTGGCTAAGGGATAGGATGGAAATAACAAGAAAGTTTACTGCTTTCAGATGCTTTTATGTGATCCTGTAACTCAAAAACATCTTCGTTTCCCAAATAAAAATGTGAGGGTCTTTTGCCAAGAACAGAGACTTCAACTCTTCAAGATTCTTTTCTTTAAATCCTTTTCCTCCTTAAATTCCACCATCTGGAAATGAATTTTGTTTTTCTAATATTCTCTTTGAAGAGTTCAAATTACTAAGACATATTTGGGCTAACTAAACCACCAGACTTCTTGAAAATACCTTTGAAATGTGGGCTTGGCTTCCTCCTTGGGTATTCTGCAGCTGCGTCCTTGACAGTGTCTCCTTAGAAGACTCTTTATTCTCACTGCTTGAACAAGACCAAGATTCCCAATGCAGACCTCCAGGCCTAATCTCCCCTCAGAGTCTGCTGCCTACTGCCTATTTTCACTAAGGGTCCAATGTCAACATTTCCCAATTTGCACATACTAGTTAGTTATGTTCTCTTCTCCTGCCCAATTTCTCCGTCTTTGCCCATGAAACCAACAATGCTCCCAGGAATCCAGGCTAGGAACCCTCAATTGCCTGATAAGACCATGATTGTTGGACCCACACAAACATGGAACCCCACCACCTTCCCCATCTACAGACATGGACAGAGGCAGATCACAAACTTTAGTAAGTTAGCTTTCTCCTCTGCCGCACTGAGGTAAGACCAATGATACACAAACTCAGGGCTGCTGGGAGGAGTAAGTTATTCATTGGGCTTTGGAGTCAGGTCTTAAGTCAGGCTGGCTATCACAGAACTCCTCAGTCTGTCCGCAGCCTCAGCTTCCCCGAATGCACTAGCACTTACCAGCGCTGTGCGGATAGATGGCGCTTATTAGTGTTTTGGGACTTTGTTTATACTGTTCCCCTGACCTGCAAAGTACTCCTCCCTCCCTTATTTTCATTTCAACCCTCAATGCAGCCTAAGATTCACTCCCTCCATGAAGTTTTCACCCCACTGCTCTGAATTCCAGTGATACTCACTCCCTTCTCCACGTTCCCACTGTGCAGCCCGCACTATACCATTTGGTACTTCCTCAGAGAGACCAGCTTGTGTTGTTTACACAAGCATAATGTTGAGTCTATAGAAGATACCAAGCAAACATTTGTTGATATAATCAACGTGTTAATTAAGAGAATTTGAAACCATAAGTGGACCCAGACCACTCTGCATATGGCAAATATACGGCCCAAATGCTGCCAAAGCAGCTTCCCATTTTCTTGGCAGACATCACTAATTGAGTTCAGAATGCACCCACCCCAGGTTCTCTTTCAACACTGCAGGTGGGAAGTCATTACCAATCAATCAACGATGGAATGTGAGCTGTAAATGATTTGCCCTCGGTGCTATAGTACAATCACTTCCTTTTCAGATGAGGTAAATGAGCCCCGCATGGTTGTAATGACTTGTCTTTTTGCAAAACAGCTTGTTAATGGCAGAGTCAGGACTACAGTCTAACCCTCCTTTTTCAGTTTGCTACTCTTTCAATTTACTACAGTTAACCGAAAGAAACATCTTTTTATTCAGCTACTCATAAAAGATTAAGAAACTGTTGATGACAAAGCAGAAGTAAAATGGAGTTTCTCTCTTCTTCAGGTACGTAGAGATAATTGTAGGCGCACAATGATGGTTAACAGGTGAGTCACAGGAAGCCAGATTTTAGCTCAAAATAAATGACATTCTAATCGTTAGAGCTTCACCCAAATGGAGTGCTAACAACACGCTGTGCAAGGGTCCGAGGACAGGCTGGATGAGACACTTGGAGGCAGAAGGAAGAGTCCCCATGAGGTGGGATGAATTACAGCTTATTTCCAAGTCTTGGGCTGTGCTTTACATACGTTATCTCACTTCATGTCCACAGCCCTAGGAGAAGATTCAGTAGTCACCTGCCTGGTTCCAGACAAGGACTTTTCTCTTAAGAGTAGAACATAATCCTTAAATAAAAATTTTTGAAGCATGATATAGAAATAAAAAGAAAACATTAAATAAAAAGCTATAGTCTCCATCTAAATGAAGCCTCATTGATATTTTGGTATGTTTTAATCTTTTTTTTTAATTCATGAATTTGTAGTTCTAAAAGTTATAACTGTACCATATACTAGTTCAATTTGGCCTTTTTAAAAAAATTGTTTTAATGTTTATTTATTTTTGAGAGAGACAGAGTGCGAGCAGGGGAGGGGCAGAGAGAGAGGGAGACACAGAATCCGAAGTAGGCTCCAGGCTCTGAGCTGTCAGCACAGAGCCCGATGTGGGGCTCGAACCCACAAGCCATGAGATCATGACCTGAGCCAGTTGGACCCTTAACTGACTGAGCCACCCAGGTGCCCTCAATTTGGCCTTTTCCCTTTAATCTCACTTTATATACATTGTTCCATATTATTTCATACTATTAAAAACATTATTTAATAGTGTCAAATGATGTATGACAAACTCTCCTGTGATTCATCAGTCTGAGGTCCAGAAAAGAAAATAAAGGTAACAATATCTTCCATTTCTTATTCCATCAAAAACAGAGCCCTGACTCAGTCACAGAAAAGGTCGCTATTGGGGCCCCTGGGTGGCTCAGTCGGTTGAGCGCCGACTTCAGCTCAGGTCATGATCTCGCGGTCTGTGAGTTCGAGCCCCGCATCGTGACAGCTCAGAGCCCGGAGCCTGTTTCAATTCTGTGTCTCCCTCTCTCTGACCCTCCCCCATTCATGCTCTGTCTCTCTCTGTCTCAAAAATAAATAAACGTTAAAAAAAAAATTTTTTTTTAAAAAGAAAAGGTCGCTATTGAACATATTTTGAAATGTCCTTTTTTGAGCCAATTATCAGGGCCAAGAAATAAAGTGACACTTCCCCTAAAAGCTGCCTTACAGAGAATGGAAAATTAATATGATGCAGGCAGAAGAACAGGAATCTCAGACCTTCCTGAAAGCACTAGGCTGTGCAAACAGGAACCAAGAATCAGGGAGGCCCAAGTTTAGAGCAAAGTGAAGAATTCATTTAAAAGATTTGGGAGGGTGACCTGGGTCAGCCAATTCACATTTGGTCAAGCCTGCTGGAGACTGAATGTCATTACCATCAGATGTTCAGTGCCCTGAATGAAATGAGTTGGTTTCATTCCAGTTTCTAGAGAACAGGTGCACACATCACCAAAGGAAAGGGGAGGAATCTACTGTTATAGCTGGTACTAATTAACATCTTTGCTGGCAGGCTCAGCAAAAAGGCCAAGAGTTCACTGGCTGTAGAAGGGCTGATATGCTCTGGAACAGGCAGGGACACACTGATGAGCCCTATGAAACCACAATCTCAAAGAAATGCCCACAGCCCTGGAACTCTACACCCTGACTCGTGCCCGGGCAAGCATAGTCTACAGATGGTTATGTTTGAGTCCTCGAACTCTTTGGAAAAGCCAAAAAGGCAACAATCAGCAGCAGCCCCGTCACCAACTAAAAAAATTAATACATTGTTAGCACATTTCCAGTTTAAATCCTGCCTCTTCCGTGAAATTCTCCATCTCTGACCAGATCTCTCTTGGAGCTCTTTATCTGTAATACTGTTGGGCACTCTGTCTCGCAGTGTTGCTGAAATGATTTTATAGTTGGCCCCATCCAGACAAGTACCTAAGATACTGGCCTGGAAGAAATGGCCTCCTTCCGAGTGTGAGACCTCCTAAGAGACTCCAGAACCTTTCTGTTCCCACCTATGTCCCCAGAAAAGCCTCAGAGTCCTTCGTAAGAGCCTCATTTATCCTACCCAGGTCCTCAGGCTGGTTGGCATGCAAGCCCATTGCACCCCTGCCCACTACGTTCCTCACTCTTCCCAGGAGCCCTTTCCTTCTTCTCCAGTCTTGTTCCTTCCTCTCCAGCTAACCCATTTGTCTTGCTTTCATTATACACTTGGTAAATGTTTACTTGACTCTTTCCCTTGAACAAATTATTGCCTCCACTAGGACTATTCTCCCCCCTTCTTTCAACCAATCCACTGCCATGACCCATCTCCTCAAAGACTGGGCTTGGAACTCTGTAATTAGAGCGAGCCTCCTCAGAGCAGGCAACCACTGAACATCTTTAGTGTTGCACCATATATCTTCTGGGTTTGTGTTATCCCTCTGATCAGCAGGTTGAACCTTCAAGGACAAGACTATGATCACCCACATCTACCCCACGTGGTCTAATACAATGCTCTGCATACAACAGGTGTTCCGTAAATATTTATTAACTCAAATAAACATGATTTGCCAAATGTGCAATAACCATATGTTAACACAGAAGTGATCTGTCTTAAAACAGAGCTTAGTTTGGAGGTCTACTTTTCGAACACAATAAATTGATGATAGAAGTAAGTGCTGTGGACACAATGTTTGGGTCCCCCTCCAAATTCACGTACTGAAATCCTACCCGCCCCCCCCCCCCAATGAGATGGTATGTGGAGGTGAAACATTTGGGAGGTGATTAGGTCAAGAGGGCAGAGCCCTCGTGACTGGGATTAGTACCCCTGTAAAAGAAGCCCCAGAGAGATCCCCTTCTACCCTGTGAGGACGCAGAGAAAAGATGGGCATCAATGAGTCGGAAAGTGGGCCCTCACTAGACACAGAATCAGCTGGTGCCATGGTCTTGGACTTCCAGCCTTCAGAACCGTGAGAAATAAATGTGTTGTTTATAAGCCACCCACTTTCTAGTCTTTTAGTTATGGTTATTTATCCTGAATGGACTAAGACAGTAAGTAAGTTAAAAGACTGGCTGGCCATCATCATCTCTTAGCCTCTGCCCCTGCTATTCCTGCCACGTTTTCACCAATTATAACATACTCTCTGCCAAGCACCATATATATTTTATGTCATTTAATCCTAAGAGATAGATGCTATTATTCTTTTGTTAGCATTTTGCAGAGGGAAAAACTGAGGCTTACAGAAACTAAGCAATTTGCTCAGAATCCCATGTTAAGAAGAACATCGCCGGCTTCTTAAATCAGATGTCTGACACATTAGGGGAAGTGAGCTGAGAGGAAAGGATGGGAAGAAGGTGGAGAGGAAAGTATGAAGAAGAAAAATCATTTGGTCACATTTTGCAGAGCGTTAGCCAGTCAGATCCCCCTCCGGAACTGTGGTGGCCACCGTGGTGTGGTCCAGATCCCTCCTACAGGAGGACCCAGGGACACAATGGTGGTTCCCCAGCCAGGGGAGGGGTGGCTGTGGATAGCCCACAGCTGTTGATGCTGTTGGTGGGAGGGGGCTGCCTTGCCGTCAGGATATTTTCAAAGGGCCACCCCAAAACCAGTGCTCCCCGTGGCATCGGAAGGGCCTCTACTACGATATCCCAGCTCAACTTCTCCAATTGCCCGATTCTGCCTTCCTCCTTCCCTCCCTTACTTCTGTTGTTCCTGACAGCACTCTAAAAAACCTGCTGCAGGCAAATCTCTCCCCTGAGCCTATTTCCTAGGACCCTGCCTTGAAGACACCTATCCAGAACGAGAAAGCGGGTTATCAGGACCACAGCCTGAGCTCTATCTAACCAGATCCCTGGAGACAGATGCTGGCAGGGCACATCCAAAGCTGAGGAAAACCTTGGACACAAGGCAGAGGCTGGATCTGTATCCCTCCACCACTACCACCCATCGCCCCCCACCATGCTCCCAGTTGGTGGTCTTCCCTTGTCCCCCAGGCCCATCAAGTAACAGAACCTTGAGAGTCTCTTGCTTCTCACTGCTTTCTCCTAATCAAGTTCTGCTTCCAGGAAAGGATTTGACGGACTCAGTCACACAAAAGGGAAATTAATAACATTGATGTATTACTACTGCTTGCGACAGAAAACAAGCGATACTCGTGTTGACTTTACACCAAAGGAAGAATATATACAGCAAAATTCCAGATATTTATTTATTTCCTCAGATAAAATATCTTTGAGCACCTACTGTGCTGAGCTGGTGGTAAGGTAGGGGGAAGAAGGATTCCTTCGGGTTGGGGGTGGCCACTTCAGCTCTTCGAAACAGACTCCTGACACCTTCGCTGTGTATATCTTTGTCCCAGGTCCCGTGAGGGAGCACCCACTTTGTGCTGATTCTATGGGGCCACTAGAGTTGATGAATTACCATTACCACACTGCCACAGGAGCAGACATCTATGGGTGGTTCCCCTATGAGCCCCAGGGCTAAGTAAAAATCTAGTCTTTTTATATGGAGTTCATTTCACCAGAAAAACAAGGAAGTCAGCAAGCAATCGGCTCCTCTTTTGCTCAGCTCGAAAGCACATCAGAAGCTTTTTCAAGATACTAGGAGATGGTTCAGAAAAGGCAGCAGCCTTTTAAATTCAGTCATCCCTGCTACTCAACAAAGGTGTGTTTACCCACTGTTGAACAGATTCAAGATGAAGGGCACACAGGAAAAATTCACCAGGGGGATTTTGCTACAGCGTACCTACTCTCTGAAAGATTCTTTAGGTCTACTGAAGAAAAAGAAAGACGGAAGATGCTGCCTCTCATTTCCTCCTGTCTCAAAAATGCACACCGGAGTTACTGCTTGGCTTGTCACTGATGTAAAGCTAGGAGGCTGCAGGCTGCTTGCTAGAATCAGCAAGACACCGGGGACTCGGGGACAAAGAATTTTAATCACCGTCTACTGTCTACTGCGGTTATCTTGCTGGGAATCTCTGTACAGGTCACTTAACCTTTCCTTAAACTTCACTTGAGAAGAAAAAAGTGAGATTAATACAGGTTCGCCTCAAAGTTTAGTATCAACTACGCAAAACTGTCTACCCTACGTTGTTCGTTAGTAATTCCCAAAGATAATATAAACTCTCCCTTTGGCAATATAAATGTAGCTTCTTAAATTGGGTAGACACATTCTCATTAATAAAAAATAAATAAATAAAATCACTAGAAGGTACACCTGAAACGAATTGAATATTGTATGTCAGTTATACTGCACTAAAAAAGTAAGATTTGGGGGGCACCGGGTGGCTCAGTTGGTTAAGTGTCTGACTCTCAATTTTGGCTCAGGTCATGATTTCATGGTTCGTGAGTTCAAGCCCTGCCTCGGGCTCTGCGCTAGCATTGCAGAGCCTGCTTGGGAATTTCTCTCTCTCCTTCTCTCTCTGTCCTTCCCTTGCTCTCTCTCTCTCTCTCTCAAAATAAAAATAATAAAATTATATTTTAAAAAGTAAGATTTTTAAATACTTAGATGAGCACTCTTTTTTTAATTTTATTTTACACTTATTTATTTTTGATAGAGACAGAGCACAAGTGGGGCAGGGGCAGAGAGAAGGAGACACAGAGTCGGAAGCAGGCTCCAGGCTCCGAGCTGTCAGCACAGAGCCCGACGCGGGGCTCAAACCCACAAACCGCGAGATCATGACCTGAGCCGAAGTCGGACGCTTAACGGACTGAGCCACCCAGGCGCCCCAGGTGAGCACTCTTAATCCTTAAACACACGTACATATCAGGGAAACTGCAGGTAGAAAAGAGTGTGAGGCATGACTCCCCTGTGATGCTGAAAGGGGCTGTCAGGTGCAAGCCAAGCTCTGAGACAACTTACCTGGATACACTGCCACAGATGACCGAGCATGGCTCCGTGTTGTGCAAATACTGAATGGCTCTGGAGGTTCCTATTAAAACACTGATCCGAATGTGCCAAGACAGTGGGGCTGTGTTACCCTAAAAAGACAACGGTAGTTGGTCTGGGAGCAAAACACACGGGTGCACATTACATAGAAGTATGCCAGAAGAGAGGCAGATGGTGAGGCGGGGTAAGGTGGGTGAATGAACCTTTTGGTTTCCCATAACCTATTTGTGATTCAAGATGGGTTTTCCTCTACCAGTGATTCTAGTCCTCTTTACAGCTTTCCATTGGTAATGGAAATACCCAATAATTTGAACCTTAGCTTAGTCAAAATACGGTTAGGAAGGTAACTATGTTTGTAAGTTCATTAAGTAAGATTTTAAAAGTATTTGTGGCATAATAGTGTGGGTAACGGAAAACAATCTGTTTTTATTCTGACCCTAACTGAAACGTCACCTGTTCAGAATGACTTGTTAAACTTATCTTTCACAAATACGGGGAATCAAGGCATTAATTCAACCTTCTTCTCTTTAAGGAGTCTGCATTGCCTTTATGTTTACCCTACGTATTGAATGGTATTTTGTGTAAAGTTATGCAAATAAAAATTATGTAAGAAACAAGAGTAGTTCATGTAAACTCATTGAAGATATGGAATCAATAAGAAGTAAGGATCTGGCAAATCTTTTGGCCACCATGTTGCACAACACACAATAACTCAGGTATTTATGCAGTTGTTTTTAAGAGTAAAATATTAATTCATGGAAAAGTCCTCTACTTCCTTGGGGAACCCATTGTTGGCTATCCCCTCCTGTGAACACATGTTGGCTCCTGGATCTCAGGAGATTTCAGCAGCTCCCTCAGGGTTTCAGGGGGTCAGAGAGTTGGGGAGAGCAATAGGTCCGACTTACTACACACTGCAATCTGTCAAAAAGTGATCCATTTCTCATATATGGATAAACAAGGCAGAACTTCTCACTCTCTGTAAAATACGCAGTCAACTCCAGTATGTTTGGATGATGGAACCTTGAAACAAAAGATTTTTAAATCCATCAAATTGTTCATTCAAATAGGAAATGAACAGTGCTGTGGTTTGGGGGTGATAAGGTGGGAATGGGGAATAGGTCTAAAGCAAAATATAAATTTGGCCAAGGGAAAAGTAATCTCACTGGACACATGACATGACACAGATCTGTTTTCCAAATTGGTCTAAAGCGTTCTGACAAATACTAGACATTCTTTGATTAGTTGTGATCATGCAACTATAAATAAAATATCCAACTATAAGACAGAAAAGTTAAGAAAGTGACGATTCCTTAAGATTTGGGAGTCTTGGGAACTTTAGAAGAAATAGACAATACTCTCTAATATAATAAACTATGTTTATCAATATGAAAGCCGATGTAACTTATTTATTAAATAAAGATAATACAACTGAGACTATTCATTTCATTGCTTGAAGTATACTGTCTAAATCACCAAAATAGAAGAGTACAGGAGACTATTTTTCATTCATTTAGTTCGTTCATTTAGTGAGTATTACTATGTCAGATTCTGTGCTAGGCACCAGTCACACGACTAGAGACGACATCCAGGATCTTCATAAAGCTTTATAGTTACCTAAAATCCATGTGGTTAGTAAAGTCTGATGTTGAAGAACATATCACTGATTTTTATTGTATGCATGTATTTATTTATTATTGAAGATTTCTTAAAATGTTTATTCATTTTGAGAGAGAGTGTGTGCACACACATGAGTGGAGGAGGGACAGAGAGAGAGGGGAGGGAGTGTCCCAAGCAGGCTCTGCACTGTCAGCACAGAGCCTACCATGTGGCTCCACCCCACTTACCTTGAGATCATGCATGACCTGAGCTGCAATCAAGAGTCAGACGCCCAACAGATTGAGCCATCCAGGAGCCCCTAACGAGTTTATTTTTAAGTAATCTCTACATCAAACGTGGGGCTTGAACTCACAATCCCAAGATCAAGAGTCACATGCTCCACCAACTGGGCCAGCCAGGTGCCCCAAATATATCACTGATTTTTAAATGACAGAGTTCTGGGGCGCCTGGGTGGCTCCGTTGTTTAAGCATCCAACTTCAGTTTGGGTCATGGGTTCGAGCCCCATATCGGGCTCTGTGCTGACAGCTCAGAGCCTGGAGCCTGCTTCAGATTCTGTGTCTTCCTGTCTCTCGGCTCTTCCCCCACTTGCACTCTGTCTCTCTCTCTCTCTCAACAATAAACATTAAAAAAAAGATTTTAAATGACAGAGTTCTATGTCAGTGTAGCCTACATTTTCAGCCTCTTTTCCTTTAAAACCCTGTTTCTCGAATGCCTGTATCATCACTGTGAAAACCAATGGAACTCAGGTAACAAACATGAAACATAAAATGTGAAATTCACCTGTGATCTCAGTTCAATTACTTATTGACTACCTATTATGTTCTAGGCATGCTTGGGGATATTAAAATAAGGTTGGTTGGGGTGCCTGGGTGGCTCAGTCGGTTGAGCGGCCGACTTCGGCTCAGGTCATGATCTCGCGATCCGTGAGTTCGAGCCCCACGTCGGGCTCTGTGCTGCCAGCTCAGAGCCTGGAGCCTGTTTCGGATTCTGTGTCTCCCTCTCTCTCTGACCCTCCCCCATTCATGCTGTGTCTCTCTCTGTCTCAAAAATAAGTAAACATTAAATTAAAAAAAAAATAAGGTTGGTTTTTTGTAAGATTCTATTTACAAAGGCCTCTTATTTAGTTTCTTCAATAGCAAAACCTTCCTATAAAACACACACACACACACACACACACACACACACACACTCACACATGGCTTCAGATTTCTTTTATTCCTCCTATCATAAAGAAGGAAGTTTTGTGTGTATGTGTGTGTACAAGATCCCTACCCCTATTACAATTCAGACCATATCTATAAAATGCAACACAATGGACTGAAAAGGAACGGAGCTGGTGTATTTGGCTGCCTAAAAAACTCATCTATACCACTACCTGGTAACCTTAAAATAATTTAAAGAGATAAAAAGTCTTTTGGAAAGCAGCTAGCAGACCTCGTACAGACACAGTCATGGCCCTGGTTCTCTGCTCTCTCGCTCACAGGGCAGAAATGACCATTTGCTTATTTTTAGATATTGCCAATCTAGCAGTAAAATGGACACTGTATAAGTTTGTGAGGTATGGAACATGGCACAGCCATAAACACTGCTGGTTTTGCATCTATAGACCCTTCTCATCCACCTTTCGCTACAAATTTTTAAGTCAGTGGGATTTTAGATTATATAGGTCTGAAGGTCAGCAGACACAATACCTTTTTGTAAATGTTTATGTATTTGGGGGAGCGGGGGACACACACACACAGAATCTGAAACAAGCTCTAGGCTCTGAACTGTCAGCACAGACCCAACACGGGACTCAAACTCAGGACCAGTGAGATCATGACCTGAGCCAAAGTCAGATGTTTAACCAACTGAGCCACCCAGGTGCCCCTGATACAACACCTTGAAAATCAATTCAATCAGCATTTGTGAGTGTCAGATAAACACAGTGTGAGGCACCACCATGTGGCAGACTGGACAGACTTGAACGACAGACAAACCTGGGTTTGAATCTCTGGTCTTCTTTTTATCAGCTGTGTGAACTTGGGCAAGTCATTTAATCTCTGTGAGACTCTTTCTTTGCTATGGTCTGAATTGTGTCTCTCCCCCCACTCGCTACCCCCTGACCCAGTTCACCTGTTAAAGCCCTAACTTCCAATGTAAAGGTGCTTGGAGATGAGGCTTGCGGGAGGTAGTCGGGGTTAGGGTTGGATCCCTCATGATGGGATGATGGGATGAGTGCCCTTATTAGAAGAAACACTGGAGAGTCAGCTCCCTCCCTCTCCACCATGTCAGGACAGAATTAGAAGGCAGTTGTCTACATGCGAGGAAGCGCGCCCTCATCAAGAACCAAATCTGCCTTGATCTTGGATTTCTCAGCCTCCAGAACTGTGAGAAATAAATTTCTTTTGTGTAAGTCACCCTGTCTCTTTTGTGACAGAAGCCCCAGCAGACTAATATTCTTCAACTCTACACAATAATTAAAATGTCACTTCCCAAGGTCCTCATGAAAATTAAACGAAAAGTTAACTGTTTAGCCAGGTGTTAGGTCCTCAAAAATTATTAGCTCCCTTCCCTCCCCTTGGGAAAGGAGGGAAAAAAGGAATCAGAAGCCACATCCCAAGGACTTCACAATTCTGTTTAAGGGACAGGGGTTACACACTTCCTTACTATTGAACTTAAAAAACTCACCCTCAGGTCTCAGCCTAGATGTTACTTTTTCCTAGAAGGCTATACTGCTGCCCCCCCTCCCCCCGCCCCGGGCTACCATTTTCTCCACCCTCAGTGCTCTGTACTTGCCCATCCTATCACTTAGTTTACTGAAATTGCCTGTTTACTTATGTGCGTCCCTCCTAATCCCACTTCAGCCAGCATGTTCTGAGAGGAGAGGGCTACATCTGATTTATTCATTAATAAATATCTGAGAAGGAGAAGATTGAAAGTGATTTAGGAAATGAGTTGGGCCTTCTCCAAAAGGTAGGATCTACCTCAGTTTCCCCATCTGTACGATGGGGATAATGGCAGTATTTACCTCACAGGATTGCTGTGAGGACTGCAGAATTAATACGTGTAATGTATTTGGTATTAAGCCTAAAACTAAATAAATATTAGCAGTATAAAGAATAAAAATATCACACCAAGAATATTCAACATCATGGAGCTGTTAATTCTCTTAAAAGTCATATATAAACACCTCACCAGAATAAATCCAAATGGCTAAGAGATATAAATGTAAAAAATGAAATCATAAAAGTACTTGGCAAAACCATGGTAGAATTATTTGATAACCTTTCACTGGGGAAGGTCTTAGAAACTGTGATATAAAACCCAGAATCCATAAAAGAAAGAACAGATTAAATTCAACTACATTAAAACCATTTCCACATAGCAAAGACTAGAATAGGCAAAGACAAATGTCAATCTGGTAAAAAATTTGTATTTCATAACATAAGACTAAGGCTAATTTTCTCTAATATATAAAATGCTTCTACAAGTCATGAAGAAAAATAACAGCCTAACTGTTAAAAAAATGGGCAAAGAATAGCATCAGGTATTTCACAGAAAAGGAAATATGTCTCTTAACATGTGAAAAGATTCACTCATAATAAAAAAAAGAAATTTAAAGCACATTAAGAAACCATTTTCACCTAGCACATTGGCAAAAATTAAAAGTTAAGAATAAACGGTTTGTAGGGCGCCTGGGTGGCTCAATGAGTTGAGTGTCCAACTTAGGCTCAGATCATGAGTTTGCGGGTTTGAGCCTCACATCGGGCTCTCTGCAGTCAGTGCAGGGCCTGCTTCAGATCCTGTGTGTCCTTCTCTCTCTGCCCCTTCCCCACTCACCCTCTCTCTCAAAAATAAACATTAAAAAAAATACTATGTTGGCAAAAATATGGTGAATGAGGCATTCATATATGCCTAGTGTAGGTATAAATTTTTATAACTTCTTTGGGAGGACAATTTGGTATTATGTAATGCGTGTAACCATTTGACCCTGTAATTTTATTTATGGGAACTTAGATCTACTCAAACAGTTACAAAATAACATATATACAAGCTTTTCTGGGGTGCCTGGCTGGCTTAGTCAGTAGAACATGTGACTCTTGATCTTGGAGTCGTGATGCCCCACAGTGGGTGTGGAGCCTTAAAAAATAAATTAAATATTTAAAAAATAAATTAAAAAAAATAAGCTTTTCATGTTGCAGCATTCTTTTCTTTTTTCTTTTTTAATGTTTATTTATTTTTGAGAGAAGACAGAGACAGAGACAGAGCGCTAGCAGGGGAGGGGCAGAGAGAGAGGGAGACACAGAATTTGAAGCAGGCTCCAGGCTCTGAGCAGTTAGCACAGAGCCTGACGTGGGGCTCGAACTCATGAACCGTGAGATCGTGACCTGAGCCGAAGTCAGATACTTAACCGACTGAGCCACCCAGGTGCCCCTGCAGCATTATTTTCTAACATTAAAAGATTAGAAAAAAATCTAAAACTCTGTTAATATAAGAATGGTTATTCAAATTACAGTACAGGAACACAACAGAATACTAAAATAAGCAACGTGAACAGTATATTTATGCTACCTCTGATGGGAAAATAAGAAAACAAAATACAGAGGCACCTGGGCAGCTCAGTCAGTTAAATGTCCAAGTCTTGATTTTGGTTCAGGTCATATCTCACGGTTTGAGCCTTGCACTGGGCTCTGTACTGACAGCGCAGAGCCTTCTTGGAATTCTCTCTCTCCCTCTCTCTCTCTGCCCCTCCCCTGCTCCTGCACACGCATATGCATGTGCTCCCACGCTCTCTCTCTCTCAAAAGAAATAAAAAAAAAGGAGAGAAAAAAATACATATATACTTATTTGATGTAAATGCATATAAACCTTTTTCCGGGAAGAGGATCTTAAGCTTTCATCAGATTTTCAAAAACCCGTTAACTCCCAAACAGATTTCTAACCACCGCTCTTGAGTTAGAAGTTTCTCGTGCACTGTATTATGTTGCCATATTTTAGATCTCTGGGAAGATCTACAAAAAACTGATGACTGCTGCCTCGGGACAATCAGCTGGGTGGTTAAAGACAATAGTGGAAAACTCCTTTTCTTGGTTTACCCTTTGGCACTTTTGGAATTCTGAAATATTTCAATTTGTTACTTGTTCATTAGCAAATAAATACAGCTTAAACGTAGAAATCTACGATTACAATGTTGGCTTTAGTTTCTTGTTGACTAAATGGTATGCATTAAGTTTTTCTGATTAGAACTCTAATGTTTTGATTGCTGGCCCAGGGTACAAAAGCAGGATTTAGCACAATGACTTCTCTTCCACAACCATTTCACATATTGGTTTAGAAAACATCTGAAAAGAACATTTCTTTTCACAAAGGGTGCCGAGTGAAGTCTGTAGGGTTAAGGACCTCCGATGAGCCGGCTGGACAGCCGCACAGCTGCAGTTATGAATATATATGAAAATGAAGTCATTTTAGCTTGTCTCTGAGGACTCCTGGGCTCATGAATGAAATCCCAGAAAACAATACGCACATCAAAAGCACTTGATTTCTCTGTCTAAATGCTCTTCCCGAAGACGGTTATACTGACAGAAGTTTCTTGACTAAAGTGTCTCTAAGGAAGGGGGGAATGGTAAAATAGATACAATTCTAACGTTCGAGGAGTTATTTTACATTCAGCCATGTTAGTCACACATGATTTAATCCACTTCCTTGTGACAGTTCCTTGTTAAAATATATTCAAGTGAATTATGTGAATGGTCTATTTTAAAATGTGTTCTGAAGAATATACTAAAGCAGATGTCAAAAATTTACCCAAAGTCCTAATATCCAACCCACCTTTATTACATGCCCACCATGCCAAGCACTGTGTTATAGAATCAAAGATGCACAAAGATGAAAACCAGGCACAGAGGCAGAAATTCCAGACCAAATATACTCACAGTAGTAAAACTTCAAGCTCAGATAAAAACTGCTTCCATTGTTTCTTACACTGCATTTTTTTCTCCTAAATATCATGGAGAAAAATAAGAAAACAAAATTAAGGAAAGGATCTCTGTTTCTGGGATTTGTAAACCAGGGTCTACAGTCTTCCTGAGACCAGCTGACCTTTTTGATGTAAATGAATATAATTCTTTTACCGGGGAGAGGATCCTTAGCTTTCATCAGATTTTCAAAAATCCATTAACTCCCAAACAGATTTCTAACCACTGCTCTTGAGTTAGAAGTTTTTCCTGCACTGTATTATGTTGCCATATTTTACATTCGAACCCTTTTACCATATTTTGTACACATTTACATACATTTAAAAATATTATATGTATTCAAAGAAAATCCCATGACAGAAATGCCCTACTTGGTCTCACAAAGGATCCAGTTTGTGATAGCTGTATTCTGGTTAGAAGGGGATTTCTCCAATTTGGTATTTATGATTTGGGTCATTTGGATATGTCGATTCAGGTTTACCTTTATATTAATTTTGAAATGGTGGACTTACTAAGAAATTGAAAAACGTAACTCCTTACTTCAAAGAATCTTCAGAAGCTAGCCCAGTGCCTGACACAGGAATATTTATTGAATACATTAATGAATTCAGTAATATTGTATGAGCGCCTACTCTGTCCCTGGTATTGTTCGTGATGGCTTTAGTTTATAAACCTTATGTCGCTGCGCGTCTCTGTATCTCAAGATCCTAACTTCCACCACGAAAGAGTTAAGTACATTGTTAGGCTCCATCAGCTGTAAGTTTCTATCATTTGTAAATTGCAAGACAGGGCAGGGTTTTTAGAGCTCTGTTCTCAGGAAGAAAGGGAGAGAAATCCAACAGGAATTCTGGAAGCTATTTTCCAAGTTAATCCAGGAAGTCAGAAACAATAAACGAGGCTAACAAATCATTTTCGCGGACCACTTTATGAGAATTTACATTTTAAAATACCATTGTCCTGGGAGCCAGGTGGATTTGGTCTCAGTCTTATTTCTAACACGCAATATTTGTGACTTTTTGTCACTTAACCTCCCTGAGATCGTTGTTTTCTTAATCTGAAAAATGAAGGGGTTAGTTTTTGTGTTCATGCTAACCTAGCTTAACTCTCAAAGTTTGGGTCTGTGCACAAGGAACATCAGCTTCACGGGGAGCTGGTAAGAAATGCTGACTCTCAGGTCCCTGCCCAGGTGTGCTCAACCAGAATCTGTATTTTAAGGTCTCCAGGCGATCTGGTCGCACCCATCTAAGGCATCTTGTACACTTTCCCACTTCAGTCCCTCCAGGAAAGGTTACTGAAGTTAATGTTCCAATTTTACAAAACCACGTTTCTTTAGAAACAAATGCTCTATGGCTAAGGCTTCATTAAATTTCCCATCTTTCCCCGGTGTGTGTGTGTGTGTGTGTGTGTGTGTGCACGCACACACACACACAGGCACACACTTAGGACTTTGTATGGTGTCTAGGCCTTTGGTAACTTTGTTACTTCCTGTCCTTTTACTCCTAGAGATCAGCAACTAAATTCACGAAAAGGACATACACACATGCTTCATTCAATTCACCTAACGAACATTTACTGAGCAACTTCCATGGGCCAGGCTCTGTAATAAGGCTCCGGGATACAAAGATAAATAAGATCTTTAAAAACCATCATCTAGTCCATTGGGAGAGGTGCATGAAGAAACCAGTATTAGGAGGTATTGCTATGGTGCTGTGGCTGCACATTGGAGGGTCACCAAAACTATACCAGAAGGGTTGGAGGCAATCAAGGAAATGATCATTGTCCCTAGGACAGGAGGGAAAGGAGATCTAAAGGCAATGACATTCCATTCTGAAGCCAGACTCCTGGAATAAAAAATAAATAAACAAAAAACCCCAAACCTCCCCAAACCTTCCAAAAACCTCACAAAAACTCCCAGTGTGAGTTGGTGGCAGCCATGGAGAGAAGAGGAAAGTAGAGAGAGGGCTGGAACCTTTTGGGGAGGTGGCCGTGGGGCTCAACCCCAAGAGAACCTACAAATGGGACTGGGACACACTGGCCCTAGGAAACAGGCTTCAGATAAGCCACCTCTAGATAACCACATTCTCTTTGTTGAATGGTGTTTCATTTCTTTATTAGACCGTTTGTCTCCTCAGGAATCTTGAGACGTCCGTATAAAATCAGTGGGTATAGAATGCTATGTAAGGACTGGAGAAATCAGGTTAATAATTAAAGAAAAAAAAGGGCCCCATAATCTAAGCTGCAGAGGAGGAATCGCCCGAGATCCATCCTCTCCCCCATTTGCCCAGCCCTATCTCACCGATCGTGAGATTTGGTCCATTTCATCTCCTGGCTTAGACATACCTTCTCCTTGCCTCTGCCCTAGCTCAGAGCGGGGCTTCTCAACGCTGGCTACACATCCGAACCACGTGGGGAGCTTTGAAAAAATACGGATGCCTGCCACCACTATGCTGACCTAACCTGATGCTGAGGGATCATTTCAAAAAAGCTCCTGAGGTGACTCTAATGTTAGGCTTGAGGACATGGGTTTAAGTCCCATCCATCTCTTCCCTACCCATCTAAAACCCCCTCTATCCACCTCCAGCCTAGTCCTTGCCATCTCTGCTCTAATGCCTCTGCCGACTTCCAGCCCATGACCTAACCTGTGCTCAGAGTTACATCTCAAAAACACAAACCTAATCCTTTCACTCTCCCACTTAAAACCCACCCACCGACTTGAGCCATCTTTCCCGTGTCATCTGCCATTACCTTCCCACCCCCTGCTCTACGTTCCCTCCACCCAATGATCTGTTATTAGTAAGGCATATGTTTGCACACACGCACCTCCAGGCTGTTACACCTGCTATTTCTTCCACCCAGAGAGCACTTCCCATGCCTCGCTCCCCGCCAAAATTCTACTGGGCTTTCAAAATCCAGCTGAGAGGTCACTTCCTTTTGTTCGCTTTTCCCATTTGTCTATTGCAGAAATGTTTATCAAGTACTTCCTCTGTGCCAGGCTCTCTTCTGGGTGCTGGATCTGCCCCTGCCCTGGCTGTCTTTTCTGTGCTGCCATGACCTCTTGTGCAAATCTGGGCTCAACTACTTCTCACCCCGTAGCTTAATCTTTTCTTTCTTTACCTGACCGTTTGCCCCACAGGACTGAGCTCCCGGAGGATGGAATGATGCCTTATTCATCCTTGCCCAGCACCCATTTCACAGAGAGAGTTGAATGAATGTTTATTGACTGCTGACTAACGATGAAGAACAGCAGAGCAGTTCTTCTGGGTGTATGTGTGCCTACCTGTCTCTTCCTGACTCCTGGGTGTGATACCCCAACACCCTTTCTGCTTTACTGGCTGCAGTCACTCAGCTTTCTCCTAAACTCCAACTCTGATCATTGCCTCGCTCCTTCTATTTGAAGCCTCCCCTTTCCCACCCCCTTGAACTGTGATAAACGATAATTTATAAAGTAGCACCAAAGACCAATCTGGGGCTTAGCCTGTGAAGCTGCCTGGAGGAGACATGGCCCATCCTAAAAACAAAACCAAAAAAAAAAACAAAACAACACAAGAAAACTGGAGTAGACCAGCACAGGCAAAGTGCCAAGCTCCTACACAGCTCTTCAGAAAAGCCTTTCTCCTTCGACACATCTGGGGATGGGAAGAATTTCACTTCCACATTCCTGCGAGTCAGGCATTCATTTCATGGTCTTTTCTCCAGTCACCTGAGGTCATATATCTTATTTCCATTTATTAAATTTTATTTTCGAGTATATCTCCTTCCAATGTTGATGAAAAATGACACATTCTAGCATGAAATATGAGCAAATAAATGGAACTGATATCCTGTGATAGTAATTCTTTCCATACCTGTTTAAATAATTTAATGGCATATGTTCGGTTTTGGATCTCTGCTCTGTATACCTCAAAAATCTCCCCTTCTCCAATTAGGAAGTCTTTGTGGAAATTTTTGGTTCCATCTCTGATGTTTTGAAAGCTGATGGAGGATTTAAACAATATTCCTTAGGACAGAAAGTAGGGAGAAGATAAGTTACTTTTTCATTTCTTTCTTTCTTTTTTTTTTTTTTTTAAGAATCAACATCATCATTAAAAAGAACCATAAGTTCCATATTAGAAATACTTCAGAGCCCAGCAGAGAGCCAGGAGCAGAAGGCCCAGGAACCAAAACTGAAGCCCATCTCCGCACATTTACTTGGGTCTGGCTCCCACCATTCCACAGAACAAATGCCTTTTTAGATATCTGAATAATAGTTCTGTGATTCTATCACCCTTCCAAAGAGGTCAGCCGAAGAACTCAGTTGAGGAAAGTTTTCCAGGACTCCACTTCTTTGTCATTAGATCAATGGATTGCTTTTGACTCACTATGAACCTAAAATCATTAAAAATAAAAAAAACCTATGGAAGTAGAAACTTTGTTATGACTAAACAATATTCTCCAAGTATGACTGATAGAATCATTTTTCATGAGCCAAATCCTCTAAATCTCTAACTTACTTCCTCAGAGTAAATTAGGAAGATGCTTCAGCTTTTTAAAAAATCATCTAAAGCAGAGATTGGGAGAAAACATTTAGAAGGTAATCAAATACATATCCAAGGGGAAAAGCTTAACTAAATCCTTCAGAGCCCAATTTTGGCTATATTTCCACATTTGCTGTTTGATTTACATCTTATTGTTAAATCTTAAAGGACCAAAATTTTATCCAACTTCTCTAATTCTCTTTTGAACCAAGGAAGGTACAGATCTGGTGGTAAAGACGAGGCAAAGCAGCCTTAACTAGCCATTAACGTTGATCAGAAGGATTCCCAGGTAGAATTAAATTATTCTCCCTGCTAATAAAGTAATAAAAGTGATATGGAAATAATGAGACTTTCATAGTGACCTTCGGCATTGCTCTACAAACGTCTCTAAAGATCTCTGCAAGGGCTATCACAATTTCTAACACTATATAAAACCCAATGTAATTTTTAAATGTTTTCCTATGACACATAAAAATGCAAATTTCACTAACAGAAAGTACGAAAACCCCCCCAGGGAAGAGAACACAATTATGTTCTCCATTGGCCAGTGGATTTTTAATATAACAATAATATATCATCCATCAGAACTTAGTGTCAGTCAAAGCTGCAAGTATTTCAACATCCATGAAAATTTTACCCTAAACCTGCATATTAATGAAGAGTTAATGTGTTCATTGGATATTTGTCTCTGTAAGTTAACTTAAAGCAAGGCATGATTTAAAGTAAAAAAAAAAAATTTTTTTTTACCTTTTTCATTATGTTCAGGAATAAGAACATTATCCACTGTGACATTGGCTATTTCCTAAGAGAGGAAATACATACTGAAGTAATTCCATTTCATAAGCCTAGAAAGAACAGAACCTTAACAGAAATCCAAAGCTCCCCCTGGACTATACAGTGCAATAGAGCAGAATCTAATTTAGAAGAAAGCTAGTAGAAAGCGAAGTTACTTTATTTAATTCAACAGTATTCATTGCCTTATGCATTTAAAGCTTCCATACTAACTACAAAAACTCAAGTATCAATGTCATAGTTACAGTCAATTTTAAATGACTTCTAATGCTATAAAAAATGATCGCTGCCAATTTATTTGTTCCCATAAAAACCAACAGCAACATGCAAAATGCCAAGTAGAACAGGAAAATTAAAAGCTGAATTAAGACAAATGCGTAACTCACAGCACTCTTACCAGTTCTAAGCCTTATCTATGACAGATCACTGAGAGGAGAAAGCTCTTCACTCTTTTCCCACAAATCTCTAGTTTCCTGAATCCCCAACTAAACAAAGCAACGAGAAAGCTAAAGCTTTACTGGTTTTAAAAAAGTACTTGCAAACCATCATTTTTCTGTCTGATAATTTCATCCCCCATGCTCAATTATATATGCAACAGAGTTCAAGGTTCATTATCTCTGCACATACACTCTACCTTGGGTAACATGTTTGGAAATCTATCTCCATGATGACTCTGACTCTTCAAGGGTGCTCCTGAAAAGAAAGAAAGGGAGGTAGATACAGATAAAATTTTATGTCTCTAATAAGCATGTTTTTTTTTTCCTTTCTTAGACTGTGAAAATAAACACCTTGCTAGTAGTGTTAATTTCTAAAGTTCAGTTGCATTCCCTTTGAATGGTTACAAATTAACATCTGTAAATAGCTTTGTAATGATCAAATATTATTCAAACATGTTTTTGTTTACCTAACGTATAATACCTACCTTACATTATTGATAGACATCATTAAAAATATTAAAGTAGAAAGTAGAAAATTGAAAGGAAAAAAGCAACATTGAATCAGCTTTTTGCCCATATATTTTAAAGTTGTATAATTATGGGATTATATCTCCTTAGGTTAGTTTATTTTTTATCCCCTCTTGTGCCGTAAGATATTAGAGGGGTGTGTGTGTGTGTGTGTGTGTGTGCGCGTGTGTGATCAGCCACAAACACCTATCACCCCTCCCCAAATATACACCATAACTTCTGTATGTTCTATTTGAATTGAGGTAGTCTATGTAGCTTCCTGAAAAAGATGAAAACCCTGAAGTATCTTGCTGTCACATCTGACATTTTGATTCAGACTTCAGAAAAATTTTATTTCATCTTCTAGTTTTTCTTTGACTGTATTCTAATGTTTTAAAAAACTACTTTGCTTAGAGGACTGGCAACAAAGCATAACCAATTAATAACAGACCTCCTTGAGCAAACTACAAGCCTAGATCTAGCAGACATTCTCTAGAATATTCCATCCAAAAACAAAAGAATATACAAAAACTTCACAAGAGCATGTTGAACAGTCTCCAGGATAGACCATATCTTGAGCAATAAAATGAGCCTCAATAAATTTGGAAGGACTGAAATCATACAAAGCATATTCTCTGACCACAATGCAATTAAAATAGAAATCAGTAATGGAAGGAAATTTGGGAAATTCACAAATACATGAAAATTGAACAAGTCCATAAATAACCACTGAATCCAAGAAGAAATCACAAGGGAAATTATAAACTACTTTCAGATGAATGAAAGTGAAAACACAACATACCAAAACTTATGGGATGTAGCAAAAGGAGCACTTAAAAGGAAATTTATAGCTGTAAATGCCTACCTTAAAAAAGAAAAAGGATCTTAAATCAATAACCTGAATTTTCACCGAAGGAACTAGAAAAGAAAGTGCTAAACTGAAGGAAGCAAAGGAAGGAAAGAATTAAGATTACAGTGGAAATAAATGAAATAGATAATATAAAAACAAAAGAGAAAATCAATGAAACCAAAGGGGTTCTTTGGAATAATCACAAAACTGATTTAGCTAGACTAACCAAGAAAGAGAGGAGACTCAAATTACTAAAACCAAAAACAAAGAGGAGACACACTACCAACCCTATAGAAATAAAACGAATTGTAAGAGAATATGATGAACATTGCATGTAAAAAATTAGATAACTAAGGGGCACCTGTGTGACTCAGTCAGTTAAGTGACTCTTGATTTCAGCTCAGGTCATGATCTTGAGGTTCGTGGGTTTGAGCCCTGCATCCAGCTCTGTGCAGGTGCAGAGCCTGCTTGGGATGCTTTCTCTCTCCCTCTCTCTGCTCCTTCCCCACTTGCGTGCTCTCTCAAAATAAATAAATAAACTTAAAAAAAAAATTAGATAACTGAAATGGCACAGACAGATTCCTAGAAAGACACAAACTGCCATAACTAACTCAAGAAGAAATAAACAATCTGAATGGACCTATTGCAAGGAAAGAGACTGAATTAATAATTTAAGATTTCCTACACACAAAACCCCAGGCCTGAATGGATTCACAGGTGAATTCTATCAAATATTTAAACAAAATTTAACATCAGTTCTTTACAAATTTTTCCAAAATAGAAGAGGAGGAAACAATTCCCAAATCATTCTATGAGACCCAATATTATCCTAATACCAATGCCAGGTAAAACTTCACAGGAAAACGATAGTCCAATATCTCTTATGAACATAGATGCAGAAGTCTTCAACAACAACAACAAGTCCTCAATGAAATATTAGCAAAGTAAATCCAGAAACATGTAAGATTATATGCCATGATCAAGTGGGATTCATTTGAGAATCCTAGATTGGCTTACAATATGAAAATCAACCAATGTAATACACCACATTAATAGAATGAAGAACTAAACCCATGAAATCCACTAACCTATCGTAAAAACCCAAGGAATAGAAGAGAATTCCCTCAATTTAATAAAGGGTATCTGTGAAAAGCCCACAAATAATGTCATACATCATTATGAAAAACTGAATGCTTTCCCCTTTACATCAGGAACAAGAAAAAAATGTCTGATCTTGCCACTTCTATTCAACCTTATACCAGAGGTTCTAGCCAGGGCAATTAGGCAAGAAAAAGAAATAAACATCATGGGGAAGTATCGTGTAGAATAAAATTTGAACTAAGGGCACTAAAAGTCATTGTCCTTTTGTTGCCCATAAAAAGGAAGGCAATATTCATTGTCATATAAAATTGAAGATTCAAAATGGCTCTCCTAAGAAGCCTGAAGAAAACTGTGGATTTTATGTCAAAAGTAGAAAATTATGACCATTGAAATATAAATGCAGAATGTGATATGTAAGAGCAGGCATACCAGAAATATAACGAAAGCAGGTAAGGATTCTCGTTTCTTGAACAGCTAGGCTATGTCCTGAGATATGAGGGAATGCTTTATGGATGTGAAAACACCTAATGGCAGCCACCTGAATCGCAGGAATAGTGACTGGGAGGAAATACAAGACTTTTCGCAGGAGGGCTTGTAAGAAATTCCAAATCCACAAAGTGATCTCTTCTCTAAAATGAAAACCATCCCACCAAACTGACAATTTCAAGGGAAGGGAGGCAAAAACGGATATTTGAGCAAATAATGGATTATTTGGATAACTGGTAAGTCTGTCCATGGGAGCAACAAACAACGACTAAATCTTTTTTTTTTTTTCAACTTTTTTTTTTTTTTTTTTTTTTTTTTTTTGGGACAGAGAGAGACAGAGCATGAACGGGGGAGGGGCAGAGAGAGAGGGAGACACAGAATTGGAAACAGGCTCCAGGCTCCGAGCCATCAGCCCAGAGCCTGACGTGGGGCTCGAACTCACGGACCGCGAGATCGCGACCTGGCTGAAGTCGGACGCTTAACCGACTGCGCCACCCAGGCGCCCCAACGACTAAATCTTTTTATGCACTTTCAGTTAGGAACTCTAATTTCTAATTCATTGAGTAGCTATCATAGGAGACACGTGTTCATTAGGCTCACTTAACGGTTTCCATGAATCATCACGCTGCTTCTTTGAACAAGCTAAACAACTAACATTTTAAAGATTTAGTTTCAAAGCATCCACTCAACAAGTTGCAATTAAATAATGCTATTTTCTCAGCAAAGGACTCAGACCAAAATGCTATCCTCCTCTTCATCTCAGATTTACCTATCTCCTGATACTAGGGCAGTAAATAATTGTCTTTCCACCAATCAGCGAATCTCCTACGTTTAAAAATGAAATCAATTTTGCACGTGCAACAGGAGTCAAGCAAGGATGTGAAATTTTCGTCTACTCACAGTCCACACCATTCTCTGCTGTGTAAATAAACAACACAGAGAGTGAAAAGGTATCCTGAAATCTATTCCGGAATCTGTAAATGTAAAACATAACCCTGCGTCCTATCAGATTGGTGTGAGTTTATATTGTGAACGATAAGTTGTGTGGGTGGTTTCAGCAGGTGGAAAAGGCTCAGAGAATGAAAAGGCAGTGCATTTACAGTGTCCAGGGAGTCACTGTACTTTACTTGGTCAGTCAGCTTCGTAGTGAAGCATTCCATGGGACTAAACCAAGTGAGGAAACAGTGACAAAAGAGATGAGCCACGTTTTACGGGAAATACCATAGTGGGAGCCTATTGGGAACTGTCTAATATCCCATTAAACGTAAAAAGCATATAAAAGTCAATCTGAAGGTACAGTGTTCTGGTACAAATTTCGCAGGATTTTTTCTAGGTAGGGGTGATAAGGTAGAGGTATATTTGCATGCAAATATACGGAACTAAAAATACCTCTGGACAAAAGAGCCAAAAGAACAAGGATGCTGATTCAAAAGAATTTTCAGCCTAAGAGCCCTGAGTCTGTAACGTAAGACCCAAGATCACTCAGGATCATTCTTGTTGAAGTGAATAAATCTAAAGTGGAGTAAACAGAACAGGGGACATTAGGAACTTATTTTATTGATAAAGAATGAACAGAAAAAGTTTCATGAGCTTTCCTTATCAGGTTGCTTTTAAGTGTAAGTCATGACACAGCATCAGAAACATATAAGACAAATAGAGGGAGGTATTAGGCCACTGTGAAATGAGACTCGTAAGGCAGAGTTAGAGGCCCTGGCATAAAAACACCACTGAAGATAAAAGATAAGCCCCAGACATCATTTGCACTAAAATACAAGGGCGGGGAAAGAGAGAATCCAATTATATTTTGACTTATATGACAAAGCTAATTATAAAAGTACTTATGTTTTACTCAAACACTGTGATTCTGTTTACGATTCAAATAGTGTCAGAGTTTTGGATGGAAAACTGATTCTCTTAGCTAAGAATGAAACGTTTAAAAAAATGTAATTTAGAGGTACCTGGGTGGCTCAGTCAGTTAAGCATCTGATTTCGGCTCCGGTCATGATCTCACCGCTTGTGAGTTCGAGCCCTGCGTGGGGCTCTGTGCTGACAGCTCCAGCAAAGTCTGGAGCCTGCTTCGGATTCTGTGTCTCCCTCGCTTTCTGCCCCTCCCCTGCTCATACTCTGTCTCTGTCTCTATCTCAAAAATAAATATTTTTAAAAAATTTTAATGTGTAGTTTACAAGTAAAAAATTTTAAAAACCTAAACAAGTGGTAGAAAGGACTGTGTTGTATAACACAGGCAATAAGAAAAGAAAGTGTCGCCCAAAAGAAGTGATAAAAGCCTTCAGATAAAGCCTCAGGTAAGGAATCCTTGACATATAGTATAACCAGTCATGGTCTTGAACAAAATGCAATATTTACATTTATAAATTGCAAACTCTATAAAATAGACGGAGAGCCACATCATAAGAATCATAAATGTTTACCATGATTCACAATTAAATGGATAGCTCGATGATGCCCCATCTCCTGGAGGATCTGTAACAAGTCACCGATGGTCTTGTTTTTCTGTGCCCAGGACCAGAGTAGTTCTCTTGTTCCACTTTTACCTTGGTCAACATATTTTTCGATGTGACGAACATCCAGCCAGCTGTTTGAAAGTCGCTCCGCTGTAGAAATCGCAACAGGAAGAACCCAAATAGTTTACTTTTATTGGAATACATGTGTAGGGATACTTTATATGTTTTAGTTCACATTATTTATAATTTTTATTTTTTTAATTATTTTTTTTAATGTTTATTTATTTTGAGAGAGAGAAAATGTGAGCACAAGCAGGGCAGGGGCAGAGAGAGAGGAAGAGAGAAAATCCCAAGCAGTGTTCTAGCCGTCAGCACAGAGCCCGATACGGGGGTCGACACAGAACTCAATCCCATGAGCCATGGGATCGTGACCTGAGCTGAAATCAAGAGTTGGTCACTTAACTGACTGAGTCACCCAGACACCCTGTCTCATACCTTTATCTTCTGGAAAGTCTAAAAAATTTAAAAAGCCAGATACACATGGATGGATAAAATCCAATTGTCATCCGAGTGTGGTCGTGGAGACCCTCAACACGTCACCATAACTGGCTATGGAAATCAGCCTTTTCCTCTGCCACACACAAATCTGGAAGCTTCTCTCCAGCAGTAACCAAGGTAACCTCATTGACTCCCCTATCCCCCAGTGAGACTCTCCAAAGGTTGATGTCCTTCTAAAAGACGAACAGGGGCTCAGACCTGAGAAGTATAATAAGCCCCCTACAGAACTATCTCTCTTCAGTTTATTTCAGACTCTAAAAGACTCTAAAGTTTTAAAAAATTTCTTAGGGAGCTACTACACTAGTTATAGTACTTGAATTTTTTTTTAACATTTATTTATTTTTGAGAGAGAGAGAGCACGCACCCACGAGTGGGAGAGGGGCAGAGAGAGGGAGACACAGAATCCAAAGCAGGCTCCAGGTTCCAAGCTGTCAGCACAGAGGCTGATGTGGGGCTCGAACTCACGAACCGTGTGATCAGCACCTGAGCAGAAGTCAGACACTTAACCCACTGAGCCACCCAGGCACCCCAATAGCTGCGGTATTTGAATCAAGACATCAGAAAGACAAACATCTTTTGATTTCATATGGCATCCCTTCTCCCCACATTTTCAGTCCTTCAAGGGTTTGCTAGACTATTCAGTTTCCTTCAACTTTCTGTTTTTGCTGAGAGCATAAGTATATCCTGAAAGTTGACAGAGATCACAATATGCAACCATAACTGCCCCCCTCTTCCTGTGGACCAAAAGTGGACTCGGTAGATATTACCAGTGCTCACCAATATTTCCAATCTTCTGCCCCTTCAGAGAGGATTACATCTTCCTGCCCTGGGTTAGTTATGCCTATGTGTCCCTTTCAGCCAGGAACACTGAAGAGCCAGGGGGCAATTCACCAGGCACCCATGCTCGCCACCAGGTATAAGCACATGTTGATACGGGGGTGCTTCAAGATCAAAGCCACCTGGAATGCGGGGCCACCTCATGAGGTCAGCTGTTTTGGACTCTCAGTGCTGTTCCCACAAGCAGAAAGCAAACTTCGGTTATGTTAACCACTGGCAGTGATTTGGGCAGTGCTTGTTACTGCATATAACTTAGTCTATCCTGGTCAATACCCACAAAGTTTCATCTTTCAGTCACATCTTGTATCAGAAAAGAGTGAAAGGAAGTGGCATTTCCAGTAAAGGATGATGAAGTTGAGACATTCAACTGGAATGTAGGCTTAGGCTGTAAAGGAAAAAACAGCTACAATAACATATCTGACATCATTAAGTTGGACTGTTTTTGCCTTTCCTCCATATTTTAACTTCTGGCAAGAATATCTTTATTATCTATTTCTTGGAAGAGATGATGTCTCATGAAGAGGCAAGGACTATCCAACTGTCAATATATGTTTTAGATAGCTTCACACTACAAAATAGAAGGGGACCTTCAAAGCAAAAATATTTATCAAGACGTAGTAACTCTCTATTTTTTTTAAATTAAGTTTGCTTTAATGTTTATTTTTGAGAGACAGAGCGGGAGAGGAGCAGAGAGAGAGAGAGAGGGAGACAGAATCTGAAGCAGGCTCCAGGCTCTGAGCTGTCAGCACAGAGCCCGACGCGGGGCTCGAACCCACAGACCGAAAGATCATGACCTGAGCTGAAGTCAGATGCTCAACCGACTAAGCCAGCTGGCACCCCAGTAACTTAATTTTTAATGTATTTCTTTTGATGATGTGATCTACCTATTTGGTTGAGGCACACTTTTCATAAACACTTTATTTCTAAAAGCTCTTAGGGGAAATAGTACAAATCGGTACAATTTGTCAACAGGCCCAAAATGGCGTCACTTAGGCCAAGTCACCAAACGGGGCTAAATACCTAATCCAGTACTGTAGTTTCAACCTGCATCAGAAATATAAATCTTACCCAGTTAGTCAGGAATTTTCTGATCAGTTCCTTTGAAGTAATCTGTTACATGGGCCCTCTGTATCCCCAGAGGAAGATGAGGTAATCTGCATGATAAGACCCCCTGCTCTTCTCCCTAAGGGAAAGAATCTTGCCAGGAACAATCCTTTTTTTTTTTTTCTCCTTTAAGTTTTTGTTTATTTATTTTGAGGGGAGGGGGAGAGGGAGGGGCAGAGAGTGAAGGAGAGAAAATCCCAAACAGCTTCTCTGCTGAACTGGGGCTGAAACCTATGAACCGTGAGGTCATGACCTAAGCAGAACAATACTTTTCTTTTGCTAATAATTTTCTTGCCCACCATCTTTCCTGGAAAATAACCTTCCATTTTGTACAACTCCCCGGAACTCCCTTCTACTTGCTAGGCGGAATACTGACTGATTCGTGAATTATTAAATAAAGCCAATTAAAATCTTCAGATTTACTTGGTTGAATTTCACTTTTTAACAAGTTCAAACATTTGTTGACTGTGCTAGTAGTATAATAATTGCATACGTCAAGTGTATGTGCAGCAAGAAGAGGGGTCCCTAACTAAAAATGGGGGTCTCATGGAGGTGCTTGGCTGGCCCAGTCGGGGGAGTGTGCAACTCTTGATCTTGGGATTGTGGGTTCAAGCCCCATGTTGGGTGTAGAGATTACTTAAAAATAAAATCTTTAAAAATAGGCGGGGGGGGCACCTGGGTGGCTCAGTCGGTTGAGCGACCCACTCTTGATTTCGCCGCCCAGGTCATGATCTCACGTTTCATGAGATGGAGCCCTGCATCGGGCTCTGCACTAACAGCACAGAGTCGGCTTGGGACTCTATCCCTCTCTATCCCTCTCAAAAAGATAAGGGCATCATGGAAAGCTTCCTAGAGGAATGGTTTCTGGAGCCTGAGCCAAGTTTAAAATTATGCATACTTCTAAAGAGAGGCCAATACTCAAGGAATTATTGGAATCAATATACTATACTGGGGAGAAAAAAAAATCATGGGAATTTCAGTTGGGAAACAAAATAAAGGAATGAACTGTGAACCCCAAAAGTAGACTACATTGTCTTCAAAAGGGAAGTCTCCATCAAGACAGAGGACCCTTGTGGCCCCCTGGGTATACGCATGAAAATGTGTGTTTATTCGTGGCTCTGCCATTCGCCTATGGTGCAACTCTAGGCAAGTCACTGAGCAATTTCAAACTTCTCATCAGTAAACATCCTCTGAAGTCCATTTGAAGTCCCTCCCAAAACAGACACTAAATTTGGTTGCCCCTCTCTGGTCTGCCGATTATAGGAGCACTGACCTTAAAATACGTCTTCCAGTCTTTAGAACACTTCCCAGTCTCCAGATTAACATTCCAACAGGGGAACACTAAATATCAAATCTCAGCAAAGTGAAAGTTTAGGTTTCTACTTTTTCTATTAGTAGATTACTTGGCTGACATTTATAGAGTATCAGGCATAATGTACCATATAAATTAATAATACTTATACAACATACGGCAAGCTTTTATAAAAAAATAAAATAAAACAGCTCCGTCTCAGGGCGCCTGGCTGGCTCAGTTGTAAGAGCATGTGACTCTTGGTCTTGGGGTCATGAGTTCAAGCCCCACGCTGGTGTAGAGATTACTTAAAAAAAATTAATTAAAAAAAAAGCAAACAGTTCCCTCTCTACTTTAAAACTCTGGATAAGACATGACCTGATTTTGGGATGAGACATGAAGGGAGATGACAGCCTTGTGGGCTGTAATGCCTGAAGTTCCAAAACCTCCCACAAAAGACCACCAGAGTCGTAAGTCAAAGCCAAGCGGCAAGAGTCGTTTATTGCAGGTTCGAACCTGGTCCCCTGCGCACTCGTCACCGGTGACGCAAGAGGCCACGATTAGGGTTGGTATAGCGTTTTTATAGACAGAGACAAATAGCACAGGGGAGGTTTTTACTTGTGGCAGGAGGAAGAAAGGGGGAAGGGGGTAGGTGAGGAATGTGCTAAGCAAGCAGGTTTACAGAAGTGAGAAATGCCGGTTAGTTTGTATACAATTACTCATTTCATTACATATCAGACTACATTTAGGAAGTTTTACAGCCCATTCTACAGCGGGTTACAATCAGGAAAGGTCTCACAATGCTCATAGCAAACAGCAAGCAAAACAGCAATTGTATTTTTTATCAAAGATCCATAATAAGCAGAAAAGAGAACCTAGCTTTAAACTAAGGCAGGGCTGTCATTTGGATTCAAAGCTGTTCCTTTCATGGGCTACCAGTCAGGGAGGAGTATGAGGGTGTGACGTTGGCACCAGCTAGACCCCAGGACCTGGCCTTTACTATCCACCTGCTACACTCATTAACTTTTGTCTTACATTTTTCCCTAAGCTCTACCTTCTGGCTTTTCCCTTAACTCAGACAAATGAAACCCAAAACCACCCCCTCCCCCCAACAACCCCAGGTGATGGCGACTGCCTTGACAAGACCTCCTGCTGGCCCAGACCACCCAGATCATTTATGCTAAACCAGCCTGGAGCTTGTGCGGCTGGACCATGGAGTGAGCTGTGGAATAACTTATGATTATCTTTATCTCATTATAATACTAAAATCTCCACCCAAGGAGGAGCTTCAGTGTCATTTACATAACACACGATGTCATATTGTCATGTTTCCTTAAGGTGCATGTGTGATGTTATGCTCACCTCTACACAGGAAGACAAGGCTTCCCAATCTAAACATTCATCCTAACACTGAACAAAAGGAACCCATTCACCCTCTCTCAGGCAGTCATGGCTTTGGAAGCCAGTCCCCATGATCTTATTTGCTGCATACAAAAGTTTTCTTTGTGGGAAAACGCAACCTGGTGCAGTTTCTGACTCACCAAGGCACCAACTCATGTTTGTCCGGTTACGACATCAGCTCACTTTACAACAGGGTTGAATTGGGACAAAACAGAAGAGCCTGTCAGATGGGGAATTGTTCCAGAAATGAAGGAAAGGGCCTGAGAGGGCAAAGAAGAGGCCAGTATGCTTAGAGCAGAGGGTTCACGTTAAAGAAAAGGTGAACAAGCCCCATGGGGTCTCCCTGTTACCTTTGTAGGTACGCACTTGGCACATAGTAGATGTTCAATACGTATTTGCTGAGTGACAGAGGCCCTGGGTGTTAGCACACAAACTTAAACTCTATTCTGAAAGTAAACAAGGCCAAAGATTTCTGAGAAGGCGGTGCAAAGATGGAAGCTTTAGTTTTGGGAGGATCCATCTGGCCGCAGGAGTACCCGGAGTCTCATATACCATATTTGCACATAAAAAGGTAAAAACATTTTAGGGCTCACAATTCTCACAGTAGAAAAGGAATAGTTTAGGGGCACCTGGGTGGCATCCAACTCTCGGTTTCAGCTTAGGTCATGATCTCACAGTTTGTGAGTTCAAGCCCTGCGTCGCATCAGGCTCTTTGCTGACAGTGCAGAGCCTGCTTGGGATTCTCTCTCTCCCTCTCTCTCTCCCTGCCCCCTCCCCTGCTCATGCTCTCTAAATAAATACACAAACAAACAAACAAACTTAAAATTAAAAAGGAATAGTTTATAACCCCAAAGGAGATCTAGAGTTAACTTTTCAAGTCCCAGGGAATATCGTATTTCCCACATCATTCTAGTCCCCAGTTTTCTTTTTCTTTGTTCAGTTTCTGAATTTCCCTTTTAAGAGTACAACAGGCCATGATTCTGTGCTCTCCCACCTTGTGACTTGAGACACAACAGATACCAAAAGAGCTGAGGTTTTACTTCCCTAACACTGACCAGGATCAAAGGGTTCACAGTTTGCACCAGGTCTATGGAAAGCAAAGGCATTTTTCTAGTAGCAACAGTTCATGGAGTAAAACTGACCCAGGCTCAGTTGAAATGGATACCGCATGCATGGGTTGCTTCCAGGATAAGAAACGAAATACATTTTCTCTTTCTCTAACTGGTGATTCATAGTACAAACCTTAATAGCTTTTCTTCAATGATGATGCATTCTGCATAGAAACACCACTAACGAGCATTATCAGCATCCATAAAGTGTATAATTCATTTAGGTCAAATTCTAGACAAGAGCTTCAATGTGATGATACAGGAAGGCAAACTCTTGACATGTTTATTAGTCAGATCCTTCCATATTCATAGTTTTCTCTAATCCTTTCCTGTTTTCTTCCAGAACATAGATCTTTGTTTATTCATGGCACTAAACAAATAAAGAGTAAAGTTCTCAATGACTAATTGTGTTGTTAAACTTAAGAGCATTCTAAATGAAAAGATAAATTAAGAAAAATACGCTGTTGGGGCTTCTGGGAGGCTCAGTCCGTTGAGCGTCCAACTTCGGCTCAAGTCATGATCTCCTCGTTCCCGAGTTCCAGGCCTGCATCGGGCTCTGTACTGACAGCTCAGAGCTTGGAATCTGTTTCAGATTCTGTGTCTCCCTCTCTCTCTCTGTCCCTCCCCTGTTCTCTCTCTCTCTCTGTCTCTCAAAAATAAATAAACATTAAAAAAAAAATTTTTAAGAAAAATATGCTATAGTTAAGTATTGTTTAAAAAAATTTTTTTTTGGAAGGCAAATCTTTTCTTTGAAAGGCATCTTGGCATAATAGAAGCCAAAAAGTCCACCTGAACAGTTCAGATTAGTTTATCTGAAGATACTGATTGCTTAATACTCATTTGACGCTCAAAAGGTTCTTTTGGGCTCTGTTTGAGAGAGCAACACTATCTAGGTAATGCTAACCACTGGGGAATTCAACTGCAGAAAGCAGTCTCCACATGCAAATACGTCTCTGAAGGGGTTTTTTAGACTAATGCAACACACCCTTGTTTGGAATCTATTTGCATATAACCACAAGTCAAAACCCCTAGTAACTTAAGACTGCACTCTTGCAAAGCTTGTTTTGAGACAATATAATGGGAAAAGGAAAAGAAGTCTCTCTTCCTACAAAGCACACAATGCAATTAGGCATTCTTTTAAAATAACATTTAAGATTGAAGATATTTTTAATTCCAAAAGAAATAATACAAGTCAAATGTGTCAGTTAGCTCAACTCCTCTTACCAGACTATAGCATTAACACCCACTAGCTAAACATAGGGGAAGGGAAGGAAAAATAAGATAAAAAGAGAGAGGGAGGCAAACCATAAGAGACTCTTAAACACAGAGAACAAACGGAGGGTTGCTGGAGGGGAGGTGGTGGTGGGGGGGATGGGCTAAACAGGGCATGGGCATTAAGGAGGACACTTGTTGGGATGAGCACTGGGTGTTATATATAAGTGATGAATCACTAAATTCTACTCCTGAAATCATTATTACACTATATGCTAACTAACTTGATTTAAATAAAATTAAAAAAAAAAACCCACTAGGTAATAAATTTTACAAGAAGTAATTCTTATCCATACTTAAGCTTATGTTTACTTTTTACCCATACCTGAGCAGGACTCATATTCCATGGAAGGGCTATGCATGATTTTTCACGTATCCTTCTGCCCTACTCCCTCCTCAATCCCAGACTCAGGTAAGGACCTAACATTAACTACCTCTGGGAGAAAATTTTACAACAGTTCACCCTGAACACCAGCATTTCAGTCTGAAGCAGAGCTGTGTAATTCCTTACCCAGGTTATGATCAATACTATCTCCCCATGTTTTCTTCCTTTGTTAAACTTCTTTATAAAATGTGTATAGGCCGGGGCACCTGGGTGGCTCAGTCGGTGAAGCGTCCGACTTCTGCTCAGGTCATGATCTCATGGTTTGTGGGTTCGAGTCCCGTGTCGGGCTCTGTGCTGACAGCTCAGAGCCTGGAGCCTGCTTCGGATTGTGTGTCTCCTTCTCTCTCTGCCCCTCCCCGACTTGCAGTCTGCTTCTCTCTGTCTCTCAAAAATAAATAAATGTGTAAAAAAAAAAATGTGCATAGGCCTGTTGCCTACCTTAAATTGGAAAATCCCTAAAAGCAGGGACCATGACTTGTATCAGGTACAACGCTTTGTTTGATATTTTGCCCAAGAAGGTTTTGGATATTTAACAGACATCTGTTCATTATTCATTCAATCGCAGATATTTATTGAATGCCTACACTGTACTACATACACTTTCAGATGCTAAAGGAGTAAGCAGGACATAAGGCAAACAAAAAACTCCCTGCCTGTGAGAAATAAGCCCACTGACCCAATCAAAGGAGGGATGTTGAGACTCAGAGCACAGTGAAGCGAAGCTTTAATCAACGTTCTTGCAAGAGCGGGGTGTCTAATGGACAGGCAAACTGGGGGAAGTCACAGCAGACAACTTATCTCCTAGTATGTAAGCCCCTCCCCTGGTTCCTCATTGGCTGAGTACTATAGCAGTGACAGCTTACCTGGATGTTGCCTGTCCCCATGTAAGGCAAAAAGTAGTCTGATTGGCACAAATGTACATTCCCTGAGGTGACACAGAGACCTTCAGTCCCTTTCCCCTCTGTTCTTTGGCGCATGTTCATTGCAAAGCCCGCAAAAATAAGCACAGGAAAGAGAGAGGGGAAGAACCAGGAAGCGAAGTGTCTAAGGGTTTGGGACTCCACTATGGGGTGAAGGGGCTCATACATATTCCCAATAGGTTGCAAACTTATCGTTAGGCAGCACAGCTTTATTTGGTATTTCTAAAAATGACTCCTCTCGCTTACTTCTCATACTGTCCCCTTGAAGCTTACTTCTAGATTGGCAAAAAAACAAATAAAAATTTACAAAATATTTGAAAGATGATAAATGATGGAGAGAAAAAGGAAGCAGGAAAGGGGCATAAGGAGGAGGAGAGTGTCTATTTTATTTTATTTTATTTTGAGAGACAGAGACAGTGTGAGCAGGAAAGGGGCAGAGAGAGAGGCAGAGAGAATCCCAAGCACTGTTGGGCAGTGCAGAGCCCAACAATGAGGCTTGAACTTGCAGAGCTCCAACTCACAGACTGTGAGATCTCGACCTGAGCCTAAACCAAGAGTCAGAAGCTCAACTGACTAGGCCACCCAGGCGCCCTGGGGGGGGGGGGGGGGTGATTTTAAAAGAGTGATCAGGAGAGATAATAGTTCATCAAAAACACAAAGGAGGTAAGGAAATGAGCCTCAAGGCTACCTGCAGGAAAATGTTCCTTGCTTGTCGGAGGAGGCCAATGGAGCTGGAGTGGAGCAAACAAGAAGGAAGTGAGAAAAGGCATGTAGGACTTTGGTGTTTACCGGGAGGTGGGAAGCTACTGAAGGGTTCTGAACAGGACAATGATATAATATCCCCTGCATATATACTTTAGTTCACCGGTCGGTGGCTGTGCTGAAAAGAGACTCGAGGAGGGCCAGGGTGGTAGCAGCAGGGAGCCCAGTTAGGAGGCCGCTGAAATTAGCCAGTGGGATCTCACGGTGGTTTGGACCAGGAGGGCTGTGGAGGCTGTGGTAAGAAGTGATCAGATTATTAGATAGATCCTGAAGGCAGAGTTACCAGTATACACTGAGAGACAGGATGTGGCTTGTGAGAGAAAGCTAGAAGTCACAGAAGACTAATATTTTCGGCTTGAACAAATGAAGGATGGGGTTGCCATTAGCCAAGATGGGGAAAAACTTTGGGGGAGGGAAGCATTTCTGGGCTGTTAAGTTGGAAATATCTGTCAAGTAGGCAAACAGAGAGATGTTACTGATGTTAAGAGGGAGACCTAGGCTAGAAATGTGGCATTATTACCATACAGATGCAATTGACAAGATAGTGGGTAAAGTAGATAAACAGAAAAGAGGGCCATGGACTAATCCCAGGGGCATTCGAGGAGGTCAGAGAGATAAAGAGGAACCTGTAAGAAGACAAGAAAATGAAGAGAGTGTGAATTCTAGAAGTAAAGAAAGTGCTTCATGGAGGAAGGAGTGATCAACTATGTCAAATAAAAAGAGACTGAGAACTGACCATTGAGTTTAGCTGCTGTGACCTTGGATGAGAGGAATTTTAATGGAGCAGTGGGGCATGAAACCCTGATTGGAGCAAGTTCAAGGGAAAATGGAGGGCCTGGAATATAATACACAGAATTTTGTCTTAAAGGGAACAGAGAAATGGGGTGGTAACTCAGAGTAGAAGTGAGATCTAGAGAGAACACTGCAAGATCAGAGAAATTACATGGTGGTCAAGAGAACACAGGCTCTATTCCACTTTCAGGGAGGGGAAGCATAACTCTCTCTTCCTTAAGTGTGGGCTGCACATGGTGACTTTCTTCCAAAGAGTATGCCAAGAGGGAGAAGTATCAGTGTAGAAAACAGACAGACACTACCTCAGCTATGGTTAACAGCAACAGCGCTAAGTCATGTAAACAGTGGGCACCCTTGATATGATGTAATGAAAATAGCACTTTACCTCTGCCTCTCAAAAATCCATAACTTCAGTCTAGTCATGAGTAACACATCAGTCAAATCTTAGTCAAGGGACATTTTACAAAACTGTAGACCAGTGCTCCTCAAAACTGTCAAGGTCATCAAACACTAGAAAAGTCAGAAACAATCATGGTAAAGAGGAGCCTAAGGATACAAGATGGCTAACTAACCTCTGGATGGGATCCTGGAAGAGAGAAGGGGCGTTAGGTAAAAATGAAAGAAATCCCAATAAGATATGGACTTTAACAATAACATATCGATATTGTAACAAATCTACCAGACTGTGGGGGATAAGCTTAGGAATCCCCCAGGGCCTACACCAATGGGTTAACAGGGCATAAAGAAACACAAAGTCATAAAATGCTCACACCCGAGTTTGGGTAAACAGATTGGCACTTTAAGGATAGGGAGGCACAAAGGTGGCAAGAATAGGGAGGCACAAAGGTGCCAAGAATAGGGAGGTGCAAAGGCACCCCAAAACAGGGAAGGGGTGCTGAACCACTAGATATACATACAGAGAGGCAAAGGCCTGAAATAGAATCTGCACAAAGGTGCCCAATACATAGGAATAACAAGATTAGATATTCAGGGTGAAAACACCCCAGGTTTAGTACTACAGCAGAAAGCTGCTTTCATAGGAGAATAGGGACAGGTTAGGTAAATTGGTGAATTGGACTCTGGACCTCTGCACTGCAGGCAAAGCAGCCGGAGTGGAGATGGTTAACAAAAGAAAAGGTGTCTTGTTAACCCTGAGGTTATTCCCCCTGTCTGTCTCATCCCCTAGGCTGGCAAAGATAAATAGACACGGTGCCTCCTGTCTGCCGTTAACAACCATCTACCCATCTGCCCGGTGCCTGGATTTTGTTTTATATTGACCCAAACCCCAAACACTGTATATCTTCAAAATTCCCTTTTCCCCCTCACATCCACAAGTTAATGTTCCGAGTTTCTTTGTCTCTTTGTACACACCCATCACGTTTGCAAGCCTTCTGATCTGAATAAATACTAGGCAAGGACCCTTATTCGAGGTTCTTATCTCCCCCCCCCCCCCCACATTAGCCATCTCTCGTTTTAATCCTGCGTCTGCTCTTTTGCTAGACAAAAGAGAACTTTAGGCTTAGAGTCTACAACACCAGATTAGTGTAAGATGTTAATAATGGGGAAATTGAGTGCAGAGTATGTGAGAAAGACATTAAATATATGAGAATTCTTCTTAACTTGTCTGTAAATTTAAAACTGTTCTAAACAATAAAGTCTACTTAAACATTTGTAAAATTTTTTAAATCTATTTTGAGACACAGAGAGAGGGTGAGTGTGTGTGTGCATGTGTGCACAAGCAGGGGAGAGGCAGAGGGAGAGGGAGAGAATCCCAAGCAGGCTCTGTGCTGTCAGTGTAGATTCTGTCACAGGGCTCGATCCCACGAATGAACTGGGAGATCATAACATGAGCCAAAATCAAGAGTCGGACACTTAACCGACTGAGCCCCCCAGGCACCCCTAAACATTTTTTAAAAAAGAACATAGGCTCTGGAGTCTGACCATCTGATTAGAAACCTAGTCTGTGCTTTACAAGACCATGACTTGAGGTAATTTGCTTATATTCTCCAAGAGTCAGTTTCCCTACCTATAAATGGGAATAGGAAAAGTGCCTACCTCACAGGATTTTTGTGATAAAGGACACACTCCATAAAGTGCTTAGCACAGAGTATCTGGCAAAGAGTAAACAGTAGATGGCAGCTACTATCGTTATTATTCCTATTATTTTAAGTCTTTAATATTCAAATACATATTTAATGTAATTTTAAATTTAATGATGAATTAAATTAAAATGATGAATAATAATTGCTCTGATAATTTCTTTTTTTTAAGAAGAGGAAATCTAAATACAACCATTATAGACTATCTGTAAAAGGGTCTCCTTCTCAATGTATCATAAGCATTGAAAGGTTTCAATTTAATTCGAATAACACTCAATAACCCTCTACCGTAAAATAATGAAATGACTTGCCACCAAGTACACATGTTCCCATGTCTGTAAGATAGTATAAAATAAATAACATTTTCAATTTGGGCTCCTACTTTCATTGCGAAGCCATAAAATCATCACCAACCAGAGAATGTTAACCTAGTGATTACACTATTCTTAATAATAATACATGATAAAAGTGACTTGAAGAATAATATGTAGAATACGTTTAAAGATAAAGAAAATTAAGGGGCACCTGGGTGGCTCAGTCAGTTGAGCGTCTGACTTCGACTCAGGTCATGATCTTGTGGTTTGTGAGTTCAAGCCCCGCGTCGGGCTCTGTGCTGACAGCTCAGAGCCTGGAGCCTGCTTCAGATTCTGTGTCTCCCTCTCTCTCTGCCCCTCCCCCACTCATGCGCTGTCTCTGTCTCAAAAATAAACATTAAAAAAATAATAATAAAATAAAAAAAAATAAAATAAAGATAAAGAAAATTAAGTGGAGGAGCACCTGGGTGGCTCAGTTGGTTAAGCGTCCAACTTCGGCTCGGGTCATAATATCACGTTCGTGAGTCCAAGCCCTGTGTTGGGCTCTGTGCTGACAGCTCAAAGATTCTGAGAAGCAGACAGCCTGCTTCAGATTCTGTGTCTCCCTCTCTCTCTGCCCCTCCCCTGCTCGTGCTCTGTCTCTCTCTCAAAAGTAAATAAGCAAAAAAAGAGAAAAAAAAAGAAAATTAAGTGGAGAAGTGAAAGAGTGTGGTAAAATAACTGTTATGTGTATATATTTTTTAAATATTTATTCATTTTGAGAGAGTGCATGTGCCTGCATAAGCAAGGGAGGGGGAGAGAGAGGAGGGGAAGAGAGAGAGAGAGGGAGAGAGTGAGAGAGGGAGAGAATCCCAAGCAGGCCCCGTGCTCAGCACAGAGCCGGACGCAGGCATCGAGCTCATGACCGTGAGATCATGACCTGAGCCGAAATCAAGGGATGGACACTCAACTGACAGAGCCAGCCAGGCGCCCCCAAAATATCTATTAAGATGCCACTAAAGAAGAGAATTTGGCCTAAGCAAAGGCTCCCAAACCAGGCTGTGCTTCAGACTCACCTGTAGGGCTCAGCAAAAACCAGAAAGATGCAGGATCCTCAAAGCAGACCTACTGAATTGACAGCTCTGAGCCATCTGTCTTTAAAAGGTTGCACAGATGATTCCGGCTTGTGAATGACTAGGCTGCCATATGATCTATCTGTGGTGGAGCTGCCTTTGCAAATATAGTCTGATGTTCACCATCATCAAGAAAAAACACAATCGGCTTGAGACAGTCTTACCTATTACAGTTGTTCTCCATATGGAATCTAGACACTCTGTATCTTTAGGCTCTCCACTGTCCTGAGCATAAATAGGGCTGTCTCCTTGATTCAGTCCCCTAACACTCTCCTCCCTCTACCCTCTAAGGTCAAGTTTTCCCTCCCTGCACCTCTTCCCCTCTTTCTCCTTTCACTGTGCCAATAGGGAAACGGCATACTTAACATGGGCAGTTGCCCTCAACCACCCTGAACTGAGCCAGGCTTCCTTTCTTGCTGAGCCAATAATGCATGAGGCAGCTGGTCTGTTCTAGATCTCCTTTCAGAGCTATGTGGTCCAGCTATGTGCATAATAAATTATAGCTAGGGAATCAAGGGCTAGACATTTTAGATTCTTCTCCTATGAAAGAATATACAAAGGGACAATGGCCAGACTATATATAAAAATAGAACTGTGACCCACAAGATGCATCAAGCAGCCCAGGATGCCAATCTACTACCTAGGGTGACTAGTCTGGGAAGTTATATTAGCATCTGTAGCAACTAGTCCAGGAAGGCAAACAATAATCGCTATAGCAATCAGCCCCAAATAGTCAGGACTTGATCAACAAGGGATGGCTTTCCTAATTTTTGCCCCTGCTTCCAGTTTAGGGCCATCTGGAAAAAGTCAAATATGCTCCCTAAACAATCACATAGAATGCTCTCCTGCTAGTTAGCTTGTCCATAGCTTCTCCATGTCAACTGCCTCCAATAAGGACAGACCTGAAGCCTTCCCCTTTCTTCCAACATAAAGCTTTTCCACTCCTCAGCTTGCCTTTGGGTCTCTGTCAGATGCGAGTGATGGTGGCTGACTCCCTTGCTTTGAATAAACAGCCCGAGCTTGTTCTCATTTGGGTGGTCTGATTTCCACAACTAGAAAAATGGGGCTGCATGTGTGAAATGGCTCACTGAATTGTTCTTTCATGGCTGAAATGACTACACTTTAGAGAGGCTGTGAGATACAGCGGAGAAGAGCACAGAAGTCAGGACTTGCGACCCTGAGGAAGTCAGGGTCGGGAAGTGTAGAGTGGCTATAGGTTAAGGGCACAGGCAGTGGATCCCAACTGCCATGGTTCGAATCCTGGCTCTGCTGCTCCTTAGCAGTGTCAATTTGGGCAAGTAACTTAATGTATATGTACCATGATTTCCTCCCCTATTGAAACTGTGATGATAATCGCACCTACCTCCCAAGGGCAATTGGAAGTGTTATATGAGACAGCCCAGGTAAAGCACGAATATCTGTATTTCAGTGCTGAGAGAGAGAGAGAGTCCAGCAATTCTGGGCTGGACTTCCTGAAAAGTGGCAGTGACCTGGGACTGAGGACTAACTGCCCCTTTCAGATGGGACATATGTTTTTCATTTCCAGTCTTCAACCTGCCTTACTCATTTATGATAGCTGCCTTCCCCTATTCATTACCTGTGGGTTGGACTAAAAAAGTTTCTTTCACAAACGTAGTAATTCCAGGACACCAATGGGTGCTAAAACTGCCCATGTCATTATCCATTTCAAAAAGATCTGGTGTGGAAAGGATCTTACCCCTCAAACGCATACTGGAACTCTCTATGCTTTCCAGAAGCCAAAGAGTCAAGCACCCTTTTCTGAGATGTTTACATCAGGGTCATACTTTGAAAGTGACAGAGCTTATAATATAATTTACATTAACTCAAAGCCCAATGCCACATTCCAGAATGTGTGACCATATTGCTCATCAACACAAAACTTTTTTCTCATAGGTCTTCTGCTGTTGTTTAAAATAAATAAGACAATTTCAGAGAATCAAGGCTAAGTTATTTTGACATGACTGTGTTTATTTTCAATCATATTAAATGTGGCCTCATGGAAGCTCAAATCTAACAAAAACACCTGTACTTATCAAAACAAAGGATTTTTGTCCGAATTCTGGTGAAGACACTCAACACTTGCCAAAAGCAGTCGGTTGCCCAACTTCCCAATGGCTGCATAAAATGGGAGTCTTAAAAGCCAATTTTCTAGATTAAAATAAAAAGCCAGCATCTAGCATAAACTTTCATGCCACAAATTGGGTAAATAAGCCAGAAATACTTAATGAGGAAAACTGGGAGCCACATTAATTACAAATCGTATTCTACTTTAGCATTTCACCTGAAATTTAAGGAAGGTGGGGGTATTTGGAAGTGGGCTGAAAACACCAAAGGGTACACTGAAAGGCACAAAAATGTTTTCATATGAAGATTATATTCTGGGGTAATTTTGCAGTAAGAGGACATCACATAGGCGTTCTGATTGAAAATACTCGGAACCAAGCAAAGGAGGCACAGTTGATAAATATTAGATGGTTTCACGCGGGTTGCCGCTTTTCCCAAGCCTCCGCTCACTTAACCTTGCAGAGACACCCCAAGTGTCTTTGAAAGAGAGCGGGGAGCTCTCCTTCGGGCCTCGGGGCGTGTTTGCCTCCTTCCCGGGGCGAGGAAAGGGCAGCCACCCCGTCGGAAGACCCCGGAGGCCGCGCGGCCCCCTGCGGGCCGGACCGCGGGCAGCCCGGCCGCGAAGGCGGCGGGCCCGGCTGAGCATGCGCGCCGCGTCCCCGCCGCCCCCCGCCCCGCCCGCACCGCCACAGCGGCGGGCCGCGCTCACCGAGGCCGCGCCAGCCCAGCGCGCCGTCGCAGCTGTCCAGGACCGCGCACAGCTCGCCCAGCAGCGCCGGCGGGAGGTCGAACAGGAGCGTGTGCGCCGAGAGCGTACCGCGGGCCCCGCCGCTCGCCGCCGCCGCCGTCCAGGCCATGGCTCGGCCGCCGGAGACCAGGGGCCAGTCCGAGGAGGGATGCGGAGCCCAGGCCTCTCCGCGCCCGCGAGGTGCTATTACACAACCGCGGAAATCCTGCTTCCACGACGGCCAAGGCTGCAGAACTTGCCGAGCCCCACCAGGGGGCGGGCCCCACATGACGCAAGGCGCTGCCCGGCAGAGATGCCCCTGGGGACGCCCGGCCTGGCGGCGGGGTCTCCCCTGCGTCTGCGTGGCCCTCCTCACTGGCTTTTACGTTCTGAGCAGGCCTTTCGTCCCTCCGGGTTTGGGACGTGACTGGAGAGGCAAAGAGCGAGAGCCGGGGGAAGACCAGGAGGGCAGGACTAATGGAGGAGAGTCTACACCCCACTCTGCCTGCCCTGGCATGGGCTGTCTCCTGGCGTGGATGGACAGAAGACCGGTCAATAGTTCTTTTAAAGACGCGTTTTGTTTTACCCTGCCAGAAAGCGATACATGTGTCCCGAGGAACTCTTGGGAAATCCAGAAAAACTGACAGGAGAAGATAGTCACTGAGCTGAAGACAACCATCCGAAACGTTTGGCGCATTTCCCTCCCAACTTTTACTGAAGTCGAACAGGTAAATGTGCACATACGAAGTGATTGCTGGAAGAGACCAGAGAAGATGCCAACAACAGGAACGCAAAAGAGAGAACAAAGCAGAAGAAAATTGTGCTCGTTTTCTTCCAGACGCTGCCCATTCTCCACGTTGCTACTTGGTTTTTCTACATTCTTTTCTCTCTGGGCTTTCTTGATAAAACATTGTTCCGCTACTTTTCCTACTTCAAAGTGTGTCACAGACTGTTTTGCTTTCAACATGGAGTTTAAGTAAACTTGGCTGTTGTTTTGAAATATTCTGTCACGGTATGCTGTACCCACCGCGAGCATGATACGAATGCTACTGACAAAAAAGAGGAGATGCTTTGAAAGTGCTGAGAAAAATCCCAGCCTTAATGACTGGAGTGGACAATGGCCATCAACCGAACAGTATCAACCCTGTTGAAACCTTTCAGATCTGTACTCTTTGGCAATGGCGCCCCCTAGAGACCAACAGTTGATGATACACCATCGTTTATTACGCCTGACGCTACCTGAATCCCAAGTCGTTCTCAGCTAAAGTATGCCACAAAATACACTTGAAAATTGGTGAAGCCAATACCGGTTGGGCAAAGGTTTCTATATGCCTTTGTTCAAATAGCTGAAATTTTGTCTATCTGTACACGCTTAAGAAACTCTATACCTTTCAAAGGTACTACCTGAATAAACAGCAACAGGCAGGATACAAGTATTTGGTAGCTATTGGATTGGTGAATTAGTACGATGAGAGATCCAAACTCAATTACGCAGAGGATCCAGGAATCACGGTTGCTGAGTGAAGCAGTCAACAAGGCCTGCTTTTCCAGATCTTCTGATTTACAGGGAAGCAAGAATTTTATGTGAATACCATAGTATTTGATTTTTTTTTTTAACGTTTATTTATTTTTGAGACAGAGAGAGACAGAGCATGAACGGGGGAGGGTCAGAGAGAGGGAGACACAGAATCTGAAACAGGCTCCAGGCTCTGAGCCCGACGCGGGGCTCGAACTCACGGACCGCGAGATCATGGCCTGAGCTGAAGTCGGACGCTTAACCGACCGAGCCACCCAGGTGCCCCAAGTATTTGAAATGTATATGGATTATGTGAAATTTCTTGTATGTTTAATGTTGGCAGTTAGTATCAGACCATGCTCTCTCTGTATTCCTTAAAACTGCCTTTGACTTCTGAATTTTATATCATCAGATTATATCGCTCACTGTTCTTCACCATTGCTGTCATCCACTGCTCTCCCCCACCTTAATTCTTCCCTCTCATTTTTAGACTATATAGCTCCTGCTCACTGCAATTCTCTCCAATACTAGCCCTATCCTATTTGATGATTTGAAATCTATGTAGAGTAGATGATGATCTTTCCAATACCCTGTCCTGTGAGTTCTTTGACCGATCCTCCTCCAGTAATCTTATTCTCCACCGTATTTCAGCCACTCACTCCCATGATCATTCCCTAGAACTTGTCATTATCGACGGTGCCCCTTCTGTAATTTCTATTTCATGAATCCACTCTCAGACCACATCTCCTGTCCTTCCAGTGCATTTCTTCTAGTGCTCTGACCCCAACAATTCTTCCCCCCCGCCCCACCTTCCCACCCCCATAGTTTACCAAATCCAAAATCTTGCCACCTCTTCTCTGGCCCCACCCTCTTAATGTCCTTACTTCTCTCTTTATCCATAAAATAAAGTTTATCCATAAAATAAAGTTTCTACCCTCCTGATCAGATACAATTTTCTAATTTTTGGCTCTGCCTCCTGTGCACCAGAATGTAGCTGGAGGTGGAGTGGGGAATAAAAACCCTGTTAATTAGACCCAATTTAAAATCAAAGCCATGACTTTCAAATGGGTCCTTTATGCTTCCAGGTTGTCACACTAAGTGCCCTTTGTTCACTTACTCTTCGGGTCCCCTTGACAACTATTCTATGCCTTCTCTTTTCCCAACTCCGTTTACCTTCTCCTCCACCCTTCTGCGCAGCCAATGATCTTGAGAGTATTTAGTGAAAGTACTGAAGTATCAGAAAAAAACATCCACAGACTCTCAGCACCATCAGCAGCACCACATTTATCTGCCCACCAGCATCTGTAGGGACATACACGCCCTCCCTCCTTTTCCATTAGTCAATTAGTAGGCTCCTATCTAAGTCTAATCCCTTCACTAGTGCATCCGATCTGATCTCCCATCTCCTATTCAAAGATGTCAGGGCAGCCGTTCTCACTCTCAGCTACACCATCAATTTCTCACTCTTTGCTGGATTAATTCCATCGGCATACAAATATGATGTTATTTTTCCATCTTAAACCAAAAAATTTGATATGATTTCCCCCCTTTGATGCCATAATTACCCCCATTTCTTTACTCCTTTTTGTAGTAAAGAGTTGAATCTTCTATCTCCAACTTTTCTCCTCTAATCTTCTCTTAAACCAACTCCTAAGCCACTCCTCCTACCTTACTCCACTGAAATGGCTCTCAGGGTCATCTATGTCCACATCATTGCTAAATATAACAGTCAATTTTCAGGCCTCATCTTACTCAACCTATCAGTAGTTTTTCTGTTTTTGTTTTTTTTACATTTATTTTGAGAGAAAGAGTGAACACGTAAGCAGGGGAGGGGCAGAGGAAGAGGGAGGGAGAGAATCCTAAGCAGCCCCACATGTGGGGCTCAATCTCACCAAACCGTGAGATCACAACCTGAGCCAAAATCAAGAGTCAGATTAACCAACTAAGCCACCCAGGTGCCCCAACCTATCAGTAGTTTTTGACAAAGGTGATCCCTCCCCTCCTTCTTGGACACTTTCTTTGTTTTCCAAATTCTCTTTTTAGCCTACTTCACTGGTCACTCTTCAGCTTCCTGTGCTGTCCCTTCTCTTCTTCCTTAACTCTTAATGTTGGAGTGCCCCAGGGTTCAGTTCATAGTTCTATGTACACCTACTCCCTTGATGATCTCAACCAGTTTCGAGGCTTTAAATACCATCTATCTACCAAGGACTGCCAAATGTATATGGTTAGCCCAGACCTCTCCCTTAAACCTAAGACTCATGTCCAAAATTGAATGCTTGATCCTGTCTCCTGAACCTGTTCTTCAACATTCTTCCCCATCCAGGTCACTCTATCCTTCCAGCTACTTGAACCAAAAGCTAGAGAGTCATCCTTGACTCCCCTATTTCTTCACAGCCCATGTTCAACCCACTAGCAAACCCTGTTGACTCTACTCAAAATATATTTAGAATCACACTTTTCTCCACCTCCACAACTGCCAGCCTGGTTTGAGCCATCATCATATCCTGTTTGGTTTACTGCAGTTGTCTTCTAACTAAAGTAGCTTCCACTGTTACAATCTATAGACTGTCCTCAACACTGCAGCCAGATTCATCCTTTTAAATCAAATCTGACTATCTGATTATTTGACTATGTAAACTAAATCTATTTAGAAGCCAACAATGGCATCTAATTTGGGTCAGAATAAAAGTCAGACTCTTTGTATGATCTGCACTCTCTCTCCTCCCACTCTGCTGTCACCTCTGGTCTTATTCCCTTGTTCATTCTGCACTACCACACTGCCTTCTTGTCGGTCTGTGAACACACTAGGCAGAGTCCCACATCGGAACCTTTGCACTTGCTATCCCCTTGCCTACTATGCTCTTCCCATCTTGCTGCAGTCTACCCTGCCCTCCGTATTTGAAATTGCACTCAGACTCAGGCTGGTGTGTGACTACAACGGCCAATAATATATGGTACCAGATCTCATTCAGATTTCTCCTTCTGGATCTGAACAGGAACATGTGGCAGCTCTGGCCATTTCTGGAACCATTTTGCAACCACATGGAGGTAAATATTAGAATGAAGTGAGCCTTGGGGATGGTCTCGGGAGAGAAAAAAACAGATCCTTCATAATGTCATTAAGCAGCTCTTTTGTTCTCTCCATGGAGAATGTCCTGCTTATGGGCTTATAAATGCTATCACATAAATTCCTTACTAAGTAGGTTTATAAACTAGGAATCTTGTGTTTGCAGCCAAATGCATCCTGATACACTGAACAGACATTTGGTGATACTTCCTATTTTGTTGATGGCCTGTAAAACTGTGGGAAGAAAACTGACCTCTGTCCAAAACTGGAGTTCAAATGTATACAGCTATATCTGTGAAATGTCAGATGGGCATGGACACTGGACGGTAGAGGGAGACAACCGGGCCCCTGAGAGAAAGTAAGTGTTGGTAGAGAACGGTTCCGACGGCACAGACAGAAGCAGTATGAAGTTCCAGAAGCCCATGACACTACACTGAAATCCACACAAACCCAGACCCTGAACTGCACCCTGCCCACCCACTCCCAGCATACGTGCTTCTGGCAAAGAGAGGGCTGCGGTTAAACCTAAAACTGTCTCACTGTGTGACTTCATCTTTTGCCACAGGAACTTTCGCCTCCCCAACTCTGCCCCCCACCCCCCTGCCCCCGTATTTCATATACTAGAAGAAGACCTTCCTTCCTAGCTGGAGGTAAGAGAGTAATGAACTACACGGATTACGAAATGGAGATGCCGAGGAAACCCTAAAGGCTATGGCCCAGATGGCACAATAGCACAGATACACAGTATTATCGTGGCAAAGTCCCAGCTAAACACAGGCATCAAAGCCTAAGATAAAAAATCAGGTGAGGAGGAAACTAGAGGAGTCAGATAACAGCTCTTTGTATACATGGAAAACTTTTCTTGGTGGCAGTTACTTACCCAGCATCCCTAAGGATGAATGTGCAAAGGACACCCAGCTTGTGGAACATAGATTTTCTGGTTTGGGAAATAATTTTCAAAACAAAGATCACTAGCGTATTCCCTCTTTGAGCCTTATCCCATCCCCAGGCCATAGAGGGTCCTAGGTACATTGGAGTTCAGGGGTGAGGTAAAGATCAGTAATGGGGCGAGAACATTTGTGGTGCATATTACTTGGTAATTCTATGAAGGAAAAGTTGGGTGGTTTTAGGCCTTCATCAAAATGACCTAATACTAATAACATGCAATAATTATTCCTCCAGTTCAGTGTGGATTTTTAAAGATTAGGTTTGCATTGTCTTATAACTCAACCCTTCCCCATTTAAGATACCAAAACCAGTGTTCTAAAAATCTATTACTTTGCAACATGATCTATATTAAAATTTTAGCAATTATCCTTTTAGGGTTGAAGGAAGGATAACTGGTGATTTTATTTTCTTACTCTGTGTCTTCCAAACTTTCTAAAGTCAACAGCTATTGTCTATTAGAAAACCCTCAACTATAGAAAATAATTTCTTCCAACATTTTCATGCTTCATCTCATTTCACTATTTTCTTCTTAAATCATTTTCCTAGTATTTCTCACCTCGAAGTGTGTGGCTATAATAACTTTTGCCTAGTCAGCACTGCCTTCTAAAATCTGATTTTTATAATTGAATAGTTTTCCGTCAAGGGCTTTCAATATTAGCTAAAGCTCTATTTTTGAAGCAAACATTTATTTACTTCTAGAAGAACCCCAAACATGTGAAATAAATCTGAGATTATGGCGGAATGTTTTCTTTTGCAGTCAAGTATCTACTCAGACTGTTTGCAATTTGATAATGGAAAATGGCTTAGACATCCTAATCCAACTTCTGCACGTCACAGATGGCAAAACTGCTGCTGGCTAGGAGAACTCTGGAGGCAATGTTTGTTGGAAAAATAGATGAAAAAAAATCTCATTCAGGATTTCCAAAGTTTCCTTGTCAAGTTATAAGCACAAATCTTGTGCATTTTCCATCTCAAGGATTTGGCCTTCCTTTCCTTGTTATTTAGTAAATCCCCAAAATAAATCCTGTCTGTTCAGGCTGGCATTGAAAATGTCACAGACTGCGTGGTTTAAATAAGAGAAATTTATTATTTTTTTCACAGCTCTGGAGACTACAAATCCCAAGATCAAGGTGTCCACAGGGTTCAATTTCTGGTAAAATCTCTTCTGGCCTGTAGATGGCCTTTCCTGGATGTGGGCACACGCACACAGACACAGGCACACGCGCACATACATTCAGAGATAGATAGAGAGAACACAGGAGCACGCAGGCCAGCATTCTGGTGTGTTTCCACTTATCTAATCTGATCCTATCTAGTGTCTCATCTCCTCTTATCTGATCTGATCCTATCTGATCTGACCCTACTCTTATGACCTCATTTAATCTTAATGAATTCCTTCCAAGCCCTTTCTCCAAATCCAGCAACAATGGGAGTTAGAGCTTCAACATACAAATGGGGGGCACACAAACATTCAGTCCATAACAAGCCCTTTGCACATCAAGAAATGATGTCACATCATTGGGTTTCAGAGGACGCATTCTAAAAACACTTGGTAATTTAGTTATCCACATCTTCTGGCCTGTCATGGCCATCATAGTTCTTCTTGTTCCTACTGATTTTGTTTCATTGTTCTGAACCTTTGAAACAAAAATAAAGGCTTGGATTTTGAATCCGGCACTGTTGATAATGAAGGCAATACCAAGTCTGTATATGAAAATATCCAGCATATTTGGATTTAAAAATACTAGTAATTTCAGATCAAATGGCCTTTCCTCAGGGCTTACTCTGACAGTTCCATAGCATTGGTCCCTCATCACACCACCTTTTGTGAATTTTTGCCTTTTTTTGTCTTTTATGACGATACTCAGTGTTTTGCTACACTCCTGATGGTTTCTTCTATTTTCTGAACTGACTCTTCCTTTGGCTTATACCATGCACTCACAGGTGGAATTCTAGTGATCATTTTATTCCAGGTCTTGAAGATTTCATATAATCTCATTGTTCATCTGTTACCTCTATGTGGACCATGCTCATATTTGTGCCTTTAGTCCTAAGCTGTCCTATAGATTCCCTTCTCACTCCCCACCTCCAGTGTTTACTGAACAATTTCATTTGATTTCTTTCTTTCATCTCAATTCAGCATGCTCCAAACTGATCATTTCCTAGAAAATCAGCTTTCTTGTGTCTGGTCACATGGGCCAAAAGAACTCTTAGTAATTTTGATTGACTGACTGATCAACTGATATAGTCAGAAGAACTTACTAAGCACCTGCTATGTCAGACATTACACTTGGTGGTGCTTATATCCAATAAATCACCAAATGTTATTCTTCTGTAATGTCTCTCATAAGTGTCTGGGTCTTTTCCAATTTGTACTAGTTATTTCATATTTGGATTTTTTAAGTATCTCCTACCTGATGAACCCCTAATTATTTTTTAAGATGCTACTGAAAAGTCACCACCTCTGTGATGTAGTTTGACTTGTGGGCTCCCATAAAATACAGGTAAGTCTTAACCACTGATATCTTTGAATGTGACCTCAACTGGAAATGTAGGCATACATGGAACATATTGCAGATTTGGTTCTAGACTGCTGCAATAAAGCAAATATCGCAATAAAGCGAGTCAAACTAATTTTTGGTTTCCATATAAAAGTTTACACTACACTGTATTACACTAAACTGTAGTGTATTAAGTGTGTAATAGCATTATGTCTAGGAAAAAAGCATACACCTTAATTTTAAAATATTGCTAAAAATGCTAACTATCATCTGAGCTTTCAGAGGGTCATAATCACTAATCAGATCACCATAAAAACATTATAATAATGAAAAAGTTTGAAATATTGTGGAAATTACTAAAATGTGACAGAGACATGAAGTGAGAAAATGCTGCTGGAAAAATGATACCAATAGACTTGCTCAATGCAGCAAGTGGCTCGATGCCATAAAACTTGTTTTTTTTTTTAGTGTTTATTTATTTATGTTGAGAGAGAGAGCGCGTGCAAGCAGGGGAGGGGGAGAGAGAGAGAAAGAGAGAGAGAGAGAGAGAGAGAGAGAGAGAGACAGAGAGAGAGAATCCCAAGCAGGATCCACACTGTCAGCACAGAGCCCAGCACAGGGCTGGATCCCACTACCTGTTAGATCATGACCTGAGCCAAAATCAAGAGTTGGATGCTTAACTGACTGAGCCACCAAGGTGCCCCCTATAAACCTTCAATTTGTAAAAAAAAAAACACAGTATCTTCAAAGCACAGTAAAGTGAAGCACAATAATACAAGGTATGCCTGGAAAGTCTCTGCAGATGTAATCAAGTTAAGATGAGGCCATAGTGGATTAGGACTGGTGTCCATAAAAAGAGGGAAATTTGGACATGGAAACAGAGGAAAGAAGGCCTGGTGCTGATGATGGCAGAGATTGGAGTGATGCAGCCACAAGCCGAGGAAATCCAAGGATTGCCAACACCAGAAGCCACTAGAGCATGGAACAGATTATCCCTGAGAGCCTCTGTAAGAAACTAACCCTGCTGACAACCTAATTTCAGACTGGTGGCCTCCAGAACCGTGAATGAAGAAATGTCTGTTGTTTTAAGCTACTAGTTTGTGGTAATGTTTTACAGCAGCCCTAGTAAACTAAAACACTCTGTGAAACCGCTTATAATCTCCCCCAGAGCTCTCATTTCTTTTGCAGTTTCTTTACTTGCCGTGATTTTTTTTTAACTTTCTATTTAATGTCCTTTAAGTAAAGGGAAAAATATCACTTAAAACTATTAGCACGAGCTTTATAATTGATCTTTATATTGTGCAATAGCAGTTTATTTTTTAATATATATATTTTTAATGTTTATTTATTTTTAAACTTTTTAAATGTTTATTGTTTATTTTTGAGAGACAGAGACAGAGCCAAATGGGGGAGGAGAAGACACAGGGAGACACAGAATCCGAAGCAGGCTACAGGCTCTGAGCTGTCAGCACAGAGCCCAAGGCGGGGCTGGAACTCACAAACCTTCAGATCATGACCTGAGCTGAAGTTGACGCCCGACTGACTGAGCCATCTAGGCACCCTTGTGCAATAACTGATTTAAAATGCAAACTCCTATGTGGATCATCCAAATTACAGTTTGCATTTCATGGCCTATATATGCATATGTATTTCATTCTTACTAGAACTGTGAAAAAACTGCATAAAACTAATTCATATATATTTTTTAAGCTTATTTATTTCTTTTTGGGAAGCAAGAGAGAGAGAGAGAGAGAGGCAGAGAGACAGGGAGAGCGAGAATCCCAAGCAGGCTCTGCACCGTCGATGCAAGACTCGAACCCACAAACTATGAGATCATGACCTGAACCGAAATCAAGAGTTGGACACTTAACCAACTGAGTCACCCAGGACCCCCACTCATATATTTTTATTTCACTTCTCTCTACCTTCAGCTTACATGTAAGGAAAAGAAACTATAGTTGTCCCTCTTACCCTTTCCTACAACATCTTCATTTTTAGTGTTAGTGGCTGGCTAATACTGGGAACTGACACAAGTGAAAAAGGATGTGATAGGATTCCTTGGTCATTTATGCTTCTTAGAGCACCATTGCCTTCTTTCTACATTCACAGTAAGTTCACAGCCCTTGGCACAGTCTGTGCCCTCCTTTTCCTTCCCTTTACTAAATTGTATGTATAATACACTTACCTTGTACTGATTTTGTATCTACTCTAACTTCCATTCTTTGTAGTTTCAATAGAATTCTGTGCTCACGGGGCATCTTGAATGCTAAATGCAAATGGTTGGCAAAGAATGGACACTCATATATTGTGTGTACCTCTTCTGCTCATGCTCATGCTGCATTGTGCTTCCACTCATACAACAAAAGTTCAAAGGCAAAATTATTAAGTATTTCAAAATGGTGACAACTGAGCATGAAGCCAAATGCAAGGTCCTTCTGAGAGCAGGGCTTTGTGCAGTTGCACAGGTTGCATGTCAAGGAAGCCAGCTCTAGTTTAAGAGTCCCAGTTAATCCACAACCTTTTTAATACTTGGTATTGTCCACCTCTTAATTTTAGCCATCTGTGTGGAGATATTGTGACATTTATTTGCATTTCTCTGATCATTAATGATGGCAAGCATCTTTTTATTAGCCATTTGGCATATGTGTGTGTGTGTGAGAGAGAGAGAGAGAGGTAGAGAGAGTGTGTGGTGTGCTTGTTTGAGCCTTTGCCTATTTTTCTGTTGGCTGCCTGTCTCTTTTTTTCTTCTTGATTTGTAACAGTTGTTTTTATATTCTGGAAAGGAGCATTATGTAGATTGCATGTGTAGCAAATATCTTCACCCATTTTGTGACTTGGTTTTCATTCTCTTATATTTTGATTACTAGAAGTTCAAATTTTTTTAAATTGTTTTAATTTAAATTATTTTTAAAATTTACATCCAAGTTAGTTAGCATATAGTGCAACAAAGATTTCAGGAGTAGATTCCTTAGTGCTCCTTACCCATTTAGCCCATCCCCCCTCCCACAACCCCTCGGGTAACCCTCAGTTTGGTCTCCATATTTATGAGTCTCTTCTGTTTTGTCCCCCTCCCTGTTTTTACATTATTTTTGCTTCCCTTCCCTTATGCTCATCTGTTTTGCGTAAGATTTTATTTTTAAATAATCTTTACACCCAATGTGGGGCTCCAACCCAAAACCTAAGACCAAGAGTTGCACGCTCCACTGACTGAGCCAGGCAGGCACCCCTTAAAATTTTAATATAGTTTGTCAACATTTTCCTTCAAAGTTAACTGCTAGTTTGTGTCTGGTTTCAGAAATCTTTGCTTTTCTCCAAATCATAAAGATATTCTCCTATATTATCTTCTTAAAATTTTATTGTTTTGTCTTGCACATTTAGATCCATAATCCATCTGGAATTTATTTTTTTTGCAACTGGAAAGAGGTAGGGGATTAAATTCTACAAATGCTGCTTTTAGTTAATAAAAAGATGGATTGGCAGCACAACTCCAGTTTGTCCCATTTAGCAACTCCTTTTATGATTTTATATTAAAATGGGTAATATGGGGGTGCCTGGGTGGCTCAGTCGGTTAAGCTTCCCACTCTTGATCTTGGCTCAGGTCATGATCTAATGAGTAGTGGAATCGAGCCCCACGTGGGCCACTGCGCGGAGAGTGTGGAGTGTGCTTGGGATTCTCTCCCTCCCTCTCTTTCTCTGTCCTTCCCCATTTGCACGTGCATGCACACTCTCTCTCAAAATAAACTTAAAAAAATTAGTAATATGCTTATAAAATGAAAATCATAAAAGGTAAGGTTTTGTTTTGTTTTGTTTTTGGCTCATCTTTTTGGAAGTGAGTTTAGTTCTTTTGACAAAAGCTTCCAATAACATCAAATTGAAGGATTTTGTTTCAGAATAGACAGTTCCACAGCTATTCTGAGCTCCACTTACTAAGTCTTTTGAGTGTTTACGGTTAAAGTGGAGACTGGGTGAATGTGAGTGGATCAAATCAAACTCCTCAAAAAATTCCAAGGACCCCTGGGATGGTATTACTCTGGGAATACCTACATCTCATATTTGCATTTGAATGACAGCAATACCATGAGTATTCACTCTGATCCATCGAATTTGCCTTCATCATTTGTTTTAGATTAAACCAATATTCCCTTTTTCCTGCCTTTGGTCATGGCTCTCTCCAATGTATTCTGCACCTGGCACACAGTGAGCTGGCCTTTATTTATCTATCTAGTCTCATTTTTTTTTTTTTTTAATTTTTAAATGCTTATTTTTGAGAGGGGGGAGAGAGAAGAAGGAGAAGGAGGAGGAGGAGGAGAAGGAGGAGAAGGAGGAGAAGGAGGAGAAGGAGAAGAAGGAGAAGAAGGAGAAGGAGAAGAAGAAGAAGAAGAAGAAGAAGAAGAAGAAGAAGAAGAAGGGGCAGAGAGGAGGAGACACAGAATCTGAAGGAGGCTCCAGGCTCTGAGCTGTCAGCACTGAATGGACACGGGGCTTGAACTCACGAACCCTGAGATCATGACCTGAGCCAAAGTTGGTGAGCCCTGAGATCATGACCTGAGCTGAAGTTGGTGAACCCTGGGATCATGACCTGAACCGAAGTAGGACGCTTAACCAACTGAGCCACCCAGGTGCCCCTATCTAGTCTCATTCTTTGTCATTTGTATCTAACCTTAACTGAGCTTTGTTGCCCATCTCCCCACCCCTTGCAGATGCTGGTCTCTTGAGAACCTACCTACCTGCATCAGCCCACTCTTCTCTGGTTGGCTCTTGTCTTCCAGGATTAAGCATCATCTCATTCAGAAACCCTTTAGAGAAAGGGCTCAAGAAATTTAGGGATTATTATTAACATTAAAAAATATATAATTAAAAGTGTGTCTCCCGTGTGGACTATGGACGGAATATGTGAATGAGAGATTTGTTGAAAGGATGGATGGATGGGGCCTCGGTTCTATAGCTTTCAGCAGGTCTCCTGGCGAGAGGATCTAAAACACCTTGTTGAGAAAACTCTGAGAAAAGTTTCACTTCGGATGATGCGAACAACGTCATTCGTTTTTTCTCCCTCCCCAACTTGAAGCAATCTCCTTTTCCCCCAGCCGAACTGAAGCGCTGAGGTGAGCGCATCGATGAGCGTGTGCTGCGCATCGATGGGCGCGGCGACTCGGCTAGTTGGGGCTGGATTGCTTCATCCCGGAAGTGGGTCGAAGGCCGTTGAGCCCGAGTACTGGGCCTCGCTGGGCGGGGTGGCTGGGGTTCTGCTACCGACATGGCCGACCCCGACCCCCGGTACCCCTGCTCCTCGATCGAGGATGACTTCAACTATGGCAGCTGCGTGGCCTCTGCCAGTGTGCACATTCGAATGGGTACGTCTCCCCCCGCCCCTTCGGGCCGCCCTGCGTGGGGCTGCTGCGCTGTCGTCGGCCTCTGGGGGCGGCTTTCGGCCTCCGGGGACAACGCCTCCCGGGCAGGGCTGGCAGGCCAGCGCGGGTCTCCAGGAGTTCAGAGCGGAAGCCCTGCTTCCAGCTCGCCTCCCCCAGGCCCCGGGCTCCTAGGAAGAGCGCCCTCCCCTGGGAGTTGGGGGGAAGTGTCGCTTCCGCTCCGCCAGGGCGCCCAGGGAGAGCACGGCTCTAGGGAGGTGTGGTGGTCCCCTGGCTGTGCGACCGAGAACCGGAACAGCAGCCCGTCCCACTTTAATCCTTTCCCTCCTCCGCGTAGAAAGGGTAGATGAAAACCTCAGCAGCCTTAATTTGGCGTCTTTATATTAAAAGAAACTAAAGGTTACTTTTTAAGGTGAAAATAAGTTTATTATGCGATCATGGTGACGTCCGCCTGAATGCAGTTACTTGCCGGCACGTCTTTGGTGTAGGGGATGTGATCGCGTTTCAGGTTTCTATTTACTTGTCTGCCTCCTTTACTGGATTGTAGGATCTGTGAGGGCAGGGACCATTATCTCTTGTTCACTAGTCTCTGCAACACCTGGAACGCAACCTAAGTTTGAGGATTCGCTCACGCAGTTGCTGGAAATGGAAGCTTTAGAGGTCAATCAAAATGCAATATTCGTTTTAAGGAATTATACAGTATTTAATGGGCAGAAATTATGTTGAATTTAAAATGCTTTAAAAAAATAAAATGCTTACCTTCATATAAGTGGAATTCATTGCCCGCTCTAGTTCAGCCAATTGATTACAGAAGTTGCCCCAGATACAGAACTATCCCTGTGGCTGGAATTTGTTCCGCAAAAGGAATTATGAAGATCTGATGCATTAAGAATCTCGATCCCTACCATCTTTATTCTTGGAATGGAATTTTGGAATGGTTTTGGCCAATGAGCGTAGTTTTTTAAATTAAGATTTAAAAAAAAAATTTTTTTTTTTAATGTTTATTTATTTTTGAGACAGAGAAAGACAGAGCATGAACGGGGGAGGGGCAGAGAGAGAGGGAGACACAGAATCGGAAACAGGCCCCAGGCTCTGAGCCATCAGCCCAGAGCCTGACATGGGGCTCGAACTCACGGACCGGACTGTGAGATCGTGACCTGAGCCGAAGTCGGACGCTTAACCGACTGAGCCACCCAGGCGCCCCTTTAAATTAAGATTTTAATGTGGTGAAACACAGCCCATTAAAAATGTACCATCACCATTTTTCAGTTCAGTAGTGTGAAGTATATTCACTTTGTTGTGCAACCAATCTCCATGACCTTTTAATCTTGCAATCGAAACTATACCATCAAGCGACTCCCTATCTTCCCCTCCCCCAGAGCCTGGCAGCTACCATTCTACTTTCTGTTTTATGAATTTGGCTACTCTAGATACCTCCTGTAAGTGAATCATGAAGTATGTGTCTTTTTGTGACTGGCTTATTTCAGTTAGCAGGTGTTCACGGTGTATCCATTTTGTAGCGTGTGTCAGACGGCACTTTTTTAGGATGAATAATTTTCCATGGTGCAAATAAACTACATTTTGTTAATCCCTTTATCTGTTGGTAGACGCTTGGGTAGCTTCCACCTGCTGTGAATGATGCTGTTATAAACATGTGGCACAGTACCCCCTTGAGATCCTGCTTGGAGTTCTTTTATGTACATACCCCAAAGTGGAATCGCTGGATCATATGTGTTTTAGTGACAAACTTGCTTTTCCCCCTTGAGTAGGGAAAAAACCCAGTTCGTCCTCCTGTGCTTCTCTTCGCTGCTCACACAGAACACTTCAGTTCTGACACTTCTGGTCACCAAAGTGTGGTTTTTAAATTTTTTTTTTCTACACCAAGCAATTCTCCATGACGCCAACTGTGGGTCCTACAATTGAACTCAATTCTGACACCGTCTCCTAGTAGATAGTAACAGATCCCCCAGGTTAAGGGCTCAGTCCCATAAGAATACTCCCACCCCACTTCAGATGCCACTTGTAAGTAATAGGTCCCCAGGTTACCCTTAACTTGTTAGACTTGGCTGTAAGTTGAAGGTTCCCATGACTCCCTCCTTGGGTTTGATTAATTTGCCAGAGCAGCTCACAGAACTCAAGGAGACACTTTTACCAGTTTACCGAAAGATATAGGTAAACAGCCAGATGAAGAGATATATTGGAAGGTCTGGCTCCTGTAGCATTCACTCTCAGTGGGACAATATTGCCTCCAAGGGGGCGGAAATTTGTTCTTGAGGTGGAGGGCAAAAAAATCTCAAATTTTACGATAATTTTAGCCTTCCAAAGACCCGTGGTACATAAACAGATGTATGCGGCGTTAAAATTTTATCGGCAGACTATTAGGAAAGTAATGTCCAGAAGGCTCCTTAGGTTCACAATAATGAAAAAAGGAAGGTTGAGCAACAGTGCCCTAGAGTGAGTCCTCTAAGAAAGAGCAAGTGGGTGGCTGTATTACTTTTTTTTTTAACTAAGGTATAAAAAATTACCTTTTATGACTTAGCATTAGGCATAACATACATTGTCACTTCTGCCTTATTTTTGTTGTTAGAAGTGAATCTCTTGAACGGAGTGTCAAAAAATTGTGGCTGTTTTAAACCACCATTCCATCTAAACAAGGATAAAGGCATTCCAGGCAGGGGAAATAGCAAGGGCAAAGGCCCAGACATAGGAAGGAGTTGGCATGCTTGGGGAACAGAAAGGTGGCTAGCGTGGGTAAAGCACAGTGAGGAAGGGAAGAGTGGTGCATGGCTTGGAAATTAAGATTTCTTTTTAAAATTTGTATCTAACCATATGCTTTCTATTCTAGCTTTTCAGTTTCAAGATTTGTTGTTTGGAAATGTTCTGTTTGTAATCTTTTGCTTTGTTTATGCTGCTGTGTACAAACAGTGTTTTATGCTTTCTTTTCCTTTTGATGAAAACATTTTCTTTTCTTCCTTCCTTCCTTCCTTCCTTTTTCTTTCTCTCTCTCTTTTTCTTTCTTTCTTTCTTTCTTTCTTTCTTTCTTTCTTTCTTTCTTTCTTTCTTTCTTCCTATCTGTCTATGCCCAACATGGGGATCGAACTTAAAAAAAAAACTCTGAGATCAAGAGTCACATACTCTATCTACTGAACCAACCAGGCCACCCATGGTTGAAAACATTTTTATTCTGGCCTATTAATTTTTTTTAGACTCATGCTTCTTGAAGGATAGTTATCATTTACAGTTTGTGATTTCTTTGGAAGTGTTTTTGTTTTTAGTTTAAGTTACAGACTACATTATTTGCATTAAGATTTACAGATTATATATAAAAATTTAATGTTTCTAAGAACATATTTGTTCCTGATGTTCTGTGATAAATGCTTAAGAATACTATCATGTGTAATTATTTTCTTTTTCAGGCTTTCTAAGAAAAGTCTACAGCATCCTTTCTCTGCAAGTTCTCTTAACTACAGTGACATCTTCTTTTTTTTTATACTTTGAGTCTATACGGACATTTGTACATGAGAGGTAAGGTGATAAGATGCTTTTGAGTCATTTTCTGCTGCTGCTTATGATCAAAAGGGCATATTATAAGCAAAGTTCGCTTTTTCCTCTATTAACTTCTGAGGTTAGAATGTAAAAAAAGTTCATTATTAACTCTTATGAGTAAGACTAGTTCTGATAAAGAAAAGGTTCTGCAACATCGTTCTTACCTCTGAACTTTTTAGCTGACAGTTTTGTAGGGTTAAATTTTCATCTTCTGATGAAATTAAGAATTTTTACTATATGCAGGTTTTTTTAAGTTTATTTATTTATTTTGAGAGAAAGAGAGAGAGCATGAGCAGGGGAGGGTCAGCAAGAGAGAGGGAGAGAGAATCCCAAGTAGGCTCCACACTATCATCAGCACAGCCTGATGCGGGGCTCGAACCAATGAACCATGAGATCTTGACCTAAACCAAAATCAAGAGTTGGTCGCTTAACCGACCCAGCTACCCAGGCATCCCTACTGTATGCAGTTTTGAATTTTAATTTTTTTGCTTTTATTATACTTATGCCCAGTCCTCAAAGCCTAAGACAGTGCTTGAATAAGCACTAATAACCGTGTGTTTAACTTTTCTTGGTGTTGGCTCATGACTAGGATAATTTCACTGAGAAATTTCCAAAGGAGCTTCATATGGTTCATCCCTAATTTGTTTAAGATTTGACCTCCAAAATAATTATTTCCATAGCTAAAAGTTATATAGATTTTTTTGTATTAAAGGAAAAATATGGGCACCTGCGTGGCTCAGTTGGTTAAGCGTCCAACTTCAGCTCAGGTCATGATCTCACCGTTCATGAGTTCGAGCCCCGCACCAAACTCTGTGCTGACAGCTCGCAACCTGCTTCAGGTTCTGTGTCTCTCTCTTTGCCCCTCCCCTGCTCATACACTGTGTCTCTCTCTAAAATAAATCAAACGTTAAGAAAGGAAAAAGAAAGAATGAATATTTTCTTGGAAGTAGACAATTTCTATCATCACTTCCCCTACAAAAAAAGTAGTTTGCTATTTGAGGTAAAGTCCTTTAATTTAAATGATAGCTACATAGTAGATGTATATAAAATTTGTTTATTATTTAATAGCTATTCTTTATGTCAGTTTTAAAAAGCAGTATGCTAATTGCAAAAATATTCAAATATGCTAAAAGTTCCTGAAGTAAAAAGGAAAAGTACTCCCCATTTATTATGGGCTCTTTTCTTTGTCTTGCTGCTCTTTCCCAGCTCACACTCCTCAAATTCCCTGAATGGAAAAATAGTTTCTTTTGACAGCTTGGTGTGGTTCCTTCCACACCACAAATACACACAAATACAACAGACTGATTTTATTCTATTGGTTAATACTATTTATACTGTTCTTAAGCTTAAAAATGCTTTTAATTTTATGTCTTTTAGTCCTGCCTTAATTTTGGTGTTTGCCCTTGGATCTTTGGGTTTGATTTTAGCATTGACTGTAAACAGACATAAGCATCCCCTTAACCTGTACCTGCTTTTTGGATTTGTGAGTATTTTGGCAGTATCTGTTACTTTAACGTTTTATTCTTGTGTTTTAACTTTCTTTATTTCATTGAGTGCAAGTACATATGTAATAAGTAGTAGCAAAACAAAAGTAATGAGTTTTTAATAAATTCAAATATCTTAGGAAATTACTTGTAACTTTCTAGTCTTTTAAAATCAACCTTTGTCAGTTTCAAAGTTTTTTTTTTTTTTTTTTTTTCTGTCGATATTATGACATAGTGGAAAAGAATAATGAATTGGACTCTCATGACTTGGCTTTGCCACCATCTGGTTATGTGACATTTGGCAGGGTGTTTAGCCTTTCTGTACCTAGTTAGCTCATATGTAAAATGAAAATGTTAGAGTAGATTATCCCTGTGATACTTTGTATCCCTAATATTCTGTGATTTCCTTGAGAAAAAAATTATAGCCTTAATTTCATAGACCTTAAATTCAAATCTTTATGATTAACTCCTCAGTGTTACTTATTTTTTAATTTCTTTCCAATGTTTATTTTTGAGAGAGAGAGAAGGAAAAAGAGCAAGCGTGAGTTGGGGAAGGGCAGAGGAGGAGACACAGAATCCAAAGCAGGCTCCAGGCTCCAAGCTGTCAGCACAGAGCCCCACGCGTGGGGCTCAAACGCATGAATTGTGAAATCATGACCTGAGCCAAAATCAGACACTCAACCGACTGAGCCACTCAGACACCCCCTCAGTGTTATTTTTATGTTAGTACTCTGTTCTTTTAAAGGACCATTTTGCTCAGTTGATGTGCTCTACTAATTTGTTTTAAAATCATCATTGGGGAGGGGAGCCTGGGTGGCTTAGTCTGTTAAGTGTCTGACTCTGGATTTCAGCTCAGGTCATGATCTCATGGATTCACGAGTTCAAGCCCAGCATTGGGCTCATGGAGCCCGCTTGGGATTCTCTTTCTCTCACACTCTCTTTGCCCCTCCCCTGCTTGTGCTCTCTCTTGCTAAATAAATAAATAAATAAATAAATAAATAAAATCATAATTGGGGAACTTAACTTGAGGTCATGTTTGTTTAGATGTTTGTGAGAATTAAAACCCAAACTACTACCTATTAAAACCCAATCCTATAATATGACCAGAATGAGTTGTAAGGCTCAAGTTATGTATCTTTTAAATTATTTTTCTTGTTCTCATATCCAATATGACTTTGGGTTCTAACCTAAAAATTTACTTCAAAACATTTCAAACTAATGCTAATTTTATAGTCAAATAAGAGTGAAAATGCTATTTACCAGATTAAAATGCTTTAAACTAAAGAAAGTTTGTGAATTCTGGTAACAAGTTTATGTTAATATGATGAAACAAAAGCTCATGACTTTAGAAATTTCAATTATAGGACAGGTTATTCATTGAAATCTTAGGTTCTTTTGTTTGCCAGGTATCAGAACCCTAACCCAAGTTATCTCAAGTAATGTGAAGTTTATAAGAGCTTGGGAACCCCCCAAGAAGGGGCCTTAAGAACTAGACAAGGAACACTAGAGGAAGCTTCCAGGAATGATGCTATTGTAGGGAATCCGAAGCAAGAATTGGGAGTCTCTTCCCCCTTCTGTAACATCTCTTTTCTACCTTACAGTTGTCCTTACACATAGTTTTCCTCTTTGCTGTCTTTAGTTATTTTTTTTTAAGTTTATTTATTTATTTTTAAGAGAGAGAGCAAGTGGGGTAAGGGCAGAGAGAGAGAGAAGAAAGAAAGCATCTCAGGCAGGCTCTGCACTGTCAGCTGCACCGTAAGCACGGAGCCTGATGAGGGGCTCTAACTCACACACTGAGATCATGACCTGAGCTGAGATCGAGAGTCAGAAGCTTAACCAACTGAGCCACCCAGGTGCCCCTGCTATCTTTAGTTTTTATATGGTGCATTGTGGGCCGTCATATGGTTCGTTAACCTTTAGCTTTAGCTCCTGCTGCCATAACTTCATTCTCTAAGTTTAGATTCCCAAGTGAGGAAGAATCTGATTGGCACTGCTTATTATTGGCACAGGTCACATTGTAGGTTGTTAACCAATACACGGGTTGGTAGTCCTAGGGTTAGATACCAACTCCTGCCCCAGTCATCTTTGTCCTAGGAGAGAGAGGGGGTCATAAAAAGAAACTGTCATATGGAGTTCCTCTTCAACTCTATATAATGCCAGCCTCCTTTCAAAAAGACTGTGGTTGATTTCTCTCTGGTATGGACTGACTTCTGTCCAGCAGAGAGAGAACCTACTAGAAAAGCATTAGCCAAATGCTTGTGGGCAAGGTGATCACTTATTCCTGTACCCATAGCTAAAAATGGGTGAACAACTAAGGAAGCATGTAAAATACGTTTCAGATTATTCAGAGACCTCTGATACGAGGTTACTTTGTCCTGCTCTACCAAAGTAAGCAAGGAGGTGGATCTTATCTTGTTTTAGAAGGGTGTGTGTGTGTGTGTGTGTGTGTGTGTGTGTGTGTGTGTTCACATACTTAAAAGAGGGCATTATTTTGGGGTGGTGGTATGTTTTCCTAGTCTTATCTTTTCTCCTGTTCATCCTGTCCCGTTTCCTTTGGATACTTGAGTAGGGGGTAGGATTTCTTACCTCAAGTCATGTCACAAGTATCAGGAAAGTGGTATGATCATATTTGCCTGGAAAAAAAAAATCTTTCTATCATCTTTTGCTACCACTTCCCTGATGCTGCCAACAGCATTATGACAAAATGGGGCGGTGGCTTCATTGCCTCCATGTGTGTGTCCATTTCTAATGCCATTTTTGCTCTAGTTCTGTTAAGATTTCTTGATTTCAGGTGGGGAGAGTTACAGGGAGGGCTTCTCCCAGGACTATGAGTATACAGCCACTGCCGTTACTTCTGGCTTGGCTTTGTGATACGGTCTAATCAGATAGTTGGTAAAATCTAACTAGAGTAAGCATGTCAGACGAAACAAAGGCATGTAGTTAAGGAGAAAGAGAAGCTGGAGGATTAAGACTCAATGTCCCTAAATCTTGTATTAGGATATGAGTTCAGCTACATGTGACATGGGGGAAGCAAGATGGCTTACTTCTCATTCATGTAAAAATCTGCATGACTGTTTAGTGAAGTTGTCAGGGGCACAGACACTTGCTGAAGTTCAAGTACTCCTTAAGCATTGTGTGGCATAAGTTAGCTCACCGCCAATATCCACATTCCATCCAGTTATTTAAAAAAAAAAAAAAAAAAAAAAAAATGAGAGGGGCGCTTGGGTGGCTCAGTTCTCACAGTTCGTGAGTTCGAGCCCTGCGTCGGGCTCTGTGCTGACAGCTCCGAGCCTGGAGCCCGCTTCAGATTCTGTGTCTCCCTCTCTCTCTGCCCCTTCCCCGCTCATGCTCTGTCTCTCTCAAAAGTGAATAAACGTTAAAAAAATTTTTTTTTAAATGAGAAGATAAAGGGAAGAGCAAGCCCCTTTGTTTTTAGTAGTTGTACACCTCTCCACCCACATTCTGTTAGCTACAATAAAGTCCTATGACCAGATCTAGCTGCAGGGGAAGCTGAGAAATGTAATGTTTAACCTGAACAGCTATGTGTCCAGGTAAAAGTTCTGTTACTAGGGAAGAAGGAGAGAATACTGGGAGACGGTTTCAGGACTGCCACACCAAAGTGCTACCTAAATATTTTATTCTTAGGTGTGTGTGCCACTAGAAGTTTTTACGGATGGGCATATCATTTGTAATTTCTTTTTACTTACAGAGAGTATGAAAAATGGAATTTCCCATACTATTTCTGTTCCTGTTACAGATATGAAAACTCTAGTTAGAGTTTAAGGATCACTATTAGAATCTAAATACTCCTACTCAATACTTTGAGGTCTCATTTTCTTTTTGCTTTTTTGTAAAGCTTTATTTATTTAAGTAATCTCCCCAATGTGGGGCTCGAATTCACGACCCCAACATCACGAGTCATGTGTTCTTCCAGCTGAGCCAGCCAGGTGCCCTTGAGGTCTCATTTTCATTATGGTGGGCTTACCAAATGTCCCGTGTAATTCAAAGGCTGCTCTGAAGCTAAAATGAGATCATAAACATGGAATCACATTGAACTCTTAGTAATTAGAATATGTACATGATTTAGTGTAAATTTTATGTGCATCTGTGTAATTTTAGTTTCTTTTTTTAGACACTATTCGAAGCTCTGACTGTGGCCTTTGTTGGTAAGCCGTAATTCTGCTTCTCTTATGTTACGCTAACTTTTTAATGTGGATAAATCTTTTGTGTAAATAAGTGTTTGGGACTAAAGCTTAACTTCATGAAATGTCATATTTCAAATATATAGCATAGGATGAAGAATTCCTAAAATATAAGCAAAATTAAATGTTTATACTTTATGTAGTTCAACTAAGCTTAGAGGAAGTGGAAAAGAGTTAAGAAAACAGCAGAATGGAGAATAGTATTCATGTGTGTTTATCCATTTATAAAAAACAAGACAGCTAATGTTTTCCCGATTTAAAGGGGCCTTGGAGGAACTGATAAAATATATTTTGAGCCATACATTTTCATCACATGAGCTGAGCCTCTCAAATTGCTACACTGAACTGTGCTTCATTATTACATCATATTTTATTGAATGGCACTATAAGAAACTTGGTAATTCTGTTTTATTTTTGGTGTTAAATATGTATTTGAAAGAAGTGTCTGTTTAAAAAAAAAGAAAAGAAATGAATTGTCATAATTATTTGATGTATCATATGTAATGCGTCAAGTAAAAATTTTCATGACTCACTGTTTTTTTAAAAAATTTTTTTTAATGTTTATTTATTTTTGAGAGAGACAGAGCACAAGCAGGGGAGCGGCAGAGAGAGAGGGAGACAGAATCCGAAGCAGGCTCCAGGCTCTGAGCTGTCAGCACAGAGCCCGGTGTGGGGCTTGAACCCATGAACTGTGAGATCATGACCTGAGCCGAAGTCGGGCGTCCAAACGCACCCAGGCGTCCCCATGACTTAATATTAATAAAAATTCAGATAGTCTCAAAACGATTAACGTAGGGTACCAAAAAAGTTAGAATTAACTATTACAATAATAGTTAACTGTTAATCATTATGTTTAACATATTGGTCTTTTCCTATTTTGTCATTGTTGCTTTTAACCTAAGCCAGTTTTATTGAATCTACATATTGTTTGGTAACCACTTCTTTCTTTTATAAAGGAATCAATATAAGTCAATAATAATAACTACTAAAATAAATAGGATTGAAATTTCTCAACATAGAAAGGAAGTATTATTAACATTTACTTAATATTTATTTTTGGTAGAACCTTTCCTTTTTCTAAATTATTTTTCAATTTTTTATATTTTGAGAGAGAGAGAGCGTGCATACACATACACATGAGTGAGCAGGGGTGGGGTGGAGGGAGAGGAGACAGGACCTTAAACAGGCTCCCTGTTTAGCGCAGAGCCCGAGGTGGGGCTGAGTCTCCTGACTGTGACATATGACCTGAGCCGAAATCAAGACTTGGACAGTTAAGTGAGCCACCTAGGCACCCCAATTATTTATTTATTATTAACATTATTATTAATGTTACTATCTATTCATGTTATTACCAAGTCCATCTCTGTCTTCCCTGGCTCCCACCATGTGTAATGGATATAGGAGAAAGATTTGCTATTTCAGGGTTATTGGAATAGGGGTGGACATACACAGATGGGATAATCTGACAACTCTATTTTCCTCCTTAATTATAATATCCTTTCCACCTAATCTCATTCTAAAATTGTTGACAAGATAACTTCATGTTTTTCCTTCTCTGCATTCACCTTCCTGATCCTATAACGATAGAAATAGAGAAATTCTTTTTTTTTAATTTTTTAAAAATGTTTTTATTTATTTTTGAGACAGAGAGAGACAGAGCATGAGCAGGGGAGGGGCAGAGAGAGAGGGAGACACAGAATCTGAAGCAGGCACCAGGCCCTGAGCTGTCAGCACAGAGCCTGATGTGGGGCTCGAACTCATAGACCGTGATTATGACCTGAGCCGAAGTTGGACACTTAACCAACTGAGCCACCCAGGCGCCCCAGAAATAGAGAAATTCTATATGTAGTATTTAAGAATAGAAATTAATCCCTGAAAAATTAAAAATTACTTAAATGGTTTTGGTTGAAAGTACTTAACCTCCTTTAAAGAGGTTACAATTTAGCATTTTGTTAAAATGTTAAGCAGTGTGTTATAATTACAATAGCCATGGTCAATTCAGATGTTCATTCTAAAATTTCAGAAGGGAATTTGGTATATATTCAGGAAACCCCCATTTCTGTATTCCAAGATGATGCAGGTATGGATATAACGCAGTTAGTGGCTGGTTCCTATTGTCTACAGGGTTGATGAACGGCAGACAATCCCAGACAGTGCCAGTATTTTTTCTTGCCTAGTTTCTTTGATTTGGGCTGATGGACTGGGTTATGCAATGAAGCAGGTGATTGCTAGAATTGCTGTTACTGCCCAGTGATTCCCAGTCAACCACAGGACCCCATTCATCCCTACTGATACTTAAGTCATAAAGGACAGTCACCACAGATCGTCATAAAACTCAGCTGGGACAGAGATGGTGGGAGTCATCCCACCGTATCCCCCAAATCCTAAACCACCTGGCTGTGTCATATCTCTCCAGTCATCTCTTTAACTTCATAATGACGTGACCCCTTTATTTTGTATGAATGAGTATTTTGGAGCCTGTTTATTGCAGTGTGGGTGTGGTTTTACCTTCCAAGGCTGGATAAAGAGTCTTCTATTTTTATTGGCAAGTAGTACCGAAGAAAATACAGCATTTCTGCTAAATGCCAGGGGAAAACGCTGTTTAAAATTGAGTATGTTTGGGGCGCCTGGGTGGCTCAGTCGGTTAAGCGGCCGACTTCGGCTCAGGTCATGATCTCACGGTCTGTGAGTTCGAGCCCCGCATCGGAATCTGTGCTGACAGCTCAGAGCCTGGAGCCCGTTTCAGATTCTGTGTCTCCCTCTCTGACCCTCCTCTGCTCATGCTCTGTCTCTGTCTCAAAAATAAATAAACGTTAAAAAAAAAAAAATTAAAAAAAAAAAAATTGAGTATGTTTAAGTGCATTTTTAATCAGTGTTTTTTAATTTTACAGTTTCTTTCTATGATATATATATCATTCTGCAAGCATTTATACTGACTACTGCCGTATTTCTTGGTTTGACTGCATATACTCTACAATCTAAGAGAGATTTCAGCAAATTTGGAGCAGGGTAAGTTATATATTCATGACTATGATAGATAAATATCCTTAACATTATAAGTTGTCCTAAGATAAGTGCTATATTGTTAGCTTTGGATACTGCCTTCTAAAATGGAGGGTGATGAGAGGTCATCTCTCTGAGTGTTAAGGCCGGGTTCTACTCCCAGAACATACAGGGAGACGGAAAGTGGCTCTGAGTCATTTGCTTCCGCTCTATATTGAAAGGAACGGGAATGTCAAAAAACAAACAAACAAAAAACAAACAAACCCAGTTTTCTAGAGAGGCTAGGCTTGTGTGCTCTATGAATGCTATGGAACTTACTAAATTATTCAGGCCTTTGTCTTATTTGTTACCAAGACTATTCACTCTCTTCTTTGTGGGAGAAACCCAGGTGTTGGTGATACCTGCATGAACTTTAAAGCCTTTTTGACCTATCTAGATTAACCTGTATCTTTCTTCAAACTAATAAATATATGGAATGATACTTTTTATATAGGATAATGGTACAGTGTTGCCCTCACCTGGTAAGAATGCATATATTCTTTTCTAAGCTCATAATGGCTTCCTGTTGGCATATCATCACCCGAGCATCGTCTGTCCTTTTTCCTGTTACAACGTTAAAAACTTACAAAAGTCTACTGTGGCAAAATATTCTTTCATCCCTTTCTTTCCCCCTGGAAATCCAGGTTACCAGAAATCTCTGTTGGGATAAGATACAACTAGTCATCCAACACTGACAATTGTGCAAGATGCTTAAATCATTGTATTAGAATGGAGTTTGATTTACAGGCAATATTTTTTCCATTTCCTGCTTTTAGTGCTGTGGTGTGGATACATACTCATGTGGTACATACGGAGAAAGATTTGCTCTCTGCTTCTTCTCATGCCAGTCTCCATGTGCTCCCTGTCTCCCATCCGTTCTAGTATAGTCTCTAGAAATCCAGTTCTGGTAAATAATCTTACTTTATGTTTCAGCCTCTTCATAATATATTATTCTTATTTCAGCTGAAACTTGATTCCTCCTCGAGAACATTGTTCTCTAGCTGCTCATTCGCACACACCCTATGTAGTTTGGGTAAGGGGTTAGTATTGCCAACTGCTTCCGTCCCCTAGTGCTACTCTCGTTATTTCTTTAGTGTGCTAGAAATCCATTGCTCTAAGGTGTATGTTGTCCGGCTCTACACTTCCTAATCTTCCTCATTATTGCCAGTGATTCCCTTTGTTCAGGCCTTCCTTGTTCTTTTTATTTTTTTATTATTTTAAATTATCGCCACACCCAGCGTTGGGCTCGGACTCACAACCCCGAGATCAAGAGTCGCATGCTGTACCATGAGCCAGCCAGGCACCCCAAGCTTTCCTCATTGTTTAAAGACTCTAGCATCGAACCACATGTTAGGCCCATCTATCACCTTAGCTTCTCAGTGTGTCTGGCCCTCTTCTTCAGCAACTTTTCATCTCCCTGCCATGGCTACACCGCGGACTTTGTGGTCACTAGGGATTGTTCCACTGAAGAAATCTTAAATGCCAGTGTCGCACTTTCTTTCTTCAGCCTTCTACTAGCTCTCTTATTTCTCTGCTCTGACAACACCAATCTACTGTGCTTGTTCTTTAACAACTGCTATTGCCGTAATAAACTCCTTTGTATCAGACCTAGGGGTCTCATGTTTTCTTTCTACGGGCATCCATGAAACTGTGCCAGACTACCTCATTATTAGCTTGTGAGTAGAGTAAAACCTCAGATGCTTTCTTAATGCCACCTTCCCCATACTCCTTGGTGTAGAAGCTTTGGAGTTTTCCTAAAGTTTAAGTGTGGAAAAGCAAGTTCTGAGTCCATTTCAGTCCTGAAGGATCTATACTATGTGTTGTTATGATACGTTATTCTAACTTCGGTCTTCCAGATGTCTCAGTAGAAATTTTGTGGCTATTCCAGCAAGGGAATTGAGAGCTGGAATCTCACTATGCCCTCAATTCACCACACTGGGTTATGATACTATTATATACTTAATTTCTGATTTTATTTTGTTGTTAAATAACATATTTTGCATGATTTCAGTCCTTAGGTATTTATTGAGAGTCATTTTACGATACTTAGTAAATGTTCTTTGTGCACTAAAAGAGAATGTATGTTTTGTTGCTGTTGGATCAGTGTTTGATGAATGTCAGTTAAGTCAGGTTCATTGATATAGTGTTGTTTAAGTGTTCTGTGTGCTTAACCAATCTTTTCTGTGTGCTCATTCTATCAATTAATGTCAAAGTAGTAGTGAAATCTCCAACTACAAGTATGGATTAGTGTATGATTCTCTCATCATATCTGTAAGTTTTGCTGCATGTTACTTTGAAGTTCTGTTTTTAGTTGCATAAACATTTAGGATTGTTATGTCCTCTTGATGATCCTTTTATTACTCTGTAGTAGTTATCTCTGGTAATATTTGTGCCCTAAAGTACTTTTTTGATACACTTACCTCAGCTTGCTTGCTTGCTTGCTTGCTTGCTTTTTTTTTTTTTTTTTTTAACATTTATTCATTTTTTGAGAGACAGAGAGAGAGCACAAGCAGGGGAGGGGCAGAGAGAGGGGGAGACACAAAATCTGAAACAAGCTCCAGGCTCTGAGCTGTCAGCACAGAGCCCAATGCGGGGCTTGAACTCATGAAACGCAAGATCATGACCTGAGCCAAAGTCGGCCGCTTAACCGACTGAACCACCCAGGCGCCCCATACCTCAGCTTTCTTTTAATTATGTTAGCATGGTAAACCATTTTCCATCCTTTAATTGTTAGCTGATTTGTGGCTTTATAGTTAAAATAGTTTTCTTACAGGCAGCATATGGTTGGCTCTTGCTTTTTTTTTTTTTTTTCCTAAATTCAGTATGACCATCTCTGCTATTAATTGGAGTAGACTACTAACATTTAATGTGATTATTGATCTGATTGAATTTAAGCCTACTATCTCAGCATTTGTTTTCTTGCTGTTTGTCCTGTCTGTTCTTTGTACCTTTTCCCCTCTTTTCCTTCCTTCGGATTGTTTATCTCCTTTATTAGTTATTAGCTATAGCTCTTTTAAGTAGGGGTTGCTCTAGGTTTTACTGTTTATTTATTTGTTTGTTTTCTTCTTACTCCACATTTTTAAAATTTATTTAAGTAATCTCTACACCCAGCATGGGGTTTGAACTCACAACCCCAAGATCAAGAGTCTCATGCTTTACCCCCTGAGCCAGTCAGAGCCCCCTACAGTACCCATCTTTAAATCATCCTCATCTACCTCTAAGTCATATACCATTTCCTGTATAGCAAACTTACATGTCCTCTCCCCTGCCTTCGTGCTATTGTTACTGTAACTTTTAATTCCACATATGTTACACACCTCGTAAAATATTATTATCTTTGTTCAAAACATTAAATTATCCTTTAAAGAGACTTAAAAATACATGAAATCTTTTATGTTCACCCACATATTTGTCATTTCTGTTCTTCATTTCTTTGTGTGGATCCAAATTTCCATCTTATATTTTCCTTCTGCCTGTGGGCTTTCTTTTTAATATTTCTTACAGTGCTGGTCTCTTGATCTCAACTTTTGCATGTCTGAAAAAATATCTTTTCGCCTTTGTTTTTAAATGTTGTTTTTATGGAGTGTAGGATTCTAGGTTTGGGTGATTTTTTTTTTTTCCTGTTTTCCATATTTTATAAGCTATCATTCCATAGTATTTTGGTTCAGGTAGTTCTTGACAAGAAGTCTTCTGTCTTTCTTATCTTTGTTCCTCTGTACATAATGTCTTTTATCCTCCATCTACCTTTAATATTTTCTCAGTAATTTTCAGTAATTTGATTAACATTTTTAGTAATTTGATTATGATACTCCTTGGTGTAGTTTTCTCATGTTTCTTCTGCTTGGATTGTCAGTTTAAAATTTCCATCATGTTTGGAACATTTTCAGGAACTGTCACTTGAAACATTTTTAGGTTTTGCCTTCTCTGTTGAGATCAGCATATACGTTAGGCTTCTTGATGTTGTCCCACAGTTCATGGATACTCGGTTTATTTATTTATTTTTTCTCCTCGGTTTTCTCTCTGTGATTCATTTTGGTTCATTTCTGTTGCTACTTTTAATTTGGTAATGTGTTCTTCTTTAGTGTCTAATCTGCTGTTAATTCCAACCAGAATATTTTTCTTTTGACATATTTTTCATTTATGGAAATTCAGTTGAGTTTGCGTCTTAAAAATATATATCTTCCCCTTATCTTCTCATGGTGATGCTTTCCTCTAACTCCTTGAACATATGGAATATATATATATATTTTTTTTATTATTTATTTTTGGGACAGAGAGAAACAGAGCATGAACGGGGGAGGGGCAGAGAGAGAGGGAGACACAGAATCGGAAACGGGCTCCAGGCTCCGAGCCATCAGCCCAGAGCCTGACGCGGGGCTCGAACTCACGGACCGCGAGATCGTGACCTGGCTGAAGTCGGACGCTTAACTGACTGCGCCACCCAGGCGCCCCTGGAATATATTTTTTAATGTCATTTACTAATTCTATCATTGTGTCATTTCTGAATTTATTTATATTGATTGATTTTTCTCATTGTTATAGGTCATATTTCCTGGTTCTTTTGCATGCCTTTTAATTTTTTATTAGATGCTTGTCATTGTAAATTTTATATTGTTGGGTGTTGATTTTTTTCTTTCCTTTAAATACTTTGGTTTTATTCTTCTCTTAAGCTGTTAAGTTCCTTGGAAACTGCCTGAACCTTTTGATGCTTGTTTTTAAGCACTGTTAGGTGGGTCCAGAACAGTGTTTAGGTTAGGGCCAATTTGGTCCCACTGTTGAGACAGTATCTTTCTAAGAATTATTCAAACCCCACGTCTTAGGAGGTCTTTCCACTTTGGTTAGGGCGAACTTATTCCTGTTCCCGTTTGGGCTCTGAGGATTGTTCTGCCTGCTTCTCTTTCCCCAGCCTTTGTCACTTCCTCACGAGTATGCATTGATCTGTGCTCAGCTAAAGACTTAAAGGGGACTCTCTGCATATCACCAGAGCCAACTAGCTCTCTGTATAGCTCTCTCCTTTCTGGAACTTTGCTCTGCGAATTCTAGCCATGTGGGCCTCTCTGACTTCTGAATTCTCACCTCCTCAATTCAGGGAGACCAGAGGGCTTCATATGGGTTCTTGTCCCTACACTGTGGTCCGGAAACTCTTTTCCAGCTGGGTCACTTACAGAGCTTACCTCTTCTGTTTCCCTTATCTCAGGAACTACCGTGCCATGCTGTTTGCTGTTCAGGGACTGAAAACGGTTATTTCATGTTTGGTGTGTTTTTTACTTAAGGAAGAAGGGTACATTTGACCCCAGTACTTCCTTGTGACCTAAAGCAGCAGATGTGTATTCACATCGCATATCTGATAACAAAGGACTGACTGCTTAGATGTCCTGTGTCGTATGTTTATACTTTATAATACCTCATTATACATCATATATAATATGTATGAGTGGTAACTCATGAAATTATAGCAGTGGTAAATTTATGTGCATAAAGTAAGTTCTATAATACATTAGAATAAAATAGTACATTGGGAACTTTGATAGATATGCATATTCACAGACTAATTTGACACTGTTATTTGGTTTAAAAATAGTTATGTTTCATTTGTTCATTGTTCTAAAAGTTTTATCGATTTCTGGCTTAAAATGCTTCTAATGATATTTCTGCTTGTATCAGTGTTTTTTTGGTGTTCCAGTGAAAACCTTAAAAATGGTACTTTAATCTAGTTTTGTTCACCATAAAAACAAATGTTGAATCAATAGCTGGTTTTTCGATTTCTGAGTATTCTACAGTATTCATTGTATGTTTATGAACTCTTTTTTAAGTTTATTTATTTTGGGAGAGAGAGAGTGCACCAGGGCACAAGTTAGGGGGGAGAGAGAGACAGAATCCCAAGCAGAATCTGTGCTGTTAGTGCAGAACCCGACGAGGGGCTCGATCGCACAAACTGTGAGATCGTGATCTGAGCTGAAATCAAGAGTTGGACGCTTAACCAACTGAGCCCCTCAGGTGCCCCTGTTTATGAACTCTTATAGTTCACTTATTCTTTGGCAAATGTCAGGATGGATGTATTTTTTTTTTTTTTCAGAAAATGTTGCATCAATTTACATAGTTTTTTGGTAGGGAACAATATTCTAAATCACTAATATTTTGTTTTTATAGACTGTTTGCTGTTTTGTGGATTTTGTGCTTGTCTGGAATCTTGAAGGTAAGTTGTTTTAAAATGCTAACTTGAAATTTACTTCTGGCCATGTCAATATAAATAATCTTGAAAAGCTATAAGAGGTACTCTTGTGATAGGATACTTGGTTATAATTTTTTGGAACACTTGTATGTAGAATGACTTAAAAATTACCTTTCAAAAAACTAGGGTCTTATGTTAATCAGTATTATGGATTGAAAGAAAGATGAACATATCAGTTAAATTACATAGAAAGAGGCCCTCACTTGTAATTGCTCACCTCCAAGTGACACGTATAATTCTGAAAAAGAAATCTACTTTTAAATGATTTATATTTGGAATGCTACTGTTCAAAGTCAGGTGGGTAATTTAATAGAAGGGAGGATATCCATCGATTCATCCATTCATCCTTTCATCCAACAGAGATGACGATGGACTTGCCTGGCCTTTTTCTATGTTTAACATTTGTATTTAAAGTTGTAAAGCATTATTAAATATGTACATATCATGTGTAACTTCACAGCAAGTAACTCAAGTATTCTTAATATCGTTCTTAAATACAAACTTATTAATATCTTGCCTGTAGTTATTTTTCTATAACGAAACAGTGGAGTTGGTCTTGGCTGCTGTGGGAGCCCTTCTTTTCTGCGGATTCATCATCTATGACACACACTCCCTGATGCATAGGCTGTCACCTGAAGAGTATGTATTAGCTGCCATCAGCCTCTACTTGGATGTCATCAATCTATTCCTGCATCTGTTGCGGTTTTTGGAAGCAGTTAATAAAAAGTGATTGAGAGCAGTGTTTGGAAACTGATTCATTAAGTAATAAAGTTTGAGATATAATTGACTAGTAAATACTTTTGTGACTTTATGTATATGCTATGGACTTCTGAGCCATTGCTATAATATAGTATAATATTATACTATAGTAGAGTATAATATGTATAGAATATTATAGTACAGTATTATACTATAGTATAATAGCAATCTAGCAATCTGTATTACTGTTATATAGTAGTAATTATAATAGTAATTATAATTATATGCATATATATGATAAATATATAATTACTAGATTATATTCTAGTAATATAAATCTTAACTATTCTTTATGATATCTCATTTCTAAATCCTTGATTTAGAATCTTAGGAAAGAGATACCAAAATTCTCTTTTTCAGTTTTTTGAATCCTAAACTTGCCATATATAGATTGTTTATCTGCAATTCAAAAATAATTTCATGAGTAGATAAGAGTATCAATTGATCTTCTAGTGACTTTATCTGAATTTTTCCTTAATTAACATTAGAATTGATTTTGATTTTAAAGTACTTGTGTCCTCACCATTATAAAGTATAAGTTTCCTTTCACTAGGAAATTTTAATCTGACTTAGAAAGGAAAAAGCAAAAAAGATAAATTCTGCAGAATTATTCCATATTATATTAAAATTAAAGTGTTAATGACATTTCATTTATAAAGTATACTAAAAGTTAGATGTCTTCTTGAAAGTCAGACTTTTGACATAAAATTTGACATTAAGTACAGGTTTCATTTAAAAATTACAGCAGTGTACCAGTGGCCAAGCAAACTCTGGCAGGTTCCTTCACTGTACTAGTTTGCTAGGGTGTCATAACAAAGTACCACAGACTGGGTGGCTTAAAAAGAAAATAATTTTCTCCCAGTTCTGGAAGCTAGAAGTCTGAGATCATGGATTGGTTTCTTCTGGGGTCTCTCTCTTGGCTGGTAGATGGCCATCGTCTCCTTGTGTTTTTACATGGTTTTCTCTCTCTGTACTTGTCTGTGTCCAAATTTCTTCTTCTTACAAGGACACAGTCAATATTGGATTAGGGCCCACCCTACTGACCTCATTTTACCTTAATACCTCTTTAAAGACCCTGTCTCCAAATGTGGTCCCATTCTCAGGTACTAGGGGTGAGTACCTTGTAGTAATTTAGAATGTTTGTGCCCTCCCCACCCTCCATTCACAGTTTGAAACTTAATGCCCAGTGTGATGATATGAGGAGGTAGGGCTTCTGGGACATGCTTAGGTCATGAGAATGGTGCTTTCATGAAGGGGATTAGTACTCTTACAAAAGTGATCCCACACAGATTCCTCACCCTTTCTGTCACATGAGGTAGCAGTTTTCACAATCAGTGAACCAGGGAGAGGGCCTTTTAACTAGATACTGAATCTGCCAGCACCTTGATCTGGGACTTCCCAGCCTCCAGACTGTGAAAAATAAATTTCTGTTGTTTATAACTACCCAGTCTCTAGTATTTTGTTATGGCAGCTCAGGTAGACTAAGGGAGATACGAATTTTGGGGGACACAACTTGGCCCATAACCTTCACGAAGCATCATTTCCCAGCTATTAAAGTTGAAATAAATTAGTAATATAGATTTAGCTTCGGGTGAGTTTTCGGTGTAAATTTGACTCCATCGTTATCAGTTAGTTGTTGAATACCCAATTGTATGGTGCTCTACTCAAGTTTAACATAGTATAGGGGGTAAGAGCACTGAAATTGGAATCCTTGCTATGCAACCAACTGATTATGTGATTTTTGACAAGTTAGTTATCCTTTCTTATCTAGGTCTGTCTCATCTTTCTAATGGGAGTAATACCTACCTTATTGGGCTATTACAAGGTTTAAATGAGATGGATATATCATATAAGTGTTCGTTAATGTCAGCTACTATTGTTAATTATTATTGGCCATCCAAAGGCAGAATGTACTGAATTGTAACTAAAGATACTAAATAAGCAAAAACAGATTTGACATTTAAAAAAATGGAAAACAATGCTGTTCTTTTCAGTAGTTTATTTTAAATAAACATAATGTAGACATGTAATTCATATATCTTTTTTAAATGACAAATAAGTGTAAGAAATTGTTTTAATTTCTGATATGACAAATGTTGAATTTCTAGAGTGTGAAGAGATCACAAGACCAAGAAGTTTGAAAAACACTGATGTAGGCTATATTTCATAAATGAACTATAGTTATTCATACATTCTTCTGTCAAACATTTTTATATGGTTCCTTCTTTTTTACTGGCACAATCAGTGCTGCTACGTGTGTCCCTGTATATCTCCCAGGGTGCATAGATAGGAGTTTGCCAAGATAGGGAAATATACTTAGAAGCGGAATTGCTGGATAAAAGGGTGCATGCAACTTCCAATTTTTCATAACAAACAAAGGTGAAAATATGCAGACTCCAGAAATACTTTAAAAAATGGAATTAGCAGGACTTGGACAGAGTGACCAGCAACTCCACACGCAAGGTGCAAAGTACAGCCAGAGGCAGGAGGAAAATGGGGAGAGAGCAGTATCTGAGAGCTGTTTCTATTGAATGTATTCTTGGGAAAGGTGCGGTGGGCCCTGTCTGCCTGCCCACATTTTTTTTTTTCTGCAGGTCTCACCCCAGGCTTTGATCCACTTGATGCACTTCTGGGGACTAGTGGTATCAGCAGCCAGCTGTGGGCCTTTTTGGAACAGCTGGGAACTCGGGCTCTTTTTGCCTGTTCATCTTTGTAGAGCTTTGCCTTGAAGTCCCCATCACCTGGGGTCTGGGCAACATGGCGTCACTGTCTGAATCCCAGAAGGCTTTGCAGTCCTCACCGAGTGATTGGTCAGACTGGGAGTTCCATGGGAGAGGCCTGGCTGCAGAGGGCCTACTGGCTGGTGCTTGTTTGGCATGCCTTTAAGAAGGAGAACTGGTCCACTTCCTAGCCTGTATTCAGTGCTACACACGTGCCTCCATTCCAGGGGGCTCCTTCCGGCTCTGGGAGGGAGCTGAAGCAATGTTCAGTTCGACCTGTAAGCCTTGTCCCTCCATCAGAGCCTAAAGTTTCCTGAAGCTGGTAGTTTAGTTTCAGTCATCTTCATATACCCAACATAGAGCCTGTCACGGAGTGCATACTCAAATGTATGAATGAGGGAATTAATTATAGATTTTTAAATATACTAAGGCCACTTATTTATTGTTAGAACTGCTTTCATACAAACCAGTGAGGAACATAAATTTACAAGTTTTTTTCTTTTTTCCAGTAACGCAGTTCACGAGTCAGCTTTTTTAAAGTATTAGTACTGCAGAATTTTGGCACATACTTAACACCCATGACATTTTCACAATAGGTAAATTTTTCTCTCTTCTGGTGCCAGGCGTCTTCAAGTCTTGGCCTGGTTTGTTATTTAAAAACTTTTTTTTTTTGTATATTTACACATTTTTGAAAGAGACACAGCATGAGTGGGGGAGGGGCGCAGAGCTAGGGGGACACTGAATCTGATGCAGGCTCCAGGCTCTGAGCTGTCAGCACAGAGCCCGACAGGGGGCTCAAACTCACAAACTGCGAGATCATGACCTGAGCTGAAGTTGGAGACGCTTAACCTACTGAGCCACACAGGCACTCCTTGGGCCTGGTTTATTAAGAGAGATGCAGTTAATTAGGACTGTCCATGAGCTTTCTCTAAAATGCAATGTGAACGTGTATTTTTGGGAGAGGCAGCTAAGATCTATGGTTAACTTGTAAAATAGAAATTCACTTGCTTTGTAAAGGCTTACTCTTATTTAAAGAAAGCAGGTTGGTTTTTTTTTTTTTTTAACTTTTTTAATGTTTATTTATTTTTGAGAGAGAGAGACAGTGTGAGTGGGGGAAGGGCAGAAAGAGAGAGGGAGACACAGAATCAGAAGCGACTGAGTCACCCAGGCGCCCCAGAAAGCAGGTTTCTAATGTGTGCTGCCTTTTTATATATCACATGTTAAGAGTTTGTCAGCCACTTAAAAAAGCCTACTGTATTCTGAGTGTACTACTTTCCATATGTTGCAGGGTTTCTTCGGGGACACAAATTTAAAGAAAGAAGGTACACACAAATTTTCTCAGAACTTTCCTTTTCTAGCAACCAGATAGGAATTTACTAGACATCATTAAAGACAATTTCCTGGGTTTTTTTTTTTTTGGCATATGTTATAAATCTCTGGAAAATAACAGTTTAGAAACTACTGTGGGACCCCTGGGTGGCTCGGTTGGTTGAGCAACCAATTCTTGATTTCGGCTCAGGTCATGATTTCAGTTTGTGAGATTGAGCCCTGCTTCTGGCTCTGTGCTGAAAGCCCGGACCCTGTTTGGGATTCTCCTCCCTCTCTGCCCCTCTCACTCGCTCGCTCTCAGAATAAATAAACAAGAAACGGTACTGTGCATGTTTGAGATTATGTAAAAATTATAAAAGCTACCATTTGTTGAGCTCTATATCACCTACCTAGGATCAACTGGGTTGTATGCATTAGCTGGAGTCTATGGATAAGGCATTCCAGGCTCTGAGATACTTACTTTTATTACTCACAAGGAAGTGTTGGAACCAAAAATGCAGCACAAGACATGTCTGGTTCCAAAGCCTATGCTATTAGTAGCATATGTAAAATAATAATAATAATAATAATAAAAACTGGTGTTTGTGACCATCACCTAAGACTTATGTCTGGTTTACATTAAATTATTGTTAGCCAGGTAAAAATTGGTTGAACTGAATCAGTTTGATCATTTTACCTTTTGAATTTGTCTTTGGGATGGGAAAGGGTTTTTGGTTAAAAAAAATTGAGGTGTAACGGACATACAATAAATCGCACATTTAACGTGTACAATAGGTAAGTTTTGACAAATGTGTACAAACGTGAGATCATCACCCGTGATGGGAAAACGTAAGGGCTGCAAATAAAGATTTCAGTTTCCCTTCTAGAAGAACCGTGTCTGAACGATTCAGTCTAAGGAAATCCAAGAGTATCGTGTGAATGGTGATGTGGGACCTGAGATGTAAAGGGAGACTCTGGGCTCACTACTGGGCAGGCAGGGTCACCGGGCCAGGATCACTGTGTTAGCGTGTCGGAGATAACCCGGTCACGATCGGGAAACTGGTCTAGCTGGCGCCCCAACAGCCATCCGGATTTTCCGCAATGTCCAAATCCCTCTTGGGAACCCACAGGGGAGGAGCCAAGCTCCTAAAACCGCACTCCCATCAGAGGGAGGAAGTGCGTCAGCGCCAGACTCCAGAAGGCCCCGCCCCTCGAGGCCTTCCGGGGGCATCGTGGCTCCCGGCATGCAGCGCGCCCGTCCGGAGCTCCTGGGAGTGCGTGGAAGGCGCCGGCAGGAAGGCGGAAGTGTGGAGGCTTCCGGTCAGCGTGGTCTGCGTGCCATCTGCGGGTTTCTGACTTGCCTGGTGAGTTCTCTGCTTTCCGGGTCCAGTGGGGCCTGGGACTTGGGAGTCTAACCTGCCGCCCGTAGAGAGTCTCATCTCAAGCCCGGTCCCTCTCTGGGCAAGGTTGAGCCCGGCCCGAGACGCAGCCCTCCGTCAGGAACGAGAGTCTCCTGTGGTGTTGGTGGTGGCCCTCGGGCTTCCCCGTGCTCTGCGAGGTGGAGCCCTCCTTTGTCGGTAGTCTCGCTCGGGTTAACCTGGGCTTTCAAAGTTGTTTACCGCAACTCCTCTGTTCTTGCCCCTCGCAGGCTTGGATTGTTGTAGGCAGGGGGACCGTGAGTTGGTGGTTGCTGGTTGTGGTCCCCAAACTGTTAAACTGTTAGTTATCCATTCAACAAATGCGCCGTGCGGTGAACGAGACCCATTTAGTTAGCGCCTGCCTTCGGGGTCCCCGAAGTCCCCCGGGATGACAGAAAATAAACTAAATTTCAGAATGTAATACGTATTTAAAAGGAAAGAAAAGGATGGTGTGGTGGAGAGTAGGAGGGAAGCTTATGAGGCGGGGTTGGGGGGGGGGGGGGGGAGGAGGTCGTCAGAGAAACCCTTTCTGTGGTACTTAAGTGAAGGAGCAAGCTTTGGGAAGGTCATTCCCAGGCATGGAAGCAGCAAATTGTTAAGGTGCTAAAGTGGAGATAGTTTGGACTTTGAAAAATTTTTTTCTTTCTTTCTTTTTTTTCTTCAAAATCATGTCTTAACGTTTTATTTAACTGCTTGATTGATGTATAATCTGTTAAATTGCACATGTTTATAGTGTGTAATATGTTTTTTTTTTTTAATGGTTATTTGAGAGAGGGAAAGAGAGAGAGCAGGGGGAGGACAGAGAGAGAGGGAGACAGAATCCCAAGCAAGCTTTCACTGTTAGCCCAGAGCCCATGGAGGTTGAGGGGACTGGAACTCACCAACCATGAGGTCATTACCTGAGCCGACATCAAGAGTCGATGTTCAACTGACTGAGCCACCCAGGCATCCCAGTGTAAGTTTTGATATATGTATACAAACATCCATCAGTGCAATCAAGATTGTGTTATAAATCACTCTCAAAAGCCTTCCTCCAAACCCTTTATAATACCTAGAATTCGTTCCTTCCCATTCCCTCTCACCTCCCCATACTGTGCCTGGGTTGTCACTGATTGAGCTTTTTCTCCAATGTAATTGGTACTTGGGGATGGGGTGGAGCTTGGAGCCTGAGATGAAATAGAGTTGAAAGTCACAAATAGTCTTGTAGATCTTGAATATGAGGTGGGATATCATTAAAGAATTCCATGAAAGACTATGGAAAGCTCTAAGTTTTTAAAAGCTCACACTAACTGCCTTTTGGAGGATTTAGGGCTGGGGCTAACAGATGAACAGCAAGAGTGGATATGGACAAGTTTAAAATAGCTAAATCGAAGGGCACTTGGGTGGCTCAGTCGGTTAAGCATCCACCTTTGGCTCCTGTCACGAAGTCACGGTTTGTGGGTTTGAGCCCCGCATCAGGCTCTCTGCTGTCAGCACAGAGCCTATTAGGGATCCTCTGTCTCCCTCTCTCTGCCCCTCCCATGCACATGCTTACTCTCTCTCAAAAATAAACAAACAGTTAAAAAAAAATTAGGTAGATTGAATTGAGGGGAGCATAATGAGGAAGACTGGGGTAAGGTGTCCTATAAGCTCACAGGCAGTCAAGTTAAAAGATACCTATAAAAACATTTTGTAATTTGTAAGTTGTTGCATAAATGTAAGGTGATGATGCTCTTTGCATTTTGGGGGAAATTCAGTTTCTGCATCTTGTATGGAAACTCCAGGAGCTTTCAGAATTGGCTTGACT